>NC_135806.1:120412747-121126225 GCF_964213995.1 Mustelus asterias | reverse complement strand
TATTTCGGCAGTTGCCTCAATCATGTACTGAACAACTCATTAGTTGTTCTTATATATGGGAAGATTTTTCAGAATGTTTTAAATGGGGTCAGAGAAATACTGGGCAGTGGGAAGAAGAGAAGTTTGGTGAAAATTGCCAGGGGAGTGAAGGATTTAGAAAGCTGGAAAGGAGATAGCAAAACAGGCAACCAGGAATTGAATTTCAGATGTCAGAGTATAATGTTCACTTACAATGGGTGGTACAAATGAATGTGGCTCCCCAACTCTTCTATCTCCTCTTTGCTGCAATGCTTAAGGGAGCTACTGTGAATATGTTTACAAGCATCAACATTGGGTTCATTCAGAGAAACTCTTCAATCTCCAGATTGCATGCCTCCAACAAAGTCACAGACGCAATAATCAGAGATCATCTACATGCAGGTGATTGTGTCCTAGCTGCCCTCAACAAGGAGGACATCCAGACTCTGGCAATCAAATCTTGAGTATTACGAAAAGCTTTGATCTCCAAATCAGAGTCTCCAGACTAATTGCATATTTCACCAGCACCAGACACAGACTGTGAAGCACCAGACAACCTCTGATGTCACCCATCTCAAGGCAGTAGAAAATTCTCATGCCTTGGTAGTGTGCTGTGTAAGGATGCCACTAGCAATGAAGATATCAGTGTACTCATCAAAGCAAGCTTCACCTATGGCCAACTCCATGATCGTGTCTGGAAGCAGCATGGCATTAAAGTGAAGATTAATACCAAACTCTACCAGGTCACTGTTCTTACCTCCCTGCTCGGAATCCTAACTCTGCTCCAGACATCACATCAAAGTTCAGGAATGCTTCCAGCATAGACACTGGAGGTCATTCAGGAGAATTTGATGACAGGACAAAATCACAAACTACAATGTTCTCCATCATGGTGGGCTATCGGATTGAATAGTTAACAGTGCTGCTGTTAGCGCTGCTGCCTCACAGCGCCAGGAACCTGGTTCAATTCCAGCCTTGGATGACTAAGTGGGTTTCCTCTGGGTGCCCTGGTTTCCTCCCACGGTCCATAGATGTGCAGATTAGGTGGAATAGCCATGGTAAATGGGCGGGGTTATGAAATAGAGTGGGGGGTGGGCCTGGGTAAGATGCTCTGTCAGAGACTCAATGCTGACTCGATGGGCCGAATGGCCTCCTGCACTGTAAGGATTCTATGGTATTCTAACAGCATGAAGACCACCCTCCAGAAAATTCAACTTAGATAGGCAGGCCATGTCTCCCACACGGCTGACTATAGAATCCCCAAGCAGATTTCTATGGAGAACTGTCTCTGGGAAGGTACATCAAGTTTATCAGTACGAATAATATAAAGACACCTTAAAAATAGTCTTACAAACTATAGGGCTATATAAATTGCATTCAAAATACAAACGGAGAGAGATTGATTTACTATAGTTATAAAATATACAAAGATTTTTTGATATTACTACATACAAGAATGTATTTATTTGGCTGCATCTCTTTAAGAATAATATTAATGAAGGCTAAAATACCGCAAACTCAAGTGGTTTATGGACATTCAGTAAATCTTTACTGTTGTCTGCTATTTTTCATAAAAATTGATGGAATAAAAATTAATTCCAATCACATCTAACAGTAGAACTGAACTTACAATGATGGAAATCTGAATTGAAGAACGACTGGATGAGATGGGGATGCTACGATGGATGTGTGGAGCAGCTCGAAATGACAAAATCAGAAACCAGTCAGTGAAGATAGCGGAAACGTTAAAGAAAGAGGCTAAGGTGAGACTGAAGTGGTATGTAGTCATCTGTTGTGAGGTCATGTAGTGAGGCTTGTGATGGAGATGAGACTGTCATGAGGAAGGCATGAAATCCGATGGAAGAGTATGGTGGTGAGAGCCTGAGACTGAGCGGGATTGGAAGAGGAATGGATGATTGAGAGAAGGAGAATAGTGATCAGCCAGCATTATGGCAACCCCAAGTAAAATGGGGAAGAAAACAAGAGAGAATTTTGAATATGCATTTAGCCACCAGGTCATAATGGTGGGTAAAGTGGGACTGAACCATGTAAATTTGGACTGTTCTTTGGCTTGATTTTGTTCTATGCCATGTCAGTTTTAGCAGTGGTGGGATTCTTAAATTGTTTTTTGTGTGAATGCACTTGGGAGAAAGAGGCAGAATCAACTAGTTCCAATTCCTATTATGGAACACTACAATAAACTTGAACAGAGAATACAGGGAGCACACCGTTAGTCAGCACTTGTCAACATTAGTCTTAAAACATATTTTAATGCTTACACACAAACACTAAACTAAAATCAAACTGGTTCAATACAATATGCAAGATGGATAATTAGCTAGATTATCATAAAGATTAAATAAACTCTTTTCTTATTAACCTTGTGACCAACCGAGGGGGTTGGATGAAGAAGGGGAGCCAGTTCACCCCTCCTCATCTGGCATCATAACAATTTGGGGATAACTTGTTTGGAATCGTAACAAATTAAGGGACCTCATCCGGGGACCAACCATAACACCACCCATCCATTAGGATAATCCCAGACCACAAAGACCTATTAAATATATGAGTCTACAGCTTGCATAACATCTGTGTCATTTCCTTCAGCACTTTAGATGTAAATGACATCTGGCTCAACAGCCTAATTAGCCTTCATCCTTGGGAAGACCATTTGGTACTTAGGACCACCGCTAATCGCGGCACGGTAGCACAGTGGTTAGCACTGCTGCTTCACAGCTCCAGGGTCCCGGGTTCGATTTCCGGCTCGGGTCACTGTCTGTGTGGAGTTTGCACATTCTCCTCGTGTCTGCGTGGGTTTCCTCCGGGTGCTCCGGTTTCCTCCCACAGTCCAAAGATGTGCGGGTTAGGTTGATTGGCCAGGTTAAAAAATTGCCCCTTAGAGTCCTGGGATGTGTAGGTTAGAGGGATTAGCGGGTAAAATATGTGGGGGTAGGGCCTGGGTGGGATTGTGGTCGGTGCAGACTCGATGGGCCGAATGGCCTCCTTCTGCACTGTAGGGTTTCTATGATTTCTATGATTACCCAACAACACAGGCAATTTACCTTTAACAGATGTAAAGTTTCAATTTATCATTTAACTATATGTTAATCTTCAATCCTAACTACCTTGCTGAATCCATTTAATTGATAAAGAGGAGGTATTAGAAAAGCTGGCTGTAGAAAGGCAGATGCAGATTTGAGGTTATCAAATCAACCATGATCTTATTGAATGGCAGAGCAGTCTTGAAGGGCCAAATGGCCTACTCCTGCTTCTTGTTCATATGTACGTATGTGCTTAAAAGTTGATGAGTGACAAGAGCCGGATGAGATGTATCCAACGATGTTGAAGAAACAAGAGTGGAAATTGCAGAGACTCTGGCCACAATTTTCCAATCCTCCTCAAATATGATAGTGTCAGAGAATTGCAAATGTTATGCTCTTGTTCAAAAATTCTTTGAAGGATAAAAGCTACCTATATATCTATCCCAGCATTGAATATTCAATAATGGAGCAGTCACAATCCTCTGGGATAGACAATTCCGAAAATTCACAACCCTCTGAATGAAGGAAGTTCTCAGTCTTAATGGGTGTCAACGCAGAATCGCTGAGCAGAAACTGATAGCTAAGTTCCACACACGAGGATGGCCTCAACCAGGATCTTGGGTTCATGTCACACTATCTGTAACTCCCACGACTTGCCTAGGCTTGCAAAATCTCACTAACTGTCGTGGTTGGAGATAATACACACCTCTTTAACTTGTGCTTGGCCCTCTCTCCACTCACATTGTACCTTTAAGACTTGATTACCTATAAAGACTTGCATTCCAACCATTATCTTGTAAATTGAGTTTGTGTCTATATATGCCCTGTTCGTGAATACAACTCCCACTCACCTGAGGAAGGGACCTCCGAAAGCTTGTGCTGCCAAATAAACCTGTTGGATTTTAACCTGGTGTTGTGAGACTTCTTACTATGTTCGCCAGCCTGGGAAAACAATCTCTCAGTGTATGCCCATTCCGAATCTTGTACATTTCAATAAGTTTACCTCTTATTCTTCTCAATTTACTCAGCTTCTCATCATAAGACAACTAACTCATCCTGGAAACAAATCTAAGGGACCTTCAGTATACCATCTACAAGTCAAGTATACCCTCAGATACGGAGACCAAGATTGAGCATGATATTGGTTTTACCAAAGCCCCAGACAATTGTACGAAGGCTTCCTTGTTGTACTCCAGTCACCTTGCAATAAAAGTCAACATGCACTTTACCCTCCTGATTGCTTGATTTACCTTCATTGCTAACTTTTGGTGCTCTTTGTATGAGTACATATGAGTTGCTTTGAACATCAACATTTAAAAGTTTAAAAGCTTTTAAAAAATATTCTGCTTTTCTATTCTGATGGCCAAAGTGAAATAACTTCCCACATTATACTCCATCATTTTACCCACTCAGTTATGTTAGAAATTGGGGAAAATTAAGATTAAAAAATGAAATTAGGATAAAATAAAAACAGGAATTGATGAAGGTGGCAAAGGTGGTTTTGATGTGTGAATTCACCTTTTGTGTGACACCTTATCTAATGATTTTGGAAATCCAAATATACCACATCTTCTAGCTCCTCTTCATCTCTCCTACTTGTTGCATCCTCAATTTGTCAAACACGATTTTCCTTTTGTTAAAACCATGTTGACTCTATATGATTATACTTTGATTTTCTAAGTGCACTGTTTAGACTTACTTAACATTGTAAGTTTCAGCATTTTCCTAATGACTGATCTCAGACTAACTGAACTGTAGTTATTTAATCCCATCCTGAACTACTTTTATTTCCTCTTGTGACACACTGGGTAAAAGTGCTTGAGTAGTTGATTTGATGGGGAAATTGTGGTTTGGGCTTTCAGTGACCAGGTTGTAAAGAGCTAAACTTCAGCAAAATGAAGCAAACATGCAGCCTGCCTCATGAGCACTAAAAATAAACACCTTAGCAGAATTCCGGGGACCCAGGGGGCAATGAAAACAACAGTGCTTTGAATCCTGGACCAGACACATTGCTGCCAAGGCCACAATGTTTTTCAAGCTTAGCATTGAAATGTTTACAATTGATAAAAGTCTGAGTATGGGAAGCCCAGCATCTTGAGAATTTGACCTATCTTGGGAGGGCACAGATGGTTCAATTATATCTTTTGTAATTGGACCATTCAAAGGAAGTGAGACAATGATTGGTGGATTGAATTGTTTTCCGCAGGCTTGCTGTGTAAGGTATAAGAGGGGATTCCCCATACACAAACATTGTAGAGGTTTTACGTGTTGCATTATGATAGACCTGGGGCATGACCAAGTATTTATGTGGAGAACATGCATGCTGCCAGAGTGTAATGGTAATGCTGTTCTGCTCAGAAGGTAGTATGTATCAGGTCTTAATTATATTGCATTAAACATCATGATTTTTAAAAAATTCATTCATGGGATGTGGATGCTGCTGGCTAGGCCAGTATTTATTGCCCATCACTAATTGTGCTTTAGAAGGTGGTGGTGCACTGCCATTTTGCACCACTAAAGTCCATGTGGTGTTGATACCCCAACAGTGCTGTTAGGAAACTTGGTTGGCTTGGACAAGTTGGGTCGAACAACAATGAAGGAATGGCAATCAAAGAGTTAACTCACTACAATATCCAAACTCCAGCATCTAGATGTCTTTTACCCTGGCATCAGGCAAGCAACAACATTTTCAGAACTGCCCACTGCGGCTGCAGAAAACAGTATCTATCCCACTAACTATACTATTCCTCCAACTACCACATTCCTTTTCACTTCTCTGTCATAAATGACGTCCTGCCCCATGGTCAGATTGTCCAACCACCCTGCAGTCCCTGTTCTCATCCAGAATTATTGGCCAAGGTCAAAGGCAAGGATGCTCCTCCAGCACTATATACTGGACCCCCAAAGCTGCCTGACCCACAGTCACACCCTCTGTCCCGGACCACCACCCAAACCTAAAGTTCTAATTAACCTCAGTGATGTTAATGCTTCCCACAACAAAGTGTGCAGGTAACCACCCCTCCCTGATGCCCTGCAACTTTGGGCCCCAGGAACTTGAGCTGCAGTCATTTACCACAGGTATCACTATCCAGGATTGCAACGCTCTCCACAAAATCTCACATGTTGCAGTTACAGCAAACTACATATCCAAACCACCTGGGGCAGCATGGTGGCAGTGGTTAGCACTGCTGCCTCACATGCCAGGGACCTGGGTTTGATTCCTGGCTTGGGTCACTGTCTGTGTCGAGTTTGCAAGTTCTCCCTGTGTCTGCATGGGTTTCCTCCAAGTGCTCCAGTTTCCTCCCATAGTCCAAAGATGTGCAGGTTAGGTGGATTGGCCATGCTAAATTTTCCCTCAGTGTACCTGAACAAGTGCTGGAGTGTAGTGTGGTAACTAGGGGATTTTTCACAGTAACTTCATTGCAGTGTGAATGTAAGTCTACTTGTGACTAATAAATAAACTTTACTATCCTGCCACACCTGACATTATTTGATTAGTTAATAATTTAGCAAAGTAATACCAACTTACACTTCTTAGCTTAGAGACAAGAAAAACTCACTAGCTACCAGAAGTAAAACAAATAGAATGTGCCACAGTTCACCTTTCCCCAATTCTATTCTGTTTACAAAGCACTCCGTCTCTGAAAACTCAGCACATTTTAGAATGTCACACAAATTTTCTTTCCCTATGTCGATCACTATTGAAACAATTTAGGTTTCACTTTATTCTGTACTGTCCATTACTAGGGGGCACAGGTTTAATGTGCAAGGGGCAAGGTTTAAAGGAGATGTACGAGGCAGAATTTTTACACAGAGGGTGGTGGGTGCCTGGAACTCGTTGCCGGGGGAGGTAGTGAAAGCGGATACGGTAGTGACTTTTAAGGGGCGTCTTGACAAATACATGATTAGGATGGGAATAGAGGGATATGGTCCCCGGAAGGGTAGGGGGTTTTAGTTAAGTCGGGCAGCATGGTCGGTGCAGGCTTGGAGGACCAAAGGGCCCGTTCCTGTGCTGTAATTTTCTTTGTTTTTTGTTCTTTGTCATTTTTTGGCTAAGGGACACAAATGGTTTCCTTACGCACAAATTCAGATTTAAATAACCCGCCTTCTCCTATATCTCTGTTATTTCAGCTGAGCAGTAAACCTGCATCTACCTTTCTCAAATCTTTACTGATTCTCGAAAATTAAACCTCCCTGAAATCCAACTGCAACATTGAATTGTCTGCAGCCCAACTAGAAAGGATGTGAAAACTTTGGTGCGGCAGGATTATCGAGCAATGCAGCACGGAAATAGGCCCTTCAGCCCAACCGGCCCGTACCGACCATGGTGCCCTCCCAGCTGGTCCCAATTGACCACATTTGGCCCATATCCCTCTAATCCTCTCCCATCCACATACTTATCCAAATGCTTTTTAAACCTCAACCACTTTCACTGGCAGCTCATTCCATGTACGCACCACCCTCTGCGTGAAGAAGTTGCCCTTCAGGTCCCTTTTAAATCTTTCCCCTCTCTTAAACCTATGCCCTCTAGTTTTCAATTCCCCTTCCCTGGGAAAAGACTATGTGCGTTCATTCTATCTATGCACCTCATGATTTTATGTACCTCAATAAGGTCACCCCTCATTCTCCTATGTTCCAAGGAATAATGTCCTAGCCTGGCCAACCTCTCCCTATAACTCAGGCCCACTAGTCCTGGCAACATCGTAAATCTTCTTTGCACTCTCTCCAATTTATCAATGTCTTTCCTATAACAGTGTGACCAAAATTGTACACAATACTCCAAGTGCGGCCTCACAAACGACTTATACAACTGTAACATAATGTCCCAACTCCTTTTCTCAATACCCTGACTGATGAAAGCCAGTGAGCTAAACACCTTCTTCACCACCCTGTCTACCTGTGACGATGCTTTCAACGAACTATGTACTTGAACTCCCAGGTCCCTCTGTTCCTCAACACTCCCCAGGGCCCTAACATTCACGGTATAAGTTCTACCCTGTTTTGACTTTCCAAAATGCAACACTTCACACTTATCTGTATTGAAAACCATTTGCCAATCCTCGCCCCCCCCACTTCCCTAACTGATCAAGATTCCTCTGTGATCTTTGATAACCTTCTTCACTATCAATGATACCTTCTAATTTAGTATTATCCGAAAACTTACTAACCATGCCTTGTACATTCACCTCCAAATCATTTATATAAATAACAAGGGTCCCAACTATTAGATTTAACTATTATATTTGAGAAGATAAGACTGCATTAAAAAAACCTGTGACGCTATTTCACCCTGAAGAATAACCATTCGAATATTGATGAAAAAAGAGACATGCTATCAAAGCTTTTCATCTTGCACTCATCAGGACAGCCAGCAAGAAATTACTAAAATAAAAGGAGGAGCAACAATTTATACTGCATGAGAAGAGAGTGCTGATTGGTTTGCAAATTAACTCATTGGTGGAGGTATTGCCAACACTAATGAAACCTGATTCATTATCATGATGTGCCTGTGTCTTTTCCTCTTCCATTGCCTGATTCCATCTTTAGAGTCCATTGAGTAGCAGAATTTAACAACAAAAGCGAAGTCCATTGTTATTATTTTACCGACGATTACAGCATTCAGTTAAATTTGTCTTAATGCCCACAGGCAAGATGATTCTGTCAAGATATCAATTTCCCAGGATACTTCAGCTGAGTGATTATGGAAAGATGTCACCATAGAAATAGCAACAGTACCCTCCCCCCCCCCGCCCCGCCAACCACCCCGAAAGAATCTAATTGAAACCAATACTCTCTTAAAAATAGGAACTCATTTCAATTTACAGCTTGGATGGAATGCTCTGTCAGAAAGTAGTGCAGAATGGATGGGTCGAATTCTATGCCAGTGTCTGGGTGAACATTGGAGATTGGGTTTGTACTCGTTGGAATTTAGAAGGCTGAGGGGGGATCTTATAGAGACCTATAAGACAATGAAGAGGCTGGATAGGGTAGAGGTGGAGAGATTCTTTCCACTTAGAAAGGAAGCTAGAACTAGAGGGCACAGCCTCAAAATAAAGGGGGGTCAGTTTAGGACAGAGTTGAGGAGGAATTTCTTCTCTCAGAGGGTGGTGAATCTCTGGAATTCTCTGCCCACTGAAGTGGTGGAGGCTTCCTCGTTGAATATGTTTAAATCACGGATAGATGGATTCCTGATCGGTAAGGGAATTAGGGGTTATAGGGATCAGGCGGGTAAGTGGAACTGATCCACTACAGATCAGCCATGATCTTATTGAATGGCGGGGCAGGCTCGAGGGGCTAGATGGCCTACTCCTGCTCCTATTTCTTATGTTCTCATGTTCTTATAACATGCTTAACAATTCATTTTGATTTGATTTATTATTGTCAAATGTATTAGTATACAGTGAAAAGTATTGCTTATTGCGTGCTATACACACAAAGCATACCGTTCATAGAGAAGGAAAGGAGAGAGTGCAGAATGTAGTGTTACAGTCATAGCTGGGGTGTAGAGAAAGATCAAGTTATTGCGAGGTAAGTCCATTCAAAAGTCTGACAGCAGCAGGGAAGAAGCTGTGCTTGAGTCGGTTGGTACGTGACCTCAGACTTTTGTATCTTTTTCCCGACGGAAGAAGGTGGAAGAGAAAATGTCTGGGGTACGTGGGGTCCTTAATTATGAAGGCTGCTTTTCCGAGGCAGTGGGAAGTGTAGATAGAGTCAATGGACGGGAGGCTGGTTTGCGTGATGGATTGGGCTACATTCACGGCCTTTTGTAGTTCCTTGCGGTCTTGGGCAGAGCAGGAGCCCATACCAAGCTGTGATACAACCAGAAAGAATGCTTTCTATGGTGCATCTGTAAGAGTTGGTGAGAGTCGTAGCGGACATGCCAAATTTCCTTTTTTACAAAGCAATCTAAATTGTTTTGTTGCTGTGGATACAACTCAACCTTCTCTGCTTCTCTTCGCTGCCATTTTAGTCAAGATTTTATTAGCAGGTTTTCGAGCTACTTTCTCAATCTGAGGCACTTTCAGAAACACATTTTCTGAGCAGCTCCCAGCATTTTTTGCAGTTGTAAGATTTGATTGGTGGGGCTGTTTGCAAACCTAATTAGCATAATATATTGGTTATCTGGACTTTTCCAATGCATGTGTTGTTATGTTCAAAATCGACAAATAGGCAACATTTAGGAAGGTGTTTGGTATGATATTAGTGGTCCCACTTGTACTCTCCACGACATTGTGTGTAAGCACAACAATAAGGTGGTTCGGCGGTTGGGGGTATATATATGTGTGGCAGCACCATATTAATACAGGCATTCTGAAGACCTGCTTACTAGGCTACATACGGAGAACTCTAGTTTCTCACAACTCTGCGCCTAGGGGAAAGTCCCCGGACCCGTGGGCAGTGAATGTCCCGCCTCAAAGCGAGGTCCCTGCCTTGCACAGCCTTGCACTCAGCGCTAAGAGGTCTCCGGACTGAGCGCGCAGGCCGCAGGCGGGGCAGCCGTCCGAGCCGGTAGTAACGCAGGTAATGTACTGGGTACATGAACAACACGGGGCTCATTCTCAGAGTGTCCTCTTTTACAACCGCCCCCATCCCCCCGCGCTGCCTGTTACTATGGCAACCCGCCGCCGTTGCTTTAGTAACCGACCGATGGGAGAATGCCATGTCTTTCTTCTGCCGCCGGCATCTTCCTTCATCATTCCAATTGGCTCTATGCCCTGACCGAGTGTAGACGCGCGACAAGGACAAGGGGTTTATTTTATTTATTGAGGCGCTGGGGCCCAGCTCAGGTCGTGTGTGGGTAGCGCGAGTGCGCAGGCGCAGCTTTACTGCGGCACGCCGGCTGGTACAGCCGCCTCACAGCTCCATTGATCCGGGTTCGATTCCCGGCCTCGGGTCACTGTCTGTGCAGAGTTTGCACATCGTCCCCGTGTTTGGTTGGGTTTCCTCCGCGTGCTCCGGTTTCCACTGGCCATGCTAAATTCTCCCTCAGTGTACCCGAACAGGCGCCGCAGTGTGGCGACTAGGGGATTTTCACAGTTACTTCATTGCAGTGTTAATGTAATGTTAACTCTTTCGGTTAATGTAAACCTACTTGTGACACGAATAAATAAATTGCCCAAGAGCCAGCAAACAGCGAGTGCGCAGGCGCGCAATGGGTGGCGTGAGTGCGCAGACGCAGTTTGAATGCACAGCCGCTCACCGGCAGTGCGCAGCAAGGTGTACTGCGCATGCGCAGTGAGTGCGCAGGCGCATAGCGGGTGGTGTGAGGGCAGGGATGCCGACGGGCAGTGAGTGCACCGGTGCCAACGAGGCAATGCGCAGGCGCCAGCCGGCAGTGAGTGCGGGAGGGCGCTAGGTTTGTTTGGATCCGGGGGAAGCGGCTGGGCCCGGAGCCGGGAACCCGGCACCATGCTCGGCCTCACACAGTGCCCCAAGGCCCGGCTCTCCGGCTATGTGGAGGACTACCTGGAGAGTGTGGAGACACTGCCACAGGAGCTGCAGCGGAGCGTCTCCCGACTGAGAGAGATCGATACCCGGTACCGAGGTGAGAGAGATCGGGGGGGGAGTGAGAGAGATGGGGGGGGGGGGAGTGAGAGAGATGGGGGGGGGGGGGGGGGGGGAGTGAGAGAGATGGGGGGGTGGGGGGAGAGAGAGATCGGGGGGGGGGGGGGGGGAGAGAGAGATCGGGGGGGGGGGGGGGGAGAGAGAGATCGGGGGGGGGGGGGGGAGAGAGAGATCGGGGGGGGGGGGGGGAGAGAGAGATCGGGGGGGGGGGGGGAGAGAGAGATCGGGGGGGGGGGGGGAGAGAGAGATCGGGGGGGGGGGGGAGAGAGAGATCGGGGGGGGGGGGAGAGAGAGATCGGGGGGGGGGGGGGAGAGAGAGATCGGGGGGGGGGGAGAGAGAGAGAGATCGGGGGGGGGGGAGAGAGAGAGATCGGGGCGGGGGGGGAGAGAGAGAGATCGGGGGGGGGGGAGGAGAGAGAGAGATCGGGGGGGGGGGAGAGAGAGAGAGATCGGGGGGGGGGGGAGAGAGAGAGAGATCGGGGGGGGGGGGAGAGAGAGAGAGATCGGGGCGGGGGGGGAGAGAGAGAGATCGGGGGGGGGGAGGAGAGAGAGAGATCGGGGCGGGGGGGGGAGAGAGAGAGATCGGGGGGGGGGGGAGAGAGAGAGAGATCGGGGCGGGGGGGGAGAGAGAGAGATCGGGGGGGGGGGAGGAGAGAGAGAGATCGGGGGGGGGGGGAGAGAGAGAGATCGGGGGGGGGGGGGGGGAGAGAGAGAGATATCGGGGGGAGGGGGAGAGAGAGAGACCGGGGGGGGGGGGGGGAGAGAGAGAGAGACCGGCGGGGGAGAGAGAGAGACCGTGGGGGAGGGGGGGGGGGAGAGAGAGAGATCGGGGGGGGGGGGGGGGGAGAGAGAGAGATCGGGGGGAGAGAGAGAGAGACCGGCGGGGGAGAGAGAGAGACCGTGGGGGAGGGGGGGGGGGAGAGAGAGAGATCGGGGGGGGGGGGAGAGAGAGAGAGATCGGGGGGGGGGGGGGGGGGAGAGAGAGAGAGAGACCGGCGGGGGAGAGAGAGAGACCGTGGGGGAGGGGGGGGGGGGAGAGAGAGAGACCGGGGGGGAGGGGGGGGGAGAGAGAGAGACCGGGGGGGGAGAGAGAGAGACCGGGGGGAGGGGGGGGGGAGAGAGAGAGACGGGGGGGGGGGAGAGAGAGAGACCGGGGGAGGGGGGGGGAGAGAGAGAGACCGGGGGGGGGGGGGAGAGAGAGAGACCGGGGGGAGGGGGGGGGAGAGAGAGACCGGGGGGGGGGGGGGGGGGGGGGAAGAGAGAGACGGGGGGGGGGGAGAGAGAGAGACGGGGGGGGGGGGGGAGAGAGAGAGACGGGGGGGGGGGGGGGAGAGAGAGAGACGGGGGGGGGGAGAGAGTGAGAGACGGGGGGGGGGGGGGGAGAGAGAGAGAGACCGGGGGGGGGGCGGGGGGAGAGAGAGAGAGACGGGGGGGGGGGGGGAGAGAGAGAGAGACGGGGGGGGGGGGAGAGAGAGACGGGGGGGGGGGGGAGAGAGAGAGAGACGGGGGGGGGGGGGGGGAGAGAGAGAGAGACGGGGGGGGGGGGGAGAGAGAGAGAGAGCCGGGGGGGGGGGGGGGGGGGAAGAGAGAGAGACCGGCGGGGGGAGGGGGGGGAGAGAGAGAGAGACCGGAGGGGGGGGGGGAGAGAGAGAGACGAGGGGGGGGGGAGAGAGAGAGACGAGGGGGAGAGAGAGAGATCGGGGGGGGGGGGGGGGTGGGGGAGAGAGAGAGAGAGAGATGGGGGGTGGGGGGGGAGAGAGAGAGAGGTGGGGGGGGGGAGAGAGAGAGATCGGGGGGGGGGTGGGGGGGAGAGAGAGAGATGGGGGGGGTGGGGGGGGAGAGAGAGAGAGATGGGGGGGGGGAGAGAGAGAGAGACGGGGGGGGGGGAGAGAGAGAGAGACGGGGGGGGGGGAGAGAGAGAGAGACGGGGGAGGGGGGGGAGAGAGAGAGAGACGGGGGAGGGGGAGAGAGAGACCGGGGGGAGGGGGGGGGAGAGAGAGAGACCGGGGGGAGGGGGGGGGAGAGATCGGGGTGGGGGAGGGGGGGGAGAGATCGGGGTGGGGGAGGGGGGGGAGAGAGGGAGGGGGGGGAGAGAGAGATCGGGGGGGAGGGGGGGGAGAGAGAGATCGGGGGGGAGGGGGGGGAGAGAGAGATCGGGGGGGAGGGGGGGGAGAGAGAGATGGGGGGGGGGTGGGGGGGGAGAGAGAGATGGGGGGGGGGGTGGGGGGGGAGAGAGAGAGATCGGGGGGGGGTGGGGGGGGAGAGAGAGAGAGATCGGGGGGGGGGTGGGGGGGGAGAGAGAGAGATCGGGGGGGGGTGGGGGGGGAGAGAGAGATCGGGGGGGGTGGGGGGGAGAGAGAGATCGGGGGGGGTGGGGGGGGAGAGAGAGAGATCGGGGGGGGTGGGGGGGAGAGAGAGAGATCGGGGGGGGTGGGGGGGAGAGAGAGAGATCGGGGGGGGGTGTGGGGGGGAGAGAGAGAGAGATCGGGGGGGGGTGGGGGGGAGAGAGAGAGAGATCGGGGGGGGTGGGGGGGGAGAGAGAGAGAGATCGGGGGGGGGTGGGGGGGGAGAGAGAGAGAGATCGGGGGGGGCTGGGGGGGAGAGAGAGAGAGATCGGGGGGGGTGGGGGGGAGAGAGAGAGAGATCGGGGGGGGGTAGGGGGGAGAGAGAGAGACGGGGGGGGGGGAAGAGAGAGAGACCGGCGGGGGGAGGGGGGGAGAGAGAGAGAGACGGGGGGGGGAGAGAGAGAGACCGGGGAGGGGGGGGGGAGGGAGAGAGACCGGGGGGGGGGAGGGAGAGAGACCGGGGGGAGGGGGGGGGAAGAGAGAGAGATCGGGGGGGAGGAGGGGGGGGGGAGAAAGAGAGAGACCGGGGGGAGGGGGGGGAGAGAGAGAGATCGGGGGGAGGGGGGGGAGAGAGAGAGATCGGGGGGGGAGGGGGTGAGAGAGAGAGATCGGCGGGGAGGGGGGGGAGAGAGAGAGATCGGGGGGGAGGGTGGGGGGGGGGGAGAGAGAGAGATCGGGGGGGTGGGGGGGAGAGAGAGAGGTGGGGGGGGGGAGAGAGAGATGGGGGGGTGGGGGGGGGAGAGAGAGATCGGGGGTGGGGGGGGAGAGAGAGAGATCGGGGGGGGGATGGGGGGGAGAGAGAGATGGGGGGGAGAGAGAGATCGGGGGGGTGGGGGGGGGAGAGAGAGAGATCGGGGGGGGGGGGGGAGAGAGATCGGGGGTGGGGGGAGAGAGAGATCGGGGGGTGGGGGAGAGAGAGAGAGGCGGGTGGGGGGAGAGAGAGAGATCGGGGGGTTGGGGGGGAGAGAGAGACGGGGGGGGTGGAGAGAGAGAGACGGGGGGGGGGGGGGAGAGAGAGAGACGGGGGGGGAGGGAGAGAGAGACGGAGAGGGGGGAGAGAGAGAGACGGAGAGGGGGGAGAGAGAGAGACGGAGAGGGGGGAGAGAGAGAGAGACGGAGAGGGGGGAGAGAGAGAGAGACGGAGAGGGGGGAGAGAGAGAGACGGAGAGGGGGGAGAGAGAGAGACGGAGAGGGGGGAGAGAGAGAGATGGAGAGGGGGGAGAGAGAGAGACGGAGAGGGGGAGAGAGAGACGGGGGGGTGCAGCGAGAGACGGGGGTTTGCAAAGAGAGACGGGAGGGTGCAGAGAGAGAGAGACGGGGGGGGAGAGAGAGAGACGGGGGAGGAGAGAGAGAGAGAAACGGGGGGGAGAGAGAGACGGGGGGGGGGGAGAGAGAGAGAGACGGGGGGTTTGCAGAGAGACGTGGGGGGGTGCAGAGAGAGAGACGGGGGGGGGAGAGAGAGAGAGAGAGACGGGGGGTTTGCAGAGAGACGTTGGGGGGGTGCAGAGAGAGAGACTGGGGGGGGAACGAGAGAGAGACTGGGGGGGGACGAGAGAGAGACGGGGGGGGGACGAGAGAGAGACTGGGGGGGGGGGAGGAGAGAGAGACGGGGGGGAGAAAGAGAGACGGGGGGGAGAAAGAGAGAGAGAGCGGGACGGGGGCGGGGGGAAGAGAGAGAGAGACTGGGGGGGGAAGAGAGAGAGAGAGACTGAGGGGGGGGGAGAGAGAGAGAGACTGGGGGTTGGGAAGAGAGAGAGAGACTGGGGGTGGGGAAGAGAGAGAGCGACTGGGCGGGGGGGGGGAAAGAGAGAGAGAGAGACTGAGGGTAGGGAAGAGAGAGAGAGACTTGCGGGGGGGGGGGAAGAGAGAGAGAGACTGGGGGGGGAAGAGAGAGAGAGACTGGGGGGGGAAAGAGAGAGAGACTGGGGGTGGGGAAGAGAGAGAGAGACGGGGTGGGGAAGAGAGAGAACGACTGGGCGGGGGGGGAAAGAGAGAGAGAGACTGGGGGTGGGGAAGAGAGAGAGACTGGGTGGGGGGGGGGGAAGAGAGAGAGACTGGGTGGGGGGGGGGGAAGAGAGAGAGAGAGACTGGGGGGGGGGAAAGAGAGAGAGAGCCTGGGGGGGGAAAGAGAGAGAGAGAGAGATGGGGGGGTGGGGGGGGAGAGAGAGACTGGGGGTGGGGGAAAGAGAGAGGGGATGGGGGGGGGGGGGTGGAGAGAAACCCAGAAGGGGGAGGGGCCTGTAACAAAGAACAATACAGCACAGGAACAGGCCCTTCGGCCCTCCAAGCCCGTGCCGCTCCCTGGTCCAAACTAGACCATTCTTTTGTATCCCTCCATTCCCACTCCATTCATGTGGCTATCTAGATAAGTCTTAAACGTTCCCAGTGTGTCCACCTCCACCACCTTGCCCGGTAGCGCATTCCAGGCCCCCACCACCCTCTGTGTAAAATACGTCCTTCTGATATCCATGTTAAACCTCCTCCCCCTTCACCTTGAACCTATGACCCCTCGTGAACGTCACCACCAACCTGGGAAAAAGCTTCCCACCGTTCACCCTATCTATGCCTTTCATAATTTTATACACCTCTATTAGGTCTCCCCTCATCCTCCGTCTTTCCAGTGAGAACAACCCCAGTTTACCCAATCTCTCCTCATAACTAAGCCCTTCCATACCAGGCAACATCCTAGTAAACACCACTGCACTCTCTCTAAAGCCTCCACGTCCTTCTGGTAGTGTGGCGACCAGAACTGGGCGCAGTATTCCAAATGCGGCCGAACCAACGTTCTATACATCTGCAACATCAGACCCCAACTTTTATACTCTATGCCCCGTCCTATAAAGGCAAGCATGCCATATGCCTTCTTCACCACCTTCTCCACCTGTGACGTCACCTTCAAGGATCCGTGGACTTGCACACCCAGGTCCCTCTGCGTATCTACACCCTTTATGGTTCTGCCATTTATCGTATAGCTCCTCCCTACGTTAGTTCTACCAAAATGCATCACTTCGCATTTATCTGGATTGAACTCCATTTGCTATTTCTTTGCCCAAATTTCCAGCCTATCTATATCCTTCTGTAGCCTCTGACAATGCTCCTCACTATCTGCAAGTCCTGCCATTTTCGTGTCATCCCCAAACTTACTGATCACCCCAGTTACTCCTTCTTCCAGATCGTTTATATAAATCACAAACAGCCGAGGTCCCAATGCAGAGCCCTGCGGAACACCATTAGTCACAGGCATCCAGCCGGAAAAAGACCCTTCCACTACCACCCTCTGTCTTCTGTGACCAAGCCAGTTCTCCACCCATCTAACCACCTCCCCCTTTATCCCATGAGATCCAACCTTTTGCACCAACCTACCATGAGGGACTTTGTCAAACGCTTTACTAAAGTCCATATAGACGACATCCACGGCCCTTCCCTCGTCAACCATTCTAGTCACTTCTTCAAAAAACTCCACCAGGTTAGTGAGGCATGACCTCCCTCTCACAAAACCATGCTGACTATCGTTAATGAGTTTATTCCTTTCTAAATGCGCGTACATCCTATCTCTAAGAATCCTCTCCAACAACTTCCCTACCACGGACGTCAAGCTCACCGGCCTATAATTTCCCGGGTTATCCTTCCTACCCTTCTTAAATAACGGGACCACATTAGCTATCCTCCAATCCTCTGGGACCTCGCCTGTGTCCAGTGACGAGACAAAGATTTGCGTCGGAGGCCCAGCGATTTCATCTCTCATCTCCCTGAGCAGCCTTGGATAGATTCCATCAGGCCCTGGGGATTTGTCAGTCTTTCTTTTCCCTAAAAAACCTAACACTTCCTCCCTTGTAATGGAGGTTTTCTCTAACGGGTCAACACTCCCCTCTGAGACACTCCCAGTCAACACATCCCTCTCCTTTGCGAATACCGACGCAAAGTATTCATTTAGGATCTCCCCTACTTCTTTGGGCTCTAAGCATAATTCCCCACTTTTGTCCCTGAGAGGTCCGATTTTTTTCCCTGACAACCCTTTTGCTCCTAATGTATGAATAAAATGCCTTGGGATTCTCCTTAATCCTGTCTGCCAAGGACATTTCGTGACCCCTTTTTGCCCTTCTAATTCCTCATTTGAGTTCTTTCCTACTTTCTTTGTATTCCTCCAGAGCTCCCTCCGTTTTTAGCTGCCTGGACCTAACGTACGCCACTCTTTTCTTTATGACCAATCGCTCAGTTTCCCTACCCATCCTATCCTTTTTTACAGGCACATGCCTATCCTGCAGCCCTAACAACTGTTCCTTAAAAGACTCCCACATGCCAGATGTGGATTTCCCCTCAAACAGCCGGAGGGGGGGGGGGGAAGGGCCCGGGAGGGGGAGGTGCCCGGAGGGCAGAGGGGGAGGAACGGGGAGAGGCAGACAGGCACGGGGGGGGGGGGGGGAGAGGCAGAGAGAGAGAGTGAGAGACACGGGGGGGGGGGGGGGGGGGAGGCGGTGACAAGGAGGGAGAGAGAGAGAGACTGGGGTGGGGGGGTAGGAGAGAGAGAGAGAGAGACCGGGGGAGGGGGGGAGAGAGAGAGGGGGTGGGGGGGGAGACCCGGAGTGAGACCCCCCGACCTGGGGATAGATGGAGAGAGAGTTTGAAGTTTATTCATTAGTGTCACAAGTGAGTTTACATTAACCCTACAGTTAAGTAACTGTGAAAATCTCCTCGTCACCACACTCCAGCGTTTGTTCGGGTGCACTGAAAGAGATTCTAGCATAGCCAATACACCTAACCAGTACGACTTTCAGACTGTGGGAGAGAACTGGAGCACCCGGAGGAAACCCACGCAGACACGGAGAATGTGCAGACTCTGCACAGACAGTGATCCAAGCCGAGAATTGAACCCAGGTCCCTGACACAGTGAGGCATCAGTGCTAACCACTGTGCCGCCCTCTCCGACTGACCGACCCAGGGATAGAGGGAGACAGGGAGCCCCGGGGGGATAGAGAGAGGGAGAGCGAGTGACCCCCAGGGGAGGTGGGGGTGTGGACAACGACCTGGGGATAGAAGAGGAAGAGCGAGTGACCCGGTGGGGGGAATAGAGGGAGCCAGCAACCTGGGGGTGGAGGGTGGATGGGGGGAGGGAGGGGCGGGGGGCTAGAGAGGGGGCAAGCGAATGACTCGGTGGTGGTGGGGGGGGGGGGGAGGGGGAGTGAGAGAGGCTTGATGTCGTCTTTGCTGTGAATTATCCTGAAGTTTTAATATTTTGATTTGATTTATTATTGTCATATGTATTAACATACAGTGAAAGGTATTGTTTCTTGCGCGCTATACAGACAAAACATACCGTTCATAGAGAAGGAAACGAGAGAGTGCAGAATGTAGTGTTACAGTCATAGCTAGGGTGTAGAGATAATGCAGCTTAACTTCTGCTTCTGCATTTCACCCTCCATATTCGGGGTGTAAATCTAAGCAATATGATTTTGTTTACTGTAACTATACTATACTGTCAAATGCTGTTATAATCTTCAAGACCGTCCCGTCCCTTAGTCTCCTGTTTTCTCGAGAGAAGAGTCCCAGACTGGTTAATCGTTCTGATATTATTTTAGTAAATCTGTTTGTTGCACCTTCTCCAGTGCATGCACTTTTCTGTTTGTGATATAAATTTTGAAGCTGGCTGGTGTGTATATTGTTGCATTTGTGCTGACTCAGTATACCAAGACAAGTGGCAATGACAATGAGAGGCCACAACGTCAACACAAGATGTACTGGCCATTTAAAAACAAAGAGGACTAATTTGTTCCTTACTGTCTGTGTGGCTTCTCTCTCATTGGGGTCAAATGTAGTCTAATGAGTTTGTTTAATATACTGGGAACTGATTGCAGCCCAGGATACTGATGAATGTTAAAATAGTTTATCATGTTAATTGCTACTTAATTTGCAAACAGAAATTTTATTTCCCTGTTTCAGAAGTTTTGAAGGAACTTGATGATGCTTATGAAAAGTATAAGCAGGAAACAGACATTGCTCAAAGGAAGCGACTGCTGCATCATCTCCAGCGAGCGCTAATTAACAGCCAAGAGCTGGGGGATGAGAAGATTCAGATTGTCACTCACATGAGTGAACAGGTGGAGAATTGTGCAAGGGAGATGGATAGTCACTCCGAATGTTTCGAGGACCCAACCGAACATGAGAAGTCTATCGAGAAGGTCAAGATGGAAGTGTCTCAAATGGAAAGGCCTTCCAGAAGGCTGCGTAGACCGAAAAACGGTGAAAACCGTGAATTGTGCCACATTGGTAATGAAACTGAAGAAGGAGAGGAGCCTCCTAAAGAGAAAAAATCAAAATCTGCAAAGAAGAAGCGCTCGAAAGCTCGACCAGAAAGGGAAGTCTCTCCCATTGACTTTCCGATCGATCCTAATGAACCCACTTACTGCCTCTGCAACCAGGTGTCCTATGGTGAAATGATAGGTTGTGATAATGAGGAATGTCCAATCGAGTGGTTTCATTTCTCTTGTGTAGGATTAACATACAAGCCAAAAGGTAAATGGTACTGTCCAAAATGCAGAGGTGAAACTGAAAAGACTATGGACAAATGCATAGAAAAATCAAAAAAGGATAGGAAGTCAAGGTAGTGCTGACTGTACATTTTAAAAGATTTTCATAACTTCTGTCATCATGTATAAGAATATTAGCTTAAATTGTATGTATAACTATGCAATCATTTTTACTATGGTATTAAACGTGGCTAAATTTTGACTGTATAGAGTCATGCACCACAACAGTATTTGTGAAGATACGCTTGTTTAAACAGTTTTTAAATAGGCAGAAATGTTTTCAGTAGCTGAATTCAGATCTGTTTGCGCCTGTGGCTTAATGTGTAGAAAAATTATAACACTTAAACTGGACTGTACCATCTTTAGGTTGTGAAACTGGGAGCAGTAACTTAATCTCAGTTTAGTGGAATGGTAATCTGGAATAAAATGCTAGACTTGTCAGTAATGAACCTCCTTTAGGGGAAGAAATCTGCCATCCTTATTTGGTTTGGCCAACATGTGACTCTTAACTCCAAAGATGTGCACGTAGTTGGATTGGCCATGCTAAATTGACCTTTAATGTTAGGGGATGTAGCAGGGTAAATATGTAGGGTTAGGGCCTGGGTGTAACTTGTTGGTGCAGGCTCAATGGACCGAATGGCACTGTATATTTTATAATTCTATAATTGGCCTCGCAAGCCACTCAGTTCTGGGGGACTCGAGGATATTTGGGTGGGCAATATTACTAGCATGCCCATGACACACTCCTCCCAAGAGCAAATAAGGATAGGGGTTGTTAGTGGGTAGACTTGCTGTACGGTTAATAGATGATGTGTCTGTGGCAAGGCACCTGTGAGGACTGCAGTGCCAGCAAAATGTTGACATGGAGATTCAAGCTCTCTGCGTGACTGATCTCTCCACAGGATGGGGAAAATGTGAGGGCTTTTGATACTCCAGCCTGCTTGTGTGCACCTAGTCAGCTAATAACATCAATATAGATGTTGTCACGTGTGACTTCCCTGACCCTCCCCAACCAACCATCTACCTGCAGACTCGTCTTGGAGCTAGGAAGCAAATAACATTTTATGTCCATACTAAAGGTATATTCTGTAGTACTGCAGCAAGGAATGGATCCTAAGGAGTTGTGACGTTTAAAGTGGCTTGCAAAAAGATGTGGGATTGTGCAGCGACGTCAGTGTTGATCATCTCTCTATTTGTCTAAAATAAAATGCAAAAACCACTCCACAATCGACCAAGTCACAAGGTCTGCAGTGGTGTTGTGAAGCTGGAAAAACTCAGTTTTACGCTGGTTGTTTCAGAAATATTGAACATTGGAAAATGTGACAATGTCCCCTCAAGCTGTTGTTAATTCCATGACTCCATTAGTTACATTGATTCCTTGTACAATATGCTGATTGATTATTGCTTTGCAAATAGAAAAATAGCACTCATTAATTTGCTTTGAAATACGAAGATAATAAGAAAATAGAAACTGTTCACTCAATACCCAAGTGAGGACATTGAAAATGTAATTAATTGAAATGGTCCAGGTGCTGCTGTGTGGGAAAGGAATAGATCGTGTGAATGAGCCATTCACGGAGCAAATGTAGGATGATGTGCTTAATCCACTCACTAACAACGAATGTTGAACATCAGCTAATGTATTAATGCCGATTTTATTTGGAAATTCCAAACAATGTAAAGAGATTGATCTGAATGAAGATTTAATTAATTATCTGGCAATTAAAAGATACTGAACAGCAAAAGTTCATTCTGCAAACATGCAATTTTGGTCTTGAAATTGACACTGCTTTGTTTCAGCACAAGTGACAACTCATGGGGTATAGTCTTTACACACCTTGCACGATGTCAGCAATTTTGCAAAATTCGATAATCTTAAAATGGCACCAACTATTGAACTGCCCAACCAATGCTTACAATATATACACTCGGGCCTGGTTATGACGTTGATTTAAATAGAATTGTCGTCTTCCTCACTGCTGCTAGATGCTTCTCCAAACAGATTCCCTCCGGTGGAATTTAATTCAAGCTTGTTCTTTGGTGTCAGCTTTAAGGTGATGAGGACAGGAGTGTTGCTCATGCCAAGGAGAATGAGGTTGCTTTCGAGTGCGAGAGTCATGTTCTGAATGGCGCTGTCAGGTGTAAAAACTGATAACACGGTGCCACCTTCAAGGTCCCATATACTCACATCACCTGAGGCAGGAGAGAGAAGGAATTGGTTAACCTGAAATGCCTTATTATATTTAAGCAACCAAATCAGGTGCTACTAAATGCAGCACAATACTCCCACGGTCAAAAAACTGTGTACGGGCTCTCAGATTAGTTCAAGGTTGAGAGTTCCCCAATTAAAATATCACAGGAAGAAGAGGACAGAAGTCTTGATTTGATTTATTATTGTCACGTGTTAATATATAGTGAAAAGTATTTTGTTGCATGCGATACAGTCAAAGCATACCATTCATAGAGAACGAAAGGAGAGGGTGCAGAATGTAGTGTTACAGTCATAGCTCGGGTGTAGAGAAAGATCAACTTAGTGCGAGGTAGGTTCATTCAAAAGTCTGATGGCAGCAGGGAAGAAGCTGTTCTTGAGTCGGTTGGTTAATGACCTCAACTTTTGTGTCTTTTTCCCGACGGAAGATGATGAGAGTATGTCATGGGTGCGTGGGGTCCTTAATTATGCTGGCTGTTTTTCCAAGGCAGCGGGAAATGTAGACTGAGTCAATGGATGAGAGGCTGTTTTGTCTGATGGACTGGGCTTCGTTCACGACCCTTTCTAGTTTCTTGCGGTCTTTGGCAGAGCAGGAGACATACCAAGTTGAGATACATCCAGAAAGGATGCTTTCTACAGTGCTTCTGTAAAAGTTGGTGAGAGTCGTTGCAGACAGGTCAAATTTCTTTAGTCTTCTGAGAAAGTAGAGGCATTGGTGGGCTTTTTTAACTAGTGTGTCAGCATGGGCAGACCAGGACAGGTTACTGGGGATCTAGACACCTAAAAACTTGAAGCTCTTGACCATATCTACTTCGTCCCCAGGGGCATGTAGACAGGGCATGTTCTCCACGATGCTTCCTGAAGTTGATGACTATCTTGTTTTGTTGTCATTGAGGGAGAGATTATTGGCACCATACCACTTCACCAGATTCTCTATTTCATTCCTGTCCTCTGTCTTGTCATTGTTTGAGATTCAACTCTCTACAGTGGTGTCATCAGCAAACTTCAAAATTGAGTTGGAGGGGAATTTGGCCATACAGTCATAGGTATATAAGGAGTATAGTAGGGGGCTGAGGACACAGCCTTGTGGGGCACCGGTGTTGAGGCTGATTGCGGTCTGTGGATTAGGAAGTTCAGGATCGTCGCAGAGGGAGGAGCCGAGCCCCAGGCCACAGAGTTTGGAGATGAGTTTCGCAGGAATAATGGCGTTGAAGGCTGAGCTGTAGTCAATACATAGGAGTCTGACATAGAATCATAGAAACCCTACAGTGCAGAAGGAGGCCATTCGGCCCATCGAGTCTGCACCGACCACAATCCCACCCAGGCCCTACCCCTGGGTGTCTTTGAACCCTAGGTGTTCCAGGGTTGAGTGCAGGGCAGGGGCGATGGTGTCTGTTGTGGATCTGTTACGGCGGTAGGTGAGCTGTAGTGGATCCAGGCAATCTGGGAGGCTGGAATTGATTCATGCCATGACTAACCTTTCGAAGCACTTCATAATGTGGATGTCAGAGCCACCGGCTGATCGTCTTTAAGGCTTGGCTTTTCTTCGGTACCAGGATGATGGTCGTCTTGAAGCAGATAGGGACCTCCGATTGTTGTAAAGAGAGGTTGAAGATGTCTGTGAATACCCCCGCCAGCTGATCCGCACAGGATCTGAGTGCCCCATCCGGGCCAGTCGCTTTCTGCGGTTTGATGTTTGAGAAGACTGCTCTGACATCTGCAATGGTGACCTCATACAGGTTCATCTGGGGTGGAGGGTGTGCTCTCACTGACCTCTTGCTCAAAACGGGCATAGAATGCATTGAGCTCATCAGGGAGGGATGCGTTAGTGCCTGCGATTTTACATGCCTTTCATCTTGTAGCCTGTTATGCCTTGCAGACCTTGCGGGGGTCTGTGTGGCTAGCCTGGGGCTCTAGCTTGGTCCGGTACTGTCTTTTGGAATCTTTGATGGATCTCCTTAGATCATATATGGCTTTCTTGTAGAGGTCAGGGTCAAAGAACAATACATCACAGGAACCGGCCCTTCAAGCCTGCACCGATCATGTGTTCCTAACTAGACCATCCGTTTGTATCCCTGCCTGACTTGAACACCTCAGACCTGGACTTCAGCAAGCAGTGGATATCCCTGTTCATCCATCGTTTCCAGTTGGGAAACTTGTGGATTTGCTTCTTTGGCACACAGTCTTACTAATGAAGTCAGTTACTGTCATGGCGTGCTCGTTCAGGTTGGTTGGAGAGTTTTTAAAATACTGAGCGGTCCACTGACTCTAAGCAGTCCCATGGGAGATCATCCGATTCCTCAGACCAACCTTGCACAACTTTCTTTGACGGATTCTCTCGCTTCAGTTTTTGCTTGTAAGCTGGGAGCAGGAGCACAGCCAAAGTGTGGGAGAGCAATAGACTGATTGGCATGTTTGATATTTGTGTAGCAGTGATCTGGGATGTTTGGGCCTCTGGTGGAACAGGAGACATGTTGGTGGTATCTTGGTAGTACGCTCTTAAGCTTGGCCTGATTGAGGTCCCCGGCCACGATGAACAAGGCTTCAGGATGTTTCGTTTCAAAACTATTTGTGATGGTGTATATTTCGTCCAGCGCAATCTTCACTTCTGCGTGGGATGGGATGTAAACTGCCATCAGGATAACGGAGGTGAATTCCCGCGGAAGGTAGCAGGGGTGGCATTTTAGCCTCGGGTATTCTAGATCTGGGTTGCAGAAACTCGCCAGTGTTACGTCTAGACACCACGAGGTGTTGATTAGGAAGCAGACCCCACCTCCCCTAGCCTTGCCTGAGGCCGCTGTACAGTCAGTTTGGTAGATTGAAAAGCCCTCTGGTTGTAGGGCCGTTCATCTGGGAGGAGGTATGAAGATATTTTAGAACCAGAGTTTGATTTAATGGGGGGGCTCAAGACCAGAATTTTTTGAAGTTGGTATTTTATTCTCTCATGTCTTTTCCATTTGAAGAGGTAATCTCATTATACAGATTATCCAACTAACCTCTACTAGTACTCTAGCTGCTCTGAGATGGATCAGAGATGCCCGATGATAGCTGAGTTTTCTTTGTTCCTAACTAAGGCATTGTCATTTAAGTTATCTCCCTATATGGAGAGCCATTGCTACAGATCAACACTTTATCACCGTCATAGGATGGAGCTCTTGTCATTTCTTGCTTCTCTAATTAGCTCTTAGCAAGTAGATTAACAAACTAAATGAATCCAGTGCAGATAATTAACTTTTATGAGTTTTATCTCTCCATATTGTGCTGAAATCTATTAGACTTGGATCACTGCTTGTTTGGTGAAATGCCTGCAGTCCACCACTTTGGAGTTGCTAGTGTCCAGTGTGCGCTCATACGCAGTCAGTAACCAGTTCCATTGACTATTGGGCAGCACAGAATGAAGAAAAGGTGTGACTGAAAACCAGACTCTTCAGCGGATAACAGAATGCTCTCTTCTATACATATTAGCTGAGACCTAGACAGATAACTAATACATAGTTCTAAGCTTCAGATAAGTGTATTGTCGATCAATATAAATTAAAAATGCTTGGTGGGGAAAGGAAAACTTTGATCCCAAAAAACATGGTTAAAGCCTGGTATACAATTTTTTAGAGGGATTAGCTGCACGGACCTGCCAGAAGAATAGCTTTTGATCCACCATCTGTCAAATGTGCGATACTATTTGTTGTAAAGTTAAGGGTCTCGTATCCTGGAATAGTCTTGTGGCCTCTTCTGAATGGGTCCCACACTTTCAGCCTTTTTATGAAAAGGGAGGAGAAAGAAAAGCTCATTACCGGTTGGCATGTGTGTACAAATCAAAAGGCTCATGTTGTGACCCTCAATGCTGGAGCATGAACATTGCTACTCTAGAAGGGCTGGTTGCTTTTGTGTCTGAGTGAACCAACTGAATGGCAAAACACAAAGTCAGCTTGTTATCAAGTTAGTGATATCCCTGGATGAACATGCATGATGCACTGAGAACATCATTTGGCTGAACAGCATCCTTTCGGGTGGCAACAGATCTGGAAGCGATGCTGGCCAACTGCTCGTTGCCATTTTGGGAACCTTGTATGGTACACTACTTGGACACAGAGTGTAACAGGTGTATTGTAGGCCTGAGGACTCCCCTCAATAATACAGGGAGATGGTACAGTACCGGTCTGGTACAATGATATCCTGATGTGGAGATGCCGGCGTTGGACTGGGGTGAACACAATAAGAGTTTTAACAACACCAGGTTAAAGTCCAACAGGTTTATTTGGTAGCAAATACCATAAGCTTTCGGAGCGCTGCTCCTTCGTCAGATGGAGTGGAAATGTGCTCTCAAACAGTGCACAGAGACACAAAATCAAGTTACAGAATACTGATCAGAATGCGAATCCCTACAGCCAGCCAGGTATCTTTAAGACCTGGCTGGTTGTAGGGATTTGCATTCTAATCAGTATTCTGTAACTTGATTTTGTGTCTCTGTGCACTGTTTGAGAGCACATTTCCACTCCATTTGACGAAGGAGCAGCGCTCCGAAAGCTTATGGTATTTGCTACCAAATAAACCTGTTGGACTTTAACCTGGTGTTGTTAAAACTCTTACAATGATATCAGCCAGCAGTTGAACAGCCTTTGTAAAAAAATGTAAATATATAGGAACCTGGAATTGAATTGAATGATTATGCTTCACAGAACATGTCCATCACAATCTGTGCATGTCTTCAACGTATAACAGAAGTCCCAACGCTGCTTTCATTTATTTTCTCGGATCTCACCTTGGCCAGAGGCTATGATTCTTTCTGAAGTACATTTCTACAGGATGGCTTGAATCTAAATACTTCCTTAAACATAATAAAATGTTTCAAAGCGTTTCACATTGGTGAAAAGTAATCATGCACTGAGATAGATGAGGGATGGTGAGTATTGTGCTAAGAAACTATCCCAAATGGACTCTGCATTCATCCTGCAGGCTACCTTTGTAACTATATCCATCCAATCTATATGATAATTATAATCGCCCACAATTACTGCAGTACCTTTCTTACAAGTCCCTATTATTTATACTCAGTCTTACGCTGTAGCTCATGTTAGGGGGACTGTAAACCACTCCCGGCCGTGGCTTCCTTTGTTATTTCTTATCTCCACCCAACCTGATTCTATATTTCGATCTTCCAAACCAAGATCACTTCTCAGTACCGTACTGACCTCATCCTTTGTCAATGGAGCTATCCCACCCCCTTTTCCCTTTCTTCCTGTCCTCCCCCAACGTCAAATACCCTCAAAAATTCAGGTCCCAGCAGTGGTCACTTTGCAAAAAATGTCTCTGTGATGGCCATCATCATACTTGATTTTTTTATTCAGTCATGGGATGTGGGCATTGCTGGCTGGGCTAGCAATTATTGTCCATCCCTAATTGCCCTTGAAGCAGGTGGCTTACTCGGCCATTTCAGAGGGCATTTAAGAGTCAACTTGTGGGTCTTGTGACAGCAGATTTCCTTCCCTGAAGGACATTAGTGAACCAGATGGGTTTTTATGACAATTGACAATGGTTTCATGGTCATCATTAAACTTTTAGTTTCAGATTTTTTCATTGAATTCAAATTCCACAATCTGCCTTAGCAGGATTCGAACCCAGGTACCCAGAGGATTACCCAGGTTAGGTGTGATATCTGTGCTATCAACTCATCCATCTTGTTGGGAATGCTGTGTACTTTCAGATAGAGCCTTGAATTCTGTCTTTTTTCCAGTTTACTCCCAACATTGGCGCACACTTATGTCTGTATGCTCTGTCCCTTCCTGTCACACTCTCATAATATATACATAATGTATAATATATACATAATATGAAGGGCATAGACAGGGCAAATAGGAAACAGTTGTTCCCTTTGGTTGAGGGGTCAATCATGAGGGGGGTAGTAGGTGGCACAGTGATTAGCACCGCTGCCTCACAGTGCCAGAGACCTGGGTTCAGTTCCGGCCTTGGGTGACTGTGTGGAGTCTGCACTTCTCCCCTTGTCTGTGTGAGTTTCCTCCCGCAGTCCAAAGATGTGCAGGTTAGGTGCATTGGCCATGCTAAATGTGTAGGTTACGGGCATA
This sequence comes from Mustelus asterias, assembly GCF_964213995.1. Lineage (NCBI taxonomy): Eukaryota > Metazoa > Chordata > Chondrichthyes > Carcharhiniformes > Triakidae > Mustelus > Mustelus asterias. Next base: position 121,097,443 of record NC_135806.1, on the reverse strand, counting down.
TGGAGGGGAAGAGTGCTTCAGTAAGCTACTCTATCAGAGAGTTGGTGCACACGTGATGGGCCGAATGGTCTCCTTCTGCACTCTAGGGGTTCTATGAGAATTTTGGGGTGAGGGGCAGGAGACTCGGGGGGGATTTGAGAAAAAAGTTCACACAGGATGGTGAGAATCTGGAATGCACTGCTTTGCAAGCTAGTCGAGGCTGGAAACATTACAAACTTGAAAAAGTATTTGGATGAGCATTTGAAATATCATAATCTATGATATGGAACAAGTACTGGCAAATGGGAATAGCGCGACTTGTCAGTGCAGTCTCGATGGGCTGAAGGGCCTTTTCAGCGCTCTCCAATTCTATGATGCTATCTGTCTGTCTTAATATTTGCAATTTGAATCTATCGCCAATAGAAGGCAGCAAAGGATAATCTAATCCAACAGATGAAGTCAAGTGAACATGATTTAATTGCAGCAGTGACAACTTGTATTTACCTTTAACATAGTAAAACGCTTCACAGGGACGTTTTGAAGCAGAATTTGAGCCCGCAGCAGGTGAGGTATTAGAGCAAATGATCAAAGAGGGATGTTCTAAGCAAAGCCGTGATGTGGAGATGCCGGCGTTGGACTGGGGTGGGCACAGTAAGAAGTCTCTCAACACCAGGGTTAAAGTCCAACAGGTTTATTTGGAATCACGAGCTTTCAGAGCGCTGCTCCTTCGTCAAGTGATGAAGCAGCAGCGCTCCGAAAGCCTGTGATTCCAAATAAACCTGTTGGACTTTAACCCTGGTGTTGTGAGACTTCTTACTATTAAAGAAGGAAACGGGTGTTTTAGAGAGAGACTTCCAGAGCTTAGAATCGAGGCACCTGAAGGGTGGAATGATTAAAATTGGGATGTTCGAGAGTTTAGAATTGGAGGAGTACATTTACCCTGGAGGGACTGGAGGAGGTTACAGCATTGGGGGGGGCACGGCCCTGAAAGGATTTGAAAACAAGAATGCGAATTTTCAAATTCAACCATTAACTGGAAGCCAGTCTAGGTCAGTGAGCACAGGTGTGGGTGAGCAAAGAGTAAAAACAGGAGGCAGCAGAATTTTAGATGAGCTCAAGTTTAGGGGGAGTGGTAGGTGGCCAGGAGTGTTGGAGTTGTCGACTCTCGAGGTAGCCAAGGCATGGATGAGTGTTTCAGCCACAGATGAGCTGAGGCAGGGACAGAGATGAGGCCGAAACATTTGCACATGTTTTTAACCAGAAGTGAAAAATGCAAAGTGGATGATGCACCCTGGGCTCCGCCTGAGGTTCCAATGTTACAGATGCAAGTTGTCAGCCAATTTTTATTCATTCTATATGATATCGACAAATGGCTGAGCATTTACTGCACACCGCAAAGGCTATGGGCCCCCAGCATTTTGAATGCAATGCTGAAGTCTTGTGTTCCAGAATTATCCATACCTCTGGCACCCATCCAGGAGCCTAAATATGGACCTCCTCCACTGCTGGTACACTCTGGCAGCAGTGTGCACCATTTACAAGATACACTGCAGCAACTTGCCAAGGCTCCTTTGGCAGTAGCACTTTCTAAATCTCCAATGTCTACCATCTAGTAGAAAAAGGGCAACAAGTGCCTACGAACACCTAAGTTCATAAGATATAGGAGCAGAATTAGGCCATTCGGCCCATCGAGTCTGCTCCGCCATTCGATCAGGGCTGATATGCTGCTCATCCCCCATTTTGTAAATACCTTACAGGTTTCCCTCCAAGTCACACACACACAAATCCTAAAAAGTTCACGAAACACAAGGCGGCCATTGAATCAGTTAAAAAGAGCTATCCAACCTAATTCCACTTGGTTTACAGCAGGGCAGATCACACCTCTTCACGTGGACCCACCAAACCCCTGCTTGTGATGTTCACAGTTGAAGTCTGACGATTTAGTCAAAATGCTCTTCTCGCCATTACGCCTCCCTTGTCCATTTGCCCTGCCACACTGGCTGCATGCTGGAGAAAATGCTCATCGTGTTTAGTTGCTTTTGAACCAATTGGTGAAACATTTTGAGTTGTCAAAGTGGAGCTTACTAATTACCTGTTTGCTTTTACCACGCCAAACACAATTCGGTCAGCAGTGCTCGTGATTGCAATGCAACAGACGTTTGGTTCATTTTTTAAACGCTTCCTGACCTGAACATGAAACATAATTAAGAAAAAAAAATGTTGTTTGCCAACACATATGATTGTTGCGTTTATCTTTCCATCTGTGAGAATGTATGTGCTTATATGACTTGCACTTATAACACCTTTCTACATCTGAATGCATTCACATTCATGACACAAAACATAGAATCAGATGCAGCACAGAATCAATTGTGACTCAGTTGATCACAATACTTACTTCAGAGTAGGGTTCGAGCCCTACTCCAAGCTTGAGCATAAATATGAAGATTGACATGCATCATGCACAGTATAGGCATGTCATATTGTGAGCTTTCAGACAACACTTTTAAAAATTAGACACAAACAAACTGTTAAGATGGCTGCCACAAATCTTATGACGTTAGGCATTTGATTTACAAACAGTATCAAGTTTGCGGTAATTACCTAATTAAATCTGGACATGTGGAGGGCCCCTTACAACCATTTGTAGAATTCACACATCTTATTGTTTAAGGATGGATCAATACCTAAAGACTATGGAGTTTCCAGACTGCCTGTCTCCACGTTTCATACTGGATAAAAGGGAGGATTGAAACTCAATGGCCTTTATCAACTCCTGCATTGTATCATGATGGCCTCCCCAATCCACGCTAGAGTGGGAGGGCCTCAGAAGTGTTAATCCAGCAGTCATGTGGTCAAATTTGGTTTCAAGGATTGCATCCTTACTGTACCAGCACCCAGCAGATTAATGAGAACCAGCAGTCATCAGCCAGTCTGAGAACTAGACTCTGTAACTAGCTGTAGGTCATCTTGCAGCCAAACCTGCTCCAGATTCAAAGGTCACTTGAGAATCAACCTCATAGATATTTGACTACAAGAAACCTTGCAACCTGCTGTGAACCCTTCATTTCACAAGACCCTCACTTCAACTTTATTTAACTCACCAAATCTATGCAACAAACCAAAGGCCTGTCATGATGGAGACTGCAAATCATAAATCAATGACTGAATTAACTAATATATTTAGATGTATTCATAGAACAGTACAGCACAGAACAGGCCCTTCGGCCCACGATGTTGTGCTGAGCTTTATCTGAAACCAAGATCAAGCTATCCCACTCCCTATCATAGAAACTCTACAGTACAGAAAGAGGCCATTCGGTCCATCGAGTCCGCACCGACCACAATCCCACCCAGGCCCTACCCCCATATCCCACCTGCTAATCCCTCTAATCTATGCATCCCAGGACACTAAGGGGCAATTTTTTAGCGTGGCCAATCAACCTAACCCGCACATCTTTGGACTGCGGGAGGAAACCGGAGCACCCGGAGGAAACCCACGCAGACACGAGGAGAATGTGAAAACTCCACACAGACAGTGACCCAAGCCGGGAATCGAACCCAGGTCCCTGGAGCTGTGAAGCAGCAGTGCTAACCACTGTGCTACCGTGCCGCCCTTGTGTGCTCCATTCGATCTTTATAAGTGTGTATTTGTGGAATTCACATATCTCGTTGTTTGAGGATGGATCAATAACTAAAGACTATGGAGTTTCCAGACTGCCTGTCTCCACATTTCATACTGGACAAAGAGAGAGGGTTGAATATCAATGGCCTTTATCAACCCCCCATTGTATCATGACTGCCTCCCCAATCCACGTTGGAGTGGGTGTGTGCATGAGATTAAATGTGTAACTTTGTGTTAATTCAGAGTAAGTGTCTGAATATAAATAACCTTTATTTTGAACTCACGAAAGCTTGCTGCTGAATTTAATTGGCATACACACTCCAGAGGTAAGGAAAAATGCACTTCTTTCCACATTCCTCATTAAGAGAGCTAAAATACATTCTGTTCATGACACACACTAATGCACTACTGAGGGTGGGCAATTATTTTCAAAGATGTTAGAGGTGCCATTTTTCAAATGTATAATTAAACCAAGGTTCCATTTGCCTGATCCAATGGATGTATTTTGGAAAAGAGTATAGGAGATATCCCTGGTTTTCTCAATCAACATCACAAAAAGAGATTATCTGGTCATTATCATGTGGCTGTTTGTGGGAGTTTGCAGTTTACATACTAATATCTCCGACCTGGTAACAGTAACTACGCTTCAAAAGTACTTCATTTTCTGCAAAGCATTTCAGATCTCCAGTGGTCATGAAAAGTGCCATGGAAACACAAGTGTTTCTTATTTCATACAAAACAAATGACTCAGTGTTGTGAATATCATTTCATGGCAGCCATTTTGGATACTGCAAGGTAAACCACTGGCAAATACGCCTTCATTGATAAAGTAATGTCATTCAGGGCACTGGGAATACTCCCACATTTGTTTCAAATAATGTCCTTTCTTAATGTCCTCTCCAAATGACTATTGACTTTTACGATTGATAAGAATTCTGCCATCTTTAACTGAAAGTCAAAGAAAAATTTCTAGTGCCCTTGATGTCCTCAGGACATTCCAAAGTGCTCCGTGGACAATGAGTCATAGAGGTTTACAGCATGGAAATAGGCCCTTCGGCCCAACTTATCCATGCCGCCCTTTTTTTAAAATCCCTAAACTAATCCCAATTCCTCATTTGGCCCATATACCTCTATACCCATCTTACCCATGTAAGTGTCTAAATGCTTTTTAAAAGACAAAATTGTACCCGCCTCTCCTACTACCTCTGGCAGCTTGTCCCAGACACTCACCACCCTCTGTCTGAAAAAATTGCCTCTCTGGACCCTTTTGTATCTCTCCCCTCTCACCTTAAACCTATGCCCTCTAGTTTTAGACTCTCCTATCTTTGGGAAAAGATATTGACTATCTAGCTGATCTATGTCCCTCGTTATTTTATAAACCTCTATAAGATCACCCCTCAGTCTCCTACGCTCCAGAGAAAAAAAATCCCAGTCTATTCAGCCTCTCCTTATAACTCAAACCATCAAGTCCCAGTAGCATCCTAGTAAATCTCTTCTGCACTCTTTCTAGTTTGATAATATCCTTTCTATACTAGGGTGACCAGAACTGTACACAGTATTCCAAGTGTGGCCTTACCAATGTCTTGTACAACTTCAACAAGACATCCCAACTCCTGTATTCAATGTTCTGACTAATGAACCACTATGTAACGGCGGTCACTGTTGTAACAAAGGGAGTCACAGCAAGTTCTCCACAAACAACAGTGGGATTCATGACTGGCCAATTTGTTTCAAAGGTGTTGGATAAGGGACAGAGTTTAGTCAGGACACCTTGTCAATGCCCTTGCTCCTCTTAGAATGAGGCAGTGAAATGTTTTACATTAAACCCAGAGAACCAATGAGGTCTGGGTTCAATGAAAAACCTCTGACAGTGTCAGCTACTGCACTGAAGTATCAGCCCCATATATGTGCTCAGGTCTTGGGAATGGGGCATGAAACCACAACATTCTGACCTGGAGGTCACAGTCAAGACTGCTCTTTCTTTTCCTTAGGAACTCATTCTTCCTTTACTTTTCCTCCAGACTTTCAAAAGCATTCCCAAAACATTTCTCCCGCCCCCTTCCCCTTCTATTTCTCCCCAGTTGGGTCGAGAAAATAGCTGCCAGCAATAATCCACTTATCCTTTACAATATTTAGCACCGTGGTGACACTGGGCAGCCAAATGCAATACTCCTTTCGCTAGCCTATATGTGAAATAAGGTACCCGCTTTTGAATAGACAAATTAAAATTAAAAATGTTGTAAGTACTCATCAGATCTGGCAGCAGCTGAGCAGAGGGACACATATTTAATGGGGAAAATTTTACCATCCAGCACAAAGTAGGATTGTAGGCTCACAATGGACAGGAGGGGTGGGGGTAAAGTGGAGCGGTGTGGGGAGGGCGGGAGGGGGGGGGGGGAAGGGGGGGTGGGTGGCTGGATTGATTCCACTATCACAATCTATCGCTGAGGAACTTTACTAACTTTGGACAGTTCTGGATAGACCTCCCACCATAAGGAGGTTGGAAATCAATTTGAAATATTCAAATGACTTATTAAGGGCCGCTTTACCATCCATTGGTATTTTGCCAATGTTGCATTGAACCCCACCCCGTGTGGTGGGAAGGCCACCAGCTGAATGCAGGCAGCATTGTAGTGGCAGCCTGGGGGGTGGGGGGGAGCGTTTTTTTATTCAAAGAGGAGGCTGCAGACAGGGAAGGCAGATCCCGGGTAACCAGCGATGACCTCAAAAGGGTTTGATTGGCAAGGAAGTCAAGAATTATGGGAGTTATGGGCTACATCAGATCAGCCATGATCTTATTGATTGGCAGAGCAGGCTCAAGGGGCTGAATGGCCTACCCCTGTTCCTACTTATGTTCTTCTGTTCCCTTCCATCAATATCATTTTTATATTTTGTTAATATGGTAGGGTGTCCCTTTGAGGGATGAGTTCTTGCAGGGTCACAGCGCATGGATCCTGGGGCTGGGTGTGGGTTTTCCCTGCAGTTAGGAGTCTGGAATCATAGAATATGTTAGTCCTTATATCACTCTCTGTAAATTGTTACTTACCTTAATAAACCGTTCATTCATTTAGCTTCTTGGTGGTAGTCCATCTTTGACGATACTACAATTAATTATCTTCAGTCTACCTTCTGTAGGCTGCTGGGTCTCTTCCTTGCACAGTTGAGGCTCTCGAGCCTTTGGCCAATTCCCCAGAGTGAACTGAGGTCTCTAGTCAGTTAACACCACACTAAGCATTAAACGGCTGCGGTGCTGCCAACATTGGCCAGGATCCGCTCACCACCAATCCTTTCAGTGGTGGGGCAAGAAAGCCCCTTGATCTGAAAAATCCTGCCCAAGGTTTCAAGTGGTGACCAAAGTTCACGACCTGAAGCATTAACTCTGTTTCTCTTTCCACAGGTGCTGCCAGACCTGCTACGTGTTCCCAACATTTCCTTATTTTTAAATGTCAGATTTCCAGCATCCGTAGTTTTTAGCTTTCGGGTGAATATGTTGACCGTGATCTGACTAAGTAGATAAGGAAAGCACCCTGTTTCCTAAATGTGAAAAGATCCTCGAAGATGCTAACCACATCCTTCACAAACTACAAGAGCTATAAAGAAATGAATGTTTTTACCTTCCCAGTCTGCAAGTCCCACAAAGTGACATAACTAACTTTCTCAGCGTCATTGTAATTTGACAGCACCAGATAGCTGCCACTGTACGTCAATGCGGCAATATGCAGGAACAGCATGGATGTCCGGTCTTCAAGGGTCTGGATGTGAGACTCAGTCTCCAAGTTGAAGACGGCAAGATGATGTGCAAAGTAGGAGCAGACAATTATCTGAAACAGAGGTTGCAGGTAAAGTTGGAATTAATACTGCTTTCAACTGCTTTTCCCCTGCCTTCCTCATCTCATTCCTCCTGAAGACATTTGCCGGAATTTTACCGTCTCGCCCGCCCGAGGCTCGTAAGATCCTGCCTGAGGCCAATGGAGAATGCCATGCTGCGAGCCTCGCCGCCCTGGTAAAATTCCGGTCATTGATTCCAGCATCCCTCTGATACCTTTCCATTGGCCCATCAGAGCCCAAACTGAGTTGTTGGTCATTTATCTTTGGTAATGTGTTAGAGCTGAGCCTACTCCTATCTTCCACCTATACATTCATCCCTAATGATCAGGAGCACAAACTCTAGCTAATTTCCTTCTCCTCCGTGGCCCACAAATTATTGGGACCCCACTTGACTGCCAATTCAACTGAGATTAACCCAACACCATCATGGAAGCATGGGCACTGGAAGGATTGCAGCAGGTCCACAGACGCTGGCTAATCTGCAAGGGAAATGTCAATCAGGACCTTTTCACAGCACATAAAAATAAACATCAGCAGAGACCTGAACGGGTGCATCTGAATTCCTGATTACAATCACACCATATGATACGTTTATACCCTGATTGGAATAATTCCTAAAATGATTCTTGTTCTATGCAAGGCTCAAAGACAGGTGTGGTCAAAGTGGATTCCAGTTAATGGAGCCAGTACTGTGGAATGTGGGGACCGTATCGTTGGGACGATCTACCTCTGGGGCCAGTGTTCTGGTGAACCGCATAACCAGGGAGGTAGAGAGGATTTTAAATAAAATAGCAGGGGCAAAGGATCAAATTTTGGAAAATATGCTACACCAAAGAGTAGAGGCAAGGTAATAGAGACAGGTGGCACAGTGGTTAGCACTGCTGCCTCACAGTGCCAGGGACCCAGGTTCAATTCCGGCCTCGGGTCACTGTCTGTGTGGAGTTTGCACATTCTCCCCGTGTCTGTGTGGGTTTCCTCCGAGTGCTCCAGTTTCCTCTCACAGCCCAAAGATGTGCTGGTTGGATTGATTGGCCATGATAAATTTCCCCCTAGTGTCAGGGGGATTAGGAGGGTAAATGTGTGGGTTTGTTGTCGGTGCAGACTCGATGGGCCAAATGGCCTCCTTCTACATTGTAGATTTTATTTAACCTGTCCTATGTCTGTATCATAATATGGGAAATTATAAACGCACCATGACAGGAAGAATAGGAACAGGAGGAGGCCATTTGGCTCTTCGAGCCTGCTCCACTATTCATTACAATCATGGCTGATCGTCCAACTCAATAGCCTAATTCTACTCTCCCCCCATAACCTTTGATCCCATTCGCCCCAAGTGCTATATCCAGCCGCCTCTTGAATACATTCAATGTTTTGGCATCAACTACTTCCTGTGGTTATGAATTCCACAGGCTCACCACTCTTTAGGTGAAGAAATATCTCCTCATCTCTGTCCTTAGTGGCCTACCCTATATCCTCAGACTGTGACCCCTGGTTCTGGACACCCCCACCATTGGGAACACCCTCCCTGCATCTACCCTGTCTAGTCCTGTTAGAATTTTATAAATCTCTATGACATCCCCCCCCGTCCTCATTTGTCTGAACTCCAGTGAAAATAATCCTAACCTAGTCAATTTCTTACAAATCTAAGGATAAATCAGCAGGTAAAACAAGAGGTTACAAATATAATGAAAGCACAAATCTAAAGGCCCTGTATCAAATACATGTAGCATTCAAAACAAAACTTATGAATTTATAAATAGAAATAGAATAGAAATAAATAAATATGATCTGGTAGCCATTACAGAGACATGGCTGCAGGATGACATAGATTGAGACCTGAATACTGAGGGGCATGTGACATTTAGGAAGGACAGGAAGTTAGGAAAAGGTGGAGGGGTGGTTCTGCTAATTAATAATGCTTTCAGTACGATAGAGAGGGATGACCTAAATTTGGGATACCAGGACACCAGGGTGGCACAGTGGTTAGCACTGCCTTACAGTGCCAGGGATCTGGGTTCAATTCTGGCCTCGGGTGACTGTGTGGAGTTTGCACATTCTCCCAGTGTTTGCATGGGTTTCCTCTGGGTGTTTCAGTTTCCTCCTACAGTCCAAAGATGTGTGGGTTAGGTGGATTGGCCATGCTAAATTGTCCCTTAGAGTCCAAAGATGAGAGATTTGGGTGGACGTAGAAGCAGTTTAGGTAGTGTCATAATAATAAAGGACAAAGTACTGAACTATGTCTGAATCCCTGTCCCGTACTCCTCCCCATGGGCATTAATACTCCCCATACAACTTGAGCCAACCCATGGACTTTCAATAAGACCTGGGTTTATTCTTAAATGGACACACAAGACACTGACTGAATTGCTGCAGAGTGAGCCTCCAAGAGACACCTGCTACTGGTAATAATACTTCCAAAAACATCCAAAAACTAATTGCCAACTTTGGTAGAGATAATGGGACAATGCCAACGAGCATCTCGTTTCCCAACTCTCGCAGGACCTTGGGTCCATGTCACCATTTATGTCAAAGAGTAACATGGGCTCAAAATTCTGCCCCATGGCCTGTTCACATAGATGGAAAGATGAAAATGTCGACAGAGGTCTGAAACCAGAAATCCTGGTCTCCACCATTTTTGTGTGATTGACACGTTGGCCCAGAGGTTCCACACACTATGGTCGTCATGCAAATGCTTGAACTATGTCCACCCCTGAGGGAGCTGCCATAGCTGCAACGTGCCTTGCCTTTCAGTGTCTCCACCACACACTCCGGCAGAATTTTCCCATCCCGCCCGCCACGGGAATCGTTCCCAGTAACTTCATTGCAGTGTTAACGTAAGGCTGCTTGGGACATGAACCATGCAAAGGTCTGTTGACCTCGGGCGGGATTCTCTGACTTTGGGGGCGAGCGCAGCCGGAATATCCTGCCCGTTTCTCCCGCAATCCAAATAAAGTGTTTGAGAACTAAAGAGGGTGAAAACTATTACATAATATGGGGTCAAACTTCCTGCTATAACTTTAGTGGAAGATCTGTAGAAACCTTGGAGAAACTGGGCAACCAGCCACTTCTGAACTTTTTCCTGGATTTTCATTGATCTTCAGCTTAATTTATGACAGGAGATTGGAAGAACCCTGTATAATTTGACTCTTCTATCTTCAGATGGAAGCTGCAGGATTCATGTTCATAGAATCCCTGCAGTGCAGAAGGAGGCCATTTGGCCCATCGTGTCTGCACAATCCCACCCAGGCCCTATTCCCATAATCCCACATATTTACCCTGTTAATCCCCTGACACTAGGGTCAATTTAGCATGGCCAGTCAACCTAACCTGCACATTTTTGGAGTGTGGGAGGAAACCCACGCAGACACCGGGAGAATTTGCAAACTCCACATCGACAGTGACCCGAGGCTGGAATTGAACCCGGATCCCTGGCGCTGTGAGGCAGCAGTGCTAACCACTGTGCCGCCATGCCACTTAAATGTTTTAGCAGGACAACACCAGTTTGACTTGGTGTAAAAAAAACATTTAAATGTATTCTTACATTGAGTTTCTCACCTTCTCATCACCACTCAGCAGATACTGGTCAATTGGGTTAGACTTCTCATTTGAGAACTGCTGTAACATTTCCATTTCTCGTCTCACGTCATTCTCCAGCCTCCTTTTTCGTGCCGTCTTTGTCTCATTACGCTTTGCCCAGGGGGTGAGAAACACTGGAATTGCACAGGGATATTGTGTCATGGTTTCATGATTAAAACAAACACGCCCATGAGATTCCTTTCACGCAATGTGGCTAGGCCAGCATTTGTTGCCCAAAGGCAATTGCCCTCGGTGGTGGTGGTGAGCTGCCTTCTTCAACCACTGCAGTCCATGTGCTGTAGGTACACTCACAGTGCTGTTAGAGCTCCAGGATTGTGACCTAGTGACAGTGAAAGAACGCCATTGTAGTTCCAAGTCAGGATGGTGTGTCACTTGAAGGGGAACTTGCAGGTGGTGGTGTTCTCATGTATCTGCTGCCCTTTTCTTTCCAGGTGGCACTGGTCCATTGACTCCATTTACACTTCCCGCTGCCTCGGAAAAGCAGCCAGCATAATCAAGGACGCCATGCACCCTGGACATACTCTCTTCCACCTTCTTCCATCAGTAAAATGATACAAAAGTCTGAGATCACGTACCAACTAACACAAGAACTGCGCCTTCCTTGCTACATCAGTCTTTTGAATGAACCAACCATTCATTAAATTGATCTTTCTCTACACCCTAGCTATAACTGTAAACTATATTCTGCACCCTCTCCTTTCCTTCTCCCCTATGTATTGTATGAACAGTATGTTTTGTCTGTATAGTGCACAAGAAACAATACTTTTCGCTGTATAAAATACATGTGATAATAATAAATCTAATCAAATCAAATAAAAATGTTTGGAAGGTGCTGTCAAAGGAATCTTGGTGAGTTGCTGCGGATGCATAGAGTACCGATAGAACAATGAAAAAACCTTTTAGTTCTAGTTCCTGTCACTCAGGGGCAATTCTCCCATTCTGACCTGCTAATTTTTTGGTGGGTTGGGTCGGGGAACGTGCGCATGCGCCGATTCGCGGGATTCGCATATGCGTTCCTGACGTATACGTGTCTCTCACTGACAGACAGCAGGTGCAGTCGGGACCACGTTGGAAACCGGCGGGAAGACTAGGTGAGTTATTTTAGTCTATCTTTAATGCAATTTGAATGTGATTATCGGGCCCAGGACTGAATTCTCCAGGCCCGATAGCATCTCCCACCCCGCCAGTACAATTTCACTCTGACAGGGTTTAGAGTAACTCCCCACTTCCTCTGGGCATGGGCAGTGTTAATGTAAGCCTACTTGTGACACTAATAAATAAACGTTACGCCAAAATCATCACTGAAAGTGTCTGGTGAGCCAATAAGTAATGGGGGTGAAATTGATTTTTGCCACGAGTACAAATAGGGCTTATAGCGAATTGGTGGCCCATTTTAGACCACATCCCATTTTCTTTTCCTTCATGTAGGTTCCATGAATGTACTAATGAGGAAGAGTGGCCTCTGAGTGTTCTGAACCCATAGTCGCCACACTCCGGCGCCTGTTCGGGTACACCGAGGGAGAATTTAACATGGCCAATGCACCTAACCAGCACGTCTTTCAGACTGTGCGAGGAAACTAGAGGAAACCCACACAGACACAGGGAAACGTGCAGACTCCACACAGACACGTGGCACAGTGGTTAGAACTGCTGCCTCACAGCACCAGGGACCTGCGTTCAATTCCTGGCTTGAGTCCCTGTCTGCACAGAGTTTGCATGTTCTCCCTGTGCCTGCATGAGTTTCCTGTCACAGTCTGAAAGACGTGCTGGTTAGGTGCGTTGGCCATGCTAAATTCTCCCTCAGTGTACCTGAACAGGCGTTGGAGTGTGGCGACTGGGGGATTTTCACAGTAACTTCATTGCAGTGTTAATGTAAGCCTACTTGTGACACTAACAAATAGTCACAATTGACCATTTTTCTCTGATTTTCTTATTGTAGGTTACTCAAAGCACTTTGTCTCCTTTAACTTACTGAAATTCTGGTTGTGTTGCTCTTTTAAGGAAAGGAATTTATTGAATGGGTTTTCTCAGCTGCCTACTAAAAATAAAACTCTTTGTTCTATGTATATTTACTATTACTGGCTCCTTACATACATTGGACTGTCTCCATTTATCCACATTAAAACCCTTTTGCCAAAGTTGCCCATTTCTATGATTTGGTCAGGTTTCTTATCATAGAATCATAGAATCCTTACAGGACAGAAGGAGGCCATTTGGCCCATCGCGACTGCACCAACTCTCCCACAGAGCATCTTACCCAGGCTCTAACCCCATAAATATATACCCCACTAATCCCCCTACTCTACACATCTTGGGACACTAAGGAGCAATTTAGTATGGCCAATCCACCTATCCTGTGCATCTTTGGAGTGTGGGAGGAAACCGGAGTACCCGGAGGCAACCCTCACAGACACGGGGAGAATGTGCAGACTCCACACAGACAGTGACCCAAGGCTGGAATCGAACATTGGTCCCTGGCGCTGTGAGGCAGGAGTGCGAACCATTGTGCCACCCATTACTCTCAAACGTAATGCTGAGACAGTCCTGGCATATAACCACCTTCTTAAGGGCTATTAGTGATGGGCAATAAATGATGGTGTGGCCACTGATGCCTACGGCCTATGAATGAATTTTGAAAAATTCACCAACATTGTGAAGAGCAAGGATCATGGAACAGGCTTTCTCAGCTAGACAATTTTCAACTCAGTTCAACTGAATAACTTTGTCAAACATCTTCGGAAACTCCAAGTAATTTAAACTTTCCCCTCCTCATTATCCTCATAAGACACGGGACAAGATGTTTCAGCCCCCCTCACGGTGTGTTTCTGGTGGATGTGCCTCACCACTGATGGCCCACAGGGTCTTCTGGTCCCACCCATGTCTATGACATTTTCATGGCTCGCCCGTTCTGTTGCCAGGGAATCCACCGCGTGGGATCGCCTTTGGCGGGATGAGAAAATCATATGGGGAAGATGGTGGCACAGTGGTTGCTGCCTCACGGGTTCGATTCCCGACTTGGGTGACTGTCTGTGTGGAGTTTGTACGTTCTCCCCATGTCTGCGTGGGTTTCCTCCGGGTGCTCCGGTTTCCTCCCACAGTCGAAAGATGTGTGGGTTAGGTGGATTGGCCATGTTAAATTGCCTCTTAGTGTCAGGAGAACTAACTAGGGGTTATGGGGGTAGGGCCTGGGTGGGATTGTGGTTGGTGCAGACTCGATGGGCTGAATGGCCTCCTTCTGCAATGTAGGATTCTATGATTCTATAGCGGCGGAGAAGGCTGGGAAATTCCAGGCATGATCTATTCTTTCAGAAACCACACTCGCTGCTCTTTTTGATAATTGCACTTTTTAAATGTTCACATGTCACATGTGATAGACTCCTCCACTAGGAAAACCAATCTGGAGTGAGAAGGTTTGTACTGTACTCCTTTGTCACACCATAGAATATTGTAACATTTATGGAGCTCTAAATAAATTCAAAACATGACTAATTTCCTTCATTAAAATGTATCTCACCAATCTAGACATCTTGTAGGTATTTAATCCTTCAAGATTCTTCCAACACTGCCATATTTAATTACCTTGGTCTATCATCTTCAGACTCATCCCGAACCAGATACCCATCCACTTCCTTTCTGAAAGAATTTGACATCAAATTGATTGATTTTCCTGTGACTTCAGGCACCACGGTGGCACAGTGGTTAGCACTGCTACCTCACAGAGCCAGGGACCTGGGTTCGATTCCCGGCTTGGGTCACTGTCTGTGTGGAGTTTGCACATCCTCTCTGTGTCTGCGTGGGTTTCCTCCGGGTGCTCCGGTTTCCTCCCACAGTCCAAAGATGTGCACATAGGTAGATTGGCCATGCTAAATTCTCCCTCAGTGTACCCAAACAGGTGCTGGAGTGTGGCAACTAGGAGATTTTCACAGTAACTTCGATCCAGTGTTAATGTAAGCCTACTTGTGACTAATAAATAAACTTTTTTTTTCATCTCAAACATGTGTTAGTGTGGCCAAATAGACTTCTAACTTTTATTGTCATTTTAGGACTTTTTCATTTCAAACCCGACTCCACTGGTTCTCTGCTTATAGTCCAAAAGGAACAACCAATCTGACATCTACATTATCTCAATTTTGCAGTATTTTAATCATGGACCCCTTCAATATTCTTTTCCTTGAATGGAACTAAATTAAATCCTGGTTAAAAAACATTCAGCATGTTATTGCTGAACTGTGTTAACGTTAGATTTTCACTTTGTTTCTAAAGGTCATCTCGAAATTACAATGCATAAGTCCCAGTGTTCTTCCCTGTTATCTCAAGTTGCCTCATAGGTGGCAGGACTTGGGTTCATTCTAAATAATTAACCTACGATGTTTCTCTCCCTCCATAAAACATTCACTCTCGCGACACCGCACTGGAATATCTGTACCTGCCGATCCTTTGGTCTCTCTTCCTTTTTTCCTTTTGAGCAGAAGCTCTTTGTAGAGATTGTCCTTTGAGTGGGAAGGGACAGCATTTAAGGAAAGTTGGTCTTTGTACGTTGGACGGATCCGTTCCTTTATAGATCCACTCTTCAGGTTCCAGACAACAAGGTGATCTCTTTCCATACAGAGAAATAAGCATCAGGACTTAACTTGCTTCAAAAATAACTTTTTTTAATGAATTTTGTTTGTACAGTCACGAAACAGCAAAAGCTACGTTACTTTGAAGTGACAAAAATGTCAGCAGGTTATGTCTTGTGCAACACTGGGGGTAAAATAATGTCAGAATCATAGAACCCGAGAATCATAGAATCCCTACAGCACAGAAGTAGGCCATTCGGCCCATCGGGTCTGTACCGACCACAATCCCACCCAGGCCCTATCCCCATAACCCCATTTATCCTGCTGGTCCCCCTGACATTCGGGGAAATTTAGCATGGCCAATCAACCTAACCCACACATCTTTGGACTGTCAGTTTTCATCCTTGCCAAGTATTCCATCCCATAGTATGTGTCACCTCGAAAATGTTCCTCACCTGTATTCGGACAACCCGAGCAGCAGGTTGCCTGGCAAGATTCTGTATTCATGTTTCGGACAAGGGATAATATACAGGCCAGTCAACTTCTTGGAGAACTTTTTCTTCAGAAGATCATAAATTAAAAGTGTCTGCAGTAAACACAAAGCAATTAATAATATAATGACATTTTCACATCTGCATTAGTGTGCGGCCACATAGGTGTCAGAGGGTAGAAGTTAATGGAAGGGAGATTTAAGGTAGATTGAGCTATGAAGAGCATTGGAATCTGTCATGTTTCAACATTTATCCTCTCCGATTATGGAAACAGCGAAGGGCCCTACCCGAAGCTTGACTTTTCCCTTGAAAGGATATGGCTAGACTGTTGTGCATTTGTGCAATTTCCTACTTTGCAAATGATAATTATTTGGTTTTGGTAAGCAGAATGAAGCTTCATTCAATAAGGTACAAGAACATGTTGTTTTCAACTGGCAAAGATTTGAGATATTATGGTCTAGCATGTCAGTTGGATCTAATATCTATTGAGATTTGCAGTCTTAAAGTTTATTTTGTTAGTGTTACAAGTAGGCTTACATTAACACTGTAAGTAAATACGGTAATACTTCAAACTCTTTCAATACATCTTTCATTTACTAAGAAACTTACTGGTGTACACCAATGAAACTATTAAGTTTAAGTTTATTAATTAGTCACAAGCAGGCTTACATTAACACTGCAATGAAGTTACTGTGAAAATCCCCTGGTTGCCACATTCCAGCGCCTGTTCGGGTGCACTGAGGGAGAATTTAGTATGGCCAATGCTCCTAACCAGCATGTCTTTTGGACTGTGGGAGAAACCCACGCAGACACGGGAAGAATGTGCAGATTCAGCAGACAGTGACCCAAGCCAGGAATCAAACCCGGGTCATTGGCGCTGTGAGGCAGCAGTGATAACCACTGTGCTACCGTGCTGCCCATGTTGGTATGAAAGCAACAGTGAACCCATTCTTCATTGAACGAAGGTATTTTACCCAAAAAGAATGAATGGTTTAAAATGCAGAACAAGAATCAAATACGAGGTGGAGATGCCGGTGTTGGACTGGGGTGGGCACAGTAAGAAGTCTGTGCAAGGAGGAAAAGAAAGGTCTCAGCTCCCTTAGCCTCAGCCTAAAGTGTTGGAGCTGTCCCCATCCTCCCCCCACTTCACATCGGAGCCAGACTCCCACTCAAAGCACTTGAAGGGACGTTCTTACTGTGCCCAAGAATCAAATAGATAGAAACCTGCAGGGCAGATTTTGACCAGTTCCACAGATGATGAAAGAGAAATTGCCCTGAAAGATTATGTCTTGGATTATTTACTTGTAATATCTCCAAATTTGCAGATGGCAAAAAGCTGGGTGGGAGGGTGAGCTGTGAGGAGGATGCAGTGATCCTTCAGTGTGATTTGGACAAATTGTGTGAGTGGGCAAATGATCGGCAGATGCAGCATAATTTGGATAAATGTGAGGTTACCCATTTTGGTAGCAAAAACAGGAAGGCAGATTATCATCTAAATGGGTATAAATTAGGAGAGGGGG
The DNA here is from genome assembly GCF_964213995.1 of Mustelus asterias. Classification (NCBI taxonomy): domain Eukaryota; kingdom Metazoa; phylum Chordata; class Chondrichthyes; order Carcharhiniformes; family Triakidae; genus Mustelus; species Mustelus asterias. Next base: position 121,079,844 of record NC_135806.1, on the reverse strand, counting down.
ATGTGCAACGAGACCTGGGTGTCCTCATACACCAGTCAATGAAGGTATGCATGCAGGTGCAGCAGGCAGTAGAAAAGGCAAATGGTATGTTGGCCTTCATAGCAAGAAGATTCAAGCACAGGAGTAGGGATGTGTTGTTGCAATTATACAGGGCCTTGGTGAGGCCACACCTGGAATATTGTCTTCAGTTTTGGTCTCCTTATCTGAGGAAGGATATTCTTGCTCTTGAGGGAGTGCAGAGAACGTTTACGACTGATTCCTGGTGGTGGAACTGACATATGAAAAGAGATTGAGTCAGTTAGGATCATATTCATTGGAGTTTAGAAGGAAGTGGGGGGATCTCATAGAAACCTATAAAATTGTAACAGGACTAGACAGAGTAGATGCAAGAAGGATGTTCCCGATAGTGGAGGTGTCCAGAACCAGGGGCTACAGTCTGAGGATACAGGGTAGACGGTTTAGGCCAGCGATGAGGAGAAATTCCTTCAGCCAGAGAATGGTCAGCCTGTGAAATTCACTACAGCAGAAAGTAATTGAGGCCAAAACATTGAATGTTTTCAAGAAGCAGTTAGATATAGCACTTGAGGTGAAGGGGATCAATGGATATGTACCAGGGAGGTTGGGGGAAGGGGGGGGTGGAGGCAGGATCAGGCGATTGTGTTGGATGATCAGCCATGATAATAAAGAATGGCAGAGCAGTCTCGATGGGCCGAATGGCCTCCTCCTGCTCCTATTTTTTATGTTTTTATGTCCCAGAGTGCCATAGGACGTCACAACCTCGAGGGATCACAAAAATAACCTGGGCCGATGGTGATCTGGGGTCCCCAACTCCACAAACCCGTTCCCACCCCTCCAGCCCAGGGCCAAATCTGGTGAGCTGCATCGAGATGTGATATTAGAATGGCACCCATTCTACACCACATTCAATTTCCATTTCCAGTGAGGTCCGTGGGAATGAGTACTGGGTGAGACAGAAAACCGGCCATGGACTCACTTTAATCAGTTTTATCCTATTGCCAAAGTCAAGCTCTAAGCCACTGAGAGTGACGTAAGTTGTAACGTGAGCGATTCTCCCAACGCACTGTGCTGCTCTCGCAGTGCAATGGGCTGGGAGACATCGTGGAGGCCGTTTCGCAGACTTGCCACTAGACACATGGGCCTCTGCGTGTCTCCCAGCCAGAGATTTCCAGCTCCGTGCCGGAAATCAGCCCGGAGCTGATTACAATAAGGAAATCTTAATTTCCATATCATTATCATAGAATCATAGAATCATAGAAACCCTACAGTAGAGAAAGAGGCCATTCGGCCCATCGAGTCTGCACCGACCACAATCCCACCCAGGCCCTACCCCCACATCCCTACATATTTTACCCGCTAATCTACGCATCCCAGGACACTAAGGGGCAATTTTAGCATGGCCAATCAACCTAACCCGCACATCTTTGGACTGTGGGAGGAAACCGGAGCACCCGGAGGAAACCCACGCAGACACGAGGAGAATGTGCAAACTCCACACAGACAGTGACCCGAGCCGGGATTCGAACCCAGGTCCCTGGAGCTGTGAAGCAGCAGTGCTAACCACTGTGCTACCGTGCCGCCCCAAATCTGGGGCGGGCCCAGAGATTTCAGCCCCAGGACTGAAATCTCTGGGCCCGCTAGCATCTCCTCCCCCCCACCAGGCGTGGTTCACTCCAGCGGGGTTTACGACTGCTCCCCCACTAGCGGGGAACAGGCAGCCGACCCCACTAGAGGGAACAGAGGCCATTGAGGCCTCCCCAGGAGGTCGGGTGTAAGGTGGGTGTCCCTTGGGACTGGCACTTACCAACAAGGGCCAAACTAGCAATGCCCAAGCAGCACCCTGGCACTGCCCACGGGGCATCGCACAGTGCCAAAGGGCAGGACCTATTGGGGGGCAGGGCCTATTGGGGGTTACGATTGATGAGGTTGGGGGTCCCGGTGCCACTCTGTGCAGGGATGGTGGCAGAGGGAGGGAGGACGGCGATCGAGTCTGGGTGGGGGATTGGGGGGGGTCAGGGCTGCCGGGGGTGGGGGGGGGGATCAGGAGATCAGGGTTGGCTGGAAGGTGGGGTTGGGGAGATCGGTGCTGGCCCGGAGGGAACATAGGTGCTACAGGTGCTGGCCCGGTGATGTCCAGGAGTCCAGCGATGGAGGGTTGCAGGGTTGGCCAGTGATCGGTGGGGTGGTGGGAGGGGGGGTGGGGGGGGTGTGTGTGTGGAGGGGGGTGAGTGGGGGGTCACACGAACAGCAATCGGTGGGTTGCTGTGCTGGCCAGCAATCAGGCTGGCCAGCGATGGGGAGGCCGGCAATGGGGGACCTGTGCAGAGGAGTCAATCTCTGCTCTGACAGATCGGCGCCTGCGCAGTGTCCTGCTCAACGCTATGCTGCCGGCCTCTCGGGTAGGAATAGGCCCCACTATCTGGTTTTCAGAGTGAATCCCGCTGGGGCACTCTACAATACAGAGTGTCGGAGATTCATTCTGGAATTCACGCTGAAAAAATCGGCGGGAGTTACTCCCGTTTTCACGCGAATTGGGGATTTAGAGTTTTTTTGGGAGAATCCCGGCCAATGTTTTTACATGTGGTCCAGACAGATGCAGCATTTAGTTTTGCATCGTGACAGCCAAAGAGAGTAAAATACCTGAAAAATGGGCCTTGGTGTTTCTGCGAAAGCAGCCGTGCCTTTATCTGAAAGGATGTAGAGTTTCATATCCCTCGCCAGCACAGTGCTTGTACTTTCAACCAGCCCTCGCTCCAGCTGGACTGCTTGTCCTCTGCACTTGGATTTTCTTATGTTCCAGATGGATATAACTTCTGCATTGAAGCTCATACACACAACATACCTGAAGTAAAAAGAGATGTAACCTCTTGAAGTAAATTCATCAAATCAGCAAAAGCTATTTATTGAAGAACCTGCTTCACTTCCTTCTGGAATTTCAGGCAAGGGAAAAGGATAAGGAAAGAGAGGCAAAGGCGACAGAGAAGAAAAAAGAAATGGAATACTGATTGGAATTTCAAAATTCAACACCGAGCTACGTTTGGTATTAGAGCAAATAGCCAAAAACAAGATCAAAGAGGCCGGTTTTAAGGAATGTTTTTTTTATTCATTCGTGGGACTTGGGCATCGCTGGCTGGCCAGCATTTATTGCCCATCCCTAACTGCCCGAGGGCAGCTGAGAGTCAACCACATTGCTGTGGCTCTGGAGTCACATGTAGATCAGGCCAGGTAAGGATGGCAGATTTCCTTCCCTAAAGGACATTACTGAACCGGATGGGTTTTTCCGACAAATGACAATGGTTTCATGGTCATCAGTAGATTCTTAATTCCAGTTTTTTTATTGAATTCAAATTGCACCATCTGCCATAGCGGGATTCAAACCCGGGTCCCCAGAACATTGGGTCACTGGGTCACAGACTTGATGGGCTGAATGGCCTCCTTCTGCACTGTAGGGATTCTATGATTCTATTCTATGATTAAGAGTTTCAAGATTAATAGTCTAGCAATAATACCACTAGGCCATTGCCTCCTGTGTCTTAACAGAGGACAGAGAGTCAGAGATGTTCAGGGCCTCAGCAATGCTGACAATGTTGCAGCAATTAGAATGAGGGATGCTCAAGAGGCCAGATTTGGGGGAGTGCCGAAATCTCAGAGGGTTGTAGGTCAGGAGGAGATTACAGAGATAAGGAGACACAGGGCCATGGAGGAATCGGAAAACAAAGATGAGGCAGGCTTGGCATTTCTCCAGCTGGGACATCCAGAGCCTTGAGCACTCCGATTGGCTTTCCCAGCTCTGGTGCCCCACCTACCATCCTTAATTGAGAATGATCCCAGGAATGGTAGGCCTGACATACGATGAACGTCTGAGGATCGTGGGATTATATTCATTGGAGTTTAGGAGGTTGAGGGGAGATCTGATAGAAACTTACAAGATAATGAACGGCTTAGATAGGATGGACGTAGGGAAGTTGTTTCCATTAACAGGGGAGACTAGGACGCGGGGGCACAGCCTTAGAATAAAAGGGAGTCACTTTAGAACAGAGATGAGGAGAAATTTCTTCAGCCAGAGAGTGGTGGGTCTGTGGAATTCATTGCCACAGAGGGCTGTGGAGGCCGAGACGTTGAGCGTCTTCAAGACAGAAATTGATAAATTCTTGATTTCTCGAGGAATTAAGGGCTATGGGGAGAGAGCGGGTAAATGGAGTTGAAATCAACCATGATTGAATGGTGGAGTGGACTCGATGGGCCGAATGGCCTTACTTCCGCTCCTATGTCTTATGGTCTTATGGTCTAATTGACCTCGCAATTCACCGATAATCTCCTCCAGGGTCTGGCCACTTCCAGGTTCCCCAGCCGGAATTCAGCTTGAATTCGGGAGTGGGACCCTAGAAGTACAATTCAGCCTGCTGTGTGTTCAGGTGAAGCTGCCAAGGGGGAGCTTGAAGAAAAGAATTAGAGATGGGAACCTAGGATATCTCTGGGGGCTCTAGAGATAACAGTGTGGGAATGGAAACAGAAGCTATTGCAGATGATTCTTTGGCACCGGCAGGCTAGATAAGATTGGAACCTGCCTAGTACATTTCCACCTGGGCAATGTTGGAAAGATTTATAGAATCATAGAATCCCTACAGTGCAGAAGGAGACCATTTGGCCCATCGAGTCTGCACTGACAACAATCCCACCCAGGCCCTATCTCCATAACCCCACATATTTACCTCACTAATCCCTCTAATGTCCACATCCTGGGACATTAAGGGGCAATTTAGCATGGCCAGTCAACCTAACCCGCACATCTTTGGACCGTGGGAGGAAACTGGAGCACCTGGAGGAAACCCACGCAGACACGGGGAGAATGTGCAAACTCCACACAGACAGTGGCCCAAGCTGGGAATTGAACCCAGATCCTTGGCGCTGTGAGCTAGCAGTGCTAACCACTGTGCCACCGTGCCGCCCACATGGGAGGCATGGGAGGGGAATGCAGACCAGTCGAGAAGGACGAGGAGAGATAGTTTACCATTGTCACTGTAACATAGGATATCATTTATTGTAAAGAGCCATTGCTGTATGTTTGCAGAGCGGAACTCAGATTGGAGGGATTAACAGACGTGAAACATTCTTTTTACATTTCCATCTTCAATGTGCAGTGGAACAATTCCAGAGCAAAATATCATTTGCTAAAATTAAAAAAAAGAACAACCAGTTCATCAGTGAATGCAGTAACCGTACCTGGGATAGCTCTTCATAGGTGTAATTTCCTCAATCCCTTCAATGCTCTTCATGTTGTTCACACTGATACTCGATGATTGATCATTGATCTTGGAAGCCAGGTTCCACACCCTCAGGAAGTTCTCTCCATTACAGACAGCCAGGCAGAAATGCAGATCAAGGCATGACCCTGAAATATTGAGATATCCATTATTCAGCTGGGTACACTGTGACAGTATTTAATGAACAAATTCCCATAAAAACAAAAGAAATAGGAGCAGCCACAGGTTGTTCAACCATTTGATGAGACCATGCTTAATCTTTTACCTCAACCCCACGTGCTTGCTTTATCCCAATATCCTTTTGTTCCCTTAATATCTAAAATTCTATCTATCTCAGCCTTCAATATGCCCTCTGGGGTAGAGAATTCCAAACATTCACAAACCTCTGACTGAAGATACTTCTCCTCAGTGTCTCCTGTCCTAAAGAGTCAATCCCTTACCATGTGACTGTGACATCACGTTATAGATTCCCCAGCCAGGGAAATATGCTCTCAGGTTCTTATCATCAACTATTATAGGGCAGCACAGTGGCACAGTGGTTAGCACTGCTGCCTCACAACGCCAGGGAACCGGGTTCGATTCCTGGCTTGGGTCACTATCTGTGCGGATTCTGCACGTTCTCCCCAGGTCTGCCTGGGTTTCATCCGGGTGCACCGGTTTCCTCCCACAGTCCCGGTGAATAGGGGATTTCCGCACACCCACCCCCCAGAATGCCTACCAGAATGAAGGTCCAACAATTTGGGGTACCCTTTCCTGAGGGCATTGCAGTGAGCCGGGCAATTTCCCAGTTCTGCGCAACTGCCCTAGAAGGTAAAAACAGTAAGATGTTTAACAACACCAGGTTAAAGTCCAACAGGTTTATTTGGTAGCAAAAGCCACACAAGTAATGTGACTTTTGCTACCAAATAAACCTGTTAGACTTTAACCTGGTGTTGTTAAACTTCTTACTGTGTTTACCCCAGTCCAACGGCGGCATCTCCACATCTAGAAGGTAAAACCCAGACCTTTACTTTCAGGAGAAAATAAGTCAGAACAAAAAAACAGTGACTCATCTGCAGTAGAGGTCTTAGAGTCCAGGGTCCTTTGCAATCTCATTCAAATGACCATTTTCCATATGAACACCTGGGCAGTGAGTGTGTGTGTGAGCTATACAAGTCAGTTGAGTCCAAAGATATACCAACACTATAGAGGCCCAAATGTAATCCAGCAAAGTCAAACAACAATTGTCATGAATGGGAAGCATATCTGGACATGCCATGCCTTCCCTATCTGGCAATGGAAGAGATCAGTTATGATATTCTCAATGCTGTGTTCCCTGAGAGGTTCACATTAAGAAATATCTTTTAAGTTCTTCAACATTTACCAATACTGCTAGCCATCTTCTTCTTCCCAGCCAGGTCTCCAACCCGGGTTCCAGAGCAACAAGAACACTTCAGCCATTGACCAATCTTTTTAGATTATTTAAACAATGTGGACCCAATTTTTTTTTGTGAGTCAAGCAATCCTGGAACTCCCTCCCTAATAAGGACAGTGGGTGCACCTACACTACACGGGCTGCGGCAGTTCAAGAAGGCAGCTCGCTACCAACTTCTCAAGGTCAACTAGGGAAGAGCAATAAATGCTGGTCTGGCCAGTGACACCCACATCCCGTAACTTAATTTTGTTTTTGAAAATCAGTACAATTTGAGTGAAAGTAATTTAAGGCTTCTACTCAGTGACATTGCCTTGTGCACTAATCAAACAAGTCTCCTGAAATGTTTAACAGTGAAGCTTTGGGAGTGCAGTGCACTGCCACTTATTTTTTATGGTTAGCACTGCTGCCTCACAGCACCAGAGACCCAGGTTCGATTCCAGCCTTGGGTTGACAAAGGGTTGTGAACCCCAAAGGGTTGTGAATCTGTGGAATTCCCTGCCCAGTGAAGCAGTTGAGGCTACCTCATTGAATGTTTTTAGGGCAAGGATAGATACGTTTTTGAACAGTAAAGGAATTAAGGGTTATGGTGAGCGGGCGGGTAAGTGGAGTTGAGTCCACAAAAAGATCAGCCATGATCTTATTGAATGGCAGAACAGGCTCGAGGGGTCAAATGGCCTACTCCTGCTCCTAGTCCTTATGTTCTTATGTGACTGTGTGGAGCTAGCATGTTCTCCCCGTGTCTGCGTGCGTTTCCTCCGGGTGCTCCGGTTTTCTCCCACAGTCCAAAGATGGGCAGGTTAGGTGATTTGGCCATGCACAACTGCCCCTTAGTGTCCAAAGATGTATAAGTTAGGGAGACTGGTGGGGTAAATATGTGGGGTTATGGGATTAGGGCCTTAGAAAGATGCTGTGTCGGAGATCCGGTGCAGACTCAATGGGCTGAATGGCCTCATTCTGCACTGTTGGGATTCCCATGTTCTTTTGTACTTCACCCTGCTAATTAACTGTGCTATAATTTTCCAAGTTTAATCGTTTACTCCAAAAAGAATTTATAGTTGGAGCTAATGAGGCAATAATCCAGAACCAAGACTAATTCAATTTTCTAGGCAATCTATGTATGATTGTTATAACTCAATACATTCATGCTGCAATTTTGAAAACAGGCATCGATCTCGCAATCCATCCAATGATTTAAAAACAAAAGAATATGCAGAGGAATGAGATATTCTTCCAAAAAAAATGATACGCACATGCGGCACAGTGGTTAGCACTGCTGCCTCACAGCGCCAGGGACCCGGGTTCGATTCCAGCCTCGGGTGACTATCCGTGTGGAATTTGCACATTCTCCCCGTGTCTGCGTGGGTTTCCTCTGGGTGCCCCGGCTTCCTCCCACAGTCCAAAGATGTGCGGGTTAGGTTTATTGGCCATGGTAAATTGCCCCATAATGTCAGGGGGACTAGCAAGGTAAATATGTGGAGTTAGGAGGATAGGGCCCGGGTGGATTGTGGTCAGTGCAGACCTGATGGGCCGAATTGCCTCCTTCTGCACTGTAGGGATTCTATTTTATGATACTCAAAAATAATGTAGGAAATTAATCCCTTCCATTTGGAGAGCCAGTTTCCCTCTCCAATCCCACCTGTCTGTTATTCCCCTTTTAGCCGATTGAAGTTCTGGCTTTGGCTGTGAACCTGCAAAACCCTGAGTGATAAGTCAAGGCAGACAGGACATCTGGCCTGTTTCCCTGAGGGAAGAGCCAAGGGAGCAGCGGTCCACCTCCAATATGAGGAAGTGTGGTTGGAGCTGGTGACTCTGCACAGGGCCACATGGTATCCACCACCAAAGGCCTGTGTGACTGACGGGACCTAACTCCACATAGCCCATTCGCTGCGTGGATAATCCCTCCCTTGTCCTCACCCTCACTCATTCACAACATGATGGAGTTTGATGGGGGTGACAAAGATCTTGCAGCTACAATAGGAACAAAGACAAACTTCAGGGAATTCCATATTCTGTTGGCAGACTTGGGAGCTTGAACTTTAATTCTTCAACATTTTAGTTTTGGTGTCTTTTGAAATGAGCACCCAAGGGTTTTAAGGAAAGCTTGCTTGCCTCCAACCACTGTAGAAGAGAACTTGGCCAAGTGTTTGTGGTCTTCAGTTTCTAGGTTCCAGGAGATGATCTCAGTGATATTCATCTTAAGAGAGCAGCACAGTGCCACCACGTGAGAACCCAAGTGATTTACGGACAGGACGGAGAGGTGATGATCACAACAGCCTTTTACTGTGCGGATATAAGCAAAGTTCTTCACACCAAATAGTTCAATGTGGAGCACTTCACACAGTCTTGAGGATGGATACCTGAAATGACATTTCAATGAAGGATACATAATTAATCTGAAGCTGAATGGCTGCTGACAAATTCATCTGCGGTTTTAATTAACAAAGAACAAAGAATGTGTGTGGAGTTTGCACATTCTCCCCGTGTCTGTGTGGGTTTCCTCCGGGTGCTCCGGTTTCTTCCATCAGTCCAAAGATGTGCGGGTTAGGTGCATTGGCCATGCTAAATTGCCCCTTAGTTTCCCAGGATGCGTAAATTAAAGGGATTAATGGGGTAAATATGTGGGTAATGGGGATAGGGCCTGGGTGGGATTGTTGTTGGTGTAGACTCCATGGGTCAAATGGCCTTCTTCCGCACTGTAGGGATTCTATGATTCTATGTACAAAGAAAAGTACAGCACAGGAACAGACCCTTCGGCACCCCAAGCTTGTGCCAATCATAATGCCCTAACTAAAAAAAACTTCTTCCCTTACATGGTCCGTATCCCTCTGTTCCCTCCCTATTTATGTACCCATCCAGATGCCTCTTAAATGTTGCTAATGTGTCTGCTTCCACCACCTCCTCTGGCAGCGCGTTCCAGGCATCCACCACTCTGTGTGAAAAACTTCCCCCGCACATCTCCTTTAAACATTCCCCCTCTCACCTTGAACCTGTGCCCCCTTGTAATTGACACTTCTACCGTGGGAAAAAGCCTCTGACTATCCACCCTGTCTGTGCCTCTCATAATTTCACAAGAGGTTAAGAAGTTTAAGAGTCCTTGAAATTCAGGTTAAGCACTAGCAATTTGAAATTAAGATTTGGTTTTTATAGCTGGAGTGTTCAAATTACAGACCATCCAAAGTTAATTCCAAAACGGGAATCTGTGCGTAAACCTAAATGAACTGCCCATAATTACATATTGAAACAATATGGTCAATTATATGACTACCCAGCTTCACTCACTAGAACTCCATGGAGCCCACAGCTGGAACGTTTTGATACAAGCTTTCAAGGCTGCCCAAGATAATTATGGTCTATAATGTTGTCCCCTTTTTGTTGACCAGAAACTTCCGATCAAGTTTATATTAATTATATTTATATTAATGATGTGGATGAGAATATAGGAGGTATGCTAGTAAGTTTGCAGATGACACCAAAGTTGGTGGCATAGTGGACAGTGAAGAAAGTTATCTCCGACTGCAACGGGATCTTGATCAATTGGGCCAGTGGACTGACGAATGGCAGATAGAGTTTAATTTAGATAAATGCGAGGTGATGCATTTTGGCAGATTGAACCAGAGAAGGACTTACTCAGTTAATGGTAGGGCATTGGGGAGAGTTACAGAACAAAGAGATCTAGGGGTACATGTTCATAGCTCCTTGAAAGTGGAGTCACAGGTGGACAGAGTGGTGAAGAAGGCATTCGGCATGCTTGGTTTCATCAGTCAGAACATTGAATACAGGAGCTGGAACGTTTTGTTGAAGTTGCACAAGACATTGGTAAGGTCACACTTGGAATACTGAGTATAGTTCTGGTCACCCTATTATAGAAAGGATATTATTAAACTAGAAAGAATGCAGAAGAGATTTACTAGGATGCTACCAGGACTTGATGGTTTGAGTTATAAGGAAAGGCTGGATAGACCGGGACTTTTTTCTCTGGAGCCTAGAAGGCTGAGGGGTGATCTTATAAAGGTCTATAAAATAATGAGGGGCACAGATCAGCTAGATAGTCAATATCTTTTCCCAAGGATAGGGGAGTCTAAAACTAGAAGGCATAGGTTTAAGGTGAGAGGGGAGAGATATAAAAGTATCCAGAGGGACAATTTCAGCCCATTGAGTCTGCACCAACCACAATCCCAACTGGGCCCTATTCCCGTAACCCCACTTATTTACCCCGCTAATCCCCCTGACACTAAGGTGCAATTTAGCATGGCCAATCAACCTAACCTGCACATCTTTGGAATGTGGGAGGAAACCAGAGCACCCGGAGGAAACCCACGTAGACACGGGCTGAATGTGCAAACTCCACACAGACAGTGACCTGAGCCAGAATTGAACCTGGGTCCCTGGCGCTGTGAGGCAGCAACGCTAACCACTGTGCCACCATGCCCCCCCATAAAATAGTAAGTATTTGCTATTTACTATTTTTATCACTTATAGTCTGTAAGGTCTTTATTTTGATGTCTATAGTTTGTGTGGGCTATGTTCTGTAGTAACAACAGAGAGAGCAACGAGCAAAGAGAGTGGCAATTAGGTAAATGTGGGAGTTCGGTGAAGAGGGGGAGGGAGGTGTGTTTTTCGTTTTTGGAAGAAGGCATTAACTGAAAAACAACACCAATAAATGAAGTCAAGGTCATTATCATAAAGTAATATAAGAAAGCAAAGTAGGACAAGGGAAGTAACATTATAGTAAGGAAGGTAAGTTGATAGCAGTCTTATGTAAGCAAACTTTTTTTGTGAAAAAGGGAGTAAATAAGGGGCTTAGGGATATTTACAGCAGGAGAGCTCGTACCTGTGACATGCTTCCCCTGTGCAACATGGCAAGTCATGGAAGCTTCAGTTGTGATATATATAAATGATTTGGAAGAAGGTGTAACTGGTGTAATCAGCAAGTTTGCGGATGACACGAAGATGGCTGGACTTGCGGATAGCGAAGAGCATTGTCGGGCAATACAGCAGGATATAGATAGGCTGGAAAATTGGGCAGAGAGGTGGCAGATGGAGTTTAATCCGGATAAATGCGAAGTGATGTATTTTGGAAGAAATAATGTAGGGAGGAGTTATACAATAAATGGCAGAGTCATCAGGAGCATAGAAACACAGAGGGACCTAGGTGTGCAAGTCCACAAATCCTTGAAGGTGGCAACACAGGTGGAGAAGGTGGTGAAGAAGGCATATGGTATGCTTGCCTTTATAGGACGGGGTACAGAGTATAAAAGCTGGAGTCTGATGATGCAGCTGTATAGAACACTGGTTAGGCCACATTTGGAGTACTGCGTCCAGTTCTGGTCGCCGCACTGCCAGAAGGACGTGGAGGCGTTAGAGAGAGTGCAGAGAAGGTTTACCAGGATGTTGCCTGGTATGGAGGGTCTTAGCTATGAGGAGAGATTGGGTAAACTGGGGTTGTTCTCCCTGGAAAGACGGAGAATGAGGGGAGATCTAATAGAGGTGTACAAGATTATGAAGGGGATAGATAGGGTGAACGGTGGGAAGCTTTTTCCCAGATCAGAAGTGACGTTCACGAGGGGTCACGGGCTCAAGGTGAGAGGGGCGAAGTATAACTCAGATATTAGAGGGATGTTTTTTACACAGAGGGTGGTGGGGGCCTGGAAGGCGCTGCCAAGTAGGGTGGTGGAGGCAGGCACGCTGACATCGTTTAAGACTTACCTGGATAGTCACATGAGCAGCCTGGGAATGGAGGGATACAAACGATTGGTCTAGTTGGACCAAGGAGCGGCACAGGCTTGGAGGGCCGAAGGGCCTGTTTCCTGTGCTGTACTGTTCTTTGTTCTTTGTCCCTAGTTACCATGTGTGGAGGAGATATGTCCAACAGAACCTGCTGGCTGACCGCATTTTGCAGCTGGAGCTGAGGGTGGAGTCACTGTGGAGCGTCTGCGATGCTGAGCAAGTCATGGATAGCACATTCGATGAGGTGGTTTTACTGCAGGTGAAGTCTGAACAGGCAAAAAGGCATGGGCAACCACCAGGCAGAATAGAGGAAGGCAGGGAGTTCAGGAGTCCCCTGTGACCATCCCCCTTCCTAACAGATATACCGTTATGGATACTGTTGGGGAGATGACTGTAGAGGGGAAAGCAGCGGGAGCCAACTTCATCGCACCATGGGTGGGTCTGTTGCACAAGAAATGAGGAGGAAGAATGGCAGGGTTAGCGTGGTAGGGGATTCAATTGTAAGGGGAGCTGACAGGCATTTCTGTGGCTGCAAAAGAGACTCCAGAATGTTGTGTTGCCTCCCTGGTACCAAGGTCAGGGGTATCAGTGAATGGTTGCAGGGAATTCTGAAGGGGGACGGCAAACAGACAGAGATCAAGAGATCAAGCCATGCAGTGTGCCACAATGACTGTCGTCCGATGGCTCTGACATCATCATTATGAAGTGCTTTGAAAGGTTAGTCATGGCACGAATCAGTTCCAGCCTCCCAGATTGCTTGGATCCAATACTGTTTGCCTAGTGCTGCAACAAGTCTACAGCAGACGCCATCTCCCTGGCCCCACACTTAACCTTGGAACACCTAGATAACAAAGACACCTATGTTAGACTCCAATTTATTGACTACAGCTCAACCATCAACACCATTATTCCTACAAAACTCATCTCCAAACTCTGTGACCTGGGGCTTGGCTCTTCTCTCTGCGACTGGAACCTGAACGTCCTAACCCACAGAAGGCAACCAGTTGGGGCGGTTCGGTGACACAGCGGTTAGCATTGCTGTCTTACAGTGCCAGGGACCTGGGTTCAATTTCCGTTTGGGTCACTGTACGTGTAGAGTTTGCACATTCTCCCCGTATCTGTGCGGGTTTCCTCCAGGTGTTCCGGTTTCCTCCCACTGTCTTAAAGATGTGCTGAATGGGTGCATTGGCCGTGCTAACTTCTCTCTCAGTGCACCCGAACAGGCACTGGAGTGTGGTGACTAGGGGATTTTCACAGTAACTTCATTGCAGTGTTAATGTAAGCCTACTTGTGACTAATAAATAAACTTTAACTTTGGATAGGCAACAACAGTTCCTCCATGATGATCCTCAACACCAGTGCCCCACAAGGCTGTGTCCTCAGACCCCTACTATACTCCTTGTACACCTATGACTTTGTGGCCAAATTCCCCTCCAACTCGATTTTCAAGTTTGCTGATGACACCACCGTAGTGGGTCGGATCTCAAACAATGATGAGACAGAGTACAGGAATGGGATAGAGAATCTGGTGAAATGGTGCAATGACAATAATCTCTCCCTCAATGTCAACAAAACGAAGGAGATAGTCATTGACTTCAGGAAGTGTAGTGGAGTACATGCTCCTGTATACATGAATGAGGATGGTGGAAATGGTCGAGAGCTTCAGGTTTCTAGGTGTCCAGATCACCAACAACCTGTCCTGGTCCCTCCACACCGATGCTATAGTTAAGAAAGTCCACCAATGCCTCTACTTTCTCAGGAGATTAAGAAAATTTGGCATGCCCGCTACGACTCTCACCAATCTTTACAGGTGCACCATAGAAAGCTTAAAAGTTTAAATTTAGTGCAATAATATACAAAAATTAATGGAAATTCAGTGACAGCAATCAAAAAAATATATGCACAGCTGGTTGATCAACACCTGGAAGCTAATGTTGGTTGGCTTCGACAGGGTAAGGACAAGGTGTGATGGGTGGAGGGCATGGCTTGGTATTAATTGGCAGTAAATTGGCATCGGGGGCATGGGAGATGGATGGAGAGGCAGTAGGTTGCCATATGGAGTATGAAAACAATGGTGCGTAGGTAGAGGGGCACTGAGTTGGCATGGGGGGCAGAGGGGAAATGGGGGGATGGAGGGGCACTAAGTTGATATGGGGGCAATAGGGGTCATTAGACGGACATGGGTTGGCATAGGGGATATGGGGATCACAGGGAGTGTGTGGATGGCATTGGTTGGCATAGGTTGGCATGGATGGTAGTGTGCAGAGAGGGGTGAGGGGGTCGAGGAGTGATGAATTGGAGGGATGTTGTTTTAGTTTTAAAGGTTTAAACACAGCCCCGGAGCACAGAGGCAGACCTTGCGCCCATCACATTTATGCACCCGGCAGCCTCTGCACTCATACCTGGCTTGCCCGCCCCGACTCTTACTTCAGTTCGCACACCTGACCAAAACCTGACCTGTGGCGGCCATTTTGAAAGGTCAGATTTACCGAGCTGGGCCGAGGTGAATCCATCTTTCTATTTCTGATACTAATGAAGCTGCTGTGCTTGTTTATCATTTTATGGTTTTACCTCAGATATCCAGCATTTACATGTGTCTTCTCCCACTGGTCCATGGATTGGAAGATTTAAAGTTTTAAGCTATTCTTTTGTTTGCTGCGAAATCGTTAACAAGTTGTTTTTTCGTGTGCATTACAATCTCAAGCACAAATAGCATACAAAGAAAATTACCCCTCCGAGTTCCATTCTACTCTCTGTTATTTTTCATCTCATTTATACACGACTAATTGTAGGTGTGAAACGGTACTGTACCTGCACATTAAAAGGAAATACTCTTGAGTAACTGCCACGCCTTGGATAGATGCTACTGCGTCAGGGGCTGGCAGCTTTGCAATTACTTTTCCTTTCTTAGCACTTAACACCATCGCTACTTTTCCACTCCTGACAAAAGTATGAAAACAGCAATTAGACAAAGTGAAGAGAGCGTCTCCCAAGGTGATGTAAACAGACCATTATATATCCATTACATTATCCATCAACTGTGTGATCAGGTTAATGCCTCTATGGGGAAAAATAATTCATGAATGGTGGCCAACTCTTTACTGCTCTTACTCTAGTCGAGAGCGAGACTTACACACTTCTTAGCAGCATTTAGGAGATATATGTAGCGCTACCTATGCACAATGGGAACACTTGTGTTGTTGACAAAGTTGTTGTTGATCTTACACAATGAAGGTTAAATATTTTTTTATTCATTCATGGGACATGGGCGTCGCTGGCTGGTCAGCATTTATTGTAAGAAGTCTAACAACACCAGGTTAAAGTCCAACAGGTTTATTTGGTAGCAAACGCCACTAGCTTTTGGAGCGTGCTGCTCCTTCGTCAGGTGGAGTGGGAGATCTGCTCACAAACAGGGCATACAGAGACACAAACTCAATTTACAGAATAATGATTGGAATGCGAGTCTTTACAGCTAATCAAGTCTTAAAGGTACAGACAATGTGAGTGGAGAGAGCATTAAGCACAGGTTAAAGTGATGTGTATTGTCTCCAGACAGGACAGCTAGTGAGATTTTGCAAGTCCAGGCAAGTTGTGGGTGTTACAGATAGTGTGACATGAACCCAAGATCCCGGTTGAGGCCGTCTTCATGTGTGCGGAACTTGGCTATCAGTTTCTGCTCAGCGACTCTGCGTTGTTGTGTGTCATGAAGGCCGCCTTGGAGAACGCTGACCCGAAGATCAGAGGCTGAATGCCCGTGACTGCTGAAGTGAAGAGAACAGTCTTGCCTGGTGATTTTCGAGCGGTGTTCATTCATCCGTTGTCGTAGCGTCTGCATGGTTTCCCCAATGTACCTTGCCTCGGGAGTACAATATAAAGGGAAAGACTCTTAGTACTGTAGAGGATCAGAAGGACCTTGGGGTCCGGGTCCATAGGACTCTAAAATCGGCCCTGCAGGTGGAGGAGGTGGTTAAGAAGGCGTATGGTGTGCTGGCCTTTATCAATCGAGGGATTGAGTTTAGGAGTCCGGGGATAATGATGCAGCTATATAAGACCCTCGTCAGCCCCCACTTGGAGTACTGTGCTCAGTTCTGGTCACCTCATTACAGGAAGGATGTGGAAAAGATTGAAAGGGTGCAGAGGCGATTTACAAGGATGTTGCCTGGATTGAGTGGCATGCCTTATGAGGATAGGCTGAGGGAGCTCGGTCTTTTCTCCTTGGAGAGACGTAGGATGAGAGGAGACTTAATAGAGGTATATAAGATGTTGAGAGGCATAGATCGGGTGGACTCTCAGAGGCTTTTTCCCAGGGTGAAAATGGCTGCTGCGAGAGGACACAGGTTTAAGGTGCTGGGGGGTAGGTACAGGGGCAATGTTAGGGGGAAGTTTTTCACACAGAGGGTGGTGGGCGAGTGGAATCGGCTGTCGTCAGTGGTGGTGGAGGCAAACTCAATAGGGTCTTTTAAGAGACTCCTGGACGAGTACATGGGACTTAATAGGATGGAGGGTTATAGGTAGGCCTAAAAGGTAGGGATATGTTCGGCACAACTTGTGGAGCTGAAGGGCCTGTTTTGTGCTGTAGTTTTTCTCTGTTTCTATCCTTTCCTGCAGCGTATCAGGTAGACAATGTTGGCCGAGTTGCAAGAGTATGTACCATGTACCTGGTGGATGGTGTTCTCACGTGAGATGGTGGCATCCGTGTCGATGATCCGGCACGTCTTGCAGAGGTTGCTGTGGCAGGGTTGTGTGATGTCGTGGTCACTGTTCTCCTGAAGGCTGGGTAGTTTGCTGCGGACAATGGTCTGTTTGAGGTTGTGCGGTTGTTTGAAGGCAAGAAGTGGGGGTGTGGGGATGGCCTTGGCGAGATGTTCGTCTTCATCAATGATATGTTGAAGGCTCCGGAGGAGATGTCGTAGCTTCTCCGCTCCGGGGAAGTACTGGATGACGAAGGGTACTCTGTCCACTGTGTCCCGTGTTTGTCTTCTGAGGAGGTCGGTGCGGTTTTTCGCTGTGGCGCGTCGGAACTGTCGATCAATGAGTCGAGCGCCATATCCTGTTCTTTTGAGGGCATCTTTCAGCATCTGGGGGTGTCTGTTGCGATCCTCCTCATCCGAGCAGATCCTGTGTATACGGAGGGCTTGTCCGTAAGGGATGGCTTCTTTAACGTGTTTAGGGTGGAAGCTGGAGAAGTGGAGCATCATGAGGTTATCCGTGGGCTTGCGGTACAGTGAGGTGCTGAGGTGACCATCCTTAATGGAGATGCATGTGTCCAAAAATGCAACCGATTCCGGAGAGTAGTCCATGGTGAGTCTGATGGTGGGATGGAACTTGTTGATGTCATCATATAGTTGTTCACCATGAGTCCAAAGGAAGAAAATGTCATCGATGTATCTAGTGTATAGCATCAGTTGAAGGACCTGTGCGGTGAAGAAGTCTTGCTCGAACCTGTGCAGGAGGATGTTGGCATATTGAGGTGCGAATTTGGTCCCCATGGCTGTTCCGTGTGTCTGGATGAAGAACTGGTTGTTGAAGGTGAAGATATTGTGGTCCAGGATGAAGCGGATTAATTGTAAAATTGCATCTGGAAACTGGCAGTTGTTGGCGTTGAGTACTGAAGCAGTTGCAGCAATGCCATCATCGTGGGGGATGCTGGTGTAGAGTGCCGAGACATCCATTATGACGTGGAGTGCTCTTTAACCTGTGCTTAATGCTCTCTCCACTCACATTGTCTGTACCTTTAAGACTTGATTAGCTGTAAAGACTCACATTCCAGTCATTACTCTGTAAATTGAGTTTGTGTCTCTGTATGCCCTGTTTGTGAACAGATCTCCCACTCCACCTGACGAAGGAGCAGCACGCTCCGAAAGCTAATGGCGTTTGCTACCAAATAAACCTGTTGGACTTTAACCTGGCATTTTTAGACTTCTTACTGTGTTTACCCGAGTCCAACGCCGGCATCTCCACATCAGCATTTATTGTCCATTCCTAGTTGCCCGAGGGCAGTTGAGAATCAACCACATTATTCTCTCTCAGTTCAGCTTTCAGCTGTAAATGGCCTTTTCTTTAAATTACTAAAGTTGAAAATGTATTGGAATGGCCTTTCATTCATCAGGCTGGTTCCAGATATAGCCACTGTAATCAAATACTAGGTGTTCAGCTTTTGACTTTAGCTTCACGGTATTCTTATCGGAATCTTGTTCTTATCCGTATTCAAGTCATTAACTGTGATATAATCAGTAATCATAATTATTCTGATTTTTACTTTGTTCACTCTCATGAAAGTTTAAAAAGTTTAGTTATTAGTGTCACAAGTAGGCTTACATTAACACTGCAATGAAGTTACTGTGAAAATCCCCTAGTCGCCACACTCCGGCACCTGTTCAGGTACATTGAGGGAAAATTTAGCACAGCCAATGCACCTAACCAGCACATCTTTTGGAAGGAAACCAGAGCACCTGGAGGATACCCACGCAGACATGGGGAGAATGTGCAGACTCCACACAGACAGTGACCCAAGCTGGGAATCGAACCCAGGTCAATGATGCTGTGAGGCAGCAGTGCTAACCACTGTGCCACCATGAGGGTGCGAGAGTTGGTGAGGCTGAAAGAACCATAGAATCGCTAACGCACAGAAAGAGGCTATTCGGATTTCATTGCGTCTCCATCGACTCTCAGGCCCCCAGCCCTATCCCCATAACCCCATGGGTTGATCGTGCCAATCCACCTAACCTACACATCTTTGGACTGTAAGAGGAAACCGGAGGACCTGGAGGAAACCCACGCAGACACGGAGAAAAAGTGCAAACTTCTCATAGACAGTTGCCCAAGATTAGAATCAAACCTGGGTCCCTGGTGCTGTGAGGCAGTAGTGCTAACCACTGTGCCACCGTGCTGTCTTTAAGGTTTAAGCAGCACATTCAAAAGAGAGGGGCCAAATTAGTCATAAGTTCTGCCACTGTTAGGAGAACAAAGGAAAGAGAGGATGCCAGAAGATATGATACTTCAACTGGGAATTCAGCTGTTTGCTGGTTATTCCACAGTTGCATATTCATCTGCATTCACAACTACTCTGGATACAATACAACTGACAGCTGAACCTTTACAACACTGAGGTTTGGTTTGGTAGCATTCATACTCGCTAGGTAATAATGATATCCAAGAGAGAACCCAACAGTCCCACCCAGCCATCAATGGCATCCTTACTGCTGACTGCCTCATCATCAATATCTTGAGGTATTATCACTGATCAGATGCTTAGTCAGACTGGACACATTGGGAAATTTGTCAGCAAGAACAGGCAGAGACTAGGAACTCTATAAGGTATCTCCTGTCTCCTCAATGTCTCTTCACCAATTTCAAATCTCAGCTGAAGAGTATTATGGAATACAGATCACTCACATTGATGGATGTTCTTGCAACCAAACTCAAGAAGCTTGACACCAGCCAGGACTTCACCATTGGTGCATTGTGGCTGTAATATATACTATATAGTTGAGCATTGCAGCAGTGCATCAAGCTTATATTTTTATTATTCTTTCATGGAATGTAGGTGTCATTGGCACAGCCAGTATTCGCTGTCCATCCCTAGTTAGCCATGAGCTGAGTGGCTTATGAGGTCATTTCAGAGACAGTTGCATGTAGGCCAGACTAGGTAAGAATGGGTGGCATGGTGGCACAGTGGTTAGAACTGCTGCCTCACAGATCCAGGGACCTGGGTTCGATTCCCGGCTTGGGTTACTGTCTGTGCAGGGTCTGCATGTTCTCCCTGTGTCTGCGTGGGTTTCCTCCGGGTGCTCAGGTTTCCTCCCACAGTCTGAAAGACGTGCTGGTTAGGTGCATTGGCCATGCTAAATTCTCCCTCAGTGTACCCGAACAGGTGCCAGAGTGTGGCGACTAGGGGATTTACACAGTAACTTCATTGCAGTGTTAATGTAAGCTGACTTGTGACACTAATAATAAATAAATAAAGTAAGAATGGCAGATTTCAAAAGAGACAGATGCTGGAATTCTACCGCCCCGTCCGTCCCGGAATCAGAGCGGGTAAGGAGTAGACAGTGGGAAGGTCCGTTGACCTCAGGTGGTATTTTTAGTCTCGGGTCAAACGAGGGTGTAAAATCCCACCCATTGAATCTCTTCAATGCAGAAGGAGGCTATTCAGCCCACCAAGTCTGTATCGAATCTCCGAAAGAGCAATTTACTCAGGTCCACACTGCACCCCCACTGCCCCCCCATATCCAGTAACCCTGCACATATATCATGGATAATCCACCTTACCTACACATCTTTGGACTGTAGGAGGAAGCTGGAGCATCTGGAGGAAACCCATGCAGACACGGAGAGAACACGCAAACTCCACACTGAGTACTGGGCGGTGCCAAGGGTGCACAGCCTGAGGAGAAGGGGGGCCTGAATGGGGCCGGGGGGGGGGGTCGATATCTGAAAGGGGGTGTGAGGCCATGTCTGGGGGGGTGATCAGATGGTGTCAAGTCCAGGGGTGTGGGGGAGTGGCAGAACCCCAATGCATCTTGTACACAGTGCACTGGGAGATCGGGGCCCATGCGCACTAGCGCCACTAGTAGTCTGCAGCCGGCTTCAAAGCGAGAATAAGATTCTCTCACTCCCCCTACTGGCGAGAATCACATTTTGCCTCTTTCTTTTTCTAAGTGCAATAAGAAATTGTCTGGTGGCTTGTTGAAAACATGAACATGATTTTCTCTCATTTTCCACACGGTCGTTCCCACAGAATCTGTAGTGAATGTGTTACAGATCCCAGCATTGTTGTTAGAAATTATTTGTCCAGAAATCTCCTTGAATTTAACTTGTAAGTTACTTTCAGCGGCAGACAGCGACGCACTGCTATTTTGTTTTATTACATATGAATTTATTATTTACCTGTGAACAATTTCAACTTAATTGCCTTTAGCTGGAACCAGATCTTTTTAGTTTAATTATGCATGTGTCAGCCATCAAGAGTTGTTTTATTTATATCCATTCAGGTGCTGATGTTGGAGAAAAACATTTCCGATTTTGCACAGAATTGGTGGGATTTTCTGGCCCTTCCCGCTGGCAGGATCGGTCAGTCCTGCCAAAGGTGACCCCTCCATGGCCAGTTCCCCAAGGGCTGGGTGGGCGAGCCATGTGGAATGCCCTAGACTTCTGGGTATGTTTATGATCTTTCCGCAGCTAATATGGAAAACAAATCTTCCTTCAACGAACAGATAACCCAATATGAATCTGCCCCTGTTTTGGTAATCTTTGAATGAAAGCAAATATTTTTTTTATTCATTTGCGGGACATGGTCGTTGCTGGCTGGCCAGCATTGACTGCCCATCCCTATTTGTCCTTGTTTGGAGGACAGTTGAGAGTCATTGCTGTGGCTCTGGAGTCACATGTAGGCCAGACCAGGTAAGGATGGCAGATTTCCTTCCCTAAAGGACATTAGTGAACCAGATGGGTTTTTCTGACAATGGTTTCATGGTCATCAGTAGATTCTTAATTCCAGATATCTTTTACTGAATTCAAATTCCACCATCTGCCATGGTGGGATTCAAACCCGGGTCCCCAGAACATTAGCTGAGTTTGTGGATTAATAGTCTAGCAATAATACCACTGGGCCATCACCAATGTGTAGCGTTCTTTCAATTTGGAATTCCACATGGTGACTGTCCATTGAGGAAAATCAGGGGTCGACTACCTTTAACTTTAGCCTCATTTAGTG
The DNA here is from genome assembly GCF_964213995.1 of Mustelus asterias. Taxonomy (NCBI): domain Eukaryota; kingdom Metazoa; phylum Chordata; class Chondrichthyes; order Carcharhiniformes; family Triakidae; genus Mustelus; species Mustelus asterias. The sequence goes on along the minus strand of NC_135806.1, from coordinate 121,057,706 downwards.
GAGTACACTTGTTTATCTGGGTGTTAATTCATCATTTTGGTAAATCATTATAATAAATTAATTAAGCCAATCAAAAATTTAAACCAGATCATGTTCACTCATCTTTGGGAGATCTTGGTTTTAAATTCCACAGGGAATGATAGTGAGATTTCCAACACAGCAAATTAAAAATATTATGTAGAATTATCAAACATTTATGCCAGAAATAGGCCACTCAGCCCAACAGGTCTATGCTGGTGCTTATGCTCCAAATACAATTCCCACCATACTTCAACTCAACATTTCAAGTTATGAAGACTGTACAGGAATCAAAACCAATTAAATGTTATAAGTAAAACATGAAACTAATATTGAAAGAAATATGAAAGATTTCCTTCAATGTTGGGGCCATAATTCTAAAGTTAGTTTAAAGTTTATTTATCAGTGTCACAAGTAGGCTTACATTAACACTGCAAGGAAGTTACTGTGAAAATCCCTGAGTCGCCATACAGTGGCGCCTATTTGGTTACACTTAGGGAGAATTAGCATGGCCAATGTATCTAACCAGCAGGTCTTTTGGACTGTGGGAGGAAACTGGAGCACCTGGAGGAAACCCATGCGGACACAGGAAGAATGTGCAAACTCCGCACAGACAGTGACCCGAGGCTGGAATCGAACCCATGTCCCTAGCGCTGTGAGGCAGCAGTGTTAACCACTGTGCCACCGAAATGAGCCTAAAGATGACAGTTGCCAATAATATTGGCCAACTGTTTAACTCGTTCACATAACACTTTTCTGTGATTTTAACACAGGCACGCTCCAATTTGTTCTTTAAAAAAGCTTTAACTTCAGCTAAAATAATGGATAATAGTGGATAATAGTGGATAAAGGAATGACATACCAACAAATAACATTTGCTCTTCGAGCCTACTCCACTATCTCAGTAAGATCAAGGCTGATCTGGTTGTTGTGTGAACTCCATTTTCCTGTCTGCTGCCATATTCCTTGATTCTATCTAACTCAGCCCCTTCAATAAGTTCAATGACCAAATTCCACTGCTATCTGGGGAACAGACTAACAAACCCCTGAGAGAAAAAGGTTATCCTTATCTCAGTCTTAACGGGGAGACCTCTTATTCTTAAACTGTGTCATCTTGTTCTCATCTTTCCCACAGGAGGAAACATCCATTCAGTATTCACTCTCTCAAGTCCCCTCTGCATCTTATATGTTTCAATAAGATCCCTTCCCATTCATCTAAAGCCTCCATTGGCAGAAACACAACCTATTCAACCTTTCCTCATCCCAGGAATGAGTTAAGTGAACCTTCCCTAAGATAATTCTAACACAATTATATCATTTTTAAAATAATTATGTGATTTCACTAAGGCTCTGTACAGCCGCAGCGGATGCTGGAAGATTATATTTTGAGTCCAATATGACTCTTCTACAGAAATTGACTGTCCTGAAGAAGAATTAGATTGGACTCAGAATGTTAACTCAGTTTCTCTCTCCACAGATGCTGCCAGATCTGCTGAGTTTATCCAACAATTTCTGTTTTTATTCCTTATTTTTATATTCAATTCCTCTTGCAATAAACATCAACATTCCATTTGTCTTCCTAATCACTTGCTGTACCTGCAGACTAACTTTTTATTATCATTTGAAATCCCTCTGTACCTCAGAGTTATGCAGCCTACCTTCACTTAAATAACATGCTGCTTTTCTAACCTTCCTGCCAAAGTAGACAAGTTCACGTTTACCCACATCAAAGTCCATCTGCCAAATTTTTGACCACTTACTTAATCTGTCTACATCCCTTCGCAGACTCTCCACCTCCTCTTCAAAACTTTCTTCCATACCGACATTATCCAACATTTGTCAACAACAAATTTAACGACTATACATTTGGTCCTTCCATCCATAAGAACATAAGAAATAGGAGCAGGAGTAGGCCATCTAGCCCCTCGAGCCTGCCCCGCCATTCAATAAGATCATGGCTAATCTGATAGTGGGTTCAGTTCCACTTACCCGCCCGCTCCCCATAACCCTTAATTCCCTTATTGATCAGAAATCTATCTACCTGTGACTTAAACATATTTAACGAGGTAGCCTCCACTGCTTCAATAGGCAGAGAATTCCAGAGATTCACTACCCTCTGAGAGAAGAAGTTCCTCCTCAACTCTGTCCTAAACTGACTCCCCCTTATTTTGAGGCTGTGTCCTCTAGTTCTTGTTTCCTTTCTAAGTGGAAAGAATCTCTCTGCCTCTACCCTGTCGAGCCCCTTCATTATCTTATATGTCTCTATAAGATCTCCCCCCAAGTCATTGATAGAGATTATAAATAGTAGAGGCTCAAGCATTGATCCCTGTGACGCTCCAATAGTTACAGCTTGCCAACCTGAAAAAGACCCATTTACCCCAACTCTTCTCTTCCTGTCAGCTAAGCAAAAGCCTTTATCTATGCTATCCTTCTCAAAGAATCTTTCTTTCTCACTGGGATAAATCTTTGCTGAGATTTATTAAATATCTCCTTAAAGGTCTGCCACTGTATCTCTACTGTCCTACCTTTTAACCTAGTTTCCCAGTTTACTTTAGGAAGCTCTGCCTTCATACCCTCATAACTACCTTAATGTATGTTTAAAGCACTGGTCTTAGCTTGACACTTCTCCCCTTCAAACTGAAGGTGAAATTCTATCCTGCTATGATTGCTGTTATTTAGGATTTCCTTAACCATAAATTCATTGATTAATCCCATCTCATTGTACATTACCAAGTCTAGAATAGTCTGCTCTCTGGATGGTTCTAGAATGCACTGCACTAAGAACTTGTCCTGAAACACTCTATGAACTCATTTTCCAGACTACCAACCTGATTTGTCTCATTTGCATTTAGATTAAAGTCACTCATCATTTTTGTGGTACTTTTCTTACACGCCCCATTTATTTCCTCCTGTATATTCTGTCCCACAGTGTAACTACTGTTGGGGGGGTCATTAAACCATTCCTACAATTAACCATTTACATTTCCTAATTCTTAACTCTACCCAAAACTGGTTCTACACTTTGCTCTTTCGAGCTAAGCTCATCTCTCACTACTGTACTCATGTCATCCTTTGCAATTGTTAGTAAGTGAGGAATTGTCCCTTCTTGCTATCTCAAAACAATGGTACACTGGCAACAATCTTCAATTCTTATCTGATCTAACGGGAGATGTCTCAGTTTCCACAACAGAATGTAAGGATCCAGGATAATTTCGCTAATGAATGGAATCTGATAGCATACAAGAGTCTGGCTAAAGATCTTTTTTACTTCACCTTATCTCTTATCTATAATGTTCAAAAAAACTTGAAACGGAAAGAATTGCAAGGGTGTGGGGAAACAGCAGGGAGGTGGGACTCTGGTAATTGGATTTCAAATGGCCTCTTGCTGTGCTATAAGCAAAAATATTTTAATAACTCAATTATGGTACTCATCAACCCCCTCAAAGTATCATGCATTTGCTTTGCCTGTGATGTTAACAAGAAAAAAAAATGATCATTTATATCCTTAAGTTGGCATATGAGTAAAATTTACTATGTATTGCGAGGCAACAAAAACATTAGTATTCATGTTAATATGACATCCATTATTCATCGCTCCATTTCAAAAATGTCGTATAACCCTCAACTGTCGTATTACATGAAGGGCATTTAAATATCTGAATCGGAACAATTGTCACACTGCTAAATGATAAAAAATAATTATCATTACACGACAGTTTACTACAGTGTGATCGTTTCTTGGCACACGGATCCAAATTGGGAGACAGTTCACTGACTCTTTAGATAAGAATCAGACTCAATGACACCACTATGTCTCGGTGTAATGATTACACCATTAAGTTACAATATCCTTGGTCACAGTACAGAAGCACAGTGTGTGGATGATCGTGGTGGCTTTGTTGAAACTACAGAGTGGAATAACAGTGTTGGATAATTCAATGCACCGTGACCAATCCTGGAGTTCCTGTAATTACCATAAGATTAATTCCCAGCTGAAAACATTTGTTTTGAACTGAGCCTCCATATGTCAGAGAACTCTAGACTTAGTGGTGAGGCTTACAAAATAATGAAGGGTCTAGATTGTGTTAATGTGGACTGATTACTTCAACTTGAATCAGTTAGGGAGGACTGGGGTCACATTTCATGGCACGGTGGCATAGTGGTTAGCACTGCTGCTTCACAACGACAGGGATCCGGGTTTGATTCCCGGCTTGGGTGAATGTGTGGAGTTTGCACATTCTCCCCGTGTCTACATGGGTTTCCTCCCCCCAGTCTGAAATACGTGACGGTTAGGTGCACTGGCCATGCTAAATTCTCCCTTAGTGTACCTGAACAGGCGCCGGAGTGTGGCGACTAGGGCATTTTCACAGTAACTTAATTGCAGTATTAATGTAAGCCTACTTGTGACACCAATGAATAAACTTTAAAACTGTAACCCTACACATATACCATGGCTAATCCATCTAACCTAGACATCTTGGGACACTAAGGGGCAATTTACCTTGGCCAATCCACCTACCCTGCACTTCTTTGGACTGTGGGAGTAAACCAGAGCACCCGGAGGAAACCCACGCAGACACGGGGAGAACATGCAAACTCCACATAGACAGTGACCCGAGGCTAGAATTGAACCTGGGTCCCAGAAGCTGTGAGGCAGCAGGAGTTTGCACATTCACAGGTGAATGAAAATATGGAAGTCACCTGTAATCCATTTAATGTCGCTACTTTTAAACTGGTGCATTGTAGACTGAATACTAACCGATAGGCAAAAAGAACACAATCATTAATTGAGTTCTCAGATACCAGAACAGTGTGATCCTTGTGTATTGGCTCATCCTCTGGTGAGATGTTAACTTGATGCAACAGTCTGCAGGAGTTGGATAAATCAAAAATCTGAAATGGTAAAAAATTTTATAGGTCAGTTTTGATTTTGTCTCGAGCAGTAGCAGAGCTGCCAATCGTGAGTTCATTGCTGCACTGATAACTTACAGAGACAGGTATCATTCCAAGACTAAACAAATGGTATAGTTAACTTTTCTGCAGTGGGATGTATCAGCAACGACACAGGTACAACACAGTATGGTGAACAATCCTCATTGCTGCCTCCAGTTTAACTTGTTTTACTAATAGCTAAAGTTTTTAAAAGTTTATTTATTAGTCACAAGTAGGCTTTCATTAACACCGCAATGAAGTTACTGTGAAAATCCCCCAGTTGCCACACTCTGGCACCTGTTCAGATACACTGAGGGAGAATTTAGCATGGCCAATTGTCTAACCAGCACAGCTTTTGGAAGAAACCAGAGGACCCAAAGGAAACCCACGCAGACACAGGGAGAATGTGCAAACTTCACACAGACAATGACCCAAACCGGGAATTGAATCCGGGGCCATGGCGCTGTGAGGCAGCAGTGCTAACCACCATGTCACATAGCTAATAGGTTTGAGCTTATCTCGTATCTAAAGCTCCAGTCTTGTGTGTTATGTTGCATGACTCCCTGTGGAAATTTTACCAAAACATCATTATCACATGGTATTATAGTGCCATCATTCTTATAGTACCACTAAACGGTTGCTCATTTAGTAATGACTATCTATGTGCTACACAGGGTGAATTTAATCCATATGATGGGGGTCTCATCAGCAAGCTGGAGAGCTGACGAGAGCCCTATATCCCCTCCTTTTGGGAAGGCCCGCCATATTAATTGACAGTCAGATATTTAAGTGACCAGGGTGGCCGTCCCCGGGATAAAAGGACTCCAGGGGGCCGAAATCCTGCCACCAAAGAGCTGTTGGCCAATCAGAAGCTAGCAACTTCTCATTGCCATTAGTGTTACCAGGGGAGCGGTGGTAGCTGCTGGAAATACAATCACCAAAGGCCCAGGATGAGCGAGGAACCCAAGGCAATGGTAAATGAGGGCAGATTCGCCGGTCAAGCGGTAGGGTTTTTGGCTTGGGGGTCAGGATGGTTAGAAGAAAGGGCAGGGTAGTGGCTTTCAGTGGTCATGGAGTCATAGAGTAATACAGCATGCTCAACCGGTCCATGCTGATCATGGTGTCATCCCAGCTAGTCCCAATTGACTTCGTTTGGCCCATATCCCTCTAATCCTCTCCCATCCATGTACTTATCCAAATGCTTTTTAAATGGTGCTATTGTACCAGCCTCAACCACTTTCTCTGGCAACTCATTCCATATATGCACCACCCTTTGCGTGAAGAAGTTGCCCCTCCTGTCCCTTTTAAATCTTTCCCCTCTCATCCCTCGTTTTCAATTCCCCATCCCTGGGAAAAAGATTATGTGTGTCCTTCCTATCTATGCCCCTCATGGTTTTATACACCTCAATAAAGTCACCCCTAAATCTCCTACATTCCAAGGAATAATGTCCTAGCCTGGCCAACCTCCCCCTATAACTCAGGCCCACTAGTCCTGGCAACATCCTTGTAAATCTTCTTTGCACTCTTTCCAGTTTATCTACGTCTTTCCTATAATAGGGTGACCAACGCTGTACACAATACGCCAAGTGCACTCTCACCAATGACTTACACAACTGTAACATAATGTCCCAACTCCTATACTGAATACCCTGACTGATAAAGGCCAGTGTGCTAAACACCTTCTTCATCACCCTCTCTACCCGTGATGCTGCTTTCAGCAAACTATGTACTTGTACTCCTAGGTCCCTCTGTTCCTCAACACTCCCCAGGGCCCTATCATTCACTGCATAAGTCCTACCCTGGTTTGACCTTCCAAAATGCAACACCTCACACTTACCTGTATTGAAATCCATTTGCCAATCCTCGGCCCACTTGCCTAACTGATCAAGATCTCTCTTTCTGATGTCAGGTCTCTCGATCAGGCATTGAGTGCCTGTGAAAGAGGGCCACCCCCCCCCCCCCCCCCCCCTCCCCCACTTCAGGTTTGCTTTTTGAGCTCCAACGTGATAACTGTTCCCTGCTCCGTTGGCTGGATACCAGTGGTGGTGGGGATGAGGCATTAATCAGCCACTTAAGGCCCTCAATTGGTGTTGAGGCAGCAGTGTTGTCCATGGGCCTTCCCTCCCTGAGCTTAATCGGGGCAATGGTGGGAAGGGGATGGAGTGCCCACCCGAAACCCTTCTACCAAATTAAATACACCCCCCCACCACCCTCGAAGGAGGGCATTAAATTCCACCCATGACGTTTACAGCCACTTACCAATGGAATCATGCATCTGTGTCTCCTGCAGTGGGAGAGTTATGATGAAAACAAAATGAATGGCCACAGCACCAACAACAACCAGCCTGGCTGGGGCGGTGTCCATGATGTGGAGATGCCGGCGGTGGGACGATGTCAGCAGCAAAGTTTCAAAAGTGGTTCTTAACTCATTTTCTCTGGGTGGGTTACCGGTTCAGTAACATAGGATCATAAGTAATAGGAGCACAAAAAGTCATTTGGTCTATTGACCCTGCTCCACTGTTCAATTAGATCATGTTGATCTGATTATGGCCTTAACTCCTCTTTCCTGCCTGTCCCTCATACCCCTCACTTTAACTCAGCCGCAACTATATTCAATGACCTGATGAACCAATAGGTACCACACTGTAACAAACTGAAGCACGTGAAGCTGATTATGCAGCAAAATGAAGCAATACCCCTGCCCCGCAACAAAATTTCATTGCAAAAGTGGAAAGACCATTTTTAACAACGACTGAAACTGTGATCTCCCTTACAGGAAGCCTACATAGGCCCCAGGACTCCAGATGCAGACGTTACATGAAGCAGCTTCGCACTGTGGCTGAAGCCCCATCTGAACCTGATTTCTAATAATGTCCAAAGACGTGTGGATTAGGTTGATTGGCCGTGCTATATTGCCCCTTAGTGTCAGGGGAATAGCAGGGTGAGGTTACGGGGATAGGGCCTGGGTGGGATTGTTGTTAGTGCGGGCTTGATGGGCCGAATGAACTCCTTCTGCACTGGAGGGATTCTAGGATTCTAATAATGGTAAGTTTGGTAAGTTTGCTGACGACACCAAGGTAGGTGGTGTTGTGGATAGTTTGGAGGGATGTCAGAAGTTGCAGCGAGACATAGATAGAATGCAAGACTGGGCGGAGAAGTGGCAGATGGACTTCAACCCGGATAAGTGTGTAGTGATCCATTTTGGCAGATCCAATGGGATGAAGCAGCAGTATAAAATGAAGGGTACCATTCTTAGCAGTGTAGAGGATCAGAAGGACCTTGGGGTCCGGGTCCATAGGACTCTTAAATCGGCCTCGCAGGTGGAGGATGCGGTCAAGAAGGCGTATGGCGTACTGGCCTTCATTAATCGAGGGATTGAGTTTAGGAGTCGGGAGATAATGCTGCAGCTTTATAGGACCCTGGTTAGACCCCACTTGGAGTACTGCGCGCAGTTCTGGTCACCTCATTACAGGAAAGATGTTGAAGCCATTGAAAGGGTGCAGAGGAGATTTACAAGGATGTTGCCTGGATTGGGGGGCATGCCTTATGAGGATAGGTTGAGGGAGCTTGGTCTCTTCTCCCTGGAGAGACGAAGGATGAGAGGTGACCTGATAGAGGTTTACAAGATGTTGAGGGGTCTGGATAGGGTGGACTCTCAGAGGCTATTTCCAAGGGCTGAAATGGTTGCTACGAGAGGACACAGGTTTAAGGTGCTGGGGGGTAGGTACAGGGGGGATGTCAGGGGTAAGTTTTTCACTCAGAGGGTGGTGGGTGAGTGGAATCGGCTGACGTCGGTGGTGGTGGAGGCAAACTCGTTGGGGTCTTTTAAGAGACTTCTGGATGAGTACATGGGATTTAATGGGATTGAGGGCTATAGATAGGCCTAGAGGTGGGGATGTGATCGGCGCAACTTGTGGGCCGAAGGGCCTGTTTGTGCTGTGGCTTTCTATGTTCTATGTTCTATGTTCTAATGTGCTGTCTAAATGAGGTTCTTGCATATCTGTAGTGTGGCTTCATTTTGCCAATGAAAGTGTGCGCCTTCCTTAGTGACTCCGGCCCATTGGTCCAAACAAGATTTACCCAATGTAGTTGTGTTCATTTGTAAGACTAGTTTATGTCAGAAAAGGTCACATATTTCAACTACAATGTGAATGTCTTGCTCCAATAGCTACAACAACTTGTCTTAACTGAGCTTGTGGAATTCTATCAAGCCCCAACGTCTGAAACCATGGCTTCTGAGCTGTGAATGAAGTACTTTTCCTATTATTTTCTCAAGCTACATGCTTAGAGTAGCAATACGTGTCCTTACTTTAACAGAGTGGCTCCCATCATAGAAGGCCAGTAGCAGATGTCCATCCATTGCACATGTTACTATGGGAGGATCCAGAGAGTCATTGACTGTAAAGATCTGTTTTCCTGAACGGATATCCCAAACCTGGAGGGAGTTGTCCTCTGTAACAGCAACCAGACTGTCCTGCATGCAGATAGTTATGGAATCAATGTTCGTGCCAACTCCAGGAACCGTCTGCACAGCTTTGCCACTTTTGAGGTCCCAGATTTTCAGAGTCCCATCCCTGGATGCAGTGATCGCTTGAAGTCCTTTCTGGAAACCAGTTACAGCTGTAATCTTGTCAGAGTGACCTGAATGATTGTAATGGGCAACCATTAATGAGCTAAATACAGACAGTTAACCAATAACTTACAGCACTGAGAAACATTCAAATAAAATAAAACACTGCAGATGCTGGAAATCTGCAATCAAAACAGAAAATGTTGGATAAACTCAGCAGGTCTGGCAGCATCTTTGGAGAGAGAAACAGAGCTAACATTCTGAGTCTGTATGAGCAGAAAAAGCATGCTGGGCCCATATCTCAGAGGTCGATGGATCAAAGCCATCCTCTGCTATCATACTGGCGGCATGGTGGCATAGTGGTTAGCACTGCTGCCTCACAGCACCAGGGACCCGGATTCGATTCCCAGCTTGGGTGACTGTGTGGAGTTTGCATATCCTCCCCGTGTCTGCATGGATTTCCTCTGGATGCTCCGGTTTCCTCCCACAGTCTGAAAGACATGCTGGTTGGGCGCATTGACCATGCTAAATTCTCCTTCAGTGTGCCCAAGCAGGCGCTGGAGTTTGGCGACTAGGGGATTTTCACAGTAACTTCATTGCAGTGTTAATGTAAGCCTACTTGTGACACTAGTAAATAAACTTTAAAGTAATTTCTCATGTGGGAAAATGCATGAGGTTGTACAAGATCTTTCCAATGGCAGACATTATAGAGGTAGTCAGCAGAACTGTCCTTTTGATCTTTCTTGTTTTAACACAGTGAGCACTGCCCATTATGCCACCTCTGTGGCAGCATCCCTGCATATCCCGAGTGCCATTCCATACCCATTTAATGGTGGCACATGTTGAAGCTTCACGATACTGTACCACTGATTCTAGGAGCTTTACAACATTGGAACAATACAAGCCCATGTTTTATCGTGACAGATAGTTATAAACAGCACTTAAAGCTTGAAGGATCAACTTAAAACATTACTGAAAGTTGTTGAGTTTTCTGAGTTTGATGCTAATTTCAAGTATATTTTAAACAAATTTGGATTTACTGAAACCTGCCAAAATTGCCCCCCAAAAAAGACGGTAACTCCTGGTCTCTAAGTACATCAATGATTTGGATTTAAGCTAAAGGAAGTGGATTCACGATGGACTGCTGCCTCACAGTGCTAGGGATGCGGGTTCAATTCCACCTTGGGTGACTGTGTGGTGTTTGCACATTCTCCCCGTGTCTGCGTGGGTTTCCTCCAGGTGCTCCAGCTTCCTTCCACGGTCCAAGGATGTGCAGGTTAGGTGGATTGGCCATGTTAGAATTGCGCCTTAGGGCCCTATTTTGCCATTGCGTCGTGCCCGTTTTCGGGCGCGAAAATGTGGTAAAGTCGGGTGTGAGGCCATTAACGCAATCCGCGCCGGGGAAAAGGCCACTTTACCGATGCCCGGGAATGGCCGCGATCTGAATCGCGCCCGAAACGGGCGCAAAGGCGATTTAAATGCATTTGCATTCATTTAAATTGAATTAATCAACTGCCCGCCCAACTTTATCCGCATTTCCCCCTTTACCACCGCGTTCGCCGATCCGGAATTGCGCCGAAATGGACATGCTGAATAAAAGTCTGAATCGGACGGTCCAACTGCTGAAGAGGCGAGCTCAGAACCTCCAACGGCTCTCTGACTCAGATCGGTGGTGGTGGGGGGAGGGAGGCGGGCCAGATCATTCTCTGGTGGGAGGGGGGGAGGAGGAGGAGGGGGTCAGATGTATCTCTGGTGGGGAGGGGGGGAAGGGAGGACTGATCGTTGTCTTGTGGTGGGCGGGGGGAAGGTGAGGGGGAGGGCCGATCGTTGTCTGGTGGGGGGAGGGAGGGCCAATCGGTGTCTTGTGATGAGGGGGTGGGGAGGGAGGAGAAGGCGGGTCAGATGTTCCTCTGGGGGAGGGGAGGGGGGGAGGGAGGTGCATGAGTGAGACCAGATCTTTCTCTGGGTGGGGGAAGTGAGTGAGGCAGATCATTTCTCGGGGGAGTGAGGCCAGATCATTCTCTGGGGGGGTGGGGGAGGGGGGAAGGGGGGGGTTGGGGCAGTGGGGAGAGGAGGGAGGCGGGTAAGATGTATCTCTGGTAGGAGTGCAGGGGGCGGGGGAGGCCCGATCGCTCACTGGTGGGAGGGTGGGGGTCAGATGGATCTTTGGTGGGGGGAACGGAGGAAACGGGGGGCAGAGGAGTCCGATTGGGACTGGGTAGCAGGGGGGGGGGGGTGGGTGGGTAAGGGGGACAGTGATGTCTGTGGGGGCCATCGCTGCCGCTTTTCGCTCCCGGGCGATCGGTGGGGGGGAAGGGGGCAGGGGGTCACGATTGGTCTGGGTAGCAGGGGGGGGGGGGTGGGTGGGTAAGGGGGACAGTGATGTCTGTGGGGGCCATCGCTGCCGCTTTTCGCTCCCGGGCCGTTTTCTCCATTTTCTGCGGCCTGGGAGTGATCTGACACGGGCGCGCTTTTTCACATTTTTTTCTAACTGCGCATGCGCAGTTCAGAGCTCCGATCATTTCGGGCATGATAAGCCCCACCCACAGCGCGAATGGGACCCACGATTCTTTTCTCAGGCTAAGTGCGTATGGGGGCGCCTGAGAACAGATTTCCAAGTTGGATCTGAATTGCTCCCAGATTCAGCATTTAGAGTGAAAATGTTTAGTGTCCAAAGATGTGTAGATTAAGGGGATTAGTGGGATAAATACATGGGGTTACGGGGATAGAGCCTGGGTAAGATGCTCTGTCTGCAAATCGGTGCAGACTCAATGGGCCAAATGGCCTCCTTTTGCATTGTAGGGATTCTATGATTAGCATACAAAATCAAAAAAGAATGGTTCTTTCACCAAGACTACTTCAGCTTTACAGGTGCTGATATACGTCCTGTACATACTTACAAAATATGTAAGGATTATTCCAGAGTTACATATTTTGTTATAGATAACTTTTTTTTATTCCTAAGGATGGTAACATTTAGTGGATGATGAGATTCCAGCTGAGGATAGTTTTAACACTGCCTTGCCTCTCCCAAACAATGGCAGAATTCACGCTTTTATCTATGAGATTGGGAGATGGAGGTATATTGGACAACTATACTGGCCAGAGCTTCTATGGAGTGATAATCACAGTCGGATTGCCACTGCATTCCATTTTACCGACATTAGTCAGGAGCTGATCATTTCTCACCCAGACCTCCGCCCCAGGCCTAGCGAGAAATGTGTAACACAGCACCCCAGTGAAGCCCTTAACCCCTTTCCAGCTGCTGGTCAGGCAGTCAGGAGGAGGGGGTTTGGGTGGTCAGAGTGAGTGGGCCAAGTTGCCGGGGAAGGGGTTTGAGTGGTTGGGTCGAGTGTTGGGTGGTCAGAGGGGATTCAGGTAGTCAGGGGTGGTGGGGGTCGGGTGGTCAGGTAGCCAAGGAGGGAGGGAGAGATCGAGTGGTCAGATGGGAGTGGAGAGGGTAGTCGAGGGGGCTGGGTGAGTAATTGGGGTTGGTAATAGTCAGAGGCATAGGAGTAATTGGGGGTGAGGGGTGGGGAGGATGATTGGGGATATGGGTATAGTTGGGGGTAGGGGTGTAGTAAGGGTGGATGGGATGGGTAGTTTGGGGGGGTGTTGGAGAGGTGGTTGGGGGTTAGTCAGATGGGGGGAATCTAGTGGGGGATCAGAGGTTCACTAGTATTGTTACCCAAGAGGTAGAGGTGGTTTTAATCCTTCTATCTGTTCCTGAGTAACCTTCCAGCTAAGAGCGTCAAAACCACCTAAAGTCTGTTTCAGATCAGATTATGGGATGGTTCCAGGTGCAGAGAAATTGCCCACTGGAAGTTTAAACTCCCTGAGCAATTGCTGAACTGCCCTAGCATGGGGACTTCTGGACAGTTCCCCCAGCACATATTCTGGGGTATGACCACTAACACCCCCTCCTCGCCCCTCCACTCTCCCCCAGGAACAGAAATTCTGGGCCTACGTGAATTCGAGGTCTGATTACGCATGGAACACAGCAGACACTTATAAGAAACAGAGGAAATTATAACTTTTAAAATGTTCAACTGAAATTAAGTTTAAGTTTTTAAAAAAATTTATTTTTAGTGTCACAAGTGGTGGTGGAAGCAAACTCAATAGGGTCTTTTGAGAGACTCCTGGATGAGTACATGGGACTTAATAGGACGGAGGGTTATAGGTAGGCCTAAAAGGTAGGGATATGTTTGGCACAACTTGTGGGGCCGAAGGGCCTGTTTTGTGCTGTAGTTTTTCTATGTTTCTAAGTTGGCTTACTGCAATGAAGTTACTGTGAAAATCCCCTTGTGAGTAGATTGGAGATAGCTTAAGGGTACAGGTTATTAAGTGAAACTAAACTTATGTAGGTGTGAGGTGGTCAGTAAGGAAAATGTAATGATAAAATGCTGGAAGCACTGAGCAGCACAGGAAGTATCTGTGGAGAGGGTGTTTAACTTGCACATTCCCAGAAGTTGCAGTATTTTGCTCCATTCTGAAGTGTTGTCTCTAAGGCTGTGTACAATGGTAGGGCGACAGCTCCACTTACCTGTCAGGGTATCATACAGCAAGCCACCTGGGGGCAAGAGGCAGGTGAATGAAGGAACAAGGGAAGGGATTGAAGATCTTTGACACTGGTTGAGCAAACGCAGGAGGTGCGGGTATTTTTTTGGGTCATCTGAAGAAGAGGTAACAGGTTCCATGTTAACATCACGATTAATATACCGACATGAATATATTTGAAGTGAAACAGAAATGTTTGCTTCATGATCGATTAAAATCTGAACGCAAGGTCAGTAGTTTCTTTTTGGTTTTAAAATTAAATGAGCTCCCCCAGCCCGTCCACCACCTTCTGTTAGAATTCCTCATTTTGTCCCACATCTATTTCAATCTAAAGAGCTGGTCTACTGAGCTGCTCTCTGATCTCTCAAAACCAATTACTCGGGCGAGAAGGCAGACTGGACTATAGTACAGATGCTTCCCTTGGGAGGAACACCTTTCCTATTCAATGATGCTTTCTGACTCATCCAGCTAGTCTTCCCTCTTGTTAAGAAATTATACATTCTTACCCTTCCCTTTCTGAGCCTCTTCCGATGGCACATCTCTCTTGTTCCATAAAGCCATAAGATATCGGAGCAGTATTAGGCCAATCATGGCTGATAACTTTCTCAACTCCATTCTCCCGCCTTTCCCCGTAACCTTTGATCCCCTTACCAATCAAGAACCTATCTATCCCTGTCTTAAATACACACAATGACCTGGCCTCCACAGCCTTTTGTGGCAACAAATTCCACAGATTCACCACCCTCTGGCTGAAGAAATTCATCTCATCTGGGTTCTAAAAGGTCATCCCTTTATTCTGAGGCTGTGCCCTCGGATCCTAGTCTCTCCTACTAATGGAAACATCTTCCCCACGTCCACTCTATCCCGGCCTTTCAGTATTCTGTAAGTTCCCAGTGATCAGACACTGGGTTAGGTTACTGCCATTGCTCCATTCCCTATTCCTAGCAGTCATGGTGAAGCGGGCTGGGTTGATGCACTCTCGTTTCCCTTCAGTGCCCTCCCCACTTTGTGTTTTATTGCAATTTTCTCCTTTTCTTCTCTCGAGGCATCCTCCCCAACTTGTTTCACCTGCAATCTATACATCAGCTTGAGTCACCGGATAACAACAGAAATATGTTTTGTTTCTTTCCCCCTCCTTGGATGAAGACTCTCTGACCTGTAGTACCGTTACTGCTGTTGTCCATCCCAGCTGGTATTCACATTAACAGCAATATCGAGCAGGGATTTAACCTGGGACATTCTCAATATCACAGCAGCCTAATCCACAAAGGCACAGTGAGAACGTTTCTACTCCCAATAGCCTTACTGAAATTCACTTCACGCGACTCTGAAACCTGCAATACAGAAACATAGAAACTAGAAGCAGGAGTAGGCTATTTGGCCCTTCGAGCCTGCTTCACCATTCATTTTGATCATGGCTGATCATCGAATTCAATATCCTGATTCCCCGTTCCTCCCATATCCCTTGATCCCTTTAGCCCCAAGAGCTATATCTAATTTCTTCTTGAAATCAGACAACGTTTTGGCCTCAATGACATTCTGTGGTAGTGAATTCCACACGTTCACCACCCTCTGGGTGAAGAAATTTCTCCTCACCTCAGTTCTAAAAGGTTTACCCCTCATCCTCAAACTATGACCCCTAGTTCTGGACTCCCCCACCAATGTGAACAATCTTTCTGAATCTACCCTCTCTAATCCTGTTAGAATTTTATAAGTTTCTATGAGATCCTCTCTCACTCTTCTAAACTCCAGTGAATACAATCCTAACTGAGTGAGGAGAGAAAAATGAATCCAAAGTTAATTTTTCTCACCATTTTCTTTCTTGATACATACTGAATTCATACTTGATGCTATAGTCTGGTCCTTATGGATGCTGCAGGTCCCGGGGTTCAAATGTTTTTGTCGAAGTAGGGAAGGAGGTAGAAGAGGGGGAGGGGTAGCATTATTGGTCAGAGATTGTATCACAGTGTCAGAGAGGAGGTTTGATGAGGACTTATCTGTTGAGGTAGTATGGGCGGAGATTAGAAATAGGAGAGGAGAGGTCACCCTGTTGGGAGTCTTTTATAGACCTCCTAAAAGTTCTAGAGAGGTTGAGGAAAGGATTGCGGAGTCAATCCTGCTTAGGAGTGAAAGTAATAGGGCAATTGTTATGGGGGATTTTAACTTGACTAATATTGACTGGAATTGTTATAGCTCTAGCTCGTTAGAGGGGTCAGTTTTTGTTCAAAGCGTGCAGGAAGGTTTTTTGACTCAGTATGTAGACAGGCCAACTAGAGGTGAGGCTATATTGGATCTGGTGCTGGGAAATGAGCCAGACCAGGTGCTAGACTTGGAAGTTGGTGTGCATTTTGGTGATAGTGACCACAATTCGGTTACATTCACCTTAGTGATGGAAAGGGATAGGCATGAACCTCGGGCCAGTGGTTTTAGCTGGGGGAAGGGTAATTATGAGGCTATTAGGAGAGAATTAGGAAACATAGGTTGGACTAGGAGATTACAGGGACTGGGAACGTCCGACATGTGGAGTTTTTTCAAGGAGCAGCTACTGCGAGTCTGTGATAGGTATGTCCCTGTCAGGCAAGGAGGAATTGGTAGGGCTAGGGAACCGTGGTGCACCAAAAAAGTTTCTTTGTTGGTTAAAAAGAAAAAGGAGGCTTATGTTCGGATGAGACATGAGCACTCGGGTAGTGCACTAGAAAGCTTTAGATTGGCTAAGAGGGAGTTGAAGAGCGAGCTTAGAAGGGCTAAAAGGGGACATGAGAAGACTTTGGCGGATAGGGTTAAAGAGAATCCTAAGGCGTTCTATAGGTATGTCAAGAACAGAAGGTTGGTTAGGGCAAGTTTAGGGCCAGTTATAGATGGCAGAGGGAAGTTATGTGTGGAACCGGAGGAGATTGGTGAAGCATTGAACCAATATTTCTCTTCGGTGTTCACGCAAGGGGACATGAATATAGCTGAGGAGGACACTGGGTTGCAAGGGAGTAGAATAGACAGTATTACAGTTGATAAGGAGGATGTGCAGGATATTCTGGAGGGTCTGAAAATAGATAAATCCCCTGGTCCGGATGGGATTTATCCAAGGATTCTCTGGGAGGCAAGAGAAGTGATTGCAGAGCCTCTGGCTCTGATCTTCAGGTCGTCGTTGGCCTCTGGTATAGTACCAGAAGATTGGAGGTTAGCGAATGTTGTCCCATTGTTTAAGAAGGGGAACAGAGACTTCCCCGGGAATTATAGACCGGTGAGTCTCACTTCTGTTGTCGGCAAGATGTTGGAAAAAATTATAAGGGATAGGATTTATAGTTATTTGGAGAGTAATGAATTGATAGGTGATAGTCAGCATGGTTTTGTGGCAGGTAGGTCGTGCCTTACTAACCTTATTGAGTTTTTTGAGAAAGTGACCAAGGAGGTGGATGGGGGCAAGGCAGTGGACGTGGTATA
This sequence comes from Mustelus asterias, assembly GCF_964213995.1. NCBI lineage: Eukaryota > Metazoa > Chordata > Chondrichthyes > Carcharhiniformes > Triakidae > Mustelus > Mustelus asterias. Next base: position 121,040,191 of record NC_135806.1, on the reverse strand, counting down.
TATGGATTTTAGTAAGGCGTTTGATAAGGTTCACCATGGTAGGCTTCTGCAGAAAATGCAGATGTATGGGATTGGGGGTGATCTAGGAAATTGGATCAGGAATTGGCTAGCGGATAGGAAACAGAGGGTGGTGGTTGATAGTAAATATTCATCATGGAGTGCGGTTACAAGTGGTGTACCTCAGGGATCTGTTTTGGGGCCACTGCTGTTTGTAATATTTATTAATGATCTGGATGAGGGTATAGTTGGGTGGATTAGCAAATTTGCTGATGACACCAAAGTCGGTGGTGTGGTAGACAGTGAGGAAGGGTGTCGTAGTTTGCAGGAAGACTTAGACAGGTTGCAAAGTTGGGCCGAGAGGTGGCGGATGGAGTTTAATGCGGAGAAGTGTGAGGTAATTCACTTTGGTAGGAATAACAGATGTGTTGAGTATAGGGCTAACGGGAGGACTTTGAATAGTGTGGAGGAGCAGAGGGATCTAGGTGTATGTGTGCATAGATCCCTGAAAGTTGGGAATCAAGTAGATAAGGTTGTTAAGAAGGCATATGGTGTCTTGGCGTTTATTGGTAGGGGGATTGAATTTAGGAGTCGTAGCGTTATGTTGCAACTGTACACAACTCTGGTGCGGCCGCACTTGGAGTACTGTGTGCAGTTCTGGTCCCCACATTACAGGAAGGATGTGGAGGCTTTGGAGAGGGTGCAGAGGAGGTTTACCAGGATGTTGCCTGGTATGGAGGGGAGATCCTATGAGGAGAGGCTGAGGGATTTGGGATTGTTTTCGCTGGAAAGGCGGCGGCTAAGAGGGGATCTTATTGAAACATATAAGATGATTAGAGGTTTAGATAGGGTGGATAGTGATAGCCTTTTTCCTCTGATGGAGAAATCCAGCACGAGGGGGCATGGCTTTAAATTGAGGGGGGGTAGTTATAGAACCGATGTCAGGGGTAGGTTCTTTACCCAGAGGGTGGTGAGGGATTGGAATGCCCTGCCAGCATCAGTAGTAAATGCGCCTAGTTTGGGGGCGTTTAAGAGATCCGTAGATAGGTTCATGGACGAAAAGAAATTGGTTTAGGTTGGAGGGTCACAGTTTTTTTTTAACTGGTCGGTGCAACATCGTGGGCCGAAGGGCCTGTTCTGCGCTGTAATGTTCTATGTTCTATGTTATCATAGATTAACTGGCGTGCAGGATGTTGAAAGTGGTATAGTGCTTTATTAGCCTTCTATCTGTGTTCTATATGTTTTGATGTGGAGATGCCGGCGTTGGACTGGGGTAAACACAGTAAGAAGTTTAACAACACCAGGTTAAAGTCCAACAGGTTTATTTGGTAGCAAAAGCCACACAAGCTTTCGGAGCTCTTAGCCCCTTCTTCAGGTGAGTGGGAATTCTGTTCACAAACAGAGCTTATAAAGACACAGACTCAATTTACATGAATAATGGTTGGAATGCAAATACTTACAACTAATCAAGTCTTTAAGAGACGAAACAATGTGAGTGGAGAGAGCATCAAGACAGGCTAAAAAGATGTGTATTGTCTCCAGACAAGACAGCCAGTGAAACTCTGCAGGTCCACGCAACTGTGGGAGTTACAAATAGTGTGACATGAACCCAATATCCCGGTTGAGGCCGTCCTTGTGTGTGCGGAACTTGGCTATCAGTTTCTGCTCAGCGACTCTGCGCTGTCGTGTGTCGCGAAGGCCGCCTTGGAGAACGCTTACCCGAATATCAGAGGCCGAATGCCCGTGACCGCTGAAGTGCTCCCCAACAGGAAGAGAGCAGTCTTGCCTGGTGATTGTCGAGCGGCCTTCGCGACACACGACAGCGCAGAGTCGCTGAGCAGAAACTGATAGCCAAGTTCCGCACACACGAGGACGGCCTCAACCGGGATATTGGGTTCATGTCACACTATTTGTAACTCCCACAGTTGCGTGGACCTGCAGAGTTTCACTGGCTGTCCTGTCTGGAGACAATACACATCTTTTTAGCCTGTCTTGATGCTCTCTCCACTCACATTGTTTCGTCTCTTAAAGACTTGATTAGTTGTAAGTATTTGCATTCCAACCATTATTCGTGTAAATTGAGTCTGTGTCTTTATAAGCTCTGTTTGTGAACAGAATTCCCACTCACCTGAAGAAGAGGCTAAGAGCTCCGAAAGCTTGTGTGGCTTTTGCTACCAAATAAACCTGTTGGACTTTAACCTGGTGTTGTTAAACTTCTTTCTATATGTTTGCCCCCCTTTTGCCTGTACCTGGAGCCACTGGTTTATCCTCTGCAATAATCTGCTGTAAACGGCCAAGGAGCTGTGAAGCCAACTGAGAAGGATCCTGGAGCAAGACTCTTTTGGACAAGTGTAAAGCTTCACTCAGTATGTTCAAGTCATCAACTTTCCTGTTCAGAAAAAATAAAATGGTGCATGAACTGCCTCGATTATGCTTCGATTACTCCACATTGCGCAGAAGTATGTTCCAGAAAACAATGGATACATTTTGATTTTACAAAATCGGTCATTCACACAGTATTGAGATGCGACGTCATCACCAGAATGTTCCCATCCCACCTGCCACAGGAATCCCCGGGGACCATCAGCCATGCGAGGGAACTCCAGATTGATAGCGTTGAGACCCTACAAACTTTATCCTTTATTTTATAATGCCTATCCTCTGAAGCCCATCTGTGTGTGTGTGTGTGTGAGTGTGTATGTGTGTCTGTGCATGCATGCATGTGTGTGCATGCGTGCACCTATGTTTTTAAGAAGAGATAGGTAGTAGTAATTGCTTTCTAGTACTTCCAGAGTGTGATAACCAGTCTTTGTAACTTGTTAAAAAAAAGTTTTGTTTTATAATACACCATCGTTCCGAGTTTATTGAAAGTCTGTCTTTTTCTGGGTACCAGGAGAGAAGCTAAACAATTTGCCATTTTAGTGAGTAAATTGAACCTTAAAATTGATGGTACGACCTGTGGAGAGCTGGGGCGAGATAATATGCACATTCCTCCCATCCTGGTCATAATACAGCCCATCTCTCGGAGGCATGGGCAATACACATCGCCACAGGCAGAGAAATGGGGCTATCAGGGGATGAGTTAATCCACATATGGCTCTTGTTGCCAGTCAGGTTCCACTAGCAGAGGCCTCAGAGGATACTGCATGATTTTCCAGGTATAAATGATAGAGCTCTTAAAGGGATCTAACTGAGGCAGAAATTAGTCACAGTATGAGTGAGACAAAACAAGATAACAAGAATTCAAATACAATTCAGTAAGGATGAAAAGCATACAAACATAGGAGCAAGATTAGGCCATTTGGTCCCTCGGGGTTGCTGCGTGATTTGATATGATCATGGTTAATCTGATTGTGGCTCCTACTTTCCAGTCATGCCCCTAAAGTTACTCTGATTTCTAGGAGTAAGCAAATGGCCAATATTCTCCTGTGGTGCTAACTGTTGCAATAGCTGAGAATAAAAACTGAAGGTCAAAATCCTGAAACTCTCTGCCTAACAGCACTGTGGGTGTAGCTACACCACATGTAGTGCAGCGGGTCAAGAAGACAGCTCACCAACACCTTCTCAAAGGCAACAAAGTCTGGCCAAGACAGTGATGTCTGTGTCCCATGAAAGATTTTTTACAAAGCTAATTGAGCAGCATGGTAGATAATGCTTAGCACTGCTGCCTCACAACACCAGGGATCTGTGTTCGATTCCCGGCTTAGGTCACTGTCTGCACGGAGTCTGCACATTCTCCCCGTGTCTGCATGGTTTTCCTCCAGGTGCTCCAGGTTTCCTCCCACAGTCCGAAAGACGTGCTGGTTAAGTGCATTGGGTTGGGCTAAATTCTCCCTCAGTGTACCCAAACAGGCGCTGGAGTGTGGTGATAGGGGCTTTTCATAGTAACTTCATTGCAGTGTTAATGTAAGCCTACTTGTGACACTAATAAATAAACTTAAACTTAAGATAGGTTAGGGGGTTTAGCGGGGTAAATGTGTGGGGTTATAGGCATAGAGCGAAGGGGAGGGCCTGGGAAAAGATGCTGAACCGGTGCAGACTTGACGGGTCGAATGGCCTCCTTCTGCACTGTATGGTTCTATATCATTGATCAAACTTGGAACATGGCTGGTCTGTCTTATTAAACTATGCAATTCCTTAACCAATAGAGTTACTGGGGAGAAATAAAGCCTTTTGCAAAGTAAGGCAAAATGCTTCGTGTCGGAAGTGTATAGATTGCTAAACCAAATTGCAATAGATTTAAACTATGTTTGCACTTTGAGCAACTTGTTCTTTGCTTATTATTGCATATTCCACAGCCAAATAACTCAATTACTAACTGAAGTAAACATAAAAACACAATTAGTTAACACTCATTACTTTGAATTATGCTGCATATTCCAGGAGGTAATTAAAAAAGTTCAGGCAATAGATTTTGAATGTTGAACATTCTTTCAATTGTACTAAGACACACTGGAATTTATTTGTGACATCCCACAAGTTTTGAGTATGCACACTCCAGGGGCCACTGCTGCCATCAAGGGGGACGTTAAATTCTGCCCAAATTTATGTGAAAAATTAGGTGAGCACAACATAATATTCTAATACATTTTAACTCAGGCAAAGAAATCTGTGTGTGGGAGTTTTTTTGTTGTATACAATGAACAATTAGTATTAAATAGACGTGGAGGGAGTCAAATTATACATTGAGCAAATGTTTCATTTTGACATATTACGTGTGGGTGTATAAAGCTTTCCGTTTTTTAAAAAGTTGCTGTACCATTTTCAACAGCTTAACTGGGATGAAGAGATAAAGGGTGAAATCTTACCAAAAAATGGCAGCGTATTGTTTCTGGCGAGAAAACCAACATATTTCTTTCTGGAGAAACCAATCGGTTTTCGCTCCAGATCTTACCACACTCTGCCAAGAAAAGTCAAGGAGGCGTATGTCACACCATCATATAGGGGAGATGGAGTCTGAATACACTGGCAAAACTTGGCTGCACAGAGATCGAGGGCGTCATCCCCTTCTTCCTCCTCCTCCCTCCCTCCTTCTCCCCTTCCTCCACCACCTCTTCCTCTGCTTTCTCCTCCCTCCTACCTTCCTCCTACTCCTCCTCCCTTTCCTGTGCCTCCTCCTTCCTCCTTCTCCCTTCCTACTCCTCCCCTTCCTCCACCACCCCTTCCTCTGCCTCCTCCATCCTCCTCCCCTTCCTCTTCCTCCTCCTCCTCCCCTTTCTCTTCCTCCTCCTCCACCCTTCCTCCTCCTCCACCCTTCCTCCTCCTCCACCCTTCCTCCTCTACCCTTCCTCCTCCTCCACACTTCCTCCTCCTCCACACTTCCTCCTCCTCCACACTTCCTCCTCCTCCACACTTCCTCCTCCTCCACACTTCCTCCTCTACCCTTCCTCCTCCACCCCTGCCCATCGTGTCTGTGCTGGCTGCCCACAAAGGACCAACTAACCGGGTCCCACTCCACTGTCTTCTTCCTGTAGCTCTGCACATTCTTCCTTTTCAGGTAATAACCCAAACTCCTCTGGCTTCCCACCCACCCCAACCACACAGTGATTTTACACTGTGCAAGGTCTCAGATGGGAAGCCCGCCCTTACTCCAATTGAGATCTGTGGTGCCCAATTAATGGCCATTTAAGGGCCATTTCCCAACCAGCATCAATATTTAGGTTGACAATTGTGGTTAAATAGTCTCCCGACATTCCTGTCCTCATCTGAGCAGTATGTGCTTACTCAAGGCCATGGATAACCACCTTCACATATCAGGATCTCAGTAAGGAATTACGGCATTCCGGTGAGGATGGGAGGGAAAGATGTTGTTGGGAGGCAGAAAATAATCTGAGAACTACAGGGGGAGGTGGCTAGATGGGTGGAGAACTGGCTTGGTCATAGAAGACAGAGGGTGGTAGTGGAAGGGTCTTTTTCCGGCTGGAGGCCTGTGACTAGTGGTGTACCGCAGGGCTCTGTATTGGGACCTCTGCTGTTTGTGATTTATATAAATGATCTGGAAGAAGGAGTAACTGGGGTGATCAGTAAGTTTGCAGACGACACAAAACTGGCAGGACTTGCAGACAGTGAGGAACATAGTCAGAGGCTACAGAAGGATATAGATAGGCTGGAAATTTGGGCAAGGAAATGGCAGATGGAGTTCAATCCTGATAAATGCGAAGTGATGCATTTTGGTGGGAATAATGTAGGGAGGAGCTACACGATAAATGGAAGAACCATAAAGGGTGTAGAGACGCAGAGGGACCTGGGTGTGCAAGTCCACAGATCTTTGAAGGTGACGTCACAGGTGGAGAAGGTGGTGAAGAAGGCATATGGCATGCTTGCCTTTATAGGACGGGGCATAGAGTATAAAAGTTGGGGTCTGATGTTGCAGATGTATAGAACGTTGGTTCGGCCGCATTTGGAATACTGCGTCCAGTTCTGGTCGCCACACTACCAGAAGGACGTGGAGGCTTTGGAGAGAGTACAGAGGAGGTTTACCAGGATGTTGCCTGGTATGGAGGGGCTTGGTTATGAGGAGAGATTGGGGAAACTGGGGTTGTTCTCCTTGGAAAGATGGAGGATGAGGGGAGACTTAATAGAGGTGTATAAAATTATGAAAGGCATAGATAGGGTGAACGGTGGGAAGCTTTTCCCCGGGTCGGTGGTGACGTTCACGAGGGGTCATAGGATCAAGGTGAAGGGGGGGAGGTTTCACACAGATATCAGAAGGGCATATTTTACACAGAGGGTCGTGGGGGCCTGGAATGTGTTGCCGGGCAAGGTGGTGGAGGCGGACACACTGGGAACGTTTAAGACTTATCTAGACAGCTATATGAACGGAGTGGGAATGGAGGGATACAAAAGAGTGGTCTAGTTTGGACCAGGGAGCGGCGCGGGCTAATTGTTCTTTGTTTCTCGTTTCAAGGCTTCATTCTATGATCATCTTGCTGGTGCCAGTACAGAGCGAGACTGCGGATAGTTGGGAACCTGTCTCGGGGGCAGGGAATTCAGATGGTGTTCGTGGAAGTGGAAATGAATAGGGTTGGGAAGCATTTTCCGATCAGGGCCAGTGTGATCTCCTGGACTCGTTTCGATCGCCTCAGGGGGTCGGAGAGGAATTTCCCAGATTTTTTTCCCCATATTGGCCCTGGGGTTTTCACTCTGGGTTTTCGCCTCTCCCTGGAGATCACATGGTCTGGAATTGGGGGGTGGGGGTGAGTTAATACGTTGTGATGAACAAAGCATCGTAGCTGTGAGGGACAGCTCGGTGGATAGGATATTAGTATGTAGATAGGCTGGAAAATTGGGCGGGGATCCTGGATTCAGGATTCAATCCTGGACCGGGGAGCGGCGCGGGCTTGGAGGGCCGAAGGGCCTGTTCCTGTGCTGTATTGTTCTTTGTTCTTTGTACAGCTTTAAATAACCATTCCTTCCATATCCACTCAGGTAGGAACAAACGATGCTGCCATAGCAACAATGATATGGAGATGCCGGCGTTGGACTGGGGTGGGTACAGTAAGAAGTCTCACAACACCAGGTTAAAGTCCAACAGGTTTATTTGGGTTCACCAGCTTTCGGAGCACTGCTCCTTCATCAGGTGAGTGGATAAAGGGGCAGTGCTCCAAAAGCTAGTGATTCCAAATAAATCTGTTGGAGTTTAACCTGGTTTTGTGAGATTTCTTACTGTGCCATAGCAACAAGGAAGAGAGAACACATTCAATCATTTGGATTTAAATCATCATGTGTATCCAATAAACACTAACTTTAGAAAAACATATTTTAGTACTTTTGCAGTGCAGTTGAGATTTTCTGTTGTTTGACTTTAAGATAAGTGCCATTATACAGGAAAAATTAAAAGAAGTTGTGACAAAACCTGTACAATGACTTTCTTTGAGAAAACGAGGGAGTTATGCGCAGTTTTAACCCTAAAAAGCATCCAATAAGCAGCAACTGGCCTTTCAATCCAATGGGACGTGATAAATTCCGATTTTTTCAAACGTAGACATTGATAAAACAATCAATTATAAAAGTACAGCACGATGGCACATTGGTTAGCACTGCTGCCTCACAGCGTCAGGGACCCGGATTCAATCTGGGCTTGGGTCACTGTCTGTGCAGAGTTTGCACATTCTCCCTGTGTCTGTGTGGGTTTCCTCCGGGTGCTCCGGTTTCCTCCCACACTCTTTAAGATGTGCGGGTTAGGTGGATTGGCCATGCTAAATTGCCCCTTAGTGTCAGGGAGATTAGCAGGGCAAATACGTGGGGTTATGGGGATAACGCCTGGGTGGGATTGTTGCCGATGCAGGCTCGATGGGCCGCATGGCCTCCTTTACACTGTTGGGATTCTATCATTCTATCAATTTGTCCCATAATGGAAGATCCACATTATGTCCCCTGTGAGAACTGACAACATTTAATGTGTTACATTTGAGATTTATTTGTCTTGAATGGGACTTACCTCTCCAGCATCATTGTTGCTTTCAGATCTTCTTCCACACTGACAATAGACGAACCCCACACTTTGTGTAACAAAAACTCAAAATTAAAAAGACAGTCAGTTATCATAGTCGATACTTGTTTCGATCTCAGCAGGTGATAAGGAATTCCATTCAGTCTCCGGAGATTGAATACACGATTCACTTCCGTGTTATTTTTGGACACCCAGGCCAGAGGTTGACTGGTCAGCTCCTCTTGGTTCGAGTTGCTCGACTGCCCTGAGCCAATAGTTGGTTTCCCCAAAAGGTAGCTGGCGATAGTCATGTGCGAAGAGAGTTCGGCGTCTTTGGATAAGAAGTACCTCTTCAAGCAGTTAAGTTTCAGTGCTGAATGAGCCCAGTTAAAAGCATAAGTGTTGTCAGTCCTGCACTCGACGATGTGAATTTTCAAGTCTCTGTAAAGTTTAATCCAAAGCGCCAGAGGGAACTTGGAAAGAGAAACATTTTGGAACTGCACGATCTCTTGCATGACCATCTGGTCCAAAGATAGAAGATCAGTCAGCTCGTCAAATGTGACACCGTTTCTTGACAGGGTCAGTAACCCGGCCACTTTCTTCACAAGCTCTCCTCCATGTTCTTTCTCCAATCTGCTCAGAATGGCTGAATACAACTGATGTAGACTTGGTGGCAGGAATATATCTGAGACTGGGGTGGAGGATTGCCAGTTGAGGGACTCTCTGTATGCACACTGGAGATAGAGAGGGTGAGGACAGGCACAGCATGTTTCCAGTAGCAAATGCCATTGGTCAGCTGTTAGTCTTCGATGGTCTTTCTCCAACAAATAATTGACCATTTTCTCTATTTCCGCGGAACTGAGTGGTGGGATCTGAAGAACGTGCCCATGTTCCTTCACCTTCTGTGAAAAGAGTTACCAATTTAGAACAAAACTGACTCATTCCCTCCTGATCCGAGAATTTCACTGACAAAAGTATTTCCCTCTTAATAGTAATGAATGGAAGAAATGACAGGATGCATTGGGCACACTAAGTCTCGCAACACCAGGTTAAAGTCCGACAGGTTTATTTGGAATCACGAGCTTTCCAAGCGCTGCTCCTTCATCAGGTGAGTGAAGGGACAGCGCTCCAAAACCTTGTGATTCCAAATAAATCTGTTGGACTTTAATCTGGTGTTGTGAGACTTCTTAGTGTGCTCATCCCAGTTCAACGCCGGCATCTCCACATCAAGGATGCATTGGAATATCAAAACAAAGTGGTAACACGTACGTCATATAGATATGCGATACACGCGCACAAATCATTCATTGAAGGTGGCAGGGCAGGTTTGAGAGCACAGTTAATAAATCAGAATTCCTAAAGTGCAGAAGGAGGCCATTTGGCCCATCGATTCTGCACTGACAACAATCCCACCCAGGCCCTATCCCCATAACCCCATGTATTTACCCTGCTAATCTGCCTAAGGGGCAATTTAGCATGGCCAATCAACCTATCCTGCACATCTTTGGAATGTGGAGGAAACCAGAGCACCCGGAGGAAACCCACGCAGACACAGGGAGAATGTGCAGACTCCGCACAGAGTCCCTGGCACTGAGAGGCAGTAGTGCTAACTAATGTGCTACCATGTCGTGCAGAATTCTGGGCTTTACAAATAGAGTACAAAAGCAAGGAAATTTTGCTGAACCTTCTGGAACAATGGTTCGGCTTGCATCCATATTTTAGGAAGGATGTGAAAGCATTAGAGAGAGTGCAGTAAAGATAATCTTTTCTACACTCAAAATGGTTCCAGGGATGAGTAATTTTAGTTAAGTGGATAAACGGGAGAAGCGGAAGCTTTTCTCTTGGAGAAGAAAGGGCTGCATGGAAACTTGATAAAAGTGTTCAAAATCGCGAGGGGTCAAGGAAGGGTAGATAGAGTGAAACCAGAGGACACCGAATTAAGGTAATAAAAACCAGAAAATGTTGGAAATACTCAGCAGGACTGGCAGCATGTGTATGTTTCTGACTGATTTCAGGACGTTAAGGGGCAATTGAAAATTTATATATATAATTTATTAAATGCTGCAAATATCAAAATGTATTCTTTTTCATGTAATTATTGAAGCGCTCAGATCCTTCTCCCTGCATTCTTCATTATCCTTATTCTCATCTCTTCTTTCTCTTTATCTTTCCTGTCAGGCTTGACTCTGAAGATTGAAATGTATCCCAGCACCTGTCTCCTCCGCCAACCTTACCCTTATGGAAGATAATCTCTTCCCACGGGGAAATGCCAGGCTTCCAAATCATCATCAGCGAGATCAGAAAATTAACAGAGCCACATTTTGCTGCCTTGTGAATCGCCACTACCTTAGCTTAGATAATTTCCTATTTTTAAGGCCAACTTGATGTTTGGCATTTTGTTCTCAATGTGCCACTAAGTGAATCATTCTTCTCACTTGGCTCTGGAAAACTCTGCCAGTCAATGCCCTTATCGATAGGACAGCCCTTACTGGACAAGCAACATACACTGTACGTTAAGCTTTGCAGTTTTAACCGGTTATACTCCAGCACAAAATGGGAGTGTAGAGGGAGGCTCTTTTGTTCTGTGACAGACACGCAGAAATTTTACATATATAGATTTCAAAGTCGGGGGGGGCGAGTTTTCCCGTTCCGCCTGCCTCGGGAATCGTAGCGGGTGAGGGGCGGACCATGGAAAGGTCCGTTGACCTCGGGCGGAATTTTCCAGTTTCGGGACGAGGGCAACTGGAAAATCCCACCCAGTAACTTGACTTGCAGACTCTCAAACACAATGGGTTTGTTTCTGCAAAAATTGTGGAACTGACCAAAAATTGTGGAATAAACGTAAGAACATCTGAAGGTAAGAATGTGAGAAGTGCAAGGAGTAAGAAGGGCAAAAAGGGGTCATGAAAAAGCATTGGCCAGCAGGATTAAGGAAAATCCCAAGGCTTTTTATACATATATAAAGAGCAAGAGGTTGCCAGGGAGAGGATTGGCCCACTCAAGGACAAGGGAGAGAATCTATGCGTGGAGCCAGAGGAAATGGGTGAGGTATTAAACGAGTACTTTGTGTCAGTATTCACCAAAGAGAAGGACTTCATAGAATCATAGAAATCATAGAAACCCTACAATACAGAAAGAGGCCATTCGGCCCATCGAGTCTGCACCGACCACAATCCCACCCAGGCCCTATCCCCATATCCCTACAGATTTACCCACTAATCCCTCTAACCTACACATCTCAGGACACTAGGGCAATTGTGTTTTAGCATGGCCAATCAACCTAACCCGCACATCTTTGGACTGTGGGAGGAAACCGGAGCACCCGGAGGAAACTCACGCAGACACGAGGAGAATGTGCAAACTCCACACAGACAGTGACCCAAGCCGGGAATCGAACCCAGGTCCCTGGAGCTGTGAAGCAGAAGTGCTAAACACCGTGCTACCATGCCGCCCTAAATGGATGATGAGTCTGGGAAAGGATGTGTAGATAGTTTGAATCATGTTGAGATCAAAAAGGAGGAGGTATTGGGGTTCTTGAGAAACATTAAGGTAGACAAGTCTCCAGGGCCTGATGGGATATACCCCAGAATACTGAGAGAGGCAAGGGAGGAAATTACTGGGGCCTTGAGAGAAATCTCTTTATCCTCATTGGCTACAGGGGAGGTCCCAGAGGATTGGAGAATAGCCAATGTTGTTTCTTTGTTTAAGAAGGGTAGCAAGAATAATCCAGGTAATTATAGGCCGATGAGCCTTACATTAGTGGTAGGGAAATTATTGGAGAGGATTCTTCGAGATAGGATTTATTCCCACTTGGAAATAAGTGGACGTATTACTGAGAGGCAACATGGTTTTGTGAAGGAGAGGTCGTTCTCACGAACTTGATCGAGTTTTCCGAGGAAGTGACGAAGGTGATTGATGAGAGTAGGGCAGTGGATGTTGTCTCCATGGACTTCAGTAAGGCCTTTGACAAGGTCCCTCATGGCAGACTGGTGCAGAAGGTGAAGCTGCACGGGATCAGAAGTGAGCTGGCAAGGTGGATACAAAACTGGCTCAGTCAAAGAAGGGTAGCAGTGGAAGGGTGTGTTTCTGAATGGAGGGCTGTGACAAGTGGTGTTCCTCAGGGATCAATGCTGGGACCTTTGCTGTTTGTAATATATATAAATGATTTGGAGGAAAATGTAACTGGATTGATTAGTAAGTTTGCGGACGACACAAAGGTTGGTGGATTTGTGGATAGCGATGAGGACCATCAGAGGATACAGCAAGATATAGATCAGTTGGAAACTTGAGCGAAGAGATGGCAGATGGAGTTTAATCCGGACAAATGTGAGGTAATGCATTTTGGAAGGTCTAATACATACAGGAAATATACAGTAAATGGCAGAATCTTTAAGAGTATTGATAGGCAAAGGGATCTGGGTGTACAGGTACACAGGTCACTGAAATGCAGGTGGAGAAGGTAGTCAAGAAGGCATACGGCATGCTTGCCTTCACCGGCCGAGGTACTGAGTTTAAAAATTGGCAAGTCATGTTGCAGCTTTATAGAACCTTAGTTAGGCCACACTTGGAATATAGTGTTCAATTCTGGTTGCCACACTACCAGAAGGATGTGGAAGCTTTGGAGAGGGTACAGAAAATATTTACCAGGATGTTGCTTGGTATGGAGGGCATTAGCTATGACGAGAGGTTGGAGAAACTTGGTTTGTGCTCACTGGAGCGACGGAGGTTGAGGGGAGACCTGATAGAAGTCTACAAGATTATGAGCGGCATGGGCAGAGTAGATAGTCAGAAGCTTTTTCCCAGGGTGGATGAGTCAATTACTAGGGGGCATAGGTTTAAGGTGCGAGGGGCAAGGTTTAAAGGAGATGTACGAGACAGATGTTTTACACAGAGAGTAGTGGATGCCTGGAACTCATTGCCGGGGAAGGTAGTGGAAACAGATACGGTAGTAACTTTTAAGGGGCGTCTTGACAAGTACATGAATAGGATGGGAATAGAGGGATATGGTCCCCGGAAGGATGGAGGGTTTTAGTGCAGGCTTGGAGGGCCGAAGAGCCTATTCCTGTGCTGTAATTTTCTTTGTTCTTTGTTCTTTGGAACAGATATTCCTGGCCCCTAGGACTAACAACCCAAACATGCCCTCCAGTGCTAGATTTCCTCATGGGGGGAACCATCCTCTCAGCATCTACCTGGTCAAGCCCCCTCAGAATCTTATATATTTCAAAAAGATCAACTTTTATTCTTCTAAACTCTAATTACTAATTATCCAACTTGCTCAAGTTTTCCTCATAGGGCAACCCCTTCACCCCAGGAATCAGCCTAGCGAATCTTCTCTGAATAAGTCCAATGCAAGTATATCCCTCCTTAAGTAAGGTGATCAACACTGCACACAGAATTCTAGGTACAATCTCATCAATGTTCTGTAAAGTTGTAGCAAAACCTCCCTACTTATTATACCCTATTTTCCTTGTGTCATGGATTTGCCTGGTAATACCCAAACCCAGAATTAATAAAGGGAATGAGGGGATGTAATCTACCCAGCAACAAGAGAGAATCTGCCTGACAACAGTAGTAGCCCAGGATTAAAATATCTGTTGCCCTTCAATGTAAATGATGGCTATTTGCATGGACAACAGGCCAGTCACGTCATTTGTGAAAAGGGAGCATGGCTTTGATTAACCACAGAACATTTCTTGCAATAAAATAACAGTAAAGTGAAAGTTTATTTATTAGTGTCACAAGTAGGCTTACATTAACACTGCAATGAAGTTACTGTGAAAATCCCCTAGTCGTCACACTCCGGCACCTGTTCGGGTACACTGAGGGAGAATTTAGCATGGCCAATGCACCTAACCAGCACATCGTTTGGACTGTGGGAGGAAACCGGAGCACCCGGAGGAAACCCACACAGACAAGGGGAGAACGTGCAAACTTCACACAGGCAGTGACCCAAGCCGAGAATCGAACCCGGGCCCCTGGCGCTGTGGGGCAGCAGTGCGAACCACTGTGCTACCATGCTGCCCACTTAACATTACAGCATTCATAAGATTGAACATTGTCAAAGGTGGCATACACTCTCTGTACAGACTCACCCTGTGACAGGCAAGATGCCCATTTGTCCTCTGAGGGGGAGATGTACCTAACAGGGTAAGCCACCTTGCACCTATTATGTGTCAGTCCATCTGATTTTCCCAAATATTTATCTTGAAAAATATGTTAATACAGTAATATTGCATTCACTACACTCAGAAAAGCACCAGTTTTGTAACAAAACTTTGAAAACTATCTGATCTGAGAGATTGAGCCCTGTGAGATGAGTTGTGCTGCATCGATATTTTGGCACAACAAACAGCAGATGACAAACTGATGACCAATAACCTCTTGGTTGTTTTTCTTGAGTGTAAACATTGAATAATACGGGAGGTCTAAACTTAGCCACGCTCACAAACATGTCCAAATTGATTTGTGGGAACAGTACAGTAAGGTCAATTAGTCAACCTTCGTTACTTAGCAGACTTCATTACCTTTAGTGTTGCCTGATTCTCCTCAACTGATATGGAAACAATGAAATAGACATTTTTTGGCAGTTGTTTTGGCAACCAGGAAAGGTTACAAGCGTTGTAGTCATCCGAAAATTCCTCCAAGCCATCCAGAGTGATCAGGAGAGGCTTGTCTTCAGTAGCAAACTCCAGCAGCGAAGTAAACTCATTTAACAGTCCTGAGAAGTCCTATAATCAAAGAGCAGGATTGTTGATTTACTCTGTGGAACTGAAGGTGTTTGGTAGATCTATAGGCAGTTTAATATCATTATTAGATCCATGACTGTATTCTATAAACCCCATGACACCCCATCAGGGTATTCTGGACTCTTCATTCTGGAATCTCCCTTCTGTTAACTGGGGCCTCCTTGCAGAACTGACTCAGAGGCCAGCCACCTCACATTGTGCAGCTTGAAGCACATAGGAACATGCGAATTAGGAGCAGAAGGAGGCACATTCAGCCCTTTGAGCCTGCTCTGCCATTCAATCAGATCATGGCTGATCTCTCCCAGGTCTCAAATCCACCTCCTCACCTGTTTCCCATATCCCCGTATCCCTATTTTTATTAGAAATATATCTTTCTCCCTCTTGAAATGATTCAATGATTCAGACTCCACCGTGCCCTGGGCAGCGAGTTCCACAAATTCACCACCCGCTGCAAGAAGTAGTTCTTCCTCATCTCAGTTTTAGGTCTACCGCCTCACAACCTATACCTGTGATCTCTTGTTCTGGATTTCCCCATAAGAGGAAACAGAAGAGTCATATGAACCAAAACGTTAACTCTGTTTGTGTCCACACAGATGCTGCCAGACCTGCTGCGTTTTTCAGCATTTGCTGCTTATATTTCAGATTTCCAGCATCCACAGTATTTTGCTTCTTGGCCTTTTGGCGAACATCAAGCCCGAGATGGGGTTGCAATGCCTTATCTTGTCAACTTGGATCTTGTTTGCCTCTTGTGGGGACCTTGAATTGGATTCAATTGGAACTTAAATTTGGTTTTCGCAGCAAGCAAGGGATGGATTCGGGTTTTCCAGATCCATTCTGAGAACTGGCTTTGGAACTTTAAGAATGGAGTAAAAGATTTTTTAAAAGTATTTTGCTTTTATTCACTTAGATTCTGGATCTAACCCGCTACCACATGCAAAATAGGCCATTCCCCAAAATACTCTAGGCTTCCCACAGGGAGCACTGGCCGACCAGCTCATTAGAACATAGAACAGTACAGCACAGAACAGGCCCTTCGGCCCACGATGTTGTGCCGAGCTTTATCTGAAACCAAGATCAAGCTATCCCACTCCCTATCATCCTGGTGTGCTCCATGTGCCTATCCAATAACTGCCTAAATGTTCCCAAAGTGTCTGACTCCACTATCACTGCAGGCAGTCCATTCCACACCCCAACCACTCTCTGCGTAAAGAACCTACCTCTGATATCCTTCCTGTATCTCCCACCACGAACCCTATAGTTATGCCCCCTTGTAATAGCTCCATCCACCCGAGGAAATAGTCTTTGAATGTTCACTCTATCTATCCCCTTCAACATTTTATAAACCTCTATTAAGTCTCCCCTCAGCCTCCTCCGCTCCAGAGAGAACAGCCCTAGCTCCCTCAACCTTTCCTCATAAGACCTACCCTCCAAACCAGGCAGCATCCTGGTAAATCTCCTCTGCACTCTTTCCAGCGCTTCCACATCCTTCTTATAGTGAGGTGACCAGAACTGCACTCAATATTCCAAATGTGGTCTCACCAAGGTCCTGTACAGTTGCAGCATAACCCCACGGCTCTTAAACTCCAACCCCCGTTAATAAAAGCTAACACACTATAGGCCTTCTTCACAGCTCTATTCACTTGAGTGGCAACCTTTAGAGATCTGTGGATATGGACCCCAAGATCTCTCTGTTCCTCCACACTCTTCAGAACCCTACCTTTGACCCTGTAATCCACATTTAAATTAGTCCTACCAAAATGAATCACCTCACATTTATCAGGGTTAAACTCCATTTGCCATTTTTCAGCCCAGCTTTGCATCCTATCTATGTCTCTTTGCAGTCTACAACAGCCCTCCACCTCATCCACTACTCCACCAATCTTGGTGTCATCAGCAAATTTACTGATCCACCCTTCAGGCCCCTCCTCTAAGTTATTAATAAAAATCACAAAGAGCAGAGGACCAAGCACTGATCCCTGTGGCACTCCGCTAGCAACCTGCCTCCAATCCGAAAATTTTCCATCCACCACCACCCTCTGTCTTCGATCAGACAGCCAGTTACCTGTCCAATCGGCCAACTTTCCCTCTATCCCACACCTCCTCACTTTCATCATAAGCCGACCATGGGGGACCTTATCAAACGCCTTACTAAAATCTATGTATATGACATCAACTGCCCTACCTTCATCAACACATAACACTTAGTTACCTCCTCAAAAAATTCAATCAAATTTGTGAGGCACGACTTGCCCTTCACGAATCCGTGCTGACTATCCCGGATTAATCCGCATCTTTCTAAATGGTCGTAAATTCTGCTCACCAGTCAACCAGAACCCACTCCAATAGTGTGGATGAAAATCCAACCCTATCCAACAAGGAATCATTGCTTCTCCAATCCACAGGTCCACTGGCGTGACGCACGATCATCTTCAATTTCCAATACTGGGTCAAGGAGGACGAAGGTGCGGAATACTCTTATGGAAGCTCTCCACTGCTACAATATTACTTAGCCCAATCCCACTTCAGCTGCTGAAGTCTCTGGACCCGCTAGCGTCTCCCCCCAACCCCCCTGCTGGGAATGGTTCACTCCAGCAGGATTTACTCCTGCTCCCCACTAACGGGGAACAGGTGCCCAACCCTGCTGGAGGGAACAGAGGCCATTGAGGCCTCCACAGGAGGTTGGGGTTAAGGGGGGTGCCCCATGGGTAGTGCCAACCTGGCCTCCTGGCACAGACCAAGGGAAATCTGGCACTGCACACTGGGCACCTTGACACAGTCCACCGGGCATCGGGCAGTGTAAAGGGGGTGGGACCAGAGGAGACAAGAGCCTATTGGGGGGCGCGATTGGTGGGGGGAGGGACCTGCTGCCACTCTGCCCGAGGATTGGTGGGGGAGAGAGGGAAGAGGTGATTGGAATTTGCCATTCAGGTGGAGGGGGTGGGGCTGGGACTGTCAGTCGGGAAGGGGTGGGATCGGGAGATGGGGGCTGACCGGGTGAGGGGCTGGGAGATCGGGGCGGGCTGGGGGGTGTGTGGGGATGGGACATTGGGACTGGCCCAGGGTAGACTGGGAGGCCAGCAATTGGTGGGTGGGAGTTCAGCAGGCTGGCGATGGGGGGTTCCGGGAAAGGCCAGCGATCAGGAGGCCAGCAACGTGGGGCCACTGCGTATGTCCAGATCTCACTCTGACAGATAGGCGCATGCACAGTGTCCCGCTCAGTGCTATGCTGCCGGCCTCACTGGTGGGAATAGGCCCCACCCACAGATTTCCGGAGTGAATCCCACTGAGGCACTCTGCGACGCACAGCGCGTCGGAGATTCGTTCTGGAAATCACGCAAAAAGCCCAGCAAGATTTACTCCCATTTTCCTGCATGTTGGGAACTTAGAATTGTTTTGGGAGAATCCTGGCCTTGAGGTCTGAGTCCCTAGATGCCTTGCCACTGGCAGCGAGATGGTCAATCTCAAGAAATCGGAGATGATTGAGAAGTGCAATCGGCATCAGGTTTTGGAACTTACGAATGAACCTTCAAATCTGTGACAGTGAAGAGTTGACAATGAAGGGCAATGAAACTGGAGACCAAGCTTTTCCAATCCAGCTCCACACTAGTTTCAGGGACAATAATGCATTCATAGAATCCCTATAGCGCAGAAGGAGGCCGTTCGGCCCTTTGAGTCTGCCCCAGATCTCCAACAGAGCATCTTACCCAGACCCCATCCCTTTAACCCCATGTATTTACCCTGCAAATTCCCCTAACCTACATATCTTTGGATACTAAGGGGCAATTTAGCATGGCCAATCAACCTAATCTGCATATCTTTGGACTGTGGGAGGAAACTGGAGCACCCGGAGGAAACCCACGCAGACACGGGTAGAAGGTGCAAACTCCACACAGACAGTGACCCGAGCTGAGAATCGAACCCGGGTCCCTGGCGCTGTGAGGTAGCTGTGCCAACCATTGTGCCACCATGCCGTCCCAAAGATTGAACCCATTTGACTTCCTCACTGAAATGACTTGAATCAACTTCTACTTAAGGTAACGCAGCCAAAAGATAGAATTAAATAAAAATAAAAATGTCAACTGAAATATTTGTGCTTTTAGTAACTGGGTTGTAAAACATCTGTGCACAATATCGTTATAGCATTCACCTCTAAAGTTAGAGTTTTACAGGCCATTGTTTAGCAGGAAGTCCTTTTCTGTAGTATGTAGATATCATTTTCAAATTCATGTCCTGGACAGAAATCTGGCAGAGCAGATTGACTGAGGAAACGGGCATGGAGTCTACGGAAATAAGGCAAACAGGTAGGGAGGTCATGGAACCTTCACAGATTAAAGGGGAGGAGGTGCTCGCTGTCTTGAGGCAAATCAGAGTGGATAAATCCCCAGGACCGGGCAGGGTATTCCCACGGACCTTGAGGGAAGATAGTGTTGAACTTGCAGGGGCCCTGGCAGACATATTTAAAATGTCAGTATTCACGGGGGAGGTGCCGGATGATTGGAGGGTGGCTCATGTTGCTCCGTTGTTTAAAAAAGGTTCCAAAAGAAATCCGGGAAATTAAGTTTGACGTCGGTGGTGGGCAAGTTATTGGAAGGTGTGATAAGGGATAAGGGATAGGATCTACAAATATTTGGATAGACAGGGACTTATTAGGGAGAGTCAACATGGCTTTGTGCGTGGCAGGTCATGTTTGACCAATCTATTAGAGTTTTTTGAGGAGGTTACCAGGAAAGTGGATGAAGGGAAGGCGGTGGATGTTGTCTACCTGGATTTCAGCAAGGCCTTTGACAAGGTCCCTCATGGGAGGTTAGTTAGGAAGGTTCAGTCGCTAGGTATACATGGGGAGGTAGTAAATTGGATTAGACACTGGCTCAATAGAAGAAGCCAGTGAGTGGTTGTGGAGGATTGCTTCTCTGAGTGGAGGCCTGTGACTCGTGGTGTGCCGCAGGGATCGGTGTTGGGTCCATTGTTGTTTGTCATCTATATCAATGATCTGGATGATAATGTGATAAATTGGATCAGCAAGTTTGCTGATGATACAAAGATTGGAGGTGTAGCGGTCAGTGAGGAAGGTTTTCAAAGCTTGCAGAGAGATTTGGACCAACTAGAAAAATGGGCTGAAAAATGGCAAATGGAATTTAACGCAGACAAGTGTGAGATATTGCACATTGGAAGGACAAACCAAAGTAGAACGTACAGGGTAAATGGTAGGACTCTGAAGAGTGCAGTTGAACAGAGGGATCTGGGAATACAGGTACAGAATTCCCTAAAAGTGACATCACAGGTGGATAGGGTCATAAAGAGTGCCTTTGGTACATTGGCCTTTATAAATCGGAGTATCGAGTATAAAAGTTGGAGTGTTATGGTAAGGTTATATAAGGCATTGGTGAGGCCGAATTTGGAGTATTGTGTACAGTTTTGGTCACCTAGTTACAGGAAGGATGTAAATAAGGTTGAAAGAGTGCAGAGAAGGTTCACAAGGACGTTGCCAGGACTTGAGAAGCTGAGTGACAGAGAGAGATTGAATAGGTTGGGACTTTATTCCCTGGAGCGTAGAAGATTGAGGGGAGATTTGATAGAGGTGTATAAGATTTTGATGGGTATAGATAGAGTGAATGCAAGCAGGCTTTTTCCGCTGAGGCTAGGGGAGAAAAAAACCAGAGGGCATGGGTTAAGGGTGAAAGGAGAAAAGTTTAAAGGGAATATTAGGGGGGGCTTCTTCACGCAGAGAGTGGTGGGAGTGTGGAATGAGCTAAAGTGGTAAATGCTTTTAACATTTAAGAAAAACTTGGACGGGTTCATGGATGAGAGGGGTGTGGAGGGATATGGTCCAAGTGCAGGTCAGTGGGACTAGGCAAAAAATGGTTCGGCACAGACAAGAAGGGCCAAAAGGCCTGTTTCTGAGCTGTAATTTTCTATGGTTCTACGGTTCTATTGACAACCTGATTTAGAAGAAGCCAACTTTCCACCCCACTTTATGAATGGGATGAAAGTTGAGCCAAGAATTGTGTTCCCCAATACTCTAGATTATCATCCAGGCATTGAAGATGAAAATTATATCCATACAAATGTAAGATATTCTACATCTCATTACAATACCTCTGAGAAAACTATTGCTTTATTGTATATCGCAGCAAGTTGGAAGCACAGGCTCCGAAGAAGCAAGCGAATATTTCGGGTTTCTCCAGTGATCCCAATGAAACGAACAATTTTCCGAATGTCTCTGGAAGGAAGAAAAGTTGTAAGTTTCAAAACTGTTCTTCATTACAGCACAGCAGGAGAGTAAGATGTCCTAAGGTGCCAGCACAAAGATTCCATGATTTTCAGCATCGTTCATGGCTCTTCAGATACTGAAGCAGTTCATGTCCAAATGCAGCAAGACATGGACAATGTTTAGGCTTGGGCTGTTAAGCAGCAAGTAATGTTTACACAGCACAAGCGCCAGGCAATGACCATCTCCAACAAGAGAGAATGCAACTTTGCCCCTTGACCAGAAACTGAACTGGACCAGCCATATAAGTACTGTGGTTACGAGAGCAGGTCAGAGGCTGAGAATACTGCATTGAGTAACTCCCCTCCTGACTCCCCAAAGCCCGTCCATCAAGTCATGAGTGTGATGGATTACTTTCCACTTACCTGGATGAGTGTAGCTTCAACAACACTCAAGAAGCGTAACAGCATACAGGACAAAGCAGCCCACTTATATCACACCCCATCCACTATCTTCAACATCTACTCCCTCCGTTACTGATGCACAATGGCAGCAACATGTCCAATCTACAAGATGCACTCCAGCAACTCATCAAGGTTCCTTTGATAGCACCTTCCAAACCCGCGACCTTTACCACCTAGAAGGACAAGGGCACCAGATGCATGGGTACACCATCACATGTTTAAATACGAATATGGAGCAAGAGTTGACAATTCGGCCCCTCAAGTCTTCTCAAGGCTGAGCTGATTGTGGTCTCAACTCCATGTTTATGCCTACCCCCTATCACCCTTTGACTCAAGAAACTATCCAACTCTGCCTTAAATATATTCAATGATTCTGTCTCCACCACTCTCTGGGGAAGAGAGTTTCACATTGAGAGAAAAAAAATCTCCTCATCTCTGTCTTAAATGGGAGACCCCCTATTTTAAGAAACCTGCAAAGGGATGTAGCTAGATTAAGTGAATGGGCAAACATTTGACAGATAAAGTATATTGTGGGAAAATGTGAACTTGTCCACTTTATTATGAAGAACAGGAAAGCAGCATATTACTTAAATAGAGAGAGATTGCAGAACTCTGTGTTACAGAGAGATCTGGGTGTCCTGGTATATGAATCACATAAAGTTAGTATGCAGGTACAGCAAGTGATTAAGAAGGCAATTGGAATGAGGTAGAATTTATCATGGTCAATCCACCTAACCAGCACATCTTTGGCTGTCCTGTCTGGAGACAATACACATCTCTTTAACCTGTGCTTAATGCTCCCTCCACCCACATTGTCTGTACCTTTCAGACTTGATTAGCTGTAAAGAATCGCATTCCAATCATTATTCTGTAAATTGAGTTTGTGTCTCTATATTGCCTTGTTTGTGAGCAGATCTCCCACTTCACCTGACGAAGGAGCAGCACGCTCCGAAAGCTAGTGGCGTTTGCTACCAAATAAACCTGTTGGACTTTAACCTGGTGTTGTTAGACTCCTTACTGCGTTTACCCCAGTCCAAAGCCGGCATCTCCACATCATTTCATTTGTTACCTCATAGTGAATTTTTAATGCTCAGAAACAAGCGGGCTAAAATTGAACTGCTGTATATATTCGAATGTGCATCCTAGCCAGCTTAACCATGTCTTTTTGTTTTGTTTGCACAGTATTATGGCTCAATTTACACAGGACATAAATCATTGTTGACCTACTAATAAACATTCATTAGTTCAAAGCTATCTTGCGCACTTTACCTGAACATGTTTTCACTTAAACATAATTTGTAACCATAGAAGTAAAAATACTTGAAGCTGATTACTTTCGAAGCAAAACATTGAATAAATCATTTACAATGTTTTATATCAATTCACCTTTGATTGTATTATCGGAATCTGGGTTTAGAATAAAGTAAGCTTGACATTTCACTTGGCAGGGAATGCAATTTTGAATTGTTTTAGTGGGTAGCGCTCCAACTAGAGAACTGAAACTATCTTATAATATCGTAATTTGAATGAGAGTAAAAGATAAAATTAGAAGGTATGCTGGGCACAGCTTGCAAGAAGTCACCTTGCTCCGGCGCCATTTTGGGGGAAAAAAATCCCAACTATTCATTAAAAGTAGTCCTTAAACCAAAATTTGTGATAACTCACCTGGCAAAGCACTAGACTACTGGATTGTCCGAATGGGCTGATATCCAGTGTTGATTTAAGGGACATGAGGCAAAGATAAGAGACAAGGAGTGAGGTTGAAGATCAGCCATGATATCAATGAGTGGCAGAACCATAGATTCCCTGTAGTGCAGAAGGAGGCCAGTTGGCCCATCGAGTCTGCACCAACTCTCTGACAGAGCATCTTACCCGGGCCCTATCCCTGTAACCCCATATATTTACCCCATTAATCCCCTGAACCTACACATCTTAGGACTCTAAGGGGTCATTTTAGCTTGACTAATCCCCGTAATCTACACATCCTGGGACACTAAGGGGCAATTTAGCATAGCCAATCCACCTAATAAGTACAGGGGTCTAAATGGCCTGCTTCTGTTCCAATATTCATAAGATAAATGAGCTCGTATGACATCTCAAAGATCGGATACTTACCCTGAGACCCAATCAGAAGCCAGTAGTGATGCCTTGGCCATGAGTGCACTTTTGCCACATCCCACCTCCCCGAGAAGGAAAATCGGTTTTTGCTTTGAATACTGCAGGCACTCTTTCATGTTGAGCAAAACAGCTTCTCTTCCAATGAAAAATGCAGCTCTTTTGAAAGATTAATGATAAGAAACTTCCAATTACAATGGCAATGATCCCAAATATCTCATACAGAAAGCTAATCTTCTCCGTGGTATTTGGACTGTTGCTCATTCATTCTTCAACTAACAAATTAGTACTGAGTATGTTTCTCATCTAAATAATAATATAAAATATGCAATGTCAGTGTGATTAATAAACTTAATCACAACCACATTTTTTAAAAAACCTCATTCATGGAAGTTGGGTGTCACTGGCTAGGCCAGCATTTATTGCCCATCCCTAATTGCCTTGAGAAAGTGGCGGTGAGCTGCCTTCTCGAACTGCAGGTGGTGTAGGAACACCCAAAGTGCTGTTAGGCAGAGAATTCTGGTATTTTGACTGAGGTGATAGTGAAGGGAGTGACAATATAATTCCAAGTTAGGATGGTGTGTGTGTGTTCCCATGCATCCTGCTGCCCTTGTCCTTCTAAGTGGCAGCGGTCGTAAGTTTGGAAGGTGCTGCCTAAGGAACCTGGGTGAGTTCTTGCAGTGCATCTTACTGATGGTACACACTGCTGCCACTGTGCGTCGGTGGTGGAGGAAGTGAAGGAGTGTGGGGGTTTTCAAAGTGTGGGGTTCCTTTAGCAGTAACAAACAACACCTAAAAGTACTTTGAAATTTTCTGATCCCATCAACAGTGCATCCCTACCGCGGGCTTGTGACTTACCAAAACGGAGAAGGTTCATTTGCGATGGCACCAAGCACATGGAGAGACTAGGTAGGAGACAGAGGGTGGTGGTAAAGGGTTGATTTTCAGACTGGGGGCCTGTGACCAGCAGTGTGCCGCAGGGATCAGTGCTGTGTCCACTGTTGTTTGTCATTTATATAAACGATTTGGATAAGAATATAGGAGGCATGGTTGGTAAGTTTACAGATGACACCAAAATTGGTGGTGTAGTGGACAGTGAAGAAGGTTATCTAAGACTACAGTGGGATCTTGATAAACTGGGCCAGTGGGCCAAGGAATGGCAGATGGAGTTAATTTGGATAAATGTGAGGTATTACATTTTAGTAAGACAAACCAGGGCAGGACTTACACAGTTAATGGCAGGGCCCTGGAGAGTGTTGTCGAACAGAGAGGCCTAGGGGTGCAGGTACACAGTTCCTTGTATGACAGGTAGAGAAGGTGGTGAAGAAGGCGTTTGACACACTTGCCTTCATCGGTCAGAACATAGAGTACAGGAGTTGGGATGAACTGTACAAGACATTGGTAAGGCCACGTTTGAAGCACCGTGTACAATTCTGGTCACTCTGCTATAGGAAGGATGTTAGTCATGATGTGGAGATGCCGGCATTGGACTGGGGTAAACACAGTCTTACTGTGTTTACCCCAGTCCAACGCCAGCATCTCCACATCATGACTACCATCGACACCGCAAACTGCCAGCCCCAAGTGGAGAGGATCTCCTAGAAGATCGCGCATATCAACACAGACAGGAAGGATGTTACCAGGATTGGAAGGTTTGAATTATAAGCAGAGGCTGGATAGGCTGAGACTTCCATCCCTGGAGCGTAGGAGGATGAGAGGTGACCCATATAGAGTCTTGTAAAATCATGAGGGGCATTGATAAGGTGGACAGGGTAGGTGAGTCCAAAACTAGAGGTTTAAGATGAGAGGGGAAAGATTTAAAAGGGACCTGAGGGGCAACATTTTCACACAGAGGGTCGTGCATATATGGAATGAGCTGCCAGAGGAGGTGGTAAAGGCGGGTACAATTACAACACTTAAAATACATTTGGACAGGTACATGGATGGGAACGGTTTAGAGGGATATGGGCCAAATGCAGGCAAATGGGACTAGTTCAGTTTAGGAAACCTGGTCAGCATGGATGAGTTGGGCTGAAGGGCCTGTTTCTGTGCTGTATATCTCTAAGACTCTATGACTTCAAAGGGTATGTGCAGAGGTGAAGTTGAGACATCTGATAGAGCTCACAAACCTCTAAACATCCCATCTAAGCCAAGCCTTTAAGCAGCACCTGCCCAGCATGCGGCAGATTCTGCAGATCATGTATAAGCCAAAACAGAACTCATCAAAAAGGAGTGGAAGCAAGTCATCTTCCTTCCTGCGGAATGTCTAAAAAAAGGGAGAAGTTTTGGACCTCTCAGGAACTTAAGGGGTATAGGGAGTGGGCAGATGGTGAAGGTGAGGCTGAAGATCTGCCATAATTGTATTTAATGGCTTGAGGAGACAAATAGTCCCCTCCTACACCTACTTCTGATGTTCTGATGAACAGCATTGGGGTCATCAGAGTTAGAGCCATAGTCACCGAGTCAGAATTTTACAGCACAGAAAGAGGCCCTTCAGCCCATCATCTCTGTGCCAGCCATCATGCACCTACCTATTCTGAACCCACTTTCCAGCACTTGGTCTATAGCCTTGTATACTGCAGCATTTCAAGTGCTTATCTAAATGTTCTTAAATGTTGTGAGGGTGCTCACCTCTATTGCACTTTCAGGCAGTGAGTTCCAGATTCCCACCATTCTCTGGGTGAAAACATTTTTCCTCAAATCCCCTCTAAATCTCCTGCCCTTACCTTAAATCTATGCCCCCTAGATATTGACCCCTCTACTAAAGGGAAAAGTTTCTTCCTATCTACCCTATCTATGTCCCTCATAATTACACCTTGATCAAGTCCCCTCTCAGCCTTTTATTCTATCAGGAAAATAACCCCAGCCTAACCAGCCTCTCATCACTCCAGCAAACACCACCACCTGGAGGTTCCCTCCAAGCCATTCACCATTCGGACTTGGAAATATATCGCCGTTCCTTCACTGTCGCTGGATCAAAATCCTGGAACTTTTTATTTCATCCATTTACGGGATGTGGACGTTGCTGGCTGGGCCAGCACTTATTGCCCCTCCTTAACTGCCCTCCATTTCAGAAGGCATCTGAGAGTCAACCGCATTGCTGTGGGTCTGGAGTCACATATAGGCCAGACTAGCTGAAGACGACAGTTTTGCTTCCCTAAAGGACATTAGTGAACCAGATGGGTTTTTCCAACAATCAATAATGATTTCACGGCCATCATTAGACTTTGAATTCCAGAATTTTATTGAATTCAAATTCCACCATTTGCCATGGTGGGATTTGAACCTGGGTCCCTAGATCTTGGGCCCCGGAGTCTCTGGATTACTAATCCAGTGACAATACCACTATGCCACCTCCCCACTCACTTCCTCACAGCATTGTGGCTGTTCACCACCTCCTTCTCAAGGGCAATTAGGGATGGTCAGTAAATGCTGGCCTAGCCAGAGATGCTCACATCTCACAAGGGACTCGCACATCTTTGGACTGTGGGAGGAAACCGGAGCATCCGGAGGAAGCCCACGCAGACACGAGGATAATGTTCTGGTTACTGAATCAATTTATCTAAAACTCCTGGAAATGTGTTTATCCTATCACCTGCTATAAAAGGAATTGTCTCTAAATTGGAACGTTAGTCATTATGAAGGTGTTAATCACCGACATGTTCTGTGAAACTGCTGCGAGACTCACAGTGTCTGGCAATGCTGTACATGTTCAAGCACCTCTTCCTCGACCCAGTTCTTCGTTGTATGGCACCTACTTCTTCTTTCTGGAACTCTCTTGGTATTCTGTGAGCCAACATTCCTTTGAAAAAAAAACAACTTGAATGTTGAGCAAAAACTGTCTTCTGCCAGGGTGCAAAGAAATTACACAGTGTAGTTGTTCAAAACAATGGCTGGAATTCTCTGGCCCACCCCGCCGGTGAGATCTTCCAGTCCCGCCGAAGTCAATGGACGTCAAAATGGCTCGCTGCATCCGCTGCCAATGCACAGGCTATGATGGGGCTGGAAAACCCCACCCCAAGTTTTCTTGCCCAAGGTAAAATGAGACCTTATTCTAAAATCTATTTCATGATAAATGGAGTCAGCAAAAACACAATTCTATTCACAGTAATATGTAAATAAATTATTTACTTATTCTTTCATGGGATGTGAGAGTCACTGACAAGGCCAGCATTGTTTCTCATTCCTCATTGCCCTTCAAATGAAAGGCTTGCCAGGCCATTTCAAAGGGCGATTAAGAGTCAACCACATTAACTGTGGGTTTAGAGTCCCATGTAAGTCAACCAGGTGGGCTTTTACAATACTCAGTGGTAAATTCAGAGGAAGGATCATCCAGATTTGAATGTTGGCTCTATTCTCTCTCCACAGACGCTGTCAGACCTGCTGAGGTTTTCCAGCATTTTCCGTTTTTGTTGTAAATTCATAGTCACCAGTACTGAGACGAGCTTTATATATTGATTCGGTTGACCTTAAATTGCACCAGCTACCTTGGTGGGATTTGAACCCATGTTCCCAAAACATTAGCCTGGACTTCTGAATTAGAATCGTAGCATCGTAGAAACCCTACAATGCAGAAAGAGGCCATTTGGCCCATCGAGTCTGCACCGACCACAATCCCACCCAGGCCCTACCCCCATATTCCTACATATTTACCCGCTAATCCCTCTAACCTACGCATCTCAGGACTCTAAGGGGCAAATTTTTTTTAGCATGGCCAATCAACCTAACTCGCACATCTTTGGACTGTGGGAGGAAACCGGAGCATCCGGAGGAAGCCCACGCAGACACGAGGATAATGTGCAAACTCCACACAGACAGTGATTAGTAGGACCAGTGATATTACCACTACATCACTATCACCCCCTAACAGCAGTTGACTGTAACAGTTAATTTTAAGAGCAGATTTTTGGGGTTGGACAGAGAGAGGACACGTTCCCTTTTCTTCATGCTCTGCCACTTTTCTTTTGGCTCACGTCCAACCCTTGTTGCTCCTGTGATGCTTTGCCTTTATCCTGTGGCTTGTTGTCTTCTTGCCTCCTGGGCTTTTTTCTTATATATTATACATTATCATCCGTGTTAGTTTTTTCTTGTGTGGGGTGGTGCGTGGGGGGTACCGCAGTGTGGCAAAAGAGGAGTAGGGGGGGAAGAAAGAACAAAGGAAAACAGGGTGATGGTCTGCTTCTGGCGTATTTTAGGTGGCTGGGGGGGGGAGGTAGTTGTTGACGTGGTGTGTGCTAGGAGCAGGGGGCTGCTAGGTAGGTGTTTACATGTTTCCAGGGGCTGAGATGAATGTCCAAGTGGTGTGTGTGTGCTGGAGAGTTGTTTTCTTTTGCGGGGGGGGGGGAGGTTTCTTGGCTGGGGAGGTTTTGTGTCTGCTGCTGAGTCAGATTCTGTTTTATCGGGGGGGGTGGGGAGGGGAAAATTTTTGTTAGTGGGTGGGCTACTGAGGGGGTAGTAGATGGGCTACTGGGGATGGGGGAGGGGGGGCGCAAAAAGAGCAGAGTGTAATTTGAGGTGGAAACCTGGAGTGTGGGGTTCAAAGTGGGTGCTCGCCTGTCCAACTACCTGGAGCTTGAGGCTCTGGAGACAAAGAATGTTTAATAACTGACCAAAAAGTGCACAGCTGGACCTGTGCCTCCCATTTGTTTGGTTCAGGCAGCATTTCCCTGCCTGCAATCAGGTTAGTAAAAGTGCTGGGTGTTCACGGCGGGGCAGGTGCAGGGATGAAGTCAACTTGTAGATTCCTTCCCACTTGTTTCCCCTGGTGAGGGTGGAATATAATGTTGGAAAATATGAAGTTAATGTGAAAAGCAGCCAGCATAATTAAGGACCCCACGCACCCCGGATATTCTCTCTTCCACCTTCTTCCTTCAGGAGATCACATACCAACCGACTCAAGAACAGCTTCTTCCCTGCTGCCGTCAGACTTTTGAATGGACCTGTCTTGCACCAAGTTGCTCTTTCTCTGCACCCTAGCTATGACTGTAACACTACATTCTGCACTCTCTCGTTTCCTTCTCTATGAACGGTATGCTTTGTCTGTATAGCGTGCAGGAAACAATACTTTACACTGTATGTTAATAAATGTGACAATAATAAATCAAATCAAATCGAATCAAAGTTATGCACTTTGGTAAGAAGAATAAAGGATTGAATATTATCTGAATTGAGAAAGACTGCAGAAAGCTGCAGGTCAGAGGGATTTGGGGCCCTCATGTATCGAACACAAAAAGCCAGCATGCAAGTTCAGCAAGTAACAAGAAAGGCAAATGGAATGTTGGCCTTTATTTCAAAGGAAATAGAGTAAAAAATTGGGGAAGTCTTGTTAAAATTATACAAGGCATTAGTTAGACCACACCTGGCACACTGTGAACAGTTTAGGTCCTCTTATCTAAGGAATGATATACTGGCATTGGAGGCAGTCCAGAGAAGATTCACTCAGTTGATCCCAGGTATGGAGAAATTTTCTTATGAGGAGAGAACAAAGAACAAAAGAACAAAGAATAAAGAAAATCACAGCACAGGAATAGGCCCTTCGGCCCTCCAAACCTGCACCTATCATGCTGCCCGACTGAACTAAAACCCCCTATCCTTCAGGGGACCATATCCCTCCATTCACATCCTATTCATGTATTTATCAAGAAGCCTCTTAAAAGTCACTATCGTATCTGCTTCCACTACCTCCCCCGGCAATGAGTTCCAGGCACCCACCACCCTCTGTGTAAAAAAACTTGCCTCTTATATCTCCTTTAAACCTTGCCCTCGCACCTTAAACCTATGCCCCCTAGTAATTGACTCTTCCACCCTGGGAAAAAGCTTCTGACTATCCACTCTGCCCATGCCTCTCATAATCTTGTAGACTTCTATCAGGTCGCCCCTCAACCTCCGCTGTTCCAGTGTGAACAAACCAAGTTTCTCCAACCTCTCGTCATAGCTAATGCCCTCCATAGCAGGCAACATCCTGGTAAATCTTTTCTGTACCCTCTCCAAAGCCTCCACATCTTTCTGGTAGTGTGGCGACCAGAATTGAATGCTAGATTCCAAGTACGGCTTAACTAAAGTTTTATAAAGCTGCAACATGACTTGCCAATTTTTAAACTCAATGCCCCGATCGATGAAGGCAAGCATGCCGTATGCCTTATTGACTACCTTCTCCACCTGCATTGCCAGTTTCAGTGACCTGTGTACCTGTACACGCAGATCCCTCTGCCTATCAATACTCTTAAGGGTTCTGCCATTTACTGTATATTTCCTATATGTATTAGTCCTTCCAAAATGCATTACCTCACATTTGTCTGGATTAAACTCCACCTGCCATCTCTCCGCCCAAGTCTCCAACTGATCTATTTCCTGCTGTATCCTCTGATGCTCCTCATCGCTATCCACAAATCCACCAACCTTTCTGTCGTCCACAAACTTACTAATCAAACCAGTTACATTTTCCTCCAAATCTTTATATATATTACAAACAGCAAAGGTCCCAATACTGATCCCTGAGGAATGCCACATGTCACAACCCTCCATTCAGAAATGCACCCTTGCACTGCTACCCTCTGTCTTCTATGACCAAGCCAGTTCTGTGTCCACCTTGCCAGCTCACCTCTGATCCCAGTCAATGGATGGGAGGCTGGTCTGCTTGATGGATTGGGCTACATTCACAACCCTTTGTAGTTTCTTGCAGTTTTGGGCAGAGCAGGAGCCATACCAGGCTGTGCCACATCCAGAAAGGATGCTTTCTATGGTGCATCTGTAAAAATTGGTGAGAGTCGTAATGGACATCCCGAATTTCCTTCGTCTCCTGAGAAATTAGAGGCATTGATGGCTTTCCTAACTATAGCGTCGGTGTAGAGGGACTAGGACAGGTTGCTGGTGACCTGGACACCTCGAAACATGAAGCTCGCGACCATTTAGGCTTGAGATCTCGAGATTAGGCTGAGCGCCAAATTCTCCGTGCTTGCTGACAGCGGTGGAGGGGTGTGAATGGCTGGAGACTTCCAGTCCTGGTTTAGCCTCGCCCATGGACCTTCCCTTGGAACGAGATTATTGCAGGGCAGAAGATTGTGTAAAGACCTCGCATTTGTCAATGGGAATTAATTTTGATGGTATATGAGGTCTTTAATTTCTGAGTCTTCAGATCAAAGGCATGACCTGAAAAACTAACCCTCCACACATGTAGAACAAAGATCTGCAGCAAAAGTTGAAAGGCTTTTTTTTGTAGAAGTATTTCTTATTTCACTAGTGCACAGAGGAAATCTTCCCACATTGACCTCTAGTGCTTCTGATGGGACCTATTTTCTACCTGAAATTAAGCGCATTTGAGGAAAGTTTGAGGAACAAATGATATATATTTTTCTGTTATCTGCAAAATTATGATACAAAGATTGAACGGGTTGGAGACTTGGGCGGAGAGACTGAGTGTCTTGGCCAAAAGAAGATATAGATGGAATGGTCAAATGGGCAGATTAATGACAGATGGAATTTAACCCTGAAAAGTGTGAGGTCATACACTTCGGAAGGAGTAATTTGACAAGAAAATATTCAATGAATGATAGGACACTAGGAAGTTCTGTGGAACAAAAGGACCTTGGCGTGTTTGTCCACAGATCTCTGAAAGCGGAAGGGCATGTTAGTTGGGTGGTGAAAAAGGCATATGGGACACTTGCCTTTATCAACTGAGGCATAGATTACAAAAGCAGGGAAGTCGTGTTGGAGTTGTACAGAACATTGGTGAGGCCACAGCTGGAGTACTGGGTGCAATTCTGGTCGCCATATTATAGGAAAGATGTGATTGCGCTGGAGGGGGTGCAGAGGAGATTCACCAGGATCCTGGCTGGGATGGAACATTTAAGTGATGAAGAGAGTTTAGATAGGTTTGGGTTGTTTTCGTTGGAGCAGAGAAGACTGAGGGGTGGCCTGATCGAGGTGAACAAGATTATGAGGGACACAGGCAGAGTGGATAAGGAGCAGCTGTTCCCCTTAGTTGAAGGGTCAGTCACGAGAGGACATAGGTTCAAGGTGAGGGGCAGGAGGTTTTGGGGTGGACGTGAGGAAAAACCTTTTTATCCAGAGGGTGGTGATGGCCTGGAATGCTCTGCCTGGGAAGGTGGTAGAAGCAGGTTACCTCACATCCTTTAAAAAGCATCAGGAGAAATACTTGGCACATCATAACATCATAATTCAGGGCTATGGGCCAAGGGCTGGAAATGGGATTCGGTGGAGTTCAAGTATTTCTAATGAGTTGGTGCGGACTCGATGGGCCAAAGCGCCTCTTCTCCGTTGTATGATTCTGTGATTCTAATCACCGGGCAGCACGTTGGCACAGTGGTTAGCACTGCTGCCTCACAGTGCCAGGGACCCCGGGTTTGATTCCGGCCTCGGGTGACTCTGTGTGGAGTTTGCACTTTCTCCCCGTGACTGTGTGGGTTTCCTCCGGGTGCTCCGGTTTTCTCCCACACTCCAAAGGTGTGCGGATTAGGTTGATTGGCCATGCTGAATTGACCCTTTATGCCAGGGGGACTAGCAGGGTAAATACATGGGGTTATGGGGAGGGGGCGTGGGTGGGATAGTTGTCGGTGGGCCAAATAGTCTCCTTCTGCACTGTAGGGAGTCTATGATTCTACCTCATTAAAAACTATGCACTCATTCCATGTTTTCCACTCATTCCAACAGTTCCTGAGGCTCCCTTACTAAAATCCAAGAGAATCAGACTGCTGTACGTACAAGTTCAATTTTCTTCGAACCAGTTAAAGAATCAAACATGCAAACCACAGAAGTGAGAATAAATCAGTTTTAAGATGCTGATTTCCATCTTCTACAAAGGAGCACCTATAAAACAGCTTCAATCCTGAACGTTGACTTGTTACTTTAACTTGGTGAGTCATTGGCCCTGTGTCTAACATTTACACTTCATAAAGACGTCTCACCATGGCAATCGTTACTTGGTTACTGTCAGAAAAATTGTCACTTGCTTCAATCTATGTAATTACTTCAGCATTTGAACTGTAATGTCCAACTGCATGCATCTGACAAAAGAGCAAACCTTGTGAGACAGAATCTGGGTCTCCAATGAAACTGGAATACAGTTTGTTCCTACACATTGTATTTTTGTACTTGTGGGACTAATGCCAATGTTGAAAATGTTTCTTCCATTTTGAGCACTAATCCTCACCTTCCATTTGAAACTTAGCACACACGATTCATCTCCTGTGGCAGTGCCTGCCCTATTGAAGAGAAAATGGGGGAGGATTTCCCCCGCAGTGTTTCTGGATCCTGATATCAAGGTCAAGTAGGGGTCAGAAGCCAACATTGTGTGAGGAACACTCAGCCAGCTGTGATTGTCCCCAAATTGGCAAATTAATGGTGAGAGGGTGGTCTCAGTGTTCAGCTAAGGACAGTGACTGAGCGGGCGCTAGAAGTGGAGGGCCTAATTGTAGGCTGCCTTTTCAGGTAAATGAGGGAGAGGGAACCCTTCCAGTGCCCGCCTGTGGCTGCAACTGAAGGTGGACAGGTGGGGAAGGCCTCAAGACCTGCTTGGACTGCTGCCCCCTCCACAGTCTGCTGCTGACAGGCCGCCTCCAGGCAGCTACATTATTCCTTAATGCCCCCACAAACATTCGGAGGCTGACTGGAAAATTACCGTCCCTTCCTGACAACAGGCCGCAATAGATCTTTCATAGAGGGAGGAATGCTAGTGATTTTAAAATGAAATTATTTATTTTATTGGGGTATGATGTCATTACTGTGTCTCAGACATGGTTGAGAGAGGGGCAGGATTGGCAGCTCAATATTCCACGATATAGGATCTTCAGGCAAGACAGAGAAGGAGCTAAAAGAGGTGTCGGAAGTTTTGATCAAGGAATTAATTACAGCAGTAAGGAGGGATGGCATCTTAGAAGCCATATGGGTAGAACTTAAAAACCAAAAAGGAGCAATCATATTGCTGGGAGTATTCTATAGGCCCCCCTAACAGTCCAAGGGAAATAGAAGTCCAGATAAGTAGGCACATTTCAGAGAACAGTGAAAGTGGTGATATTGGGGGATTTCAATTTCCCAACTTTAACTGGGGTAGTCATAGTGCAAAAGGTTTAGAGGGAGTAGAATTCTTAAAATGCGTCCAGGAGAACCTTTTAACCTGGCACGTAGAATGTCCTGTAAGAGAGGGGGCAATCTTGGACGTAATTTTAGGTAACAAAGCTGAGCAACTGGTTGAAGCATCAATGGGGGAGCATTTTGCAAATAGTGATCATAACTTTGTTAGATTCAAGATTGTTGTGGAAAAGGACAAGGAAGGACCCGAAATCAAGGTTCTAAACTGAGGGAAGGCTGATTTTAAGAAGATCACATATGATTTGGCCAGAGTGCACTGGGAGCAGACGCTTTTAGGTAAATCTGTAATGGAACAGTGGGATGTATTCAAGAAGGAAATAGGAAGAGTACAGGACTAAGATGTTCCAATAGAAAAAAAGTGTGGGACCAACAAATCCAGTGAACGCTGGATATCGAGGGATATACAGCTTTGGATAAAGAGAAAAAGGGAGACTTATTACTGACATCGAGGGCTCAAAACAGCAGAAGCCCTGGAGGAGTATAGAATGTGCAAGGGGGAAATTAGGAGAGCAAGAAGGGGAGATGAAAGGATACTGGCATGTAGAATAAAGGAAAATCCTAAGTTGTTTTATAAGTACATTAAGATAAAAGGTTAACTAGGGAAAGAGTAAGGCCCATTAAGAACCACAGTAATTTGTGTGTGGAGCCGGAGGATGTAGGTAGGGTTCTAGTTGTATGCTGGCAATAATTCTCTATTCCTGTCTGGACACAGGAGAGATGCCGGAGGACTGGAGGACAGCTAGTGTGGTATGATTATTCAAAAAGGGAGGGAGGGATAAACCAGGAAACTACGGCCAGTCAGTCTGACCTCAGAGGTGAGGAAACTATTGGAAGGAATTCTGAGAAACAGAATCAGTCTGCATTTGGAGAGGCAGGGATTAATCCCAGAACAGTCGGCATGGTTTTGTTAAGGGGGGGGGATCATGTCTGACCAACTTGATTAAATTTTTCGAAAAGGTGACCTGGTGTGTAGATGAGGGCAATGCATTTGACTTAGTCTTCTTGGACTTCAGCAAGGCTTTTGACAATGTCCCACCTGGGAGACTGATAGTGAAGGTAAGAGCACATGGGATCCAAGGAAATTTGGCAAATTGGATCCAGAATTGGCTGAGTGGCAGGAAACAGAAGGTGATGGTGGAGGGATGCAGAGGCGGCCTGCTATTCTCTAGCGGTGGGTCTCCTGGCCCCGCTGCTGTCACCAGGGTTTCCGTTGTTCGCATCCTCCGGAACCCGCGGTGGAGGCTCGCTGTCAGCAAGACTGGACGATCCTGCCGGCGGGAACAGGCAGAAAATCCCACCCATAGAATCACAAAGTACCTGGAGCACAGAAACAGGCCATTTGGCTGAAAGATCTTTGTTGGCGTTTATGTTCCAGATCTGCTTCCTCACACAAGACTGCATCGAACTTTATCAGCATATCATTCTACGGCTTCCTTCATTGTATCCTTAATTGTATGCTGTCAGGCGGCATGGTGGCACAATGGTTAGCACCACTGTCTCACAGTATCAGGGACTTGGGTTCAATACCTGGCTTGGCTCACTGTCAATGCGGAGACTGCACGTTGTCTGTGTGGGTTTCCCCCGCATGCTCCATTTTCTGCCCACAGCATGTAAAGACATGCTGGTTAGGTGCACTGGTCATGCTAAATTCTCCCTCAGTGTACCCAAACAGGTGCTGGAGTGCGGCGACTACGGGATTTTCACAGTAACTTCATTGCAGTGTTAATGTAAGCCTACCTGTGACATTAATAAATAAACTTTAAACTTATTTAGTTTTCCCTTAGAATTAACTTTAGCCTCGAAGTTTCACATAGTCAATTAAGCAAAAATTAAGCATTTAACATTAAGGAGAAGGAATAACTTCAAGGAATGTTACTGTTCCACACAGAGCATTTTAATTTCTGTTTTTACAGAGCGAATTAGAAGCACTAACCTGTTAAAGTGGGTGATGGAGGTTTTTTGGAAGTCAGTACACAATTGCTCTATGTAGAATGAGTGGGACCTGTTAAGCTGTGGATTGATTCCATCCCGTCCCCAGCTGACCTTGTACTCATAAATATTGGTGTGGCGAAGCTATGAAGCAAATACATTTATTGTTACCTTCAAGTCCGAACATATCAAGCAGAAAGAAAAACTGTTGTCATTAAAAAAAATAAAGTAACAAAGAGCAACTTCATCAAAAGGCCTAACTGCAGCCGTGAACTAAGAATGAACTTACAAGAGAGTTAATAGAGTAAAGACAAAAGGGCATTGAGCTATAAGAGGGAGCGGAGCAGTGTTAATGTTACTGAACTAGTAATCCGCAAGCTCGGGCTATATTGGGGGCCGTGGGTTCAAATCCCACCACAGCACCTGGAGGAATTTAAATACAGTTACTAAAACCTGGAATTGAAAAGCCAGTAACTGTGACCATGAAACCATTATCAATATTTTGCAAAAGCCCTTCTGCCGACTTGTGACTCCAAACCCAGTTGACTCTTAATCTCCCTCTGAGATGGTTGAACAAGCCATTCGGTTTAAGTTAATTTGGAGATGGGCAACAAATGCTGGTCTTACCGTTGCTTTCCACGTCCCATGAAATAATTTTTTTAAAATTGAGCATTTTTTATTGATAAATTGTGGGCCATGGTACATGTGCTAATCATCGGAGTCATAGAATCATAGAATCCCTACAGTGCAGAAGGAGGCCATTCGGTCCATCGAGTCTGCACCGATCACAATCCCACCAAGGCCCTATCCCCGTAAACCCACATATTTACCCCATTAATCCCTCTAACCAACGCATCCCGGGACACTAAGGGGAGATTTAGCATGGCCAATGCACCTAACCCTCACATCTTTGGACTGTGGGAGGAAACCGGAGCACCCGGAGGAAACCCACGCAGACACGGGGAGAATGTGCAAACTCCGCACAGACAGTGACCCAAGCTGGAAATCGAACCTGGGTCCCTGGAGCTGTGAAGCAGCAGTGCGAACCACTGTTTATCTACTAGTTTGACAGGCACAAACATTATTCCCCCATCTCTTCCAATTGCTTCTGCGAGCAAACAGGTGATGATTGTTGAAATATTGACCTTTGTTCATGGTGTTTCCTTGCTAAAGAAGAGAAGAAATTGGCCGGGATTCTCCCAAAAACATTCTAAGTTCCCAACTTGGAGGAAAATGGGAGTAAATCCCATTGTTTTTTTTCAGCGTGATTTCCGGAATTAATATCCCACATTCTGTGCATCACAGAGCGACTCAACATGATTCACTCTGGAAATCTGTGGGCAGGGCCTATTCCCGCTGGAGAGGCTGGCAGCATAGTGCTGAGCGGGTCATTGCACATACACCGATTTGTCAGCGCCAAGAGTGGCGCATGCACAGTGGCCTCACATTGTCAGCCTCCCGATCGCAGGCCAGCCCGATCGCTGGCCAGCTCCGCACCCCCCATCGCTGGCCTTCCGACTCCCCCGCACCCCGATCGCTGGCCACCCGGACTTCCCTGGGCCAGCCCCTATGTTCCCCCCTCCCACCGGCCAGCCCTGATCTCCCCGATCGCTCTCCCCCCAACAGTTCCAACCGCCTCCCCATGATCATCCCTGCATCCCCCAGCAGCCCCTCCCCCCCACACCCCACCCAGATGGCCAGTGCCGATCGCCCTCTTCCCTCCCTCTGCCAGTGATCCAAATGCAGAGTGGCAGTGGGTCGTCCCCCCACCCCCGATTTCCGGCACGAAACTGATTACACTGAAAAGCCTTGCCCCAGAAACACTACTTGAGCCATGCAGCGGGCTGGGAGAATTGCCCCCATTATATTTATATGGTGCCATTTCACAACATCGGGATGGCCCAGAGCACATTACAGCCAATGAAGTCTTCATAAGCGTAGTCACTG
This sequence comes from Mustelus asterias, assembly GCF_964213995.1. Taxonomy (NCBI): domain Eukaryota; kingdom Metazoa; phylum Chordata; class Chondrichthyes; order Carcharhiniformes; family Triakidae; genus Mustelus; species Mustelus asterias. The sequence goes on along the minus strand of NC_135806.1, from coordinate 121,001,248 downwards.
TTGCACTCTGAAAAATATGGCAGCTAGTCTGTGCACAGCAAGATCCCACAATCAGTGATGTGATCATTTTCAGCTAATCTGCTTTTATAATGTTGGTTGATAGGTATATGTTGGCCAGATCACTGAGGAAAATTCAAATGATCTTCTTCAAATGGTTCCATGGGATCTGTTATGTCTACCCAAGTGGGCACACAAGGCCTTAGTTTAATGTCTCATCTGAAAGGTGACACCTTTGATAGTGCAGCACTACTCCCTCAGTAGTGTACTGAAGTATTGGCATCGTTGAATCATAGAATCTCTACAGTACAAAAGGAGGCTATTTGGCCCATTGAGCCTCCACCAACAACAATCCCACCCAGGCCCTATCCCCATAACCCCATGTATTTATCCTGCTAATCTCCCTGACACTAAGGGTCAATTTAGCATGGCCAATCAATCTAACCCGCACATCTTTGGCGTGTGGGAGGAAACCGGAGCACCTGAAGGAAACCCACGCAGACACAGGGAGAACGTGCAGACTCCACGCAGACAGTGACTCAAGGTGGGAATTGAACCCGGATCCCTGGCGCTGTGAGGCTAACCACTGTGCCATATATCGTTCTTACGTTCATGTTTCTAGTGCAAGGCTTAAATGCACAACTTTCCGACTCGGAGGCTAAATGCAAATTGGAGGTTTCCCTCCTAAATTCCTAAAGCTTGACTTCAGCATAAAAGTGCTGTTAATGGCTGGTCCAAACTGGAGTTCCAGCAAACACAATGCAATAGAGCATGAACTCACCTTGAACGGGCGAAACACAGTTTGTGGAACAGCAAAGATAAATGGATGCAAGGGAAATGCAATAAAGCTGAAGCTATTCCAATGGGCATGACTCTACTTGCTGCAATACTCTAATGGGGTGTTTAGTGCATCTTTTATCATTAGTGTTACAGTCACCAGGTACGTTGCTATGATATGGCGTATCCGTGTTTGAGAAAACAAAGCTATCAGTAACACCATCAAATTTGGTTAAAACATAAATTTTGTACAACGGAATGGACGACCAGAATGCTAATGCTTCAGTGCAGGAGCTGTGGGCGGCTCACAGTTTTCCATGGGTCTTGATGGAGCAAACCTGCTGACCTGGGCCCACCAACGTAAAGACTGAATATTTCCTGCATCAGTTTTATTGAACAGCCTGCAATGGTCCCTTAAACAAAGTCATGATGTGGAGATGCCGGCGTTGGACTGGGGTAAACACAGTAACAGTTTTAACAACACCAGGTTAAAGTCCAACAGGTTTATTTGGTAGCAAATACCATTAGCTTTCGGAGCGCTGCTCCTTCGTCAGATTTCCACTCCATCTGACGAAGGAGCAGCGCTCCGAAAGCTAATGGTATTTGCTACCAAATAAACCTGTTGGACTTTAACCTGGTGTTGTTAAAACTGTTACTGCCCTTAAACAAAGGCCAGGGAAGAAGACTGAATGTTTAGAGTACAGCGGAACCTGGATTTTGTAATCAGGTTCAGGATCCTAATTTTCTTATTTAAACTTCAAAAGGCGCCTCCTGTCATGGTCTCTTATGGTCTGTTGCCACCATATATGTTGAGGGTCTTGATGTAGACCTCCAGGGATCTGTCTCTATGCTATCGATACTAAGCAAGATATTGAGACTGATGAGGGTTCTGGTCGAACACAATTACACAAAGTTCATTACTAGCAGCAACTATATACACCTCTGCACAGGCCTTGATCTAGCCTGGGTCCTAACAATTACATAGGCTGCTTACTTGACTATATGTCTGATTCATATGGTCTACATGAAGTCTTACTGCTACGGAGTCACAGGCAATAATGAACATCTAAAATGGAGGCTGTACCTTTTTTATCCTCCAGCCTACAACATGGCGATGTTACAATGGTGACTCGGTAGCACAGTGATTAGCACTGCTGCCTCACAGCGCCAGGGACCCGGGTTCGATTCCCGGCTTGGGCCACTGTCTGTGCGGAGTCTGCATGTTCTCTCCGTGTCTGCGTGGGTTTCCTCCGGGTGCTCCGGTTTCCTCCTGCAGTCTCAAAGACGTGCTGGTTAGGTGCATTGGCCATGCTAAATTCTCCCTCAGTGTACCCAAACAGGTGGCGGAGTGGCGACTAGGGGATTTTGACGGTAACTTCATTGCAGTGTTAATGTAAGCTTACTTGTGCCACTAATAAATGATGGCACTGTGCAGCTTCTTAAAGGTACATGTCATTGTCTGCATTGGCAATCATAAACAATCAGCTGCCATGCGAGTTAAATGATGTCATTCCAACTTTTCATTCAAACTCCTTCAATTATTTTTCCACAATTTATTTATCGAGGGGCTACTTTCTAAATCTCCCTGAGCCCAAAACTCATTGGTAGGTTGGTTTTGAATAGAGTAAACTTACCTTAAAATTTGGCAAGCACAGCATTGGCAAGGAGCTGCTCCAGCTCCTAATCCCCACCATGAATTATGAATAGCTGGAATGACTCTAGCCCATTGTTCAAGTGTAGAATGGCATATCCAATTTGGCTAAAGTGTTGATATAATTCAGTTAGGTATAAATTATACTGTGCAGCATGTTGTTTCCATAGCCAAATAGGTGTCACTTGTTTCCTTTTCACACTGTCATTCCTCACTTACAATGCTGCAAGGGCTAAATATATCAGGTGATATGATGCTAAGACTATTGGGTTCAGCTGTGCTGTTGGCTAATCCCACCCAAGGATGTTGTAATTGATCTCATAATCTCCAGACTGGAAAGAGGGGAAACATTGGCTAAGACTTTTGTTCTTGATCACTGTCCAGGGTTTCAATGAGGTTGAGATGCCGGCTTTGGACTGGGGTGGGCACAGTAAGAAGTCTCACAACACCTGATGAAGGAGCAGTGCTCCAAAACCTTGTGATTCCAAATTAACCTGTTGGACTTTAACCTGGTGTTGTGAGACTTCATACAGGGTTTCAATGGAATTGTACTTCCGTACCGCTTTCTGTAACCGTCCCAGCTCCAGCCTATTTTCGTAAGCAGCCCAGTAGGATCCCACTGGGAGCTGACCAGTGCGAACTGGGAGGATTCCAGTGGCGGGATTTCCATTGTTACACCAGGCAGGTGAGCTTGACATAGGAGAAGTGTCCTGAGGGACACTGGAGATTCCAACTGTAGTCACTGGCTGAGGCCAGCACCTAAGCTTGTAGAGCAAGAGAGAAGGTGGCACAATGGTTAAGCACTGCTGCCTCACAGCGCCAGGGACCCGAGTTCAATTCCGGCCTTGTATCACTGTCCATGTGGAGTTTGCACATTCTCCCCATGTCTGTGTGGGTTTCCTCCAGGTGCTCTGGTTTCCTCCCACAATTCAAGAATGTGCAGGTTCATAGATAGATAGAAACCCTACAGTGCAGAAGGAGGCCATTCGGCCCATCGAGTCTGCACCGACCACAATCCCACCCAGGCCCTACCTCCACATATTTTACCTGCTAATCCCTCTTAACCTACGCATCTCAGGGGCAATTTTTAACCTGGCCAATCAACCTAACCCACACATCTTTGGACTGTGGGAGGAAACCGGAGCACCCGGAGGAAACCCACGCAGACACGAGGAGAATGTGCAAACTCCACACAGACAGTGACCCGAGCCGGGAATCGAACCCGGGACTCTGGAGCTGTGAAGCAGCAGTGCTAACCACTGTGCTAGCGTGCTAGGTGGATTGATCATACAAATTGCCCCTTAGTGTGCCAAGATGTGCAGGTTAGATGGGATTAGCTATGGTAAATGTGTGGGATTACAGAGTTACGGTTGTGGGGGAGGGCCTGGGTAAAATACTCTGTCAGAGAGTCAATGCCGACTCGATGGGCTGAATGGCCTCATCTGCGCTGCGGGGATTCTATGATTGTATGAGAAAATTGCATCAAGGCCCTCTTTCTGTATAGGAGCACACTGAAGATGTCAGAGCCACCTTTTGCAATCCACAACTGCATTCATTGTGTGACTGCAGGGAGAAGTGGTTACATGCATAGATTCAAAGGAAATCAACTTGACACTGCCCTTGCATCGACATTTCCATGTCCCAGGCAGTACCTGTTGATGCAGTGGCAAGCCTCGCTGCCTCATTTTCCTGCTTTGGCCCAATTGTGGAGGAAGCTGTTTCCTTTTGCTTTATGGGAAGCTCAGACACACAAGCATAATCCTACCACTTCTAATTTCCAAATTAGCTGCCTGTCACGTGGGTGTGTTGCTCTCCTAGCGTGGATGTTGTCAGTTCTGGGCTTGTAGGCTGAGCTTTTCAAATAGTGATCTGTTCCATCTCGGAAGATGGAGAAGAAAGATGGGAGGCAGCCAATCATATTGAAATAATTCAAAGTAGATCTCCATAGAGACCAAAAACCTTTAAGAAGAAATTGGAACTCCCAATGACCAATTTAAAGGAACACACAATAAGATTTTACATTTTAAAAGTATTACTTTAACAAACAAAAGGCAACATTGACTAAGTAATTTTCAACAGGCAAGTTATACTTTAAACTACAGAACAGAACTTTACGCTGTTCCTTAAATAGTCATTTAATTCTCCAGAACTAGTTCAAAATGATTCTTAGCTGCTGAGAGTTCACTTCTATTCTTTTCCTTTTGCAACTTGGTCACTTTTAACTGCAGAACTGTTTTTCACAGTGAGGGTTCTTCCTCGAGATTCTCCCTCTAGTTCAAGCTAGGTGAATCTCACAGCCTCATCATAAATCCTTCCAAATAGGGCCTGGGTGGGATTGTTGTTGGTGCAGGCTGGATGGGCTGAATGGCCTCCTTCTGTGCTCTTGCGATTCTATGATTCTATGAATGTGGTCTTTTCAATCCAACTGCAAGCTACTAGCCACATTCCTGCATGATGAACCATTGAGATGAACTGCCTCTAGCTTCTCTCTCTATCTCTCTCAGATCTTGGCAGGCTGACCCGCCTGTGAATTTCAGGGGTATCTTTAAGAAAGCCTATAACCCGATTCTACAAATGGCTTCATTCAGACCCTTCCCCTCTTAAAGTGCGTCTCCATGGTAACTTGAATCACATAGGTCTTGTATCCAAGTGGAATTGCAAATTAGTTATCATTTAGACTCCCATGGCGTTGGGTATATAGGGCGGCACGGTAGCACAGTGGTTAGCACTGGCTGCCCCGCAGTGCCAGGGACCCGGGTTCAATTCTGGCCTTGGGTGACTGTCTCTGTGGAGTTTGCATACTCTCCCCATGTCTGCGTGGCTTTCCCCCGGTGCTCCGGTTTCCTCCCACACTCCAAAGATGTGTGGGTATCGTTGATTGGCCACGGTAAATTGCCCCTTAGTGTCAGGGGATCAACAAAGTAAATATGTGGGGTTACGGGGATAGGACCTGGGTGGGATTGTTGTTGGTGCAGGCTTGATGGACTGAATGGCCTCCTTCTGCACTGTAGGGATTCTATGTATGCACTACTTGCTGGGCCAGCATTAATTGCACATCCATAATTACCCTGCTAGGCCATTTCAGAGGGCCATTAAGAGTTAAGCATGTTGCTATGCATGGTAGTCTGACCCCATTAATGGGCGCGCCTTCAGAGGCCACGTGACCAGCCAGAACCAATGAAATGCTAGTGCACAAACCAGGGACAATCGGGAAGAAGGTCATGCATTCCTGGGGCTGGAAGGCTACAGTTGGAGTCAGGGCAATGTAGGGAGTGGATCTGTATAGTTATGCTATTAAACCCTTAGTTGTACATAGTTCTTCTGACTCAATAAATCCTATGGTTTGTTCCTTGTCACATCTAGTCACCTCAGATTATTACATTTTCTAGGTCTGGAGCCGTATGTAGACCAGACTAGGTAACGATGGCAGACTTTGTTTCCTGAAGGGCATGAGTGAACCAGATGGATTTTTATGGCAATCGGCAATGGTTTCATGATCATATTTATTTATTGCTGTCACAAGTAGTTTTACATTAACACTGCAGTGAAGTTACTGTGAAAATCCCTGAGCTGCCACACTCCAGCACCTGTTCAGGTACACTGAGGGAGAATTTAGCATGGTCAATGCACCTAACCAGCACGTCTTTCGGACTGTGGGAGGAAACGAGAACCCCGGAGGAAACCCACGCAGATACGGGGAGAATGTGCAAACTCCACACAGACAGTGACCCAAGCCAAGAATCGAACCCGGGTCCCTGCCGCTGTGAGGCAGCAGTGCTAACCACTGTTCCACCGTGCTGGACTTTTAATTTCAGATTTTTATTTAACTCAAATTTTACCATTTGCAGTGGAAGGATTCAAATCTGGGTCCCAAGAGCATTACCCCGATCTCTAGATTATTAGTCCAGTGAGAATACCATTATGCCGTCACCCCTCTTGACAGCTTCCTGGGATTTAGGAGACTAAGCTTATCCATTGTAAACACTGATGTTTCTATCATTGTCTATAAGTGTGAAGATTCCTATCTAGTAAAACAGCCCGTGTCCTCCCTTTAATCTTTAACAATCAAACCACTCAGGTTTACTATCAGCAGAATTCAGCACTAACCCCCCTCCATTTTTCCTTAATTATAGACACAGTCCAAAAACATAACACTCTCATAAACCTCATATTTGTAGCAACAATACAATTTAATTCATTCTTCAAGCTAAAAGAAGATGTATGCAATGAGGGAGAAAAGAACTGAACAGAGTAGATAGAGATATGGAAGTTTGACAAGCATCATGAAAATAGACACCGGTGTTTAACTGGTTTGTGAAATTATTCACATATTTAGGTCTTACGTGGCATTACATAGAAACGATTCCATTCGATTATCGAAGCAATCATAAATGATCAGTTTCTTACCCTGGCATGAATGCTTTCCAGAAATGTTGTGTGGGCTTCGTACAATGGCTTGTTGAATTCTGGTTTCCGTGGATAGATATCAATATAATCTGAAGCTTTCTCACTCGACAGGTTGTACTGGATGTCCGTGATGTTCCGTTTAAACCAATGGCAGTGCTCCTCTGGAGGTCCTTCTGTTTGTAGACCCTGTTTAACCTCACATTCTATAACTGAGGTTTTATTATGAGAGATAGAAAGAAAAGGAGGTTTAATTATCCATTTTTATTTTGTTTTTACAAGGCCATTGATTTACTGAATTTCTACCTGACAGGGTCAATCAAGGGCGTATCAAGGATAGCGGGCAAGTTGATGATTGACTTTTCATTTGGGTCAGGGGAGGGCAGGGGTGTTAGGGGAAGATACAGCACCCATAAAATGCAGCCCTTTGAGTGGAAAGGTGACTGCAGACATTAAGGCAAGGGACATCATTTGATTCTCCTGAGGGTTTTAGTTAATATGGATAGCATGGTTGGTGCAGGCTTGGAGGGCCGAAGGGCCTGTTCGTGTGCTGTAATTTTCTTTGTTTCTTTAAGGTAGCAGAGAACCTAACTGATCTTATAGAATCATAGAAACTAGAATCAAGAGTAGGCCATTCGGCCCTTCAAGCCTGCTCCACCATTCATTTTGATCATGGCTGATCATCAAAGTCAATACCCTGATCCTGCCTTCCTCCCATATCCTGTGATCCCTTTAGCCCCAAGAGCTATATCAAATTTTTTCTTGAAATCACACAATGTTTTGGCCTCAACTACTTTCAGTGGAAGTGAATTCCACATATTCACCACCCTCTGGGTGAAGAAATTTCTTCTCACCCAAGTCCTAAAAGGTTTCCCCTTTATTCTAAAACTAGTTCTGGACTCTCCTACCATCGGAAACATTCTTTCTGAATCTACCTTGTCTAACCCTGTTAGAATTTTATAACTTTCTATGAGATCCCCTCTCACTCTTCTAAACTCCAGTGAATATAATCCTAACATATAATGTCTCTGCCATCCCAAACCTGCCATCCCAGGAATCAGCCTGGTAAACCTTTGCTGCATTCCCTCTATAGCAAGGACATCCTTCCTCAGATAAGGACATCAAAATTGCACACAATACTCCAGGTGTGGCTTCAGACAAAATAGTCCATAAGCTCCTTCCATTTGGTGTAGGAGCGTTATTTGAAATGCAGTCGGAATTGCAATGCTAATCCACGATTTTAACTTCCCATTGAATTTTCCCATGCTAATTAGTGAGTTGACAATCATTAATCAACAGAAACCAAATTGAACGAACAATTGTCCATAATGAAGGCTTTAGCTGCTGGTCACATTCATCCTGTCCATCTTTTCTAAATGTAATTCTTATTTCGTACTTACCATTGATGTCTTTTTAAAAAAAGTAAAATGTAGAATTGTACCTGTGCATCATCCCAAATGGAACTTTGACATTAACATATTTCAAAGGGCAAGATAACATCCAAGATGCATCATCTACTAATTTAATCACTGCCTCCACTAGTGGGTGGCACAGTGGCACAGTGGTTAGCACTGCTGCTTCACAACGCCAGGGCCCCGGGTTCTGATCCCCGGCTTGGGTTACTGTCTGTGTGGAGTTTGCACGTTCTTCCCGTGTCTGCTTGGGTTTCCTCCGGGTGCTCCACAGACCGAAAGACGTGCTGGTTAGGTGCATTGGCCATGCTAAATTCTCCATCAGTGTACCCGAACAGGCACCGGTGTGTGGTGGCTAGGGGATTTTCATCGTAACTTCATTGCAGGAAGCCTACTTGTGACACTAATAAATAAACTTTAAAAACTGTAACTATGATACAGCTCTTGCTACTCTTCCCATTGTTATGCTATTTTACACAGATTTTATAAGTCTTGTTCACGTTTAACAGTGCCAGAAACAGAAAGAAGCACTAAAACAGTTACATATATATTTAGGTAGAAGTTGTATATCTCCTCACCCTGCACAAAACCTGTCCTGGTGGATTTTCTTGAAAGAGCCCAAATTGGTGTGGTAATCACCAATGCTGACTTGACACCTTGTAGAGAGCTTGTTCAATGTGTGGAGAACGATGGCTTAAAAGTTTCAATACAGCCACAGCTCTTAACCAGTAGGAGTCATACAGACTCAAATTGTTAACTCTTGCTTTTCTCCTCACAATTGCTGCCACACCTGCTGAGCTTTTCCAGCATTTTCCGTTTATTTGTTAAGTTTTTCAGCATCTGCAGTATTTTGCTTTCATTCACCAAAAAAGTAGGGTTTATTTTTGGCAGAAGAAAATATTCCGGTGTCTGTCAATACCACATGCATCGCCGGAGCAGTGGAAGGCTGGAGCTGGATGTGGTTGTGAAGCTACTGTTTCAGGAAGTGGATAAATGAATCAAAGAATAGAATCCCCACAATGCAGGAGGTGGCCATTCGGCCCATTGAGTCTGCACCGACCACAATCCCACCCTATTCCAGTAACCCCGCGTATTTACCCTGCTAATCCCCCTGACACTAGGGTCAATTTAGCATGGCCAATCAACCTAACCCGCACATCTTTTGATTGCCTCAAGCGGGATTTGGGATATCCCACCAGAGGCCAGGAGCAGACTGCATGGGAGGAGATGGCTGATGGAGTAAATTTAGCCTGAAATCGTTCAGAGGAACGAGAAAGCGCGCGAGGAAGGTAGTTGGGAGTTGGCGCAGGTTTCACATGCACAGCCCAGAGTGGCAGAGATACAGGGCTGGAATTACACTCCTTCACTGGTGGGTTTGAAGGCTAGGGAGTGGGGAGGGGGTTCTTTAATTAGCACGAAGACAGATTCCTTGTCCCATCAAGGGCGGCAGTCAGTTTCTCAGAGCCAATCAGAGCAACTTTCAGATCCGTTCAGCCTCCACTCCCACCATCAGTGTGACAGGAAAATTCAGCCCAATGCTTTAAGTTGATGGCCTTTCACCAGCTGTGACTGTCACAGATACTGCCTGGCCTACTAAGTATTCCCAGCATTTCCAGCAATTAACTCCAAACACATTGACAAAATTTGATCGGCCATACTATGGTTAACACTCTTACTGGGTCTTCTGACTATTACTTAACATAGGGATTTGTAAGCTTATATTGTAACCATTAGTAGTTTGAAAACACTCTATTGGTCACACTTCATAAAGTTATGATGGTTAGTCTTACTGTTATTTCACACTTAAAGCCATCACTTCTGAGTTATCTATCATTACCTGTTCGCAGAAGGTTTGAGGCAGTTTCTTTACCCAGTGCCAATGTTGCATATTCCTGGAGGATGCTGTACAGTTTCTTGGAACAACTTGACCAGTTATCCCTTGCGTGTTGCCTGCGTGAGGGATCCCTGCTGTAAATGTCTCTGAAGTGTGCCCTGTAAAGCAAATTAAAGCTCAGATATAGAGCATTTAGCGATGAAACCGGACTTCTTCCAAATTACTGCGCAGTTATTAAACTGTAATAGATAATAGGCACAAAACTATTAAATCACATGCAGATAAATTTGATTCACGGCTGAATTGAGCCATTTAATTTTATTCTGTTCTATTCACAAACAGGCATCCACCATCACACATGTAGCAAAATTGCTGCTTTTTTTCACCACAGAAATTTCAACCCAGTGCTAGCCAGCATCTGTCATTCTCTCCCATATCTGCACGGTAATTCTTGCTTTGAACACTTTTTTGTGCGAGAATGGACAACCACCCCAATATCGTCACAACTGATTTCTCAATCTAAACACATGGTTGAACTTACTTCCCCTTTTCTCAGCTTTTCTAAAATCTCTTGTTAGGGACTAGATCAGAAACTCCAGGGTATATGATGAAGTTAGCCTAGGTCCCAACTTCTTTTCATTTTGACATTGGGGTGAGCATAAGGTGTTTCACTCCAGGTTTGATTCGATTCACCCACTAGGAAGATTTTATTAAAGAAAATTTTATTTAACAACAGTTAAAATATAACAAAGAAATTGGCATAACTTTCACTAATTGAAATACTTAAACATGACAAGGTATAATTCTTAACAGCTACCTATCTCTATAGTTCAAATGTAAGCGATATTTCCACAGACATAAATCATTCTTCAGAATCAGTTAGCACAAAAACAGATATGCTGACATGGGTGCTATGTTTCCAGCTTTTTAACCCCTTTGGACTGATGCAGAAAGACACCTGTCTTCTGACTCCCATACAGCAGCCTCCAGGGAAAGATACTTGTTTCCTGGCAGATCCCAGTCTCCAAATCCAGAGAGAGAGAAAGAGAGGAACTTCTCCCTAACAATTCCAAACAACAACTGACTTGATTTCTCTCTGTAGGCCTAACCCTACCCAATCACACGACCTTTCCTTCGGGGAGAAGGTAAGTGCTTTTATAGCACTGTTCGTGGGCCAGAAGAGGCAGGAATGCTTTCCCCCTCCATTATGTACAACATCCCCATACAAAGACATTGGAGTCTGAGGAATTAACTCACCTCTGTCACACCACCCACCTGCCCAACCTGAATCGGCAACTCCCCAAATCTGAAGTGTTAGGGTTTGGATTTCCCCAAGTGGGGATAGGATCCCCTCTCCATGTAGATCACACCTCCCCCAGATACATTCAGTAGCAATAACCAGCTCCCTACTTGCCCCTGTGGCTTCCTACAGACACCTCCCATACCCAGTATGATACTGAATAAAAGCTAACTTTATCAGGATGACTTCCAGGCGGGAAGCGTAAAAGGTTGTGCACAAACATTCCCAAACTCATGCTGCTCCCCCTTAACTCCTTTCTCCTCCTATGCAACTGCCTCTGTCAATATTGAGGCCTTTAGCTCCAAATGTGCACATTCCTCATCTCCCCTGACGATTGGCGAAAACCTACATCCTTGTTCACGGTCAGGATTCTCTGGTGCCGCTGAAAGTGAATGGAGCTTTGGCCAGAAAGCCAAATTCTCCGTTCTCACTTGCAGCTGGGCAGCCACAGATAAGATCGGAGAATCCGTTCCCATGTCTTTGTACTCAGTCTCATACTGGTGGGTCATTCATTCCACCAGAGAAAACATGGCTCCCACCAAGGCTTGCTGTCCATTTTCAAATTTCATGCCAATCATTAATTACCATTGACGCCCTCCTTCTGAAAGTCCCCTCACTCCCTGCCTTTTTGGTTGCTATTTTTTGCTTGTTCCTCATGCTGTTTGCACAGTTATGGAACCATGTTTGTATTTCCATCAAGTGTTCATGTGTTATGTTTTACATTATCCACCCTCTGCCTGGATACCACACTCCTCAGGATGCCACCGCGTTGCAAATCTCCAGCCAGCAATGCATGGGCATCCCCATCTAACTTGACTCATTTGCCAAAGATGATACGCTTTTCTTTTCCACACTCTCCCACATGGTATCTAAGCCCCTCATCTCCTCCTTTATTCACTTAATAATCTGTCAGATTGAGCACTGTACTTTTAACCAATGATAAACTAGTCACAGAATCACAGAATCATACAGTGCAGAGGAGGCCCTTTGGTCCATCGAGTCTGTACCAACAAGTGAGAACCACCTAAACTACCTACCTAATCCCATTTACCACCACTTGGCCCATAGTCTTGAATGTTATGATGTGCCAAGTGCTCATCCAGATACTTTTTGAAGGATATGAGGCATCCCGCCTCCACTACCCTCCCACACAGTGCATTCCAGACCACCATCACCCTCTGGGTAAAAAATAATTTTCCTCACATCCCCCCTAAACCTCCTGCCCCTCACTTTGAACTTGTGTCCCCTCATGACTAACCCTTCAACTAAGGGGAGCAGCCATACCTTATCCACCCTGTCCGTGCCCCTCATAACGTTGTACACCTCAATCAGGTCGTCCCTCAGTCTTCTCTGCTCCAACTAAAACAGCTTGCCTTCTGGACTTGCAGAATCTCACTGGCTGTCCTGTCTGGAGACAATACACATCTCTTTAACCTGTGCTTAATGCTCCCTCATTGTCTGTATCTTTAAGACCTGGTTGGCTGTAGAGATTCGCATTCTAATCAGTATTCTGTAACTTGATTTTGTGTCTCTGTGCCCTGTTTGAGAGCAGATTTCCACTCCATCTGACGAAGGAGCAGCGCTCCGAAAGCGAATGGCATTTGCTACCAAATAAACCTGTTGGACTTTAACCTGGTGTTGTTAAAACTCTTACCAACTAAAACAATCCATGTCTATCCAATCTCTCTTCAAAACTTAAAGTTCCATCCCAGACAGCATCCTGGTGAATCTTCTCTGCACCCCCTCCAGTGCAATCAGTTAATTTACTAAAACTCTAAAGATTATTTTACTGTCAATACTCAGCAATAATATTGGCTAGAATTCTCTGACCTCGCCCGTGGCTAGGATTCTCCAGTCCCGCTGCAGTGAAGGGAGTTTTGGCTGGGTGCCAAATTTTCCATTCTCGCTGGCAGCAGTGGAGTGGCAAATGAGACTGGATAATTGCAGCCATTGGTCTAAGCTGACAAGTTCTGAAGAATCTTCTTTTCAGATCTCCACACTCTTGTCCATAAACCAATTATTGTCAAGCTCAAATATAATAAAAATTTAAATACGACAGACACTACAAGTCTGAAATAAAAGCAGAAAATGGTGCAAACGCTCAGCAAGTCAGGCAGTATCTATGGAGAGAGAAGCAACGTCAACATTTCAGGTCAGTGGCCATCCATTTGATTTGGGAGACATTTCAGACAAAGGACTTACAACAGGCACAGAGTCAGTGATAAGAGAGTAATGGAAAAATGAGAGATCAGTAACCGATGGCTGGCATGGTGGCACAGTGGTTAGCACAGTGGTTAGCACTGCTGCCTCACAGCGCCAGGGACCCAGGTTCAATTCCAGCCTTGAGTCACTGTCTGTGTGGAGTTTGCACATTCTCCCCGTGTCTGCGTGGGTTTCCTCTGGGTGCTCCGGTTTCCTCCCACAGTCCAAAGATGTGCAGGTTAGGTGGATTGGCCATGCTAAATTGACCCTTAGTGTCAGGGGGATTAGCAGGGTAAATATGTGGAGTTACAGGGATAGGTCCTTGGTGGGATTGTTGTCAGTACAGATCGATGGGCTGAATGGCCTCCTTCTGCACTGTAAGGATTCTATGATTCTAAGTGCGTGAACATAAAAGAAAAGTTATTCAATGTGAGAACGGGTTTGGCTAGCTGGAGGAGAATAGTGGTGAATGGAGACTGGGGTTGGACAATGATTCAAGGAGAGAACAGACTAAGTTTTGAATCTTCCCACCCCACTTTTACCACAGTATTTTCAAACTTTGTCACAAAGGCTGTCAGGATTTTGAATACCTCTTAAACAACCATAGAAGATGATAATCCATTTGGAAGAACTGTCCACTTAGCTTTCTTTCCGTTCTCACATTGAATAACTTTTCTTTTACATTCACTCACTTCCTCATATAGAATCATTGAATCTCTGTAGTGCAGAAGAAGGCCATTTGGCCCATCGAGTCTGTACCAACCACAATCCCACCCAGGCCCCATTCCCATAACCCGATTCATTTACCCTGCTAATCCCCCTGACACTAGGGTCAATGTAGCATGGCCAATCAACCTAACATGCACATCTTTGGACTGTGGGAGGAAACCCACGCAGACACGGGGAGAATGTGTAAACTCCACACAGATAGTGACCCGAGTCGGGAATTGAACCTGGGACCCTGGTGCTGTGAGGCAGCAGTGCTTGCCACTATGCCACCCACGCTGATGACCATACAATGTTCAGCACCATTCATGACTCCTCAGATATTGAAGTCATCCATGTCAAATTGCAGCAAGACCTGGACAATATCCAGGCTTGGGTTGAGAAGTGGCAAGTGGCATTTGCACCACACAAGTGACAGGAAATGACAATTTAAAACAGGAGGGAATTTAACCATCGCCCCTTAACATTCAATGGTATTAAAGTCATTGAATCACCCACTATTGAAACTGAACTAGACTAATCCTATAAGTACCATGGCTACAACAGCAAGTTAGAGACTAGAAATCCTGTGGCATATCAGTCACGTCCTGACTCCCCAGAGTCTGCACATCATCTGCAAAACACAAGTTGGGAGTGTAATGGAATATTCTCCACTTGCCTGGATGAGTGCACCCCCAACAAACTAAACGGGCGGCACGGTAGCACACTGGTTAGCACTGCTGTTTCACAACTTCAGGGACCTGGGTTCGATTCTCGGCCTTGGTCACTGTCTGTGTGGAGTTTGCACATTCTCCTAGTGTCTGCGTGGGTTTCCTCCGGGTGCTCCGGTTTCCTCCCACAGTCCAAAGATGTGCGGGTTAGGTTGATTGGCCATGCTAAAATTGCCCTTAGTGTCCTGGGATGCGTAGGTTAGAGGGATTAGTGGGTAAATATGTAGGGATATGGGGGTAGGGCCTGGGTGGGATTGTGGTTGGTGCAGACTCGATGGGCCGAATGGCTTCTTTCTGTGCTGTAGGGTTTCTAAGATTTCTAAGCTTGACACTATCCAAGGCAAAGCAGCCCTCTTGATTGGCACTCCATTCACAAACATTCACTCCCTCCACCACCAACAAATATGGCAGCCGTGTGTACCATCTACAAGATGCACCATAGGAACTCACTGTGGTTCCTTAGGCAGCACCTTTCAAACCCATAGCCACTACCATCTAGAAGGACAAGGGCAGTAGATGCATGGGGACACAGCGATCTGGAAATTCAACTCCAAACCATCCACCATCCTGACTTGGAATTATACATCGCTCACACTTCATTGTCGCTGG
The DNA here is from genome assembly GCF_964213995.1 of Mustelus asterias. Lineage (NCBI taxonomy): Eukaryota > Metazoa > Chordata > Chondrichthyes > Carcharhiniformes > Triakidae > Mustelus > Mustelus asterias. The sequence continues at coordinate 120,985,626 of NC_135806.1, read as the reverse complement.
GTCAGAATCCTGGAACTCCCTCCCTAACAGCACAGTGGGTGTACCTAAAGCACAGTTCAAGGAGGCAGCTTCTCAAGGGCAAATAGCAATGGGAAATTATTGTTGGCCTTGCTAGTGATGTCCACACCCGAAGCATTAATAAATAAAACACTAGGCAGGATATTCCGCGGTGTGTTTTTCAGTGGAGGAAATGGCTCATCATTTCCCGGCGACGGGTTGTTAACAGTGTTTGTGTTGTTGGTGACTGCACCACCAGGGAACTCACTGTGGGATCACCGTCGGCAGGTCCAGAAGATCCTGTCAGTGGGAAAATCTAGAATTTTCAGTCCACTACATGCATTCATTCTTAGACGAGAGGTCACACGACATCAGGTTATACTCCAACAGGTTTATTTGAAATCACAAGCCACTTGCCCTAATGAAGAAGCAGCGCTCCAAAAGCTTGTGATTTTGAATAAACCTGTTGGACTATAACCTTGTGTCGTGTGACCTCTCATCCTGTCCACCCCAGTCCAACAGTGGCATCTCCACTTTATTCTTAGACACACCTATATCCTATGAGCTGTATGATGTGCGCTGATTTCTCTTTAATAATCCACTGAATTTGTTTTAACCAAATATTTTTGTGGCACATGTGTAAGGGGGCGGCACAGTGGCACAGTGGTTAGCACTGCTGCCTCACAGTGCCAGGGACCCGGGTTCGATTCCCGGCTTGGTCACTATATGCGCGGAGCTTGCACGTTCTCCCCGTGTCTGCGTGGGTTTCCTCCAGGTGCTCCGGTTTCCTCCCACAGTCCAAAGATGTGCGGGTTAGGTGGATTAGCCATGCTAAATTCTCCCTCAGTGTACCCGAACAGGCACCAGAGTGTGGCGACTAGGGGATTTTCATGGTAACTTCATTGCAGTGTGAATGTAAGCCTTACTTGTGACTAATAGATAAAACTTTAAACTGTAGACGTTGTTAGTCACTGATAACTATTGTGCAGAATGCCTCTGGTGTAAAAGTTAATATATTGGTCACAGCGTCACAAGGAGTGAATTTCATGATCAGTTAAGCTGGAAATGCAATTTATACTTGCATCTTGACCGCTTAGTGTTTGAGTCATCTGTGCAATTTATCAGCGTTTTATGGTAATTCTCGTTTTAAGACTAACCTTATTGGCTGAAGCCTGTAAACGCTGGGAATGCAGTTTTCATCCAGTATGTACCACTGCTGAAGAAGATCAATAACTTTCCCTAAGTCTGTTGCAGACTGAATTAGAGGGTCACTCATGTTATGTGTCTGAGGGATCTGGGCAGGCAGGGTCTCGCTGGCACCCGTGTCACAGCTCGCTGGCAACTCCGCACCCGGTGGAGTTGAATTGTTAGTCAGATCAGGTTTCCCAGGGTGAGGTTCCCCGTGGAATCCCGGTCCCGGAGTCTGAGCGCGGAGTTCGGGATTGTGATGTTGTTGCCGCCGGGTTGCTGCCTCCGTTTTCCTGACGTCAATGGAGCACAAAATAGCTTCAAAGTCGTCTTTAGTGATGCTGTCTGGCAGGAACGGCGAGTCGTGCTTCTGTCCAATTAAAAGCTGCAACAACAAAAGAGGGCCCCTTTGTACAGTAGCTCCATGAACAATTACATTCAAAATGAGAGCCAGGTCTAACACCCAAAGGCAAAATCATAGGCCAGGCTTCCATTCATCAGATTATGTTATTAAATAGTAATGGATTTCCTTTGTCATTGTTCACTAGCGGCTATTTATCTTCCTCAGTATAAAAATAGGGATTTGTGACTGAAATCACATTGGAATGCAAAGCTGTAAATTACCTTTGCACAGTGCAGTTTGCCGGCTCTATGCTGCTTTGTTCTTTCCGTACGAAGGGAAAGGATAACGTTTCTTGCCGCTTCAAAAAGTATCCAGTAAATCAAACATTTTGAAAAGTTTCTATGTATTATTAAAATCCTTGGGTTGAACAGAGTGGATAAGGAGCAGCTGTTCTCCTTAGTTGAAGGGTCAGTCATGAGGGGACATGGGTTCAAGACGAGGGGCAGGAGGTTTAGGGGGGATGTGAAGAAAAACATTTTTACCCAGAGGATGGTGATGGTCTGGAATGCGCTGCCTGGGAGGGTGGCAGAGGCGGGTTGCCTCACATCCTTTAAAAAATACCTAGATGAGCACTTGGCACGCCATAACATTCAGGGCTACGGGCCAAGTGCTGGCAGATGGGATTAGGTGGGAGTTTAGATGTTTCTGATGTATCAGTGCAGGCTCGATAGGCCAAAGGGCCTCTTCTGCGCTGTATGATTCTCTGATTCTATTATTCTATATACTTCCTATCAGCAAACCTTATTCTCCATTGCTATAAATGTTAATGACATGTTTCAATCAGTATTGACATTTGGAGTACTGCGTACAATTCTGGTCACCCTGCTATAGGAAGGATGTTATTAAACTGGAAAAGTTGCAAAGAAAATTTACAAGGATGTTACCGGGACTGGAAGGTTTGAATTATAAGGAGAGGTTGGGTAGGCTGGGGCTTATTTCCCTGGAACGTAGGAGGGTGAGGGGTGACATTATTGAAGTTTATAAGATCATGAGTGGCACAGATAAGGTGAATAGCCCAGGTCTTTTCCTCAGGGTAGGGATCCAAAACTAGAGGGCATAGGTTTAAGGCGAGAGGTGAAAGATTTAAAAGGGATCTGAGGGGCAACTTTTTCACACAGAGGGTGGTGCCTATATGGAATGAGCTGCCAGAGGAGGTGGTAGAGGCGGGTACAATTACAACATTTAAAAGACATTTGGACAGGTACATGGATGGGAACGGTTTAGAGGGATATGGGCCAAATGCAGGCAAATGGGACTAGTTCAGTTTAGGAAACCTGGTCAGCATGGACAAGTTGGGCTGAAAGGCATGTTTCCATGCTGTATATCTCTATTGTCTCTCTGACTACATAAATTATTGTTCAATTTATTATTACAGATCATTAGTCATGACAAATGCATGGGATTACGGGGATAGGGTGGCGGGGAGGGCCGAGCTGGGATGCTCTTTCGGAGGGTTGGTGCAGACCTGATGGGCCGAATGGCCTCTTTCTACACTGTAGGCATCCTATGCTTCTATGGTGGAAGAGTGCATAGTCGATTCTAGCCCGACTGCTCTACAGTTTGACTGTCTAACTCACTCACAATACTGTTACTCCCCAGCAGAAAAAGACCAGGCTTCTTTCAGTAAACACAAAAACATTGATTTATTATAAAACAAATGTTTTTTTTCAAAAAGACAAGTTATAAAAGTGGTTAACACAAGTTGTAGCTTAGAAGTGTTCCCCTTTTTATAAAAAAGATATTTGAACCCCCATACACTCACACACACACACAAAAACAGGACAGAGGCTGAACACCTCTTTTTAAAAAGGATGTAATTAGAAAAAAAATCCCAACACTGTTTATCTGACAGAATTCTGGTCACAATAAACACACAAGTTCTTACAGACGGACTTTTTTGGTGAAACAGTGCGTGATGACTTTTAGTTATCACAACTTTGTGGAGCTTCAAACAAAAAACAGAGGAGTTATTCTGATGAAGCATTTCTGATGGAAATTTAACTCACTCCAGACTGCATTTTTGTAAGAATCATTTTACGGAATGTAGGTATCACTGGCTAGGCCAGCATTTATTGCCCATCATTGGTTGCCCTTCAGAAGGTGTTGCTGGGGAGCTGCCTCCTTGAATCGCTGCAGTGGGTGATGGTACACCCACTGTGCTGTGAGGAAGGGAATTCCAGGATCTTCACCCAGCAACAGTGAACGAACAGCGATATCTTTTCCAAGTCAGGATGGTGAGTGACTTGGAGGGGAACCTGCAGACGATCAGGTGGTGATGTTCCCAAGTATCTGCTGTTCTTGTCCTTCTGGATGGTAGAGTCGTGGGCTTGGAAGGTGCTGCCAATTTGGTGTTACTCGAAGCAGGTTCCTGTAGCATAATAGAACCACAACAATTTCTAAATGGAATACTTACAGTAAACATGGAGCCTTCAGATGCTTGGCATTCCTTAAGCATCTCAAGATGTATTCGAGCCATTATGTGGTTGTCGCTTATTCCATCTTTCAATCCCCACCTGAGGTCAACCATCATGAAGTCATAACCCCTTTCTCTGCAGTAAGTGTTTAGTTGTGGGTGTACCCTCTTCATTAGGGCGTTTCTTTCATGTTCTGTATCTGGAATTTAAAAAAATCTAATTTATTAAAGTTTCGGCTCAACCCATATGAAAAAAAACCTCAAAATACTCCCAAATTGAAACATTTCACCAGCAGCATTCCGATGGGAAGCTGACACTCCAGTGCCATACCAAGGGAGTGCTGCTTTGTTACAGATGGGAACCTTCAGCTGAAACATTAAAGCAATACAGCAAACTTAAAGCAAAGATTCAGGGAAATTTTGAACAACAGGCGGTAATTAGGGGATGGAACATCATGCCATGAACTACGGTAAAAACAGAACCTAAAATAATTTTTCAAAAGGGGTGAGGATTAGTGCTTGAAAAATAAAATTTGAAAGGGTATGGGGAATGGGTGGAGGAAAGGAATTCCTCTTGAAGAATGACACATTCACAGCACTAAATTAATCTGGCAGACTTTCAAGAAAATGACTCCAGAGGGAGAACGTCCTAAAATGTAATGTCCTTCAAAGTTTTCCAAAACGGGTTCCTCACAGCATAACAAATATAGTTGCACCATCTGACCACGCGGAAGCGCTGTGGAGCAAGGCTCTGATACCTCCTCCCACCATCTTAAATATTATGAATAATTATATATAATAAGAAGTCTCACAACACCAGGTTAAAGTCTAACAGGTTTATTTGGAATCACGAACTTTCGGAGCGTTGCTCCTTCATCACTCACCTGATGAAGGAGCAGCACTCCAAAAGCTCGTAATATCAAATAAACCTGTTGGACGTTAACCTGGCGTTGTGAGACTTCTTACTGTGCCTGCCCCAGTCCAACGCCGGCATCTCCACCCCATGGCTATATATAAGTATAACATCTTCAAGAAATTTATGTTCTTTCAGAGAGCTGGTCATGGGGAAATTGCCCATTTTCCCTACTGTAAAATGCGATATTCTATGAACAACTGGTTCAGCTAAGTGTTAACAGCTGCATTAAGGGGCTGAAGAATGTTTCACATCTGCATTTTGTATACTGTAAGGTACAATGTAAAACGAAGTAATGAGACCTCAGACAGTTCAATCAGCTTGTTTTCTAGTCAATGGCCTCGTGGTATTATCGTTAGACTATTAATCCAGAAACTCAGCTAATATTCTGGGGACCTGGGTTTTAATCCGGCCATGGCAGATGGTGGAATTTGAATTCAATTTTTTTTAAAACTGAAATTAAGAGTGTACTGATGACCACGAAACCATTGTCGATTGTCGGAAAAACCCATCTGGTTCACTAATGTCCTTTGGAGGAAGAAATCTGCTGTCCTTACCTGGTCTGGCCTACATGTGACTCCTGCAATGTGGTTGTCTCTCAACTGCCCTCGGGCAACTAGGGATGGGCAATAAATGCTGGCGAGCCAGCGACGCCCATGTCCCATAAATAAATAAACAAACAAATAAAGCACAATGACAAAATGTCAATCTCGCGTGAAAATCGGTGCCATTCCCGTCGGTCCCGCTGGTGTGATCCATGCTACAACTTTTAGACACCTTGAGAATGTCCAAGAATGAATTTTAAAAACTAGCAACTATTAGCACTTGGCCCAATATTAAATTCCCAAGTGATAGGCTCCATTATACAAATTCCAGTTTACTGGTATTATTCTGGAAACTTTTATTTGTGCCAGCAACTGAAATAAAATGCTAGTGATTAGGTTTATTTTTTTCCTGAGGCATTTATGTGGTCTTGACTTTGTACGAAAGTGTATAAATGATTGAAAGGGAAACAGCGAATGATTTTATATCCCATTCCATTCTTATGTCTTTTGACTTCAGTGTAGTCAAACTTTGTGTTAACTGATGCCAAAACATTAAATGTATTCAAGAGGTGGCTGGATATAGCACTTGGGATGAACGGGATCAAAGGTTATGGGGAGAAAGCAGGATTAGGCTATTGAGCTGGACAATCAGCCATGATCACGATGAATGGCAGAGCAGGCTCGAAGGGCCGAATGGCCTCCTCTGCTCCTATCTTCTGTATTTCTATGTTTCTAACATAAAAATGTATCCCATAAAGAATTACCTTTGTAGCCGCCACAAATATACATCATAAACCTCTTCTTCTTTGCCGAATAGGCTATACTAATGTTTCCTTTCATTATTTCATTCACAGGGTCATCAGCTGTTGAAAGGTGGTCTTCCTCTGCTTCTGGATACGGCAGACAGTTCGATAATACCACACTTGGTAAGTTGATGGTTCTCGGAGAGTCCAGGCTCTCACACTCGTCTGCCTGCGAGGACGGGCTTTGTTTTGGACTGTCAGCTGCGGACACACGTTGCTTATCCTCCGAACTTGTGGATTCCCCAGTCACACAGTGAGTTGGGGTATCAGCTCCTGAAATTTGAGTCTGCTGTGGTTCGAAACCCAGTTCGTTCTTCAGATCCGTGTCAGAAGCTGAGACCAGATTGTTTCCCCGGCTGGTAGTGTCAGCTGGGACTGACAATGTTTTACAGGCATCCTGCTGGTCCGCTTGCTGCTTTAGCTTTGTTTCTCCGAGCTGTCTGAATTCATCCTGCAGGTTAGAGGACAAGAATTGTTCCCGGTCATCGGCTGGGGAAATCTGGAGCTGAGCTGATACACAGCTGCCAGGCTTAAATAATGAAATATCATTTAAAAAATTGCAATTCAAAATCATCAGATTGACCACGAACCTCTAATTTTCATTTGGAAGCTTTAACATTATAAACAGTAATTTATCCATTTTAAGTTGTTACAGAGGACAGAAGAAATTCCATTCTGAGATTGAGTGAGCAACAAGGAATGAAAGGAAGATTTACACAGGGTTTGCATTCAGCGAGGTGGGATCCTGTTAGAACAGAAACTGGAAAAAGTGAATGTGCTTGGATGCCCACAGGTATGGGACATTAATGTACCTACATGCTGTGTTATAATTAATTGCTTATTCACTGAGTAAAGGAGAAACCTGGAGCAGTCTTTCCTTAACATAGCTTTCTTGACAAAACCCAGGGTATGTGAACACAGGCAAATCATAGAATCATAGACTTCTAAGTGCAGAAGGAGGCCATTTGGCCCATCGAATCTGCATTGATCACAATCCCTCCCAGGCCCTATCCCCATAACCCCATGCATTTACCTTACTAGTCCCCCTGACACTAAGGGGCAATTTAGCATGGCTAATCCACCCAACCCACACATCTTTAGAGTGCGGGAGAAAACCAGAGCACCCAGAGGAAACCCACGCAGATACAGGAAAAATGTGCAAACTCCACACAGTGACTAAGCCGGGAATTGAACCCGGGTCCCTGCCGCTGTGAGGCAGCAGTGCTAACCACTGTGCCACCGTGCCAAAGACAACGACACAGGGCACAGACCAAAGGGCATGGGCACAGACACAGACCACAGGGCACAGAGCACAGGGCATGGACTGAGGCACAGGCTTCCTTCCCTGACACACACACACACGCTCACACGCACACACTTACATACACATACTCACGCACACACATGCTTACATAAACACGCACACACACACATGCTTACGTACACACATACACCCACATGCTTACATACACACACATGTGGAAACCAGTTCTTATATATCCTTAAGAATAATTCTCTAACATATAAACATAGAAACTAGAAGCAGGAGTAGGCCATTCAGCCCATCTAGCCTGCTCTGCCATTCATTTTGATCATGGCTGATTATTGAATCCAATATCCTGATCCTGCCTTCCCTCCATATCCCTTGATCCCTTTAGCCCCAGAACTATATCTAATTTCTTCTTGATATCACACATTGTTTTGGCCTCAGCTACTTTCTGAGGTAGTGAATTCCACAGATTCGCCACCCTCTGGGTGGAGAAATTTCTCCTCACCTCAGTTCTAAAAGGTTTACCCATTATCCTCAAACAATGACGTCTAGTTCTGGACTCCCCCACCATTGGGAACATTCTTTCTGAATCTACCCTGTCTAACCCTGTTAGAATTTTATAAGTTTCTATGTGATCCCCTCTCACTCTTCTAAACTCCAGTGAGTATAATCCTAACCAATTTAGTCTCTTCCATATGACAGACCTGCCATCCCAGGAATCGGCCTGGTAAACCTTCGCTGTACTCCCTCTATAGCAAGGACATCCTTTCTCAGATAAGGACACCCAAACTGCACACAATACTCCAGATGTGACCTCACTAACGCCCTGTACAATTGCAGCAAAACATCCCTATCCCTATTCTCCAATCCTTTCCCCAAATAGGAACAGCTGTTCTCACTTAGAACGAGAGCATGCACTTCATTGTGACAGGGTTGTAATCGTAACATATTGTACCATGGATTAAGCCTGGTCAATACAGCCAGATTAATCATTTAGCGTGCTGTATGTAAGTACTGTATCACAGAGAGATAGATTGGGTACTCAGATTCTGATCAAATGCCGTGACAATTTACATGTGATTAAGCCCAGTTTGTGCTCGGCTGGACTGCGCACAATGGATACCAAGAAGTTGAAAGTCCTGAAGGATTCTCCTGATCCCTCCATCGAGAGACTGGAGGAGCCTCCAGAGAAAGGGCTGGAAAACCTGTCAGTGCTGTTTCTGCGAGGGTTCCGGTGACTCCCAACTATGTTGCAGCTGAGGACCGGGGGCACCACAACAGAATTTCTCAGCCAACTGATTTCAAAGTTAGATTTAAATGAAAGAAATGTGAAAATATCTGACCTCGAACTTTACTCATGTGACAGCAAATATTGTTCATTTTGCTACCAAGCTACAAAAGATAAGTAGACTCCTTGGCCGGAATGTTCCGGCCGTTCATGCTGGCGGGATTCTCTGGTCCCACCAGCAGCGCACCCCCGCCTGCGAATTTCCCACCAGCGTGGGGTGATGTCAGTGGAAATTCTCATTGACAGCGGCAGAATCAGAGAATCCCACCGCCAGCAAACAACGTGCCTCCTCCTCCCGGTGGGAAACACGTGGTTGGGAGGCCGGAGAACCTCACCCAACATGTTATCCGACTGCTAATTGTGTGTCCAGTCTTATTTGGCATTTACTTATCGTAAGTCTGTGTATGGATGATTTCTATATCAGTTCAGCTACATTAGTATCAAAGAACAAAGAAGAACAAAGAACAATACAGCACAGGAACAGGCCCTTCAGCCCTCCAAGCCCGCGCCGCTCCCCGGTCCAGGAATGAATCCTGAATCCAGGATCCCCGCCCAATTTTCCAGCCTATCTACATACCAATATCCTATCCACCGAGCTGTCCCTCACAGCTCCGATGCTTTGTTCATTACAACCTATTAACTCACCCCCACCCCCCCATTCCAGACCATGTGATCTCCAGGGAGAGGCGAAAACCCAGAGTGAAAAACCCCAGGACCAATATGGGGAAAAAAAAAAATCTGGGAAATTCCTCTCCGACCCCCTGAGGCGATCGAAACGAGTCCAGGAGATCACAATGGCCCTGATCGGAAAATGCTTCCCAACCCTAGTCATTTCCACTTCCACGAACACCATATGAATTCCCTGCCCCCGAGACAGGTTCCCAACTATCCGCAGTCTCGCTCTGTACTGGCACCAGCAAGATGATCATAGAATGAAGCCTTGAAACGAGAAACAAGGAACAATTAGCCCGCGCCGCTCCCTGGTCCAAACTAGACCACTCTTTTGTATCCCTCCATTCCCACTCCGTTCATATAGCTGTCTAGATAAGTCTTAAACGTTCCCAGTGTGTCCGCCTCCACCACCTTGCCCGGCAACACATTCCAGGCCCCCACGACCCTCTGTGTGAAATATGTCCTTCTGATATCTGTGTTAAACCTCCCCCCCTTCACCTTGAACCTATGACCCCTCGTGAACGTCACCACCGACCCGGGGAAAAGCTTCCCACCGTTCACCCTATCCATGCCTTTCATAATTTTATACACCTCTATTAAGTCTCCCCTCATCCTCCGTCTTTCCAAGGAGAACAACCCCAGTTTCCCCAATCTCTCCTCATAACCAAGCCCCTCCATACCAGGCAACATCCTGGTAAACCTCCTCTGTACTCTCTCCAAAGCCTCCACGTCCTTCTGGTAGTGTGACGACCAGAACTGGACGCAGTATTCCAAATGCGGCCGAACCAACGTTCTATACATCTGCAACATCAGACCCCAACTTTTATACTCTATGCCCCGTCCTATAAAGGCAAGCATGCCATATGCCTTCTTCACCACCTTCTCCACCTGTGACGTCACCTTCAAAGATCTGTGGACTTGCACACCCAGGTCCCTCTGCGTCTCTACACCCTTTATGGTTCTTCCATTTATCGTGTAGCTCCTCCCTACATTATTCCCACCAAAATGCATCACTTCGCATTTATCAGGATTGAACTCCATCTGCCATTTCCTTGCCCAAATTTCCAGCCTATCTATATCCTTCTGTAGCCTCTGACTATGTTCCTCACTGTCTGCAAGTCCTGCCAGTTTTGTGTCATCCGCAAACTTACTGATCACCCCAGTTACTCCTTCTTCCAGATCATTTATATAAATCACAAACAGCAGAGGTCCCAATACAGAGCCCTGCGGTACACCACTAGTCACAGGCCTCCAGCCGGAAAAAGACCCTTCCACTACCACCCTCTGTCTTCTATGACCAAGCCAGTTCTCCACCCATCTAGCCACCTCTCCCTTTATCCCATGGGGTCCAACCTTTTTCACTAGCCTACCATATCAACCAGTCAGGGTTGGTTGGCTGTGAAACTACAAAATTAAACTGAAATTGATAAATCATTCATGGGAAAGGGAAACAGCATCTTTAAATAGTTACATAGATTGTCAGGATTAGATTATATTACTCGCAGTAAGTGCTTCCCATATTAACCTGGCCCAGTTGCAGGAAAGTTCTGCTGCTCCCTGAATGGCTTCCATCGTCCTCATTTAGCGTTGGCTCAGATTGGTAAGTCTGGGTAATCTTCTTCACATGCCGATTGTGCAAGTGATGCTAAAGTGAAGAAGGACATACTGAGTGAATGGAAAAATCAAGTTTATAAAATGAAGAAAACTGGGAAAATTAAAATCACTCATTCTGAGCAGGATTTTCCAGCCATTCTCACCCCAAGGTCAGAAATTCCCGCCCAAGGCCAACAGACCTTTGCGTGGTCCATGTCTCGCCCGCTACGATTTCCATGGCGGGTGGGACAGGAAAATTCCACATTCTGTGTTTGTGAACCTTTCATCAGGTTTTCTTACAATATTTATTAAAATGCAAATGTTAACCCCTTTCCTGTATTTTTTTGATGGACTTTTGTCGCAAAGATATGCAGTATGGAATGAAATTGTTATCTCATTGGCTGGTTTCAATTATTGAACATTTTTAAAATTCATTTGTGGGACATGGGCATGGCTGGCTGGCCAGTATTTATTGCCCATCCCTTGTCATAGAACATAGAAACCCTACAGTATAGAAAGAGGCCATTCGGCCCATCGAGTCTGCACCGACCACAAGCCCACCCAGGCCCTTCCCCCATATCCCTACATATTTACACACTAATCCCTCTAACCTACGCATTTCAGGACACTAAGGGCAAATTTTAGCATGGCCAATCAACCTAACCCGCACATTTTTGGACTGTGGGAGGAAACCGGAGCACCCGGAGGAAACCCACGCAAACACAAGGAGAATGTGCAAACTCCACACAGACTTGGAAGGCAGTTGAGAGTCGACCCCATTGTGGAGAACAAATCTTCCTTAAACAGATGACCCAATATGAATCTGCCCCCGTTTTGGTAAACTTTGAATAAAAGCAAATTTTTTTTTATTCATTTGCAGGACATGGGAGTCACTGGCTGGCCAGCATTTATTGCCCATCACTGTTTGCCCTTGTTTGGAGGGCAGTTGAGAGTCAACCACATTGCTGTGGCTCTGGAGTCACATGTAGGCCAGACCAGGTAAGGAGGGCAGATTTCCTTCCCTCAAGGACATTAATGAGCCAGATGGGTTTTTCCGTCAATCGACAGTGGTTTCATGGTCTTAATTCCAGATTTTTCTTTATATTGAATTCAAGTTCCACCACCTGCCATGGCAGGATTCAAACCCAGGTCCCCAGAACATTAGCTGAGTTTCTGGATTAATATTCTGGTATAATACCACTAGGCCACCATTTCACAGGAACACAAAGGCACTTTTTTAAATGTGTGCAGTAATCACCAAGCCAGGCACCAGCTTCCATAGTGGTTAAATGGAGCTTCTGAGCCCTACGCTGAATTGTGTCAGGGTGTGGTCATCGGTGATGTGAGTCACTGATTGGGGTGCACCATAGTTGCAGCTTGGGTTCCCTGCAAGGCCCCACTTGTCGATTTGCTGCACAAAGATCTTGGCCAGTGTGGAAATGGTAGAGGAGTACTCAGTGAGGACATGGCAGGTTGAAGTGGGTGGATGGGCTGCGGAGGTCAATCACTTCAGCTTCAGGATATCACTGCAAGCGTTCCTCAGGGTAGTGTCCTAGTCCTAACCATCTTCAGCTGTTTCATCAGTGACCTTCCTTCCATCATAAGGTCAGGAGTGGGGATGTTCACCAATGATTGCACAATGTTCAGCACCATTCATGACTCCTTACATACTGTAGCAGTTCATGTCCAAATGCAGCAAGACCTGCACAATATCCAGGCTTGGGCTGACAAGTGGCAAGTAACATTTGTGCCACACAAGTGCCAGGCAATGACTATCTCCAACAAGAGAGAATCTAACCATTGTCTCTTGACATTCAAATGCATCACCATCACTGAATCCCCCACTATCAACATCCTGGGGGTTACCATTGACCAGAAACTGAACTGGACTAGCCATATAAATACTGTGGCTACCACAGCAGGTCAATGGCTAGGAATCATGCAGCAAGTAACTCACCTCCTGACTCACCAAAGTCTGTTTCACTATCTACAAGGCGCAAGTCAGGAGTGTGATGGAATACTCCTCACTTGCCTGGATGAGTGCAGCTCCAACAACACTCAAGAAGCTCGACGCCATCCAGGACAAAGTAGCCTGGCTGATTGATACCCCTTCCACAGTCATTCAATCCGTTCACCATCGATGAACAGTGGCAACATTGTGTACCAGTTACAAGATGCACTGCAGGAACTCACCAAGGCTTCTTAGGCAGCATCTTGCAAACCCACAACCACTACCATCTAGAAGGCTAAGAGCAGCAGATTCCAGGAAACATCACCGCCTGCAGGTTGCCCTCCAAGTCATTAACCATCCTGACTTGGAATAATATCACCATTCCTTCACTGTCACTAGGTCAAAATCCTGGAACTCCCTCTCCAACAGCACTGTCAGTGTACCTAGACCTCAGTGATTGCAATGATTCAAGAAGATAGCTCACCACCTTCTCAAGGACAACTAGGGATGGGTAATAAATGCTGGCCTTGCCAGCGACACCAATATCTCATGAATGAATAAAAATTTTTTTTATGATTCTGTGATATTCAAATGTCAACAATAATTCACTTATTAAATACTTCTATTTTGTTTACTGTTTATTTATTAGAGTCACAAGTAGGCATACATTAACACTGCAATGAAGTTACTGTGAAAATCCCCTAGTCATCGCACTACGGTGCCTGTTCGGATATACTGAGGGAGAATTTAGCATGGCCAATGCACCTAACCAGCACATCTTTCAGACTGTGGGAGGAAACCGGAGCACCCAGAGTAAACCTGCACAGACATGGGGAGAACGTGCAGACTCCGCACAGACAGTCACCCAAGCTGGGAATCGAACCCCGGTCCCTGGCACCGTGAGGAAGCAGTGCTAACTACTGTGCCATCGTGCGCTCAATTGAAGATAGATGGATTGTTAAATTAGGTAATTGGCTGATAGTTACGTCACGACTTTTACATTTACTGTTTTATTACTGTTGTTTAATTAAGAACGAGGCTAATTTTAAAAGGAACCAGTGTGTGGTAAGTAGTCCATACCTTTAAATAAGTCTTGATCTTGCAATCTGTATCGTTGCTGACTTTTCTGTAAGGCACATTCCAGTGACATTCTGCTGCCTAAAAATACATGAAATCTATGAGAAATTAACATTCTAATAGTTCTTAACTGCTGATATTGCCATTTGAATATTCTGCACCAACTTACTCTGCTGTCTTTATGGTCATTAAGTGTGTATGAAATTCTGTGCAAGTCCAAAATCCGAGGCATGAAGAACAGGTCCTGCAAGCTGTAGGAGAGACGTGGACTCTTGGAGCTGTTTTCCTATTGGGAACAAAATGGTTGCACATTAATGTAATGGCATTTAGAAGTTATAAAGGCTGTACAAGTGTTTCAGTCATCCCATCATCCCAGTGCTCAACAGTAGTGTTGATCAGATACACATTTACAACATTGTAACCCCTGGTTCTCAAACCCATCTTCCCTGCAAGTGCCTCTCCCCAAACAGTTGAGGTAATGGAATTAGTCCCAGGCTGTTCTGAGGGGTGTTGAGGATCTATCTAAAGTTGCTTGATATATCTCTCAGTAGTTTCCTTAGTAAAGGATCCTGCCACTCTGTTTCATTGGCCTTTTGAAGGCAGGCAAAGTCTCTGCAGCCTCACTGTGCCAGAGACTCGGGTTTAATTCTGGCCTCGGGTGACTGTCGGTGTGGAGTTTACACATTCTCCCAATGTCTGCGTGGGTTTCCTCCGGGTGCTCCGATTTCCTCCCACAGTCCAAAATGTGCAGTTTAGGTGGATTGGCCATGCTAAATTGCCCATTAGTGTCCAAACGTGTGTAGATTAGGAGGATTAACCATGGTAATTGTGCAGGGGTTACAGGTAAGGGGTAGGAGGCGAATGGACCTGAATAAGATGTTTTTTTCAGAGGGTTGGTGTTGATTCGACGGGCTGAATGGCCTCCTTCTGCACTGCAGGGATTCTATGGATTCTGACCTGGGATCTCCAAGTACATTTGAGTCTCAGCCTACATTTCAGCTTTTCAGCTGCAATTTACCACAAAATTTTAATCCCAAAATATCACATTGCTGGTGTGCAATGTTTCCTAACCAATTTGAGCTGTGTGCTTGTTCAAGGTCTGGAAGTCAGTTCATTTACAATCTCAACTGCTTTATCTTTGACTTTTTGTATCTTCAATGTGAACCTAATCAGGTTACAGTCATTATTTTTCAAGTGCTCTCCTATCTTCAAGTTGCTTTACTTGTGCTGTGATGTTACCTGGAACATGATCAAGCATTGTACTCTTGTTGGACATACAATATACTGATTAAGAAACAGTCTGGATGCATGCCAAGAATCTTTCACCATTTTAACTAATAACATTTGCCGCAGGATAATTAAAATCATCCATTAGTAGAATTCTGTTGCTACTGAAAACATTTCTAAATTGTCTGCAAATCTCATTTTTTCTTTGATAGTTTATAGTGTGTTCCTAATATAGTAACTCTTCCCTTATTATTTCTAAACTCTGATTGTGTTCAGATAGTCTGTCTGAATGGAGTTTGATCAGAAAAACTTTCCTTTCCAAGTCTCTAATCATTTTCATTCTACACAACACCGGCCTCACCTGTTATATTGGCCAAGGGGGATCGTCAATAGATCTCCCCGTGGGCCTCATAGAATATGAGATCCCTGATTAGCGGAGTGGAGACTCACCCAATAGGGAAGGAGCAGCAGGGTATTTAAAACTGGCTGGCTCCACTCAGGCCGGCTGTCGAAAGACTCACTCGGCCTGCACTCTGTCGCTTCTGAATGGTGTTCAGAATTCATTGTAAATAAAAGGTGATTGGTGACGGAAAACTGACCTCGGTAAGATTATTACATCACCCCTTTTTTCAAATCTCTCTCAAAATTTACAACCAAGAATATTTGGTTTCCAGTCCAACCATGAATGAATCTAGCTGTCTGTTAAGGCCATAGCATCCTATCATTAATAGTCCAAAAATGTGTGGGTTAGGTTGATTGGCCAAGCTAAATTGCCCCTTAGTGTCCATGGATGCGTAGGTTAGAGGGGTTAGTGGGTAAATATGTGGGGATACTGGGATAGGGCCTGGGTGGGATTGTTGTCGGTGCAGACTCGATGGGCCGAATGGCCTCTTTCTGCACTGTAGGGTTTCTATGGTTTTCTATGGTATTAAAGAGAACTGACAGTTTGGTCACAGCTTTGAAAAATATGTTTTTAATATGGTATTACTATTCATAGTATTTTAAAATATGGCACAGTGGTTCGCACTATTGCCTCACAGAACCAGGGACTTGGGTTCAATTCCCGGCTGGGATCACGGTTTGTGCGGACTCTGTACCTTCTCCCTGTGTCTGCGTGGGTTTCCTCCAGGTGCTCCAGTTTCTTCCCACAGTCCAAAAAAAGTGCTGGTTAGATGCATTGGCTGTGCTAAATTCTCCCTCAGTGTACCCAAACAGGTGCCGGACTGTGGCAGCTGGGGGATTTTCACAGTAACTTCATTGCAGTGTTAATGTAAGGCTACTTGTGATGAATATGACTCCCTACGATTATCATGATAAATAAGGGCTTTTTAACTTGGTGTCAATCTAGGTACCCCTCTGAATGGATGCTAGGGCCTCTCAACTTCTACAATGAGAAGTTGACCAAGGATACTATAAAATGCTTTTTAAAATTTTCTATTGGTTCATAGTGGAAAGACGGAGGATGAGGGGAGACTTAATAGAGGTGTATAAAATTATGAAAGGCATAGATAGGGTGAACGGTGGGAAGCTTTTCCCCGGGTCGGTGGTGACGTTCACGAGGGGTCATAGGTTCAAGGTGAAGGGGGGGGAGGTTTAACACAGATATCAGAAGGACATATTTCACACAGAGGGTCGTGGGGGCCTGGAATGTGTTGCCGGGCAAGGTGGTGGAGGCGGACACACTGGGAACGTTTAAGACTTATCTAGACAGCTATATGAACGGAGTGGGAATGGAGGGATACAAAAGAGTGGTCTAGTTTGGACCAGGGAGCGGCGTGGGCTAATTGTTCCTGGTTTCTCGTTTCAAGGCTTCATTCTATGATCATCTTGCTGGTGCCAGTACAGAGTGAGACTGCGGATAGTTGGGAACCTGTCTCGGGGGCAGGGAATTCATATGGTGTTCGTGGAAGTGGAAATGACTAGGGTTGGGAAGCATTTTCCGATCAGGGCCATTGTGATCTCCTGGACTCGTTTCGATCGCCTCAGGGGGTCGGAGAGGAATTTCCCAGATTTCTTTTTCCCCATATTGGCCCTGGGGTTTTTCACTCTGGGTTTTCGCCTCTCCCTGGAGATCACATGGTCTGGAATGGGGGGGTGGGGGTGAGTTAATAGGTTGTAATGAACAAAGCATCGTAGCTGTGAGGGACAGCTCGGTGGATAGGATATTGGTATGTAGATAGGCTGGAAAATTGGGCGGGGATCCTGGATTCAGGATTCAATCCTGGACCGGGGAGCGGCGCGGGCTTGGGGGGCCGAAGGGCCTGTTCCTGTGCTGTATTGTTCTTTGTTCTTTGTTCTTTGTATATGAATGATCTGTGTTAGTACTTCATGTACTTTTGCAATAGACTTGTTGCATGGTCATAAATCTTTAGAACCTCATGAACCATAACAACTAATTCTCATTCCTGTTCAATAGACATTAGTTTAGAATCTTGTCTGCGAAGTATCTACATTGTCTTAGCCCTAACCACATTATTGACACGAGTGTTATCCAGCTCAGTGCTTCCCAATATATTTTCCAATACAAGTCCATTTAAATACGAGATAATTAATGCAACCCAGACACCAACAAACATAAAACAGCAATAAAGCAACACTATAGATCAACCTATAATGCAACATATAATACAAAAATGAGTTTTACTTTGTAAAAATGTTATTATTTTACGTACATCAGTTCATTACTTCATCTGAGCTGCAGCTACTCAGGGACTTTGTAGACAATTTAGAGAAGTGTTTTTTAACTGGATGTTCTTGACCATCCTGACCTTAGCCAGGAAGCGGCAGATGTTCAGGTCGGGGGTCCTGAGGAGTCTGACCTTGGACACCAGGCGGTTGGCGGGGGGGGGGGGTGGAATTCCCCCCTCCCATCCATCATGGGAATTGTAGTGGGCGGGGGGCGAACCGTGCAAACATCCATTGACCTGGGGCGGGATTCTCCGGTTTTGGGGCAAGCACGGCTGGAGAATCCCGCCCCAGGTCAAGCTGCAGAGCCAGGGTGAGCGCCTCTACTTTTTCAGAAGACTAAGGAAATTTGGCATGTCCACTACAAGTCTCACCAACTTTTACAGATGCACCATAGAAAGCATTCTTTCTGGTTGTATCACAGCTTGGTATGGCTCCTGCTCTGCCCAAGACCACAAGAAACTACAAAAGGTTGTGAATGTAGCCCAATCCATCACACAAACCAGCCTCCCATCCATTGACTCTGTCTACACTTCCCGCTGCCTCGGCAAAGCAGCCAGCATAATTAAGGACCCCACGCACCCTGGACATTCTCTTGTCCACCTTCTTCCGTCGGGAAAAATATACAAAAGTCTGAGGTCACGTACCAATCGACTCAAGAACAGCTTCTTCCCTACTGCCATCAGACTTTTGAATGGACCTGCCTTGCATTAAGTTGATCTTTCTCTACACCCTAGCTATGACTGTAACACTACCTTCTGCACTCTCTCATTTCCTTCTCTATGAACGGTATGCTTTGTCTGTACAGCGCGCAAGAAACAATACTTATCACTATATGTTAATACATGTGACAATAATAAATCAAATCAAATCAAATCAGATGGGCTCAAATAAGCAGTAGTTCAGCAGCAGAAGCACCACCGTGGAGTTTATCATCAGGGCCAGGCTTTTAGACTAGAGTCACAGAGTCATAGAGGTTTACAGCATGGAAGCAGGCCCTTCGGCCCAACTTGTCCATGCCGCCCTTTTTGTTTAAACCCTTAAGCTAATTCCAATTGCCCGCATTTGGCCCATATCCCTCTATATCCATCGTACTCATGTAACTATCTAACTGGTTTTTAAAAGACAAAATTGTACCCGCCTCTACTACTACCTTTGGCAGCTTGTTCCAGACACTTACCACCCTCTGGGTGAAAAAACTGCCCCTCTGGACACTTTTGTATCTCTCCCCTCTCACCTTAAACCTATCCCCTCTAGTTTTAGACTCCCTTACCTTTGGGAAAAGATATTGACTATCTAGCTGATCTATGCCCCTCATTATTTTATAGACCTCTATAAGATCACCCCTCGGCCTCCTACGCTCCAGAGAAAAAAGTCCCAGTCTATCCAGTCTCCCCTTATAACTCAAACCATTAAGTCCTAGTAAATTTTTTCTGCACTCTTTCTAGTTTAATAATATCCTTTCTATAATAGGATGACCAGAACTGTACATAGTATTCCAAGAGTGGCCTTACCAATGTCTTGTATAACTTCAACAACATGTCCCAACTCCTGTATTCAATGTTCTGACCGATGAAACCAAGCATGCTGAATGCCTTCTTCACCACTCTGTCCACCTGTGACTCCACTTTCAAGGAGCTATGAACATGTACCTCTAGATCTCTTTGCTCTGTAACTCTCCCCAACGCCCTACCATTAGCTGAGTAAGTCCTGCCCTGGTTCAATCTACCAAAATGCATCACCTTGCATTTATCTAAATTAAACTCCATCTGCCATTTGTCAGCCCACTGGCCCAATTGATCAAGATTCCGTTGCAATCAGAGATAACTTTCTTCACCAATCTTGGTGTCATCTGCAAACTTACTAACCATGCCTCCTATATTCTCATCCAAATCATTAATATAAATGACAAATAACAGTGGACCCAGCACCAATCCCTGAGGCACACCACTGGTCACAGGCCTCCTTAACCACCCTCTGGCTTCTGTCAAATAGTCAATTTTGTATCCATTTGGCTACCTCACCCTGGATCCCGTGAGATTTAACCTTATGCAACAACCTACCATGCGGTACCTTGTCAAAGGCCTTGCTAAAGTCCATGTAGACAACATCAACTGCACTGCCCTCATCTACCTTCTTGGTTACCCCTTTAAAAGATTAGGTGAAGCAACCATGGGCTAGAGAGAGAGAGACCAAGAGATGGGCCGAGTCAGATGCTGCCTGGGCTGCAGTGCTGGTGCAGGGTGCAATCATGGAGTGGGGGGAGCTCACGACCCCATTCACTGTTTTTGTGAACCACAGTTTGGGAACCGTTTGAGAACCTGACCAATAAATTATCAAACCTGCCCATTACTCCATCATGTCGAGATCAAGTTGAGTTTTTTTCTCTCATTCAAGGTTCAATCACCAGCAGAAATATTTGTGTCCTATGCAAGTTTGATTTAACATTGCAGGGTATAGTTGTGAATTCCTACCCCTCAGTACCTGGCCAGCTATTTATTAATTGCTGTTCCAGCAGACCAAAACAAAGAAGTGGTTGTTGGCATCTGGTGCCACGATACAGTTAAAAGTGGGTAAACGATATGAAGTTATTAATGACTTGTTTAAAGTTTATTTATTAGTGTCACAAGTAAGCTTACATTAACACTGCAATGAAGTTACTGTGAAATTCCCCTACTCGCCACACTCCGGCGCCTATTCGAGTACACTGAGGGAGAATTTAGCATGGCCAATGCACCTAACCAGCACGTCTTTCAGACTGTGGGAGGAAAGTGGAGCACCCGGAGGAAACCCACGCAGACACGGGGAGAAGGTGCTGACTCTGCACAGACAGTGACCCAAGCCAGGAATCGAACCTTGGTCCCTGGCGCTGTGAGGCAACTGGGTCTTCTCAGCAGTGTAACAAATCCTCTATATTTCTGATTCCTGCACTTTTTTTCAGCTATTTGTCAAATCTTATTGAGGTCTAGTTTTAGAAAATTTAACTTGTTCTCGGAGGAGCTAGATAAAAAGTGTTCAATTGTAAATACAAAAAGCCTGCGACTCTCGTACATTGCTAAGTATTTAATTATATTTCATTGGGCCATTTTTCCAGTTGGACATTCCTATGCCAGGGTTTATGGCTAAAAATGAAATAATACAAAACATTTTCAACACAGAAAAATCGCCAAAATGTCAACCTTTAGATGCAGTTAAATCTGTTTTAAAAATATATCAAAAAAAATAATAATCATTTCCAACATACTTGTATTTTTCGAACAACAGGAGGAAAGGAGTTGCCCAGGAGACCTCTGTCAATCGGAGGAAAAGCAATGGAATTCTTCACCTGTTGATTTTCCTGTTTCACAGTATTGCAACATCAATAAATGTCCATATTTTTGTAGCCATTACAACTGCATTATCCAGCTTCAACGCTCCAAACACCATTAGTGAAATTACTGAACATTTCAGAGATTATTTTGAATATGATCTTCGCACATGAACTCCTTAACTACAAGTCACATTTTGGTATGTTCATTATTTTGTTTCCAAAGCTTTCTTAACAGGATGCCCTTGACAGTCGTGATTCCTGTCACTTTGTTCCAATACCTTGCATCATAGTTTGTGTGGAGATGTTAACATATGAAGTATAATGATAGGTAGAACAGTGACCGCAGACTTGTTTGGGGCAGTTAACAAGAAATGGGTAGCTTTTGAATCCAACTAGCAGTAGAGGCAAGCTAACCTGGAAGCTGGTTACAAGTCAGCACGGTGGCACAGTGCTTAGCGATGCTGCCTCACAGCTCTAGGGACCTGGGTTCAATTCCGGCTTTGGGTGACTGTCTGTGTGGAATTTGCATGTTCACCTTGTGTCTGTGTGGATTTCCTCTGGGTGCTCTGGTTTCCTCCCACAGTCCAAAGATGTGCAGGTTAGGTTGATTGGCTATGGTAAATTGCCCATTAGTGTCAGGGGTATTAACAGGGCAAATACGTGGGATTATGGGGATAGGGCCTGGGTGTGATTGTTGTAGGTGCAGACCTGATGGGCTGAATGGCCTCCTTCTGCACAGTGGGGATTCTATGAAGTCAAATTAAACACTCTTTTCACCTTTTATAAAAGGTTCAGATGGTTCGATTGAGGGTTACAAGTTAGCAAGGAATAAGCTGAAAAAGGGGCTTAGGAGAGCTAGGAGGGGACATGAGAAGTCCTTGGCAGGTCAGATCAAGGAAAACCCCAAGGCTTTTTACTCTTATGTGAGGAATAAAAGAATGACCAGGGTGAGGTTAGGGCCGGTCAAGGACAGTAGTGGGAACTTGTGTATGGAGTCAGTAGAGATAAGCGAGGTGATGAATGAATACTTTTCTTCAGTGTTCACCAAGGAGAGGGGCCATGTTTTTGAGGAACAGAAGGCGTTACAGGCTAATAGGCTGGAGGAAATAGATGTTCGGAGGGAGGATGTACTGGCAGTTTTGAATAAACTGAAGGTCGATAAGTCCCCTGGGCCTGATGAAATATATCCTAGGATTCTTTGGGAGGCAAGGGATGAGATTGCAGAGCCTTTGGCTTTGATCTTTGGGTCCTCACTGTCCACGGGGATGGTGCCAGAGGACTGGAGAGTGGAGAATGTTGTTCCTCTGTTTAAGAAAGGGAATAGAAATGACCCTGGTAATTATAGACCGGTTAGTCTTACTTCGGTGGTTGGTAAATTGATGGAAAAGGTCCTTAGGGATGGGATTTACGACCATTTAGAAAGATGCGGATTAATCCGGGATAGTCAGCACGGATTCGTGAAGGGCAAGTCGTGCCTCACAAATTTGATTGAATTTTTTGAGGAGGTAACTAAGTGTGTTGATGAAGGTAGGGCAGTTGATGTCATATACATGGATTTTAGTAAGGCGTTTGATAAGGTCCCCCATGGTCGGCTTATGATGAAAGTGAGGAGGTGTGGGATAGAGGGGAAGTTGGCCGATTGGATAGGTAACTGGCTATCTGATCGAAGACAGAGGGTGGTGGCGGATGGAAAATTTTCGGACTGGAGGCAGGTTGCTAACGGAGTGCCACAGGGATCAGTGCTTGGTCCTCTGCTCTTTGTGATTTTTATTAATGACTTAGAGGAGGGGGCTGAAGGGTGGATCAGTAAATTTGCTGATGACACCAAGATTGGTGGAGTAGTGGATGAGCTGGAGGGCTGTTGTAGGCTGCAAAGAGACATAGATAGGATGCAGAGCTGGGCTGAAAAATGGCAAATGAAGTTTAACCCTGATAAATGTGAGGTGATTCATTTTGGTAGGACAAATTTAAATGTGGATTACAGGGTCAAAGGTAGGGTTCTGAAGACTGTGGAGGAACAGAGAGATCTTGGGGTCCATATCCACAGATCTCTAAAGGTTGCCACTCAAGTGAATAGAGCTGTGAAGAAGGCCTATAGTGTGTTAGCTTTTATTAACAGGGGGTTGGAGTTTAAGAGCCGTGGGGTTATGCTGCAACTGTACAGGACCTTGGTGAGACCACATTTGGAATATTGTGTGCCGTTCTGGTCACCTCACTATAAGAAGGATGTGGAAGCGCTGGAAAGAGTGCAGAGAAGATTTACCAGGATGCTGCCTGGTTTGGAGGGGAGGTCTTATGAGGAAAGGTTGAGGGAGCTAGGGCTGTTCTCTCTGGAGCAGAGGAGGCTGAGGGGAGACTTAATAGAGGTTTATAAAATGATGAAGGGGATAGCTAGAGTGAACGTTCAAAGACTATTTCCTCGGGTGGATGGAGCTATTACAAGGGGGCATAACTATAGGGTTCATGGTGGGACATATAGGAAGGATATCAGAGGTAGGTTCTTTACGCAGAAAGTGGTTGGGGTGTGGAATGGACTGCCTGCAGTGATAGTGGAGTCAGACACTTTAGGAACATTTAAGCGGTTATTGGATAGGCACATGGAGCACACCAGGATGATAGGGAGTGGGATAGCTTGATCTTGGTTTCAGATAAAGCTCGGCACAACATCGTGGGCCGAAGGGCCAGTTCTGCGCTGTACTGTTCTCTGTTCTATGTTCTAAGAACAGCTTCTTCCCTGCTGCCATCAGACTTTTGAATGGACCCACCTCACACTAAGTTGATCTTTCTCTACACCCTAGCTATGACTGTAACACTGCATTCTGCACTCTCTCCTTTCTTTCTCTATGAACGGTATGCTTTGTCTGTATAGCATGCAAGAAGCAATAGTTTTCACTGTATACCAATACATGCGACAATAATAAATCAAATCAAATTGAAAGCGAGCCAGCAAATTCCTTCTCACCAGGGAACAAAACAAAATTGGGGCCCCATTCAGGAAGTTGACAAGTTAGGAGAACTATTTCCAGCAAGGGAAATCCTAACCACGTCTCTTTGTTATTCAATCATATTACTAATGTCAAAATCCCCCACACTGAGATCCTGGAGGTTCCCATTAACAATGAACTTCCCTGGGCCAGCCACATAAACGCTGAGATTAAGTGAGCAGGTCAGAGGCTGGATGTAAATGGTGAGTTGTTCACCTCCTAGACCCTTCAAAGTCTCTCCAGCCTTCAAACCACGCGTCCAGAATGTGATGGCTACTCTCTTATCTATCTGGATGGGAGATGATACAACATCTCTGGGACTTGATGGATTGAATTATAAGGAGAGGCTGGATATACTGGGACTTTTTTCTCTGGAGCGTATAAGGCTGAAGGGTGATCTTATAGAAGTCTATAAAATAATGAGGGGTATGGATCAGCTAGATAGTCAATATATTTTCCCAATGGTAGGGGAGTCTAAAACTAGAGGGCATAGATTTAAGGTGAGAGATACAAAAGTGTCCAGAGGGGCAATTTTTTCATACAGAGGGCGGTGAGTGTCTGGAACAAGCTGCCAGAGGTAGTAGTAGAGGCGGGTACAATTTTGTCTTTTAAAAAACATTTAGACAGTTGCATGGGTAAGATGGGTATAGAGGGATATGGGTCAAATGTGGGCAATTGGGATTAGTTTAGGGGTTTAAAAAAACAGGCAGCGTGGACAAGTTGGGCCAAAGGGCCTGTTTCCATGCTGTAAACCTCTATGACTCTATTCAGGAAGTCTAAATTCATCCAGGACAGGGGGGATCTGTTTGATTGGTATCACATCCACCAGCTTAAACATGCATTCCTTTCCTTGGTACCAGGTCTGAAATGCTTACTGTGTACAGGACGATGCACATCAGCTATTCGTCAATGCAGCACTTCCAAAATCCATAACCTTCACCACCCGGGGAGACAAGGGAATGCCACCAGCTGAAGCCTCCGAGGTCACACAGTCTCAGGTTTAGATCTCTGGCATACTGACAATAACAGGTGGAAATCATAAACCTCCTTCCTAAAGGCACTGCAGAAATAAAGAATTGAATGGATCGGGCACATTTCCTGACCTGGGGACCACTCAAAGCATTTACAGGCAACAGGCACCTTTGAAATGTAAGACAGGAAACGCGACAGCCAATTTGCCCAGAGCAAGCTCCCACACACACACACACATCAATGGGATAACGTTAGAAAACTCCAAATTCCAGATAGTCCCCTCCTCCGTGGAAAATAAAACTCTGGGGTTACATAAACTGAAAAGATCCACTTACTTTGCTCACTTTCTTCTGCGGTAGAATCCCGTTCATATAAGAGGTCCACATTGTATGATGTTGAGAGCTCCGTTTCGAAAGAGCCTCTTGGTTGTTGTCAGATGCTGGCGCTGTGTTTTCGCACTCTGTAATTGTAATCTAAACCACAGGTCGAAGTCTTGCAAACAAAAAGAAAAAAGAAAACAAAGTTGTTTAAAGAGGACTTTGGCCTTCTCCTTCTGTAGTCAAGTCTGACCAAACTTCAAAACAAAAAGCCACTGCGGGTGGATTTGCAAGTGTGTGAATTCAATAGTGGTTCGCACCTGGGAACAGTGAAGTTATCCTTTAAAATTCAGTTTCTGTTCAGGGACGTGTGTGTCTTCACACTGCCTCAGCTGTAGGCAACTGCGGCCAGAGTGAATGTGATTCGCAAGGAATGTGGGCTGGGTTTTCAGATCTTTTAACAAAATGCTGTATTTAAGAGGTGGATCCCTCTTGTTAAAAGTGAGCTGCACACATACACACTCAGGGAACCATCAGCCAACCAATTGAATAAAGCTCAGATCGTTAACGACAACACCAAACAGTAATTCTAGTCATAGCAACCAACACCTACCTCTCACTTCTATTTGGCCCAGACCAATTGTTCGAGGCTATTTTTAAATTCCAACCTGCTGTGCGCAGTCTAGGACAGTTCGAGGCTACAATCTCAAGGCTACAATGAATGTAAGCTAACAACAGGATCAAAGTTAGCGTCGGGTGCATTGCTTTGATTTCCCATTTTTAAAAAGGAAAATCTGGGGAATATTTTGGTTATTCTTTAGATCACATATATCTGATGTTGCTCTGCCTTCCCATACGCTAATGGAACCACCCGCGTCCTTTCTACTCTCGATGTTTTATCATCAGATAGCTGGATACCACATCCGGCACTGGCAGCATTTCAACCAGCCTCTTTATTATTCCAACTCAATCATCTGTCCATTCCTGTGTGGAAAGCTCCAGATGAGGACCACTGACTGTTGAGGCGCAGGCAGTACTGAACATTCTGCAATGGGTTTTTCCTGGGGAAATCTGACATTTCCATTTAGAGTAAAGAACATTCTCAATGACCCTTTCCCCTTAGAAATAATCGTGGGATTTGACGCAAAAAATCTCCTGTCATACTTTCCTCTTTCATTGTTGGCGAACCACGAACGTTTATTGCTAAAGGAATAGATTTTAAAAGTAAAGTGTTACCACTATTGTACGAAGTATTAATCACACCGCACTTAGAATATTGTGTATAGTTTTGGTTTTGATTTGATTTGATTTATTATTGTCACATGTATTAACATACAGTGAAAAGTATTGTTTCCTGTACGCTATACAGACAAGGCATAACGTTCATAGAGAAGGAGAGAGTGCAGAATGTTGTCATAGCTAGGGTGTAGAGAAAGATCAACTTAATGCAAGGTAGGTCCATTTAAAAGTCTAATGGCAGCAGGGAAGAAGCTGTTCTTGAGTGTTGCAGTGTTAATGTAAGCCTACTTGTGACTAATAAATAAACTTTAGGGACTACCAGATCCAAACTGACAAGAGCAGGTATTATACCTGATCTTACACTTGTGAGAATATGTTCCATATCATGTCAATCCCAGGTTGAGGGCAGTAACCAGTGGAGTGCCAGAGGGATCAGTGCTGGAACTGCAGCTCATCACAATATATATATATTAATGATGTGGCGGAAGGAACAGAGTGGACTGTGATCAAATATGCGGATGATACAAAGGTGGGAGGGAAGGTGGGTTGTAAGGAGACTTTTGTATCTTTTTCCCGATGGAAGAAGGTGGAAGAGCAAATGTCCGGGGTGCGTGGGATCCCCTTGAGGAGCGATGTCAGAGGAGATTCACTGGATTGATTTCAGAGATAAGGGGCTTGTTTTACAAAGAGAGAAAGGGCGGATTAGGCCTATCCTCCCTGGAGTTTAGAAGAGTGAGTGAGATCTAATTGAGGTGTATAGGATAAGGTGGAGTGGGGGGGAGGGTTGACAAGGTAGAGTGGAGAGGATGCTTTCTCATGTCGGGCAATCTAGAACAAGAATCCACTTTTTTGCCTTATCTCCATAACCCTTAATTCCCCAACTGATTAAAAACCTATCGATCTCCGCCTTGAAAGTGCTCAAGGACTCGGCCTCCAAATCTTCCTGGGGTAAAGAATTCCAAAGATTCACCACTCTTTGAGAGAAGAAATTCTTTCTCAAATCCATCTTAAATGAGCACCCCCTTATTGTGTGACTATGCCCTCTGGTCCTACACTCTCCTCTGAGTGAAAACATCCCTGTCTAACTGCCTAAGAACTTGATATGTTTTAATCATATCACCTTCTCAGTCTTCTGAACTCCAAGGAGTACAGCTCAACCTACTTAATCTTTCCTCATGTGGCAATCCCTCCATACCCAGAATCATCCTGGTAAACCTCCTCTGTACTGTCTCCAATAATAATATATCTTTCTTCAAATAAGGGGACAAAACCTGTACACAGTATTCTAAATGTAGCCTCACTAATACCTTGCACATTTGCAGCAACACCTCTTTACTCTTATACTCCAGCCCTCTTGAAATAAAAACCAGCATTCCATTTGCCTTCCCTATTACCTTATGTACCTGTATGTTAATTTTCTGGATTCCGTGAACAAGGATACTCAAGTCCCTTTGTGCTACAGCTTTCTGCAGTCTCTCTCCATTTAAATAATAATCTGTCTTCTCATTTTTTCTTCCAAAATGAACAATCTCATTTTCCCACATTGAATTCCATTCGCCAATTTTCTGTCCACTCACTTAACCTATCAATATCTCTCTGTAAACTATTTATATCCTCCTTACAACCCACCTTCCCTCCCACCTTTGTATCATCCGCATATTTGATCACAATCCACTCTGTTCCTTCCTCCACATCATTAATATATATTGTGATGAGCTGCAGTTCCAGCACTGATCCCTCTGGCACTCCACTGGTTACTGCCCTCAACCTGGGATTAACATGATATGGAACATATTCTCACAAATGTAAGATCAGGTATAATACCTGCTCTTGTCAGTTTGGATCTGGTAGTCCCTAAAGTTTATTTATTAGTCACAAGTAGGCTTACATTAACACTGCAATGAAGTTACTGTGAAAATCCCCTAGTCGCTACACTCCAGCGCCTGTTTGGGTACACTGAGGGAGAATTTAGCATGGCCAATCCACCCTGACCAACACATTTTTCAGATTGTGGAAAGAAACCGGAGCACCCGGAGGAAACCCATGCAGACACAGGGAGAACGTGTGAAATCCAGACAGTGACCCAAGCCGGGAATCGAACCCGGGTCCCTGGTGCTGTGAGGCAGCAGTGCTAACTACTGTGCCACTGTGCCACCCCCAACTGGCCCACATCCCATTCTTTGTCTGGAGATGATGAATTGAATGGGTTTTTGGAGTAAGGAGATGGATTAAGAGTTTGCTCCATCCACTCAGTGCATTCGCTTTGTAACGCTGGGAAAGGAATTAAAAAAAAAGACATGGTATTGAATATAAATCCAGCGTGATATCAAATCACATATAAAAAGAGCTCAGGGACTCTCTGGGTGTTTTAAACTGACCTCAAAGAGTCACCAGAATTGTTCCAGGGATGAGGACCTTCTGTTATGGAGAAAGATTGGAGAGGTTGGGACTGTTATCCTTGGAGAAAAGAAGGCTGAGAGGAGACTTGATTGAGGTGTTCAAAGTGATGAGGGGCCAGGACAAGAGTAGATAGGGAGGAATTTCTCCCACATGTGGAAGGATTGAGTACCAGAGAGCAGTAATTGGCAAAAGAAGAAAAAGCGACCTGAGGAAAAATGTTTTCACCTGGCGAGTGGTTTGGATTTGGAATGCATGGCCTCAGGCAGATTCAATGGAGGCTTCCAAAAGGAAATTAGACTGTTATTTGAAAAGGGGGGATGTGCAGGGTTACAGAGAGAAGGCGGGAGAATGGTACGAGGCGAATGGCTCATTGGGAGAACCAGTCCAGACACCGGGCCCAATGGCCTCCTTCTGCGCTGAGACATTTCTGTGATTTTGATTCTGTAAAGATTTTAAAGATCCCAGAATCTCACCACGGCATTCTAATTAATTTTAAAATTGCCAGCTATTAACAAAAGTACTGTGGATGTACTGTACAGAACTCTCCTTTAACCAAAGGACTTTAAGCTGCTATCAGTTTCAGACTGGTGTAAATAGCAATACTTACAAATAAACCATAGATAGAAATATGAAGAACTTGGTGATCATGCTGTTCTGAGGAGAGAATTAAGAACACTTGCAAACCAAACTTATAACAAGTTCCAAAACAAAAACAGAAACTGCTGTCAGCAGGTAAAGTAAACTTTATTTATTGGTCACAAGTAAGGCTTACATTAACACTGCAATGAAGTTACTGTGAAATTCCCTGAGTCGCCATAGTCTGGCGCCTGTTCAGGTAAATGCACCTAACCAGCACGTCTTTCAGAATGTGGGAGGAAACCCACACAGACACGGGGAGAATGTGCAAACTCCACACAGATGGTGACGCAAGCCGGGAATCAAACCCGGGTCCCTAGCACTGTGAGGCAGCAGTGCTAACCACTGTGCCACCGTGCCGCCCAGTCTGACAGTATCTGTGGAGAGAGAATAGAACTAATGTTTTTGGCACTATTTCTTCATTGACGATGGGTCAAATCCAGGAACTGCCTATAATAAGTTTCACCAGTTACATAGTGGCATGATGGCACAGTGTTTAGCACTGCTGCCTCACAGCGCCAGGGACCCACGTTCGATTCCTGGCTTGGGTCACTGTGTGGTGTTTGCACATTCTCCCCGTGTCTGCATGGGTTTCTCCGGGTGCTCCGGTTTCCTCCCCCCAGTCCAGAGATGTGCATGTTGGGTGGATTGGCCATGCTAAATTGCCCCTTAGTGTCAGGGGGACTAGTTTGGGTAAATGCATGGGATTATGGGGATAGGGCCTGGGTGGGATTGTGTTCGGTGCAGACTCGATGGGCTGAATGGCCTCCTCTTCTGAACTGTAGGATTCTATGATTCACCAGATGAACTGCAACGATTCAAGAAGACAGCTCACCACCACCTCCTCAAGGACAATTAGGAATGGGCAACAAATGCTGGCCTTGCCACACCCCATGAAGGGATGAAAGAAAAGTAGATTTCTGGGGGTGGGGGTTAAGGGTGAGACGAGCAATGCCTCATTTTTATGTCTGATTGAACTCACTGGAGAGGTGTTGCTGCATTTATTGCTTACAACAATATGAAGGCAGCGCACTTTGAATTAAATTCCTGCAAACATAATTGGCACATATATGGAGGGGCTGGGGTAAATGCAGAATAAAGCTGACCTATGTTTTGTAACAGTGCATTTTAATCTTGGGGATATTGAACAGAGCTCACTTTCAGGTTCTGGTCAATTCCCAGTGTAGCTGCTGTCTCGTTTTTTAAACAGCCAGAGCGGATCAAAGAGGCAAACAATTTCTGCCAAAGCAAAGTGTTAACAATGCCTGGGCAACATGAATTGAACCGAAGCTGACAGTGTGAACATGAATAAGGCAGCGTCTTGTCGGTAACTTCCCGAGCTGTGTGGAACCCCAGCCGGTCCCCTCTTACCATCAGCTTCAGGTCCGAAGCCCGCTCCCACTCGCAGTCATCGACACTGGAAACAATCCGATGGAAAAAGAGAACTCCGTTCAGGGGCAAGCCGGTTCCCTTCTGCTAAACTGTGATTCATTCAGATCGATTACCATGGAGACCAAATTCACACACCAAGGCGATGACCCGGGATGAAAGACCCCCTATGACTGGCAATCAAAAGGAGCAGTCATTGGCATTAATGAGCCTGGGTTACGTACACACACGGCGACCATTCTATCCTTGGCTTTTTGTTCCAATGAAGCTCAGCAACATAAGCTCAAGGAACGGCATCACATCTTCCTATTGGGCACTTTGCACTCTTGTGGCCTGAGTGTTAAAAACTTTAGGTCATAACCGCCGCTCTCAATTTTCCAGCAGGTTCTGAAGGAAGGCTGCATCTGAGCTACTGGGAGTGGGAGAGGGGAGATTCCTAGTGAAGGCCTCAGTGGGATGGTCTGCATGCCTGTGGTCTACCAGCCTTTGTCCTGACTCATTCCCGGGCCAAGGGAGCTTTCCCTTTGTCGCATTTCCCATGCCTCCTTGTACTCTGTTATCCTGTTGTCAACATTTACACTTCCTCTGGGTCTATGTTCGTTCTTTTATTTGACACATCGCCACACTCTGCATTCCAATCACCCCCAACCTCAATTCTCTGTCACAGTTCCCTTTCTGTGTTCTTTCCTCCCCCCACCCCCCAGTCTGAACTTGCTTGACATTAGTCAATCTCCAGCTCTGGTGAAAGAGCTAGCCATTGACCTTAAACCTGAACTCGATTTCTCTTTCCACAGACGCTGCCAGACCTGCAGAGTATTTTCCAGCATTTTCTCATTTTAATTCTAATCCTTTAATTCTGGCCTCTCCAGCATTCCTAATTTTAATTGCTCTGCCTCTGGTGACTATGCCTTCAGCTACCAAGGCCTTAAGCTCTGGAATTCCCTTCCTAAACCTCTCTGTTCCGCTCTCACTCTTGAAACTTGGCTCTCAGACCCAGTCATGTGCCCACCTCCTTCTGTGGCTCAGTGTTCACTTTCCAAGGCTCCTCTTAGATGTATTGCACTGTTAAAGGGGCTTTTTGGGGATGTGTTACTCTGTTAAAGGTGCTTTTTGGGGGTGTGTTACACTATTAAAGGTGCTTTTTGGGGGTGTGTTACACTATTAAAGGTGCTTTTTGGGGGTGTGTTACACTATTAAAGGTGCTTTTTGGGGGTGTGTTACACTATTAAAGGTGCTTTTTGGGGGTGTGTTACACTATTAAAGGTGCTTTTTGGGGGGGTGTTACACTATTAAAGGTGCTTTTTGGGGGTGTGTTACACTATTAAAGGTGCTTTTTGGGGGGGTGTTACACTATTAAAGGTGCTTTTTGGGGTGTGTTACACTGTTCAAGGGGCTTTTTGGGGGTGTGTTACACTATTAAAGGTGCTTTTTGGGGGTGTGTTACACTATTAAAGGTGCTTTTTGGGGGTGTGTTACACTATTAAAGGTGCTTTTTGGGGGTGTGTTACACTATTAAAGGTGCTTTTTGGGGGTGTGTTACTCTGTTAAAGGTGCTTTTTGGGGATGTCATCATCAGAGCATCAAACTTCCACACCGGAATCTGTGTCCGTAACTCACCAATCTCATTTGTTATACTCTGCACATTCACATACATGTGTAGAAGCCCTGATTTAAACAACATTACTTTCATCCTTAATCCACCTTCACCTATTACTACTCTCTAGACTAGTGCTATCTGTCTCTCCCAGTATTTTGCGCACACTATTATTCCTCCATATTTCTCATACCCCAGATGACTTCGTAAAAAACCCTCACAACAACACTAGCAAGACACCCCTCAACAACACACACAAATCTGGATAGTGGGTAGTTATCTTAATTGTTTTCCCATTTAAATCCAGAGGTAGCCATGCCAACACTTGAGACTTTGGCAACCAGAATATGATCAACCTGAATCGTTAACTCTGTTTCTCTCTCCACAGATGCGGCCAGATCTCATGAGTATTTCCAGCGTTTGCTGTTTTTATTCTGGCTTTCCCCTATCTGTTATACTCTGCTTTCTTTTTCACCATTAAAAGCTAACTTGCATTTGGTCTTAAACAAGACTTGTCTCCTTTGAATGGATACACTTTGTTAATGCAAATTCAAAGTGTGAGATGTGAATTGAACCTCGGTACAAGAATATTAAGTATGACTTGTAAAAGTAAAGTAAAGTTTATTTATTAGTCACAAGTAGGCTTACATTAACATTGCAATGAAGTTACTGTGAAAATCCCCTAGTCGCCACACTCCAGCACCTGTTCGGGTACATTGAGAGAGGATTTAGCATGGCCAATGCACCTTACCAGCACGTCTTTCGGGACTGTGGGAGGAAACCGGAGCACCCGGAGGAATCCCATGCAGACACGGGGAGAATGTGCAGACTCCACACAGACAATGACCCAAGCCAGGAATTGAACCCGGAGCCTTGGCACTGTGTGGCAGTAGTGCTAACCACTGTGTCACCGTGCCGCCCTGTGAGATGTATTTAAGATCGGTATCTGTTCTTGATTTTAAGTAAAAACCAATCACTTTTGAATTTGTCGAACTGCTCATCACGTAACATTTTACAATGTTTTTGAAACTAATTGCTACTTTCCACGGGGTACGGTTATCACCACGTGTTTTGTTGACCATGTTGTCTTCCTCCTGGATGATGAACACTTTGCGCAAAGTGGTTATTTGTGTATAATTACTCTATTGTGCAGCCGTCAGTCCTAAGACTCAGTGTAGCACTGACCTCTGAGCAGAAGGTCAATGGTGTTATTGACTTCTGAGCAAAAGGTCATAGGTTCTGATCCCACTTGAAACACAAGTACACATGCTTGCCATTGGAGATGTGAAATCCCTGAACCCTATTCCAAAGGTGAGCAGGAGTTATCCAATAATATTTGCACGTCAACCAGTGCTATTAAAAATCAAAAGCACTTTAGAAAGTGCCACGTCAAATGTTACGACATAAAATAAGAGCTCTTGTTGTCGAGGGTAACATGAATGGAGGACTGGGTCGCTAATGGGAAACAGAGATTAAGGATAAATGGGTCATTTTTTGGGTTGGCAAGATGCCACTAGTGCCACAGTGCCTCGACTATTTACAATATATATTAATGGCGTGGATGAAGGGACTGAATGTATGGTAACTAAATTTGCCAATGACACCAAGATAGGGAAGAAAGTAAATTATGAGGTCGACATAAAAGAATCTTAAAAGGGATTTAGATAGATTAAGCGAATGGGCAAAAATCTGGCAGATGGGGTATAATGTGGGAAAATGTGAACTCGTCCATTTTAGCAGGAAGAAAACATTGTCTGATTTCAAGAAGAAATTAGATAAAGCTCTTGGGGCTAAAGGGATCAAGGGATATGGGAAAAAGCGGGATCAGGATATTGAATTCAACGATTAGCCATGATCAAAATGAATGGCGGAGCAGGCTCGAAGGGCTGAATGACTTACTTCTGCTTCTAGTTTCTATGTTTCTATGAACCGAAGTATGTTACTTAAATGGAGAGAGATTGTGGCACAGTGACACAGTGGTTAGCACTGCTGCTTCACAGCGCCAGGGACCCGGGTTCAATTCCAACCTTGGGTGACTGTCTGCACGGAGTCTGCACGTTCTCCTTGTGTCTGTGTGGATTTTCTCTGGGTGCCCCGGTTTCCTCCCACAGTCCAAAGATGTGCAGGTTAGGTTGATTGGCCATTCTAAATTGCCCCTTCGAGTCCCAAGATATATGGGTTGGGAGATTAGCGGGGTAAATACGTGGGGTTACAGATAAGCCTGGGTATGAGTTGGTGCAGATACAGTGGGCCGAACGGCCTCCTTTGGCACTGTAGGGATTCTATGATTCTAAAACTCTGTGGCACAGAGGGATCTGGGTGTCTTGGCATATGAATCACAAAAGATCGTGTGTAGCCACAGTAAGTGATTAAAAACTCAAATAAAATGTTGTGATTTATTGCAAGGAAAATGGAATGATTTATCGCAAGGAAAATGGAAGCAATGCGGAGAAGTTTCACTTGACTGATTTCTGAGATGAAGGGATTCATAGAATCCCTACAATACAGAAGGAGGCCATTTGGCCCATCATGTCTGTACCGACCACAATCCCACGCAGGCCCTATTCCCGTAACCCTGCACATTTACCCTGCTAATCCCCCTGACACTAGGGTCAATTTAGCATGGCCAACCAACCTAACCCGCACATCTTTAGACTGTGGGAGGAAACTGGAGCACCCGGAGGAAACACACGCTGACACGGGGAGAACGTGCAAACTCCATAGTGACCCGAGCCCGGAATTGAACTCCGGTCCCTGGTGCTGTGAGGCAGCAGTGCTAACCACTGTGCCACCCTGCCGCCCATCCTGTGAGGAAAGGTTGGGCCTGTATCCATTGGAGTTTAGAAGAATGAGAGTTGATCTTGTTGAAACAGGAAGATCCTGAAGGGATTTGACAGGGTGGATACTGGGAGGGTGTTTCCCTTTATGATAAGAGTCTAGAACTCGGGGTTTAAAAAGGTGTCTCCCATTTAAGATGCCTTAGGAGGTGTGGAGAATTCTTTCTCTCAGAGGGTTGTTAGTCTGGGGGATTCTCTTCCCCAGATTGCAGTGGGGGCTGGGTCATTGAATATTTTTAAGGCTGAGTTAGATAGATTCTTATTGACAAGAGAGTCAAGGGGTACAGAGGGGCGGGGTGGGAAGGGAAGTGGAATTTTGGCCACCATCCATTATCTTATCAAATGGCATAGCAGGTTTGAGGGGATGAATGGCCTCCATCTGATCCGAATTTATACGTCCAGATGTACATATATGTTCCTATTCTCTGAGGACTTCACCTAAAAGAAAATTGCACTCGCTCATCTTATGACCATGAAAAATGGAATACTTGGTCGTGGACATGTTGCCAGGTGCCGGACTAACATGTTGCCATGTTAGTCCGATGGGGAATAGAAGGCAACTACAAGGCTTGCTTGAGCAGCATCAGCTTCTCCAGGAGAGAAGGATGGAGATAGAGGTTGGGGGGGGGCAGTGTGTGTGTGTGTGTGTATGTGTGTGTGTGTGTGTTAAGAGGGCAAAGTGCCAATCTTCCCCTGGCCGGCTACAGGACACGCTCATCCTCTGGACCTTCACCAGAACTTCCTGGGAATCTGTGCACGCGCTCCCTTGGTCCGTCAGTCATCCTGCAACACGCTGCTGGGTGCCAGCTGCTGCCTTTTGAATGCGATGTTAAACCGAGATCCCATCTGCCCGCTTTGGTGCTCTTTCACACAAAGCAGCTCGGAGGCTCTCCCCAGTGTCCTGGCCAATATTCATATCTCGGTCAGCATCACACACAAAACAAACACATTCTCTATCCTTTATTCCATTGCTGTTTGCAGGAGTTTGATGTGTGTCACTCGGCTGCTACATTTCCAACAGTGACTAAACTTCAAAAATATTTTGTTGGCTCTAAAGAGTTTGTGAAAAGTGCATGTTTTTCCTTTCATTAACACAATGCCTCCCAGCTCTAAAATGCATCAGTATTCCAGGTTATGGATCCAGGCAATAGGTAGGGGTGAATATCACAGCTGGACATGTTTTTGGAAGGATCACTTCAATTACATAAAGAAAATGCCTCAAGAAATGTCCTCACTCGTTAGGCATCCTGGATTTGATTGATCAATGGCGCCATCTGGTGATAAATCAACATTTAAAAATATCCAACTATGGTTTTAGACTTACATTAACACTGCAATGAAATCACTGTGAAAATCCCCCAGTCGCCACACTCCAGCACCTGTTCGGGTACACTGAGGGAGAATTTAGCAAAGCCACTGCACCTAACCCGCACATCTTTCGGACTGTGGGAGAAAACCGGAGCACCCGGAGGAAACCCACGCAGACACGGGGAGAACGTGCAGACTCCGCACAGACAGTAACCAAGCCAGAACGAACCTGGGTCCCTGGCGCTGTGAGGCAGCAGCGCTAACCACTGTGCCACCGTGCCACTCCACATTTGTGCAGGGCACTGCTGTTACTGATTGACTTCCAGCCCAGAGAGAGAGCTGCCCCAGTGGTAACGTGCCTTCTCACCGAACTCCAAATAAACTGTAGGATCTATCTGGATTGACTATTGTTTATGTGGACCCAACAAGGCAAGTGGCATCTCAGCAAAGCTTTGTGATATTTCTGTGCAAACTGTGGAATCCCTAAACATTGATGATTGTCAAGCTGTACATATAGTACGCTGACTTTGAGTAACATAGGGCAATGATGTCAGTGCTTGTGCACGATCTATCTTAAGGGGGAACAGGCAGGAGAAATGAAATGATCATTCACATTGTGAAAAATAGAACATAAGATCTAGGAGCAGAAGTAGGCCACCTGGCCCCTCGAGCTTGCTCCATCATTCAATAAGATCATAGCTGATCTTTTTGTGGACTCAGCTCCACTTACCCACCTGCTCACTATACCCTTAATTCCTTTACTGTTCAAAAATATCAACTTAATGCAAGGTATCTATCTTTGATTTGAAAACATTCAATGAGGTAGCCTCAACTGCTTCACTGGGCAGGGAATTCCAGATTCACTACCCTTTGGGTGAAGAAGTTCCTCCTTAACTCAGTCCTAACTCTGCTCCCCCTTATTTTGAAGCTATGCCCCCTAGTTCTAGTTTCACCTGCTAATGGAAGCAACCTCCCTGGTTCTATCTTATCTATTCCCTTCATAATCTTAAATATTTCTATAAGATCCCCTCCTCATTCTTCTGAATCCCAATGAGTATGGTCCCAGGCTACTCAATCTCTCCTCATAATGCAGGAGTTCATGATGTCCCTGTCATCCTGATGTTGTACTGTCAGTAAGATTTACCATATTCGTTCATTCATTTGCCACTTCACTGCTACTGTAGAGAAGATTCATGAGAATGGTTCCTGGGATGAGGGACTTCAGATATGAAGATAGGAGTGGAGAAGTTTGGGCTGTTTTCCTTAGAGAAACGGCTGACGGAAGATTTGATAGAGGTATTCAAAATCATGAGGGACTGAGTATCATAGAATCATAGAAACCCGACAGTGCAGAAGGAGGCCATTCGGCCCATCGAGTCTGCACCGACCACAATCCCACCCAGGCCCTACCCCCACATATTTTACCCACTAATCCCTCTAACCTACGCATCCCAGGACTCTTAAGGGGCAATTTTTTTAACCTGGCCAATCAACCTAACCCGCACATCTTTGGACTGTGGGAGGAAACCGGAGCACCTGGAGGAAACCCACGCAGACACGAGGAGAATGTGCAAACTCCACACAGACAGTGACCCGAGCTGGGAATCGAACCTGGGACCCTGGAGCTGTGAAGCAGCAGTGCTAACCACTGTGCTACCGTAGATAGGGAGAAAATGACACACTCGTGAACGGATCAAACAAGAGGGCATAGATTTATATCGATTACTGTCTTGAAAGTGGTCAATGGTTAAGCTACTACAGCCCTCTGTGGTAGAGAATTCCAGCAATTCACCACCCTCTGAGTGAAGAAATTCCTCATCTCAGTCTTAAACCCCTTTTTCTGAGGCCTTGTCCTCTGGTTCTAAATGTCCCCCAGCCAGGTGGTACATCCTTCCTACCTCTGCCCTGTAAGAGTTTTTGTAAGCTTCAATGAGATCACCTCTCATTCTTTAAAACTCTGGAAAATATAGGCCCAGTCTCCTCAATCTCTCCTCATAGGACAATCCCACCATCCCAGGGATTAATCTGGCAAACTTTAATTGCACTCCCTCTGTGGCAAGTAAATCCCTCTTTAGATAAGGAGGGATAGTAAAACCATTCACAATACTCCAGGTTTGGTCTCACCAAGGCTTTATACCATAAGATCATGAAATATAGGAGCTGAATTAGGCCATTTGGCCCACCGAGTCTGCTCAGCCATTCAATCATGGCTGATACAATTGCAGCAAGACATCTTTACCCACATACTCAAATCCCCTTGTGATGAGGGCCAACATATCATTTGTCTTCCTAATTGCTTGCTGCACCTGCATGCTAACTTTTAGTGACTCATGGACAAGGACACCCTTTCATAGAATCCTCATAGAAAAATAAGACAAATTCAGCAGATGACAGGGAAATAGTGGACAGGATATTAGAAGAAAGAATGTTGAATTAAAATTACATAACTACAAACCAATACAGCATTCCTACATTACAGGCAGGGAACATATATGGATTTTGTCATCTAAGTACTTAATTGAGGATCTGAATCATGACTACATGGGTGGGTATCTTTCCATTCAAAATCTCCACAGGATTGAATCTCCGAGTTGCCTTGATTACTTTGGGCGTGGTGGTGGAAACCAGTTTCAAAACTGGGAAGATTGCAGAAGAGATTTTTCCAAACTTAGTACAACCTTCTCGTTTGTAGTGTTTCAAATGTTGTGAAAATAGAGGGCATTGTCTAAAGACTGGTACTTGGGGCCCCCAAGACCAATGGCAGTGCAGGTTTCTGTATTCCTTCGCTCTGAACAGTCAGTGTATAGGTGAGGCCAGGGTGCCTCACAGGCGCAGCATGTTGACCAAGGGACGGAAGTAGTTAGTGTGGATCAACAGCAGGGCGTGGACAGGAAGCCTGAAAGGGGTGAGGTATCTGAGAATACACATCCATTGCCTTTTTTTTAAAGGAGGCTGTCTTGGCTATCCCACTTATAAGACAGCTTCAACGTGTACAACCAGGATTTTCAAGACTTTCCTCTGTGTCAGGGTGGAGTCGCCTAACGTTATGTCAAAACGTTTGTGCTCAGGTTGACCGAGGTTCGCTCACGTGGCATTCCATTTAGTTGCATCCTGTTTTCCTCATCATTAATTGAGAGCATTAAGTTTCCTGAACTTCACTGGTCGCACCCTGTGGCCCAGAGTAGACACACACCATCCACATATTTCCAGTATTTAAAGCCAGAGAAGGATAGAGCATTATTAACAAGAATTAGGAAAAAAACTGACCCTAGCTGAGTGCCCTGAGACAAACCTGTTAATCGACTACTTACAGAATATCATTGAATCCCCACAGTGCGAAAAGAGGCCATTCGGCCCAACAAGTCTGCACCATCTCTCATAAAGAGCATCCCACCCAGGCCTTCCCTTCATAACCCCACCCACCTAACCTACACATCTTTGGATGCTACGGATACCACCAGATAGAAAGCCAAGGTATCTGACACAGAGTACGATCAGTGAAAAGTCAGCAATCCATTCAACAAGAATCTCAGCTATGCTTTATCTTTATCAGTTTGGCTGCATGATTAACCCTGTCAGAGGTCAAAGAACAAAGAACAGTACAGCACAGGAAACAGGCCATTCGGCC
The DNA here is from genome assembly GCF_964213995.1 of Mustelus asterias. Classification (NCBI taxonomy): domain Eukaryota; kingdom Metazoa; phylum Chordata; class Chondrichthyes; order Carcharhiniformes; family Triakidae; genus Mustelus; species Mustelus asterias. Next base: position 120,944,987 of record NC_135806.1, on the reverse strand, counting down.
CTCCAAGCCTGTGCAACTCCTTGGTCCAACTAGACCAATCGTTTGTATCCCTCCATTCCCAGGCTGCTCATGTGACTATCCAGGTAAGTCTTAAACGATGTCAGCGTGCCTGCCTCCACCACCCTACTTGGCAGCGCATTCCAGGCCCCCACCACCCTCTGTGTAAAAAACATCCCTCTAATATCTGAGTTATACTTCGCCCCTCTCACCTTGAGCCCGTGACCCCTCGTGAACGTCACTTCTGATCTGGGAAAAAGCTTCCCACCATTCACCCTATCTATCCCCTTAGATCTCCCCTCATTCTCCGTCTTTCCAGGGAGAACAACCCCAGTTTACCCAATCTCTCCTCATAGCTAAGACCCTCCATACCAGGCAACATCCTGGTAAACCTTCTCTGCACTCTCTCCAATGCCTCCACGTCCTTCTGGTAGTGCGGCGACCAGAACTGGACGCAGTACTCCAAATGTGGCCTAACCAGCGTTCTATACAGCTGCATCATCAGACTCCAGCTTTTATACTCTATACCCCGTCCTATAAAGGCAAGCATACCATATGCCTTCTTCACCACCTTCTCCACCTGTGTTGCCACCTTCAAGGATTTGTGGACTTGCACACCTAGGTCCCTCTGTGTTTCTATACTCCTGATGACTCTGCCATTTATTGTATAACTCCTCCCTACATTATTTCTTCCAAAATGCATCACTTCGCATTTATCCGGATTAAACTCCATCTGCCACCTCTCCGCCCAATTTTCCAGCCTATCTATATCCTGCTGTATTGCCCGACAATGCTCTTCGCTATCCGCAAGTCCAGCCATCTTCGTGTCATCCGCAAACTTGCTGATTACACCAGTTACACCTTCTTCCAAATCATTTATATATATCACAAATAGGAGAGGTCCCAGTACAGAGCCCTGCGGAACACCACTGGTCACAGACCTCCAGCCGGAAAAAGACCCTTCGACCACTACCCTCTGTCTCCTATGGCCAAGCCAGTTCTCCACCCATCTAGCCACTTCTCCTTGTATCCCATGAGCCTTAACCTTCTTAACCAACCTGCCATGTGGGACTTTGTCAAATGCCTTACTGAAATCCATATAGACGACATCCACGGCCCTTCCTTCATCAACCGTTTTTGTCACTTCCTCAAAAAACTCCACCAAAATTGTAAGGCACGACCTCCCTCTTACAAAACCATGCTGTCTGTCACTAATGAGATTGTTCCGTTCTAAATGCACATACATCCTGTCTCTAAGAATCCTCTCCAACAACTTCCCTACCACGGACGTCAAGCTCACCGGCCTATAATTTCCTGGGTTATCCCTGCTACCCTTCTTAAACAACGGGACCACATTCGCTATCCTCCAATCCTTTAAGGTCTTTAAAAAACCTGTTGTGATAATGCTTGAGCTTGTTCCCTGCTTACCGGCGTTTTTACAAAGGAAGCTCCCAACATCAACCTGATGGTGCATTGTCCTTCTTTCAGCACAGTTACCAAACTGATAACTGTCAGGTAGAGGAATGGTGTTGGACAGTGACCACATAGGTCTGAACTGGTCTGCAATCTTAGAAGGGTAGTCCATTGTTACTGATTGTTGTTTCAGTTCTGGAGCAATGCCTGCTTCCACCGACGTTGGACTATTCTCTCAGCAAAGCAAGGATTCAACACATTGCATAATGGAACACAAGCCAAGACTTGGATAAACTTGGTTGGAATTCCATCTGGACCAGCTAACTCTCCAGGTTTAACTCCCAAGGGCTCGCAGAAGAGTTTCCATGGTTGGATATGGATGGCACGGTGGCACTTTGGATAGTGCTGTTGCCTCACAGCGCCAGGGACTCGGGTTCCATTCCCAGCTTGGGTCATTGTCTGTGTGGAGTTTGTACATTCTCCCTGTGTCTGCGTGGGTTTCCGCCAGGTGCTCCAGTTTCCTCCCACAGTCCAAAGATATGTGGCTAGGTGGATTGGCTATGCTAAATTCACCTCCCGTGTACCCGAACAGGCGTTGGAGTGTGGCGACTAGTGGATTTTCACAGTAACTTCATTGCAGTGTTAATATAAGCCTACTTGTGACTAATAAATAAATTTTACTTTATAACAGGGTGTTTTCTCACTAGGGAAATTGTCAGAAATTGAGAAAAGTCCAGAGTTGTCATATCATCAGCAACATCTGTTCAGTATTTATGAATGATATTGGCAATGGAGAGTGGCTGGGACTGATCTTCCCGAGGAACTGCAATAATCTGAAAGGACTGAGATGATGATGCCAACAGTCTGATACCAAGATGTTGGTTTAACCTTCTTCAACTGCATAACCTGGTCAAGATAGAAGCAACTTCCTAATTTCAAATGGCATGTTGGGCCGCCTTACGGCTCTCATTCCTCTCCGAGGAGTCCCTGGTGTGAAAAGGCCGTTGGTGTTTGTGGATGAGAGACTTCACCTTAGGGGCAATCCAAGCTTTGCTGCCTTAACAAATTTGAACACAAGGAAAGTATAAGATCAAAATTGACAGCACAGAGATGTAAAATGCATCATACTTTGTAAAAGCAGTAAAAGATCCGAGTACTTCGGGCCAAGAGTGTAAAGACAAACAGCAACCAAGGTATCAGAGTGGCGACGCACCTTATTGATGCTTCCACTTCCATCAAATCCTTTCATTGTTCTCGAAGAGAGAAAAGACCCAGGGTAGTCGCATCTTCCCTCATATGATATTCCCTTAATTTTTGGGATCAGTTGTATAGCTTCTGAACAATTATCCCTCACTAGGGAGACTCAAAAGGAACTGCACACGATACTCTTGATGTGGGGCGGAATTTAATGGAAACGAAGAGGGTCCAGTCCACCATCTGGACAGCCAGTGAGAAACTGATGTGGCTTCGAGAACACAGAGACCCGACCAAATTACCGGGCCAGTGCTGGGCTTTCCCCAGGCTATGGGACCCAGGGAGGACAGAAATCCCGGCCCACCCCAGAGATGCCAATGCAAAAGGGTTGGAGGCAAGGGGAGATTTCAGTGGCTATCTACTCTCAATGTGCGATCAGGCACTAAGTATAGGTTGAAGTAAGTACCTTTGTCAGGGTGTGCATGCCGACCTTCTGGAGGGATAGTAAAGCCTTGACACTTGCAAGTAATCCCTGAACCACCACTAAAATCCATTGAACTCAGAAATAATTGGCATCAACTGCCTCAATAATTGACAACCCATCACGAGGGAGCCGGTTTCACCCATGGGCCCGTTCCCACCTCCAAATTTATCACAGGGAGGTATACCACTGGTGGACATGGACCTCTCCCACAGTTAGACCGTCGCAATAGGCTTCATTAAATCTAGGGCCAAATAAAGAGTTTTAAAATAACTTTTCTGGATTTATACTTCAACCTATACTATGCATCTTAACAATCCTTGTTTGCTTTTTTAAACAACCTGGGAATATCATGCTAATGATATTGGCGACACAATGATTAGCACTGCTGCCTCAACGCCAGGGACCGGGGTTTGATCCCTGGCTTGGGTCACTGCCTGTGTGGAGTCTGCATGTTCTCCCCGTGGGTTTCCTCTGGGTGTTCTGGTTTCCTCCCATAGTGCGAAAGACATGCTGGGTTAGGTGCATTGGCTATGCTAAATTCTCCCTCAGTGTACCCGAACAGGTGACAGAGCGTGGCGACTAGAGGATTTTCACAGTAACTTCAGTGCCGTGTTAATGTAAGCCCACTTGTGACATGAATAAAACAAACTTAATAGCTTTAAATGCCCAAGCTCTGTCTTCATATCTTTCCTCATATTCTCCATCAACTTCCCCTCTGCTAAATTTCATCCTTGCAACTCAATTCATGGAATGGCATTGGTGATTTCTCTGGCCATTGATCAAGCTTGTAAGGATCTTTTTGAACATGTGTACATTGGTATTCGCGTTTGTTAATAGGATCACTCCAGCCACAATTCCTTTCAGGAATTAATTTCGAAGATCCCATGCTAAAGCAGGGGGGTGGGAGCGAGCAGTGGAGCGGGAGCGAGCAGGGGGGGCGGGAGCGAACAGGGGGGGTGGGAGGGCAGGAGCGAGCAGGGGGGCGGGAGGATGGGAGCAAGCAGGGGGGCGGGAGCGAGCAGGGGGGCGGGAGGGCGGGAGCAAGCAGGGGGGCGGGAGCGAGCAGGGGGGCGGGAGCGAGCAGGGGGGCGGGAGCGAGCAGGGGGGGCGGGAGCGAGCAGGGGGGCGGGAACGAGCAGGGGGGCGGGAGGGCGGGAGCGAGCTAAACCTGCAGCACTCCACTAGCCTGCCAACAAATTTTAAGAATTTTCCAATCCAAATGATGGACTGAGACAATGTCTATGTCAAATATGATCCTGAAATATAGGCAGGTAACAGCCACAGTCTCCCTCTTACTGCAGATTACATATGCGTGTGTGGGAAATATTTCCTGCTTTTACATATAATAAGAGTCCATGCGATAAGAAATATTAAAAGCTTTATTAAAATCCTAAATATTTCTGGTTGATCTCCTCATGATGATAAGACAGGATATCAAAAGGGGCAGGTGAGGGGAAACAGGTATAGTCCATAATACCCTAGTTAAAATAGCAAAAACAGTTAGCATGATTGCAGATAGGTCACCATCTTACCCATGCTGTTCAGGAAAATATCGAGCCATGGCCTCATAATTAAAAACATGACTTCAGGAGGTATGCTCCACAAGAAATAGGTGCAATAAAGCAATCTGTTACCATGTGTCCGACTCAGGAGGAGCTCAAGTTATTCTGCATTTTTATTTTGCATTTGTAAGTGATTGAGTGTCAGATTTAGTGCCATTGAAACGTGCAGTTGGTCTGTAGAGTAATAACAAAACCCACAATGATTTCATACCAAAACAGAGGCTGTAATTTTTCCAAAGAGCTTTTCCACAGAAAACACGGGAAAATGAACGTGCTCCAGCAAAATAAATCTGAAATTCTAGGCTCACACCAGTCCATAAACGGGTTAGTCATCGTCCTTGCTGCCGGTTTTGCTCAACTGGTGGGGGGAGAGAAAGAATAAATAAATTTGATTATAATACACTTTGTTCGATTTTAATGAAACTGGAATATTATAGAATCTTGTGAATACCTTTCCAAAACTGCTTTTAACATGTAACTCAATTTTCCAATGATAAAATCTGAAATCGCTTACATTTTACTGACAAACGTACCACTACTAGTCAAGAAAGGAATTGACAGAAAGCAGGAAACTATAGGCGAGTCAGTCTAAAATCGGTCATTGGAAAAGTGCTGGAATCCATTACTCAGGAGGTAGCGACAGGACATTTAGAAAATCATAACTTGGTGTTTGACAAATTTATCAGAGTTCTTTAAGGATGTAACAAGCAGGGTGGCTAAAGGGAACCAGATGTGGTGTAATTGGACTGCATTTGATAAGGTGCCACAATCAAAGGCTGCTGCACATGGTGTTGGTGAGATATATTAGCAAGTTTATGACTGGCTAACAAACAGGATGTGGAGATGTCGGCATTGGACTGGGGTAAACACAGTAAGAGGTTTAACAACACCAGGTTGAAGTCCAACAGGTTTATTTGGTAGCAAAAGCCACACAAGCTTTCAAAGCCTTAAGCTCCTTCTTCAGGTGAGTGGGAATTCTGTTCACAAACAGAGCATATAAAGACACATCTCTGTCTATGTAAATACACATCTCTTTAACCTGTGTTAATGCTCTCTCCACTCACATTGTTTGTACCTTTAAGACTTGATTAGCTGTAAGTATTCACATTCCAACCATTATTCTGTAAATTGAGTTTGTGTCTTTATATGCCCTGTTTGTGAACAGAATTCCCACTCACCTGAAGAAGGAGCTTAAGGCTCCGAAAGCTTGTGGCTTTTGCTACCAAATAAACCTGTTGGACTTTAACCTGGTGTTGTTAAACTTCTTACTGTAACAAACAGGAACCAGAGTAAGGATTTAAAAAAATTATTTCACATGCCTTTGGTTTTTCTGTCTCGACCAGCATTTCAATTGAAATATTGTTCGTCCCTAATTGCCCTGTGGTGGTGGCGGTGAGCTGCCTTTTTTATCCACGGCGGACTATGTGGTGTAGGCACACCTACAGTGCTGTTAGGGATTGAGTTCTAGGATTTTGACCCAGCGACAGTGAAAGAAAGATATAGCTCCAAGTCAGGATGAGGAGTGACTTGGAAGGGAACCTGCAAGTGGTGGTGGTCTCATGCATCCCAAGGTCCTTGTTCTTTTAGGTGGTAGAGGTCACTTTTTGGCAGGTGCTGTCGAAGGGATAAATGAATTATTTTGGGATAGGCAAAACTGTAGCTTACGGGATACCCCAAGGATCAGCACTGGGACTTCTATTTATGATCCATATTAATGACTTGGATGAAGATACAGACTGTATTGTCGATAAATTTGTGGACAGTACAGAGGTAGGTAGGAAAGTAAGGTGCTTCCCAAAAATCTGCAGAGATAAATAGGTTAAGTGAATGGGCAAAAAACACGGGAAAATATTAGCTTGCCCACTTTTGACACAGAGAAGGCTGAAAGACTGCAGAAAGCTTCAGTACAAGGGATTGCAGTACCCTTATACATAATCACAAACAAATTAATTTGCAGATACAACAAGTAATTAGGAAGGCAACTGGAAGGCCTTTATTGTAAAGGAGATGGAATATAAAAGTGGGAAAGTCTTGCTACAGCTGTACAAGACTTTAATGAGACCTCATCTGTGTACAGTTTTGGACTCCTTACTTCAGGGGGGGGGATGAACTTGCACTGGAAGCAATTCAGATAAGGTTCACTCGGCTGATTCCTGGTGTGAAGGTGTTGTTTTGTGAGGAAACGTTGAGTAGGTTGGGCCGAAACACTTTGGAATTTAGAAGAATGAGAGGTGACTTTATTAGGGGGTCTGACAGAGTGGATGTTGGAATGTTTCCTTTCATGGGGGGAAATCTAGGACTAAGAAACAAGGTTTGGAAATAAAGGCACAAAGTCAAGTTTTAATAGATAGAATGTCACTTATTCACAGTTAACTGAGTACGTCCAACAGTTAGCTCAGTTAATGAAATCTGCTTGCACAGAATATTCTGTGGTTGGGGGAAAAGGTTTAATATTTAAAAAAATACTTACATGCTGCAAGGACAAAGTCATCCATCAAGCATCAGCAGATTTTGTTTGAGAGAAAGTGAAAAAGCTTGTTAGCAATTGAAATGCTTCAAATCCGTTTACAAATGAAACACTTTCGCCTCTTAGGGCAAGATTTCCTTTATACCTTTCAAAAAAAATAAGTACAACTGCTAGCACAGTTTCTGTACGCAGTGACAGGCTCTTGCCAGGTACTATGTGGCTCAAATCTTTGAGCTTTACAAAAACAAAATCAAAGTTTACCTTAATGACATCCACCCAATTCCATCCTCGTGGTAGTTCTCCTCTGTTGTCTAATGGAAAAATCAAACGACAGAATAAACAAATCCTCAGAGTGAGATTCAAAGAGAAGTATTTGTTTCTTTCACACTAATTCCTTCCCACCGCCTTTTCCTGGACTATCGACCATGGATTCCAGACAACCTTTATGGATTTATGGATGAGCCTTCGGCAGGGAGTGTCAGTCAACTACTTGATTTTGGAAGCATTAACCCCAAGACCAATCCTGGCTTCACCCAACATCTGTCAAAGAATCCCTACAGTGCAGAAGGAGCCCATTCAGCCCATCCAGTCTGCACTGACCCTGCGAAAGAGCACTCTACTTAGGCCCATTCCCCCGCCCCTATACCCGAGCACTGATCGTGGTCAATACACCTAATCTGCACATTTTTGGACTGTGGTTGGAAACTGGAGGAAGTCCACGCAGACAAGAGAGATCTTGGGGTTCATATCCACAGATCTCTGAAGGTTGCCACTCAAGTGGATAGAGCCGTGAAGAAGGCCTATAGTGTGTTAGCGTTTATCAACAGGGGGGTTGAGTTTAAGAGTTGTGGGGTTATGCTGCAACTGTACAGGACCTTGGTGAGACCACATTTGGAATATTGTGTGCAGTTCTGGTCACCTCACTATAAGAAGGATGTGGAAGCACTGGAAAGAGTGCAGAGGAGATTTACCAGGATGCTGCCTGGTTTGGAGGGTAGGTCTTATGAGCAAAGGTTGAGAGAGCTAGGGCTTTTCTCTTTAGAGCGGAGGAGATTGAGAGGCGACTTAGATGTTTATAAGATGAGGGGGATAGATATTTCCTCGGGTGGATGTAGGGGGCATAACTATAAGGTTCGTGGTGGAAGATATAGAAGGAATGTACGAGGTAGGTTCTTTACTCAGAGTGGTTGGGGTGTGGAATGGACTGCCTGCTGTGATAGTGGAGTCGGACACTTTAGGAACTTTCAAGCGGTTATTGGATAGGCACATGGAGCACACTAGAATGATAGGGAGTGGGATGGCTTGATCTTGGTTTCGGAAAAGGTTCGGCACAACATCGTGGGCCGAAGGGCCTGTACTGTTCGATGTTCTATGTATTTCCCAGAGATCCAAATTTTTAAGTTATGTCAAGTTACTGAGAGGGGTGTTTCATATCTTTGTGTTAGAAACCTTTTGTTTCTCTGTGGAGGGTGAAAGAGAGGCTATTTACAAAAAAAATACAGACCAAGAAGGAAATTAAGTAGCAACAAGCTGATGTGACGGCATGGTGGCTTTGCTATTGAAGCACTGATCCAAAGACAGCAATTAAATCCAACCATGACAGCTAAGGAATTTAAATTCCATGATTTAAATAAATCAAGAATTTTTAAAAAGTGACCGTAAAGCTACAGAATTGTGATAAAAACCCACCTGCTTCATAATGTCCTTGTGACAGATCGTTAAGTGTGGAGAAAAGATTAGATAACCAAAATACTGTTTATCAAAACATCTTCACCCCACCTGGTTGAATTCCCAAGGAAGTGAAAAAGGATACGCAGACTTGGCTTGGAAATATAAAAGATCGTGAATGTAGCCCAATCCATCACGCAAACCAGCCTCCCATCCATTGACTCTGTCTACACTTCCCGCTGCCTTGCCAAAGCAGCCAGCATAATTAAGGACCCCATGCACCCCAGACATACTCTCTTCCACCTTCTTCCGTCGGGAAAAAGATACAAAAGTCTGAGGTCACGTACCAACCGACTCAAGAACAGCTTCTTCCCTGCTGCTGCTCAGACTTTTGAATGGAGCTACCTTGCATTAAGTTGATCTTTCTCTACACCCTAGCTATGGCTGTAACACTACATTCTGCACTCTCTCCTTTCCTTCTCTATGAACGGTATGCTTTGTCTGCATAGCGCGCAAGAAACAATACTTTTCACTGTATGTTAATACAAGTGACAATAATAAATCAAATCAAATCATTCATTTGTATGTACACAACAGTTACTAACTTTAAGTCTGCAAAGCAAAATTCCAAACCTGTCTTATCAGCCAATTTCTTCTTTTGGGATTTTGACAGCTGTTCTTTTTTCTCCTTTTTCTTAGCCACAGAAGTATTCGATATTACGGTATTTTCAGTCAGTGCTACGGCCTGTAGGAAACCCCAAAAATATACATAAATTCAATATTATTACACGAAGCACTTCTAACCTCTTCTGTAACAAGAACATAAGACGACAAGAACAGTTCCTTTTTACGAGAAACAAAGAAATATCTTCTCTCTGGAAGCAGCTGACTGAATACCAATCGTTCAACTTAAACAATTCATAACAGATCCTGTGACACTTTTCAAAAGGGAGCCGAGGCATTCTACTCCTCCGAACATTTATCCCTCAACTAATATTCCTTAAAACTTTTCATCATTTACATCAATACCATTTATGGGACTTTGCGGCATTCAAATTGGGTGCTGTTTCCTAAATTACAACAGTGACCCCACTTCAAAAGAACGGCACTGGCTGTGAAGTGCTTTGGGACATCCCCAGGTCACGAAAGGCGGTCTCTAAACGCAGGTTTGTCTTCCATGTTAAATGGAAGCGAACTTGGCTGGAACCTGCGCCGAGAAGAAGAAATGTTCAAAAATCTTGGGAGTCTCTTCAAAACAAATTAAATTTCAATATCAACTATGGACATGGATACAGAATGGTTTCCTTATAATCACAGCTGCGCTGTCACAATTTGAATCATTAAATCCAAAGTAGAACACCGTCAGCAATGAAACATCTCTTAAGAGTTAAAGCATTCTTTGATACAGACTTACCACTGAACTAACTACTGGGCGGTGGTTTTCCATCAGCTGTTCTTGGTTTTCTTTGGCCCATTCGAACAGTGTGTATACCATGGCAGTCCCCAGGTTTGCTTCAACCTGCTCATGCAGCTTGATTATTATATTCTGTTTTACTGACGAAGAACTGAAGAGCACACAAAACGTACGTCAAAAAAGATGTCACCAGACGGATTACCAAACTGAGGAACCGAGTGTGGTTAAGCCTTCAGTTGTCAGCTTTACTGAAAAATACATTATACCCGTTCTTTGCACAACTAATTGGAACTTTCCAATCTAAAGTAGGTGGAACATGGGTCACTAATCATGGAATCACTAACAAAGCAAAGTCTTTCATCTTGGACTGGGGATGGTCAACTGTTTGCACATGGGATAAATGTTAGGGAATTATGTTATTTAATTTTCTTTTCTTAGCTGTCCCAGTTAAGTTGATGTCAACTTTTCTGTTTATGCTTTCTTTTATAGGTTGGCTCTGAGACACTTTTCTGGGATAGTCATATGGCACATCAAAAATATCTCCACAAAATCTGGCATTATAAAATAATTACAGTAAATAAGGTGGCCCTTCAGTCCATTGTGTCTGTACTAGCTCTCTGTGGGTGCGCTTTACCTATTGCCAATCCCATTTCTTCTCCCCATAGCCATGCACATTCTTCCTTTTTAGATAACAAATCAATTCCCTCTCAACCTGTCCTGACACTTCCCATGATTTAAACACCTGCTCCTGCACCCTCTTAGAATTGTACCCTTTATTTTGTATTGTCAAAAATGAATCACTTCAGAGTTCCCCGCATTAAATTTAATCTGCCACCCGTCTAGCCATTCCACCAACACATCTTTGTCCTCTTGCAGTTCTACACTATCCTCCTCACAGGTCACAATGCTTCCAAGTTCTGTATCAGAGGCAAATTTTAAAATTGTGCCCTTTACACCAAAGTCACTGTCATTAACATACATCAGGACAAGCAAGAGTCGCAACACCCACTTCTGGGGAACTCCACTATAAAACATAAACATTCCCCCGGGCTGAAAAATAATCATGAACCAAGACTCTGTGCCCTGCCACTCAGCAAATTTTGTGTCCTGTTCTTACCCAGGTTGCTCCTGTCCCTTTGAATGTATTCAAGAGGAGGCTGGATATAGCACTTGGGGGCGAATGGGATCAAAGGTTATGGGGAGAAAGCAGAATTAGGCTTTTGAGTTGGACGATCAGCCATGATCGTGATGAATGGCGGAGCAGGCTCGAAGGGCCAAATGGCCTCCTCCTGCTCCTAATGTTTTATTTCACAAACTGCAACTTTGCCCATAGGTCTGTTGTGCAAATACCTGCTAGAAGTCCATGTACACCACATCCGCAGCATTACCCTCATCAGCCACCTCTGTTACCTCATCAGAAAACTCTAGCAAATTTGCTAAACATCATTTGCCTTAATAATATGAATTTAGGCAGAATCAACCTAAAGAAGTTCTCTTACCAAAAGGTGCGCTTAATGTGATTTTAAGTACGGAGCACTTGTATTCAGAAATTACAGTTAGAATTTAATTCACAAATCAATTCATTCAAGAGCTCTTTAAAATTGTAAGGAGGATAAAAAAAATAATCTTGCAATTTCTGCTAAATAGGGTTGGAACTCTTACATGCTATTGTTGAAGAATGCATTCAATGATATGTTTGGGGGAAGTTCTGGATACATTTCAGGCCATGAAATTTCTAGCAGGAAGGCTTTAGGGTCGCCACGGTTACCTACCTAAAATAAAGTAAAAAAGCAACAAAATGGAAAGGTCAAAAGCAGTACTGGCAGAGATGGGAAGACATTCTAAATATAACGTTTAGCAATTCGAAGACAACATGTTAGCAGCTACTGAATACATTGTTGAAAGTTTGAGGGAGATATAGCTAATCAACTCTGGTCATTTATTTCACACTGGTCATTACTCCAAGTCAAAAGTGGCTTCCCTCTTTAACAATGGGGGAAGGAGGAAGGGTGGAATTTCAACCTTGTCCTCTAAATACTAACCTGGTGCGGTTAGAAACTCTGCTGGAGCGGCGCGGTGGCACAGCGGTTAGCACTGCTGCCTCACAGTGCCAGCTTGGGTCACTGCCTGTGTGGAGTTTGCACGTTCTCCCCGTGTCTGTGTGGGTTTCCTCCAAATGCTCCTTTTTCCTCCCACAGTCTGAAAGCTGTGCAGGTCAGGTGCACTGGCCATGCTAAATTCTCCCTCAGTGTACCTGAACAGGCGTCAGAGTGTGGTGACTAGGGGATTTTCACAGTAACGCCGTTGCAGTGTTAATGTAAACCTAATTGTGACACTAATAAATATACTAAACTACAAAATATTGTGCCTTTTGGTTTTCTATAATTTGATCACCATTGCACATGTGGATGCTACAGGGAAACTCTGCTGCCGCAAATGAGTTAAACGCTAATGCACTCGCATAGAATCCAAAGGTATAATATCCTGAAGTGCAAAACATTAACATCCTAATCAATGCAAACTTACGTTCACCAAATGGCTTAGCATAACTTACCCTATATTGAAAAGATGCTGGATTAAGTTCTTTAAAACAGTCATCTCCTTCATAAATGGAGCGAAGAGCTTCAAGCTCCATCTGAAAATAAAATACGAAAAAAAACCCAATGTTATTAGAGAGGAAAGAACTTACTTAATGTAAAGGCAACATGCTGGAATCAAAAACAAAACAGAAAATGCTGAAGAAACTCAGCAAGTCTGACAGCATCTGTGAAGACAGAATAGAGCCAACATTTCAAGTCTGGATTATATAACTTAATCGCTTGGCACCCTGGTGAAGGGCAGCATGGTGGCACAGTGGTTAGCACTGCTGCCTCACAGCTCCAGGAACCCGGTTCGATTCCCGGCTTGGGTCACTGCCTGCGTGGAGTTTGCACATTCTCCCCGTGTCTGTGTGGGTTTCCTCCGGGTGCTCCGGTTTCCTCCCACAGTCCAAAAGGAGTGTGGGTTAGGTGCGTTGGCCATGCTAAATTGTCCCTTAGTGTCCCGGGATACGTTGGTTAGAGGGATTAGCGGGGTAAATATGTTACGGTGGTAGGGCCTAGGTGGGATTGTCAGTGCAGACTCGATGGGCTGAATGGCCTCCTTCTGCACTGTAGGGATTCTATGATTATATCCAGAGTAGATGATTCAGACAAAGTTAGATTTGCATTTAAAGAATGCCAGAACAAGCAAGATTACCAGTTCTGATGAAAGGTCAATGACCTGCAACATAATTGTTCTTCTCTAAGCAGTTACTGCCAGACCCCACGAGCATTTCCACCATTTTCTGTTCTTATTTCTGACTGTCAACGAGTATTGTACTTTGCTTGTGTCACAAGTTTCCTGGGTGTGTAGCAGTGTGTGCAGGGGCAGTAATATCAAGAAACAGCTGAAGGTACTGGATACCACAAGAGCTCTGGCCCCCGTCAACATTCTGACAATTGTATTGAAGGTGTGTTCCAGAATGAGCTGCATCCCATCCCAAGCAGTTCCACTACAGGTAAAATACTGGCAACTACCCAATGTGCAAAATTGCTTAGGAATGTCCTGTACACAAAAATAAGACAAACTCAACCCAGCTAATTACTTACCGCCCCATCAGTCTACACTCAAACATCAACAGTGCTATCAAGTGGCACTTACTTTGCAATAACCTGCTCATTGACACTCACTTTCGCTTCCTCCAGGGTCACTCACCTCCTGACCTCATTACAGCCTTGGTCCAAACATGAACAAAAGGGCTGAACGACAAAGGCGAGGTGAGAATGACTGCCATTGACATCAGGACAGCATTTGACCGAGTTTAGCATCAAGGAGTGCTAGAAAAACTGGAGACAATGGGAATCAGGGCAAAATTCTCCACTGGTTGGGGGCATATTTAACACGAAGGAACATGGCTGTGGTTATTGGAGGGCAATCATTTCAGTCCTGGACCTCACTGCAGGAGTTTCTCAGGGTAACGTCCTAGGCACAATCATCTTCAGTTGCTTCATCATGGACCATCCTTCCATCAATGGTCAGAAGTGGGGATGTTCCTAAATAATTGCACAATCTTCAGCACCATTTGTGGCTCCTCAGATAAGGAAGCAAGACCTGGATAACATTTAGGCTTGGGTCGAGAAGTGGCAAGTTACATTCATGCCACACAAGTGCCAGGCAATGGCCATCGTCATCAAGAGAGAATCCAAACTCTTAACCTTGACATTCAATGCCATTACCATCGCTGAATCCCCCACCATCAACATCCTGGGGATTATCATTGACCAGAAACTGAACTGGACGAGTCATATAAATACTGGCTACTAGAGAAGGTCAGAGGTTAGAAATCCTGTGGCAAGTAACTCACCTTCCAACTCCCCAAAGCCTGTCCACCACTGACAAGGCACAACTCAGGAATGTGATGGAATACATTCCACTTGCCTGGATGAGTGCAGCTCCAACAAACGATTCAAACCACCCAGGACAAAGCAGCCTGTTTGATTGGCACCCCATCACTAATTTAAACATACTCTTCTTCCACCACTGACACACAGTGTGCATCACCCTGCAAGATGCACTGCAGCAAATCTCCTTTGGCAGCACCTCCCAAACTCACAACCTCTGGCTGATTCCTGGGATGACAGGATTGACATATGAGGAGAGACAGGGTCGGGTAGGATTGTATTCACTGGAGTTCAAAAGAATTGGGGTGGGGGGAGGGGGAAGATACAGCGTAGGATGGAGTACAGTTTAGGATGGAGATGAGGAGAAATTTCTTCATCCGGAGAGTGGGCAGCCTGTGGAATTCACTGCCACAGAAAGTAGTTGAGACCAAAATATTGAATGTTTTCAAGAAGCAGTTAGATATAGCACTGGGGCAAAAGGGATCAAAGGATATGGGGGAAAAGGTGGGATCAGACTATTGAGTTGGATGATCAGACGTGATCATAATGAACGGCAGACCAGGCTTGACAGGCTGAATGGTCTCCTCCTGCTCTTATTTCCTCTGTTTCTATGAGAAGGGCAAGGGCAACAGATGCACATGAACACCACAACCTAAAGGTTCTCTTTCCAAGCCACACACCACCCTGACTTGAAACTATATCACTGACGCTGTATCAAAATCCTGGAACTCCCTTCTTAACAACACTGTGGACATGTCTACACCACATGGACTGCAGCTGTTCACCACCACCCTCTCAAGGAAAATTAGGAGTGGAAGATAAATGCTGGCCTTGCCAGTGACACCCACATTCCGTTTTTATTCATTTGTGGGACATGGGCATCGCTGGTTGGCCAGCATTTACCGCTCATCCCTAGTTGCCCTTGGAGGGCATTTGAGAGTCAACCACATTGATGTGGCTCTGGATTCACACGCAGGCCAGACCAGGTAAGGGCAGCTGATTTCCTTCTCTCAAGGACATTAGTGAACCAGATGGGTTTTTCTGACGATCGACAATGGTTTCATGGTCATCAGTAGATTCTTAATTCCAGTTTTTTTTAAAAACTGAATTCAAATTCCACCATCCGCTGTGGCGGTATTCGAACCCGGGTCCCCAGGATATTAGCTGAGTTTCTGGATTAATAGTCTAACGATAATAGGTCATCGTCTCCCTTAAAAGAATAAGTGTAGATTTTCTGGAACCCTCAAATATAGAATGTAGTTTATTGGGTCCTTCACTTCAGGAACAGCACAAGGATAATGCAGAAATGGCTAAATTAACTAAATTTCCATGTAATCCAACCAATTGATGGTTTAGAAAACTTGCAGACACACACGACTTTTACTATAGATGCCCATTATATATTTTGATTTATCCCTTCACAGGATTTGGGCTTCATTGGCGAGGCCAACATTTATTATCCACTTGAAATTGCCTTTGACAAGGTGGTCATCACACAGCTTCTTTCTTGTACTGCTCCAGTCTATGTAGGAAAGATATTTCTACAGAGGTATCAGATAGGGAGTTTCAGGATTTTAACTCAGCAATAAAGAAGGATGAGTAATCTACTTCCATTGATAGGATTATATTCACAGCTGTACTATCAGATTTCAATGAGACAAATTTATTGCAATCAAAAGAGAAAATGCTGGAAAATCTCAGGTCTGGCAACATAGAACCCCAGTCCAACGCCGGCATCTCCACAACATAGAACAGTACAGCACAGAACAGGCCCTTCGGCCCACGATGTTGTGCCGAGCTTTATCTGAAACCAAGATCAAGCTATCCCACTCCCTATCATCCTGGTGTGCTCCATGTGCCTATCCAATAGCCGCTTAAATGTTCCTAAAGTGTCTGACTCCACTATCACTGCAGGCAGTCCATTCCACACCCCAACCACTCTCTGCGTAAAGAACCTACCTCTGATATCCTTCCTATATCTCCCACCACGAACCCTATACTTATGCCCCCTTGTAATAGCTCCATCCACCCGAGGAAATAGTCTTTGAACGTTCACTCTATCTATCCCCTTCATCATTTTATAAACCTCTATTAAGTCTCCCCTCAGCCTCCTCCGTTCCAGAGAGAACAGCCCTAGCTCCCTCAACCTTTCCTCATAAGACCTACCCTCCAAACCAGGCAGCATCCTGGTAAATCTCCTCTGCACTCTTTCCAGCGCTTCCACATCCTTCTTATAGTGAGGTGACCAGAACTGCACACAATATTCCAAATGTGGTCTCACCAAGGTCCTGTACAGTTGCAGCATAACCCCACGGTTATACATCTGTAAGGAGAGAAAAGAGCTGACGTTTTGAGTGCAGCTGGCCCTTTGTCAAATTTATTGCAATGTTATATTAACCCGTTATTTAAGAAGGGTAGCAAGGATAACCCAGGTAATTATAGGCCGGTGAGCTTGACGTCCGTGGTAGGGAAATTGTTGGAGAAGATTCTTAGAGATAGGATATATGCGCATTTAGAACCGAATAATCTCATTAGCGATAGACAGCATGGTTTTGTACGAGGGAGGTCATGCCTCTCAAATTTGGTTGAGTTTTTTGAGGTGGTGTCAAAAACGATTGACGAGGGAAGAGCCGTGGATGTCATCTATATGGATTTTAGTAAAGCGTTTGACAAGGTCCTTCATGACAGGCTGGTGCAAAAGGTTAAATCTCACGGGATAAAAGGTGAGCTAGCTAGATGGGTGGAGACCTGGCTTAGCCATGGAAGACAGAGGGTAGCAGTGGAGGGGTCTTTTTCCGGTTGGAGGTCTGTGACTAGTGTAGTTCCGCAGGGCTCTGTACTTGGACCTCTGCTGTTTGTGATATATATAAATGATTTGGAGGAAGATGTAGCTGGTGTGATCAGTAAGTTTGCAGACGACACGAAGATTGCTGGAGTTGCGGATAGTGATGAATATTGTCAGAGAATACAGCAGGATATAGATAGGCTAGAACATTGGGCGGAGAAATGGCAGATGGAATTTAATCCAGATAAATGCAAAGTCATACATTTTGGTAGATCTAATGCAAGGGGGAGCTATACAATAAATGGCAGAACCATCAGGAGTATAGACACACAGAGGGACCTGGGTGTACAAGTCCACAGGTCCTTAAAGGTGGCAGCACAGGTGGAGAGGGTGGTGAAGAAGGCATATGGGATGCTTGCCTTTATTGGACAGGGCATAGAATATAAAAGTTGGCATATGATGTTGCGGCTGTATAGAACGTTGGTTAGGCCACATTTGGAATACTGCGTCCAGTTCTGGTCGCCACACTACCAGAAGGACGTGGAGGCTTTGGAGAGAGTACAGAAAAGGTTTACCAGGATGTTGCCTGGTAAAGCTATAAGGAGAGATTGGGTAAACTGGGGATGTTCTCCCTGGAAAGACGGAGGATGAGGGGGCGACCTAATAGAGGTGTATAAAATTATGAATAGCATAGATAGGGTGAACAGTGGGAAGCTTTTTCCCAGGTCGGAGGTGACGAACACAAGGGGTCACAGGTTCAAGGTGAGGGGGGAAAGGTTTAACACAGATGTCAGGGGGACGTATTTTACACAGAGGGTGGTGGGGGCCTGGAATGCACTGCCAAGCAAGGTGATTGAGGCGGACACGCTGGGATCGTTTAAGACTTATCTAGATAGCCACATGAACAGACTGGGAATAGAGGGATACAAACGAATGGTCTAGTTGGGCACATGAGCGGCGCAGGCTTGGAGGGCCGAAGGGCCTGTTCCTGTGCTGTATTGTTCTTTGTTCTAGTAGCCCAGTCTCAGGAGCAACATTGTACTGAGACCACAGAGAGAGTTAAAAGGACAAATCATAGGCTGAAAATCTACAATGGGGAAGCACATTGGTTAGTACTGCTGCCTCACTGCGCCAGGAACCTGGGTTCAATTTTGGCCTTGGGTGACTGTCTGTGTTGAGTTTGTACATTCTCCCAGTGTCTGCGTGGGTTTCCTCCCCACAGTCCAAAGCTGTCCAGGTTAGACGGATTGGGCATATTAAATTAAATTGTTCCTTAGTGTCAGAGAGATCAGCAGGGTAAACATGAGGTTACCAGGATGGGGCCTGGAGAGGATTGTTGGCAGTGCAGGCTCGATAGACCAAACTGGCCTCCTTCTTCACATAGGGATTCAATGGTTCAACAGTCCCACCCCAATTCCCCTTCTGCCCCATTCTGTCAGAGTTATGAATGCTGCTCCTGCTCTTCATGCTGAGGAATAAGAAAGCCCCAACATTCACATTCCTGGCAGATGCCCAGCAGCTTCATCATTCCCAGGGACTGAACCTTCAGCACCGTTGGACATGGGCTGGGAGATATTTGCCCTCTTTTTAGGTCAAATCAAATAAACAAACTCAGATTAAGTCAGGACAAAGTAAAAGGGGCAGCTCCCCAAAAGGAGGGGGAACAGCCCGAACAGAAATCAAAGTACAAAGGAAACTTAAAAACATCAAATTAAAATGTGATTGTCAGGGTCTGGGAGATATTTGCCCAGCTGTCAAATTCCTGCCAGAGGGAGGACAGGTCCGCTCGCTCTGAGCCCCCCCTCCCCCCCCAGGGGGAACAGCCTCTCCACAGGGTCCCTGCCTCCAGCCCAACCCGATGGACACAGAGCCCAGCCCGGCTCACCGTCTGCTCCTCGTTGGCCGTCATCGCGGTGACTCCCGGTTGGTTGGAGAGGGGGGCAGGGGGGGAATTCAAGCCGCCAGCCTCAACACCGAGCGGCCTCCATCCATCCACAGCCCCCGGGGACACAGAGCAAACCCTCCGCCGCTGCCCACGCCGGCCCCGCGCTCAACTTCGACCCTTCCTCTTCGACCTCTCACACCATTGGCCGGGGCGCTCGACCAATCAGGTGTCCTCGGTCACGTGACAGATCCCCGCATCGCGCGCATCTCCCGGAGCTTTGCGCATACGCAGAAAAAGCGCTGATGACATCACTGGGGTTGCCCTTCGCCAGAGAATGGGAGCCAAATGGGCAACGCGCGTGCGCGCACTAACGCCATCTCACACTGCGCGTTGACATCACAACGTATAGTGTATGCGTGATGACGTTACCCCTCCGCATGCGCGCTGGGTCCTTCCCCAGCAGCGCGGGAAATTTGAAAGTTGCAACTTCAGAGTTTCTTCTCCCCTCCCAGTTACAGGCTTCTTACATCCCCAGGTGTTTCAAAGGGCATTATTTGTGCTATTAGTTCTGATTCTCTCCAAAGATGCTGTCTGTCCTGCTGAGTATTGATGTGGAGATGCCGGCGTTGGACTGGGGTGGGCACAGTAAGAAGTCTCACAACACCAGGTTAAAGTCCAACAGGTTTATTTGGTAGCACTTATAAACATTGTGCTACCAAATAAACTTGTTGGACTTTAACCTGGTGTTGTGAGACTTCTTACTGTGCTAAGTATTTCCAGTGTTTTTTGTTTTGACTTATTATGGGGTGGCACAGTGGTTCGCGCTGCTGCCTCAGCGCCAGGGACCTGGGTGCAATTCCGGCCTTGGGTCACTGTCTGTGCGGAGTCTGCATGTTTCCCCCTTGGGTTGGGTTGGGTTCGCTTGGGTTTCCTCCCACAGTCCAAAGAGGTCCAGAGCATTTAGAAAGCAGTGGCAGGATCAGACAAAGCGTGGATTTATGAAGGGGAAATCATGCTAGACAAATCTGTTGGAATTCTTTGAATATGTAATTAGCAGAGTTGACAAAGAGGAGCCAGTTGATGTGCTATATTTGGACTTTCAGAAAGCGTTTGACAAAGTCCCGCACAAGCGATTATCATGCAAAGTTAAAGCGCATGGGATTGGCGGAAGTGTATTGAGATGGATAAAAAAACTGGTTGGCAGAGAGGAAACAAAGAGGAATTAATGGGTACTTTTCAAATTGGCAGACAGTAACTAGTGGGGTGCCACAGGGATCGGTGCTGGGACCCCAGCTATTCTCATAAATGATTTGGATGAGGGAACAAAATGTAACATCTCAAAGTTTGCAGATGATACAGTTGGGTGGGAGGGTGAACTGTGACAAGGATGCAGAGATCCTTCAGAATGATCTGGGCAGGTGGGTGAGTGGGCTCATCAATGAAGATACAGTATAATTTGGATAAATGTGAGGTTATCCACTTTGGAAGCAAAAACAAGAAGGCAGATTACTACCTGAATGGCTATAAATTAGGAGAGGGGAGTGTGCAGTGGGACTTGGGTGTCCTTGTGTACCAGTCACTGAAGGTAAGCATGCAGGTGCAGCAGGCGGTAAAGAAGGCAAATGGCATGTTGGCCTTCAGTGCGAGAGGTTTCGAGTACAGGAGAAGGGATGTGTTGCAATTATACAGGGCCTTGGTGAGGCCACACCTAGAGTATTGTGTGCAGCTTTGGTCTCCTTTTCTGAAGAAGGATGCTCTTTCTCTCGAGGGAGTGCAGCGAAGGTTTACCGGGATAGATCTGGAAGTGGCAGGGCTGACGTATGAGGATTGTTTTCGCTGGAGTTCAGATGAATAAAGGGGGAATCTCATAGAGACTTATAAAATTCTAACAGGTCGAGACAGGGTAGATGCAGGGAGGATATTCCCAATGGTGGGGCAGTCCAGAACCAGGGGTCGCAGTCTGAGGATTCAGGGTAGACCACGTAGGACGGAGGTGAGGAGACGTTTCTTCACCCAAAGAGTGGTGAGCCTGTGGAATTCATTACCACTGGAAGTAGCTGATGCTAAATCATTGAATGTATTCAAGAGGCAGCTGGATATAGCACTTGGGGCGAATGGGACCAAAGGTTATGGGGAAAAAGCAGGATTAGGCTATTGAGTTGAACGTCTGCCATGATCGTAATGAATGATGGAGCAGGCTCGAAGGGCTGAATGGCCTCCTCCTGCTCCTATCTTCTCTGTCTATGTGGGGGTTAGGTTGATTGGCCATGCTATATTGACCCTAATGTCAGGGGGATTAGCAGGGTAAATATGTGGGGTTACGGGACCCGGGTGAGATTGTGGTCAGTGCAGACTCGATGGGACGAATGGCCTCCTTCTGCACTGTAGAGATTCTATGACTCGAGATAATCGCTGTGGAGTTAGAAATTATTCTTGGAGAGAGAGCTGTGATGAAAAGCAATCAGTATTTGATTGTCCGCTGTCACACACAACTCCTGAGATTTAGTTGCGTTTCACTGACTGCAGTGAGACTGAATATCAGACGCTGTGATAACATGCAGTCTTTCTAATTCACTGCCACCCAATGAATATTTCTACCCAGATATCCAAGACATATCTTATTCTCCCACTGTCAAAGCAAAAAGAAATAATCCCTGTGCATATGTACAGTTCTGGTTGCCCTACTATAGGATGTTATTAAACAGGAAAGTGTGCAAAAAAGATTGACAAGGATGTTACCGAGACTGGAAGGTTCGAATTATTAGGAGAGGCAGGACATGCTAGGACTATTTTCTCTGGAGTGTAGGAGGATGAGAGGTGACCTTGTAGAAGTCTATAAAATAATGAAGGCCATAGATAAGGTGAATAGTCAAGGTCTTTTCCCCAGGGTAGGGGAGTCCAAATCTAGAGGGCATAGGTTTAAAGTGAGAGGGGAAAAATTGAAAAGGGACCTGAGGGGCAACATTTTCACACAGAGGGTGGTGCGTATATGGAATCAGCTGCCAGAGGAGGTGGTAGAGGCGGCTACAATTACAACACATTTGGACAGGTACATAGATGGGAAAGGTTTAGAGAGATATGGGCCAAACGCAGGCAAATGGGACTGGTTCAGTTTAGGAAATCTGGTTGGCATGGATGAGTTGGGACGAAGGGCCTGTTTCCGTGCTGTATATCTCTATGATTCACATTGTGATTGTACCATCAGAATTTTTAGCTGTATGCTGTGTCGTCAATGAGAGTTTCCCCCCAAAAGGATACCTTATTCATAACATTTGTAAAAGTACATTAGAAAACATTTCGATTTGGGAATGACAGAAAATGCAATAAAATTCAACTTGTTTCCACACACCATGGAAGGAATTTTCCCATCCCACCCGCCACAGGGACCGTAGTGGGTGGGAGAGCGGGCCATACAAAGATCCATTGACCTCAGGCGGGATTTTCCAGTCTTGGGACGAGTGCAGCTGGATAATCCCGCCCCACGTTTCGCTCTGGAATCAAACTCAGCAACTCTGGCGGCACCTTTGGAGAGAGAAACAGTTAAAGTTTCAAGTCCATACACTCTTCTTCAAAGCCATGTTTCACTCAGGTCCTCAATGTAATTTCAGTGCCCTTCATACACACAATGTACATGGCCTGTCAGCCCAGGAATTTCTATGGCCCTGGCTGGGTCTCCTTTGTTATGGCTCTGAATCCATCTTCACCCACTGATCTGCTTCACCCAGTTACCTCTTCTGCCATTGTACCTGTTCTTCTCCCTCTAGTAATGGGTGCATTTTAGCTGTGTTCAGTATTCACTTTCACCAAACATGTCCAGATGAGGTTTGCTGTGGCCGAATCCCAGACTATGAGCTGTTGGATTCCGGGTTTTACCCGCTGCAGTGTGTTTCATTGGCCAGCAGTTTTCCTGTGCGCTTCTTTGCCTTTCTGCTTCCAGGCTGATGTTGGAGGGCAAAAAGTGATACTTGCATTTATACAGATATTTCATGACCACCAGAGGTCTCTTTGAAAACCAGATTTGCACCATTAAAAACACTGCAAGTAACATTTACGCCAGGCAGTCACCACCCCAACAAGAGAGAATCTAATCATCTTCCTTGACGTTCAATGGCATTACCATCACTGAATCCCCCACTATTCAACATCCTGGGGAGGTACCATTGACCAGAAACTGAACTGGACTATCCATATAAATAGTGTGACTACTAGAGAATGTCAGAGGATGGTGAAAACACGACAAAGGATGAAACTGCAAGTAGGGATGGCCAATAGGAAAGTAGAGAGGTAGATAAGGTGTATATGGAAATGTATGTGGGCACTAGATAAGGACAGGACTAGTACTGACATATGCCTTCAATAGATCAATGTCATTCTGACACGAATTGTCAAGGTTTGCACATGAATAATGCCCACTTGGACAAAGTACTGGAGGATGAGACACCTCCTTTAAATGTGCCACATAAAGGGAATTTGCATTTAGAAACCAAAACTCATTCAGGTTTATCTACTGAAATTGATAATTTTTCAACTATCAGGTTATATTTTAAGTATCATTTTGAAGTAGATTTGATTTTAAGGAAAACCTTTGTGGTGTCCCTGCCTCCTTTCCTGCATAGAATATAAATACCTAGAACAGTCTGAGTAGAGTATGCTTGAGCATGAAAGGCATGAATGCTGATAAACATCTGTGTTTCCTCAGTTATTGTTCAGCATTTCTATAATCACCTTTCCAAATGCAGTTCAAACCAGCATTAATAATAGGGTTGCCAATTTTTGGCAAATCCAAAACCAAATGGATTGAAAGTGTTTCTTGAAGTTCGGCAAATATGGAAGGAATGTTTGTGAGCTGCACACAACAAGTATTAACAGTTATGATCAATGTGATGCAAGACTTCCCCATCACGTGTTGCCATGAAAGGAGGAAGTATTGCTCAATCATAATGTTTGTTCCTCTTTGCCCTTAATGTTCTGATTTTAATAGTTTTCTTAATTTTAAATTTACAAAGAGGAAGGAAATCTGTGATGAGCAAAAGAACATTTTTCTTAAATTGTTTTCACCACTTGTCACTGCTGAGTACTCGTTGATTCAAAAACTTTCGCCAAACTATTGTTAGATCAGAAACCCCAAGGTACATTATGAAGCCAGACAAGACCCCAAACAATTTTCTATTCTGGCATTAGTGTGTCGATAAGGCATTTTACTCTAGGCGCGATTCTACTGACAAACCAGGGAGCTTTCATCTAAACAAATTCTATTTAATAATGCAGTTTAACTATAACAAATGAATTAGCTTAACCTTTAACAATTGAACTATACTTTTAACATGACAAGATAAAAGTCTTAACTGCGAACCTATCACTATAAGTTCCAATTCTCACCAACTCGCGCCAACTTTTACAGATGCACCATAGAAAGCATTCTTCCTGGTTGTATCACAGCTTGGTATGGCTCCTGCTCTGCCCAAGACCGCAAGAAACTACAAAAGGTTGTGAATGTAGCCCAATCCATCACACAAACCACCCTCCCATCCATTGACTCTGTCTACACTTCCTGCTGCCTCGGCAAAGCAGCCAGCATAATTAAGGACCCACTTCTCTCTTCCACCTTCCGTCGGGAAAAAGATACATACCAACCGACTCAATAACAGCTTCTTCCCTGCTGCCATCAGACTTTTGAATGGACTTACCTTGCATTAAGTTGATCTTTCTCTGCACCCTAGCTATTACTATAATACTACATTCTGCACTCTCTCGTTTCCTTCTCTATGAATGGTATACCTTGTATAGTGCGCAAGAAAGAATACTTTTCATTGTATATTAATACATGTGACAATAAATCAGATCAATTCAAGCACAATTCCTCTTTTGATTTAAGCCTCCTCTTTAAAATTAGTTAGCAAAACACAGGCATACTTGCTGTGACTTAGGTTACCAGCCCTGCAGCTTTCAGAGAGGTCTTTTCAGAGAGAGGGAGAGCTGCTGCTTTCTTCAGGAAGCCCAGGCAGCAACTCCTTTTGTTTTTAAAAATGAAACTGAAACAGTATTTCTTCCTTGCAAGCTTAGCTCCCCCCAGTAACCACATGACAATGTATACCCTGAAATCCTAGGAGAACCTAAATAAACAAAAAGTCCATTAACTCTACAAAGTAACACATTCCTAGCAAAGATCAATTATTAGCCTGCATTCTTAGCATCTGCTGCACATTTACCAGACAAATTGACTCTAGTTACAAAACATTGCCTCTTAAAGCAAACCCCACCTTAAACATAAAATATATCAAAATGGCAGAATATCATCACACTATCTCAATCATTACCCACAAAACAACTTTCCTTATGACTTCAGCAAGCCTGCCAATAACATCCCACAAGACTCAGCTATATGGCCCAAGCAACATTGCCAATCCAATACAAATCAGTGTCGGTTTACTGATCACTTTGGTACTATGGACTTATGGTCAGTAGAAAACTGATCAAGGGTATCCAAGTAGTGTTATTTTAGGATTTGCAGGATTTTAATCACCTGATTAAAAACCACTTTCCTTTAGAGAACCATAGAATCCCTACAGTGCAGAAAGGCTATTCGGCCCAATGGGTCTGCTAGTGAAGAGCACCCCACCCAGGGCCTCCCCTCACCTATCTCTGTAACCCTGCGGATTTCCCATGGCCAATCCACCTAACCTGTACATCTTTGGATTTTAGGATCCTTTTGAAGGATACAGATATCAAAACATATTGTTGCCTAGATCCAGGGTTCTGCATTAAGGTAGTCAAGATTGATAATCTACACCGTATTGACTGTGGCAGTTCATCGGGCTCATCACCATCTCAATGGCATAGAGGTAATGTCCCTGTGCTAGTAACCAAGAGGCCCAGGCTAATCTCTGGAGAATCAGGTTCAAATAGCACCATGGCAGCTGGTGGAATTTAATTCAATGGATAAATGTGGAATATACAAAACCATCCTCGATCATCGTGGAAACCCGTCTGTTTCACTAATTTCCTTTAGGGTAGGAAATCTGTCGTCCTTACCTGGTGTGGCGTACATGTGACTCCAGACCCACAGCAAGGTGATTGACTCAACTGCCCTCTGAATGGTCTCATAAACCACTCAGTTCGAGGGCAATTATCTATATCCCATGAAAGAATTTTTTAAAAATTAAATAATCACACACAAACTGAAAATGATGATGGGAAGAGTATGTCCAAAACAGTGCCTTATCTTTTCTCCACCTTTTAAAAAAATTATTAATGTTACAAGTAGGCTTACAGTAACACTGCAATGAAGTTATTGTAAAAATCCCCCAGTCACCACACTTCGGCACCTGTTTGGGTACACTGAGGGAGAATTTAGCATGGCCAATGCACCTAACCAGCACGTCTTTCACACTGTGGGAGGAAACCGGAGCACCCGGGGAAACCCACGCAGACACGAGGAGACTCTGTACAGACTCCGCACAGACAGTGACCCAAGTCGGGAATCGAACCTGGTCCCTGGCGCTTTGAGGCAGCAGTACTAACCACTGCATCACTGTGCCACCCTTATGGGTATTTCCAGGGCTTTCTAGTTTTGCATGTGCAGTATTTTTCCCCTTTATCTTTTTAAAGTGATATACATGATGTGGAGGTGCCGGCATTGGACTGGGGTAGGCACAGTAAGAAGTCTCACAACATCAGGTTAAAGTCCAACAGGTTTATTTGGTGGCACGAGCTTTCGGAGTACTGCTCCTTCATCAGGTGAGTGGGAATTGGGTTCACAAACAGGGCATATACAGACACAAACTCAATTACAAGATAATGGTTGGAATGCGAGTCTTAATAGGTAATCAAGTCTTTACAGGTACAGACAATGCGAGTGGAGAGAGGGTTAAGTACAGGTTAAAGAGATGTGAATTGTCTTAAGCCAGGACAGTTAGTGAGATTTTGCAACCCAGGCATGTTGCGGGGGTTACAGATAGTGTGACATGAACCCAAGATCCCGGTTGAGGCCGTCCTCATGTGTGCGGAACTTGGCTATCAGTTTCTGCTCAGCGATTCTGCGTTGTCGTGTGTCTTGAAGGCCGCCTTGGAGAATGCTTACCCGAAGATCAGAGGCTGAATGCCCGTGACTGCTGAAGTGTTCCCCGACAAGAAGGGAACACTCGAGTGGGGTCCATTCATCCGTTGTCATAGTGCCTGCATGTTCTCGCCAATGTACCATGCCTCGGGACATCCTTTCTTGCAGCGTATCAGGTAGACAACATTGGCCGAGTTGCAAGAGTATGTACTGTGTACCTGGTGGATGATGTTCTCACATGAGATGATGGCATCTGTGTCGATGATCCAACATGTTTTGCAGAGGTTGCTGTGACAGGGTTGTGTGGCGTTGTGGTCACTGTTCTCCTGAAGGCTGGGTAATTGGCTGCGTACAATGGTCTGTTTGAAGTTGTGTGGTTGTTTGAAGGCAAGAAGTGGGGATGGCCTTGGCGAGATGTTCGTCTTCATCGATGACATGTTGAAGGCTCCGGAGAAGATGTCGTAGTTTCTCCACTCCGGGGAAGTACTGGACGATGAAGGGTACTCTGTCCGCCGTGTCCTGTGTTTGTCTTCTGAGGAGGTTGGTGCGGTTTTCCACTGTGGCGCATCGGAACTGTCGACCGATGAGTCGAGCAAATATCCTGTTCATACGAGGGCATCTTTCAGCATCTGTAGGTGTCTGTTGCGATCCTCCGCATCTGAGCAGATCCTGCGTATACGGAGGGCTTGTCCGTAGGGGATGGCTTCTTTAACGTGTTCAGGGTGGAAGCTGGAGAAGTGGGGTATCATGAGGTTATCCGTGGGCTTGCGGTACAGTGAAGTGCTGAGGTGACCACCCTTGATGGAGATGCGTGTATCCAAGAATGCAACCGATTCTGGAGAGTAGTCCATGGTGAGTCTGGTGGTGGGATGGAACTTGTTGATGTCATCATATAGTTGTTTCAGTGATTGTTCGCCATGAGTCCAAAGGAAGAAAATGTCATTGATGTATCTAGGGTATAGCGTCGGTTGAAGGTCCTGTGCGGTGAAGAGGTCTTGGTTCGAACTTGTGCATGAAGATATTGGCATATTGAGGTGCGAATTTGGTCCCCATGGCTGTTCCGTGTGTCTGGAGGAAGAACTGGTTGTTGATGAAGGAGCAACACTCCGAAAGCTCGTGCTACCAAATAAACCTGTTGGACTTTAACCAGGTGTCGTGAGACTTCTTAAAGTGATATAAGGGAACATGTCAAGTGTGATAATCGATAAGGACCCTTCACTCATGCATGAAAAGTCTCTTCACTTCTGAATTAACTGACTTCTGAGTGTCAGCACATATTGATCATGCCCACTACATCCTTTGCAGCTACACATACAACTTGGCCAGCCTTTGCTGACAGTTCCGCCACCAATGGCCTCCCACCACCAGATGGCGAAGTTGAGACAGGGCGCTTCACACACACACACACACACACACACACAGAGGGATCCGCCCTCCGGCTGCTGATTGGACAAACGGCGAGGGCGGTCTGTGCTGCGATTGGGCGGTCCTGCTGTCAATCAGAGTAGGGCCGGCCTGCGTGTTGCGTCATGACGCAGTGTTTTGAGAGGGCCGCAGTTCCAGGCCGGGGGAAGTGAGAGGCAGTGAATTGGTCCGTCCAGGTAAAGTATCCGGGCTGCCGGCTGGGGAGGGTCTCAGTGACTGTTCTGGGAGAATTATAGGCCGAGTCGGTTTAGTTACCACAACACAGGCCGTGGCACTAGCTGTAAGTGATAGTCAGTGCCTTGTTAATGCATCTGAGCTTCCTCTAAAGCCTGTCCTGGCTCTGAATTTGCCCAACTCTCCTTATTCCACCAACCTGTCCAACTTGCCTCCTTGATCCCCATGTTGGTCAGTGTGGCCATTGCCCCCCCTTCAAATCTTATGTTATCACCTCTTTCTTCTCTTCCCCCCCCCCCCCCCCCCCATTAAAAACCCTTGACACCTCTCTCTTTAAAGTTTTGCTCTCATGTCCAACATAACCTCTCAAATCCTTGAATGTGTTGCTCCCAATCAGGTTCCCCTCCCTGCTACAATTCTTGGCGGGGTGGTTAGCACTGCTGTCTCACAGTTGCCAGGGACCCGGGTTTGATTCCAGGCCTTGGGTCACTGTCTGTGTGGAGTTTGCATGTTCTCCCTGTGTCTGCGTGGGTTTCCTCCGTGTGCTCCGGTTTCCTCCCACAGTCTGAAAGGCGTGCTGGTTAGGTGCATTGGCCATGCTAAATTCTCCCTCAGTGTACCTGAACAGGTGCTAGAGTGTGGCGACTGGGGTATTTTCACAGTTACTTCATTGCAGTGTTGATGTAAGCCTACTTGTGACAATGAATAAGAAAAAAGGTGGAGAAAAGATAAGGTCCTGTTTTGGATATACTTTTCTCATCACCATTTTCAGTTTGTATGTGATTATTTAATTACTCCTTCAGTGTACCCGAACAGATGCTAGAGTGTGGCAACCAGGGGATTTTCACAGTAACTTCATTGCAGTGTTGATGTAAGCTCACTGCAGTCACACGTTACATTCAATGTGACAAGTGGTAAACTGTTGCCCCCCCTCCTTGTCCTTGACTTGTCTGTGACCTTCAACACAGATGACCACGTCATCTTCCAATAGTGCCTCTCCACTGGTGTCCAGATGGATGGGGATTCCCTCACCTTGTTCCACTCTTATCTATCAACTTGTAGCCAGAGAATCACCTACAATGGCTTTCTTCCTATTTCCACACTTGCCTCATATGTCCTCCAATGGCCCCCTCCTATTTCCCGATCTACTTGTTACCTTTGGAGACATCATCAGAAAATTCATCAGATCGTAGAATTCCTACAGTGCAGAAGGCCATTCGGCCCTTCAAATCTGCACCGACCACAATCCCACCCTGGCCCTATCCCCATAACACCATTTACCTTAACTAGTCCCCTGACACTAAGGGCATTTTAGCATAGCCAATCCACCTAACCTGCACATTTTTGGACTGTGGGAGGAAACTGGAGCAGACATGGGGAGAATGTGCAAACTCCACACAAACAGTGACACAAGCTGGGAATCGAACCCGGGTCCCTGTCACTGTGAGGCAGCAGTGCTAACCACTGTGCCACCGTAGCGCCCTCCCAGATTCTACATTCTGCACCAGCCCTACCTCCCGACCACCTCTGGGTCAGATATCAAGTCATAGATTACGTTTTCTCCAGCTAAAAATTGGAGAGACCAATGTCATTCTCTTTTTCCCCCTGTCACAAGCTCTATTCCCTTGCCACCAACTCCAGAACCAGATTGCTCTAACCTTAGTGTCCTAAGAACGTTAGATATAGACACTGGAATAGGCCCATTGAGCCTAGTCTACCATTCAGTATGATAATAGCTGATCATCTACCTATATTCATGTTTGCCATGTCATATTGACCCTGAGATGAGCTTCCACCCCCTCTCTATCACCAAAGCGACCTATTTTGACCTCAGTAACATTGCCATTCTTTTTCACTGCCTCAGCTTATCTTTGCTACCTCTAGACTTAACTATTTCACTGCTCTCCTGTCCAGCTTGCGATTTTCCACTTTGCATATATGTGAACTTACCTAAAACACTGCTGCCCATGTTCTAGCACACACAAAGACCCGCCACCCCCGTGTTCACTGTTCTACATTGGCTCCTAGTCCACTATAACCTTGACTTTTAACATTCTCAACATTCTTTTCAAATCCCTTCCATGGCCTCACCCCTGCCTATATCTAATCTCTTCCACCCATATAACCTTTTGATATTGAAAGGGAAAATGCTGGAAAATCTCAGCAAGTCTGGCTGCAAATGTAAGGAGAGAAAAAGAGCTGACGTTTTGAGTCCAGATGACCCTTTGTCGAACCTTCTGATATTCTTACATTTCTCTCTCAAAGGCTTGTGGGCAGATTCTAAAACTTTGTTCTAGTAAACATATCAAATCATGTTGCCTGGTTAGATGATTTATACTAACAATCAGTTTGCACAGGGTAGCCCTGGGAATCACATGACTGACATTAATTCTTTACTCCTAGTCTTATTTTTCCTCCGCCTAAAGGAATGCCATGAAGTGGAAACTGTAAACTATAAGCAATTGTATCATGAAACTTTTTTTGTTCCACCATTGATGGCCTTCAGCTGCCCGGGCTTTAAGCTCTGGAATTCCTTTCCTAAGCTTCTCGACCCCCCACTCCTTTAAGAAACTGCTTAAAACCTACCTCTTTCATTAACACATTCACTTGTTCCAATATCTCCATAATAAAAGCAAACTACTGCGGATGTGGGGCATCTGAAATAAAAACAGAAAATGCTGGAAAAACTAAGATCTAGCAACATCCATGTAGAGAAAAACAGAATTAACGTTTCAGTCCATGTGACCCAAGAGTCATAGAAACTTGAAACATTAACTCCTTTTCTCTCCAAAGATGCTGCCAGACCTGCTGAGCTTATCCAGCATTTTCTGTCCATATGTGGTTTGGTGTGTGTAGATGTTTTTTTTTCAGGGGTTGAGTATTGAGCTTAACTTTAGCTAATGCAAAGGCAGGCTTGCGACTCAGCAGTATCCCAGTGAAAGGCGTTCTTTATTGACTAATGTACGAAGAAGGGAGACATCAGGTGGTCTGATGTCTCTCTAAATTTGCATTACATTCGCCAGCATAATTGTACATCTCCAAAATCACTTTTCCCACCTCCTCGTTCATGTGAACCAGGTATGAATCAATCATCTTCGGTACAGGTCAGTCAGTCATTGTTAATAAATGTCATATACTTTAGCCAATTGCATCCTGCCCTCTGACATCATGGGAATCATTGGTCCGTAAGATCCTACTCTCTTGTCGCAAGCCTGCCTAGCAACTTCTATAACTCTAATGATAGTGATCGAAGGTAACCCTCCGCCCCAATTTGGCAGATGGACAATAATGTAGGAACATGTGAACATGGCCACTTTGGCAAGAAGAATAGAAAAGGTACTATTTAAATGAAAAGAGATTGCAAATGTTGGTGGTGCAGAGGGATCTGGGGCTCTGCCCCATGAATCACAAAAAGTTAGTGATTAGGAAGGCAAATGGAATATTGACATTTATTGCAAAGGGAATGGAATATAAGAGTTGGGAAGTTTTACTGCAGCTGTACAATGGGACCACATTGCGTGTAGTGTGCACCGTTTTGGTCCCCTTATTTGAAGGAGGATATAATTGCGTGAGAAGCAGTTCAGAGAATATTCACCCAACCCATTCCTGGGCTTGCTTCATGAAGAAAGGTTGAATAGGTTGGACCTATAGCGATTGGAGTTTAGAAGAATGAGAATTGAAACATATAAGATCCTCCTGAGGGGATTTAATAGAGTAGATATCAAGAGCATGTTTCCTCTTTAAGTTTATTTATTAGTGTCACAAGTAGGCTTACATTAACACTGCAATGAAGTTACTGTGAAAATTCCCTAGTTGCAACACTCCGGCATCTGTTCAGGTACGCTGAGGGAGAATTTAGCATGGCCAATGCACGTCTTTCGGACTGTGGGAGGAAACTGGAGCACCCAGAGGAAACCCATGCAGATACGAGGAGTACGTGCAAACTCTGCATTGACAGTGACCCAAGCCGGGAATCGAACCCGGGTTGACGTTGTGAGGCAGCAGTGCTAACCACTGTGCCACCGTGCCGCCCTTGCAGGAGAGATTAGAACAAGTGGACACAGTTTCAGAATAAGATGGGGATGAAGATAATTTTTTCTTAGTCTGTGGGAATCTCTTCCCAAAATGCAATGAAGGCTGGGACATTGAATTTATTCAAAGTTTTGTTGGATAGATTTTTGATAGAGAATTAAATCAAGCGCCATGGTGGCAGGCAGGAAAGTGGAATTGAGACCAGAACCAGATCAACCATGATCTTATTGAATGGCTCGAAGGGCTGAATAGTCTCATGCTGTTCCTAAGTTCTTCATTCCTATATTTCAATTCAACGATTTATTCAAGGCTATACTTGCCGTTCCTCCCATAAGAACATAAGAAATAGGAGGAGGAGTAGGCCATCTAGCCCCTCAAGCCTGCTCCGCCTTTCAATAAGATCCCAGTCTCTGGTCCTTGGTTTCAATTATCTGCAGTTTTGTAGTGAGTGAGTGAAAAATGTGCACTGAATGTTGTTTTCATTTGAAGGCATTTGTTGTTACATCCTTCACAGAATTGCTTCACAGAAGCATTGGAATTGACAACAAGTTGAATTGGGGTAATCTTCAGTCCCCCACAAACTCCCTTTCTCACTTAAAAGAAAAAGTGGCATTGATACATTCTTGAACAATGCCATCTAGGATGAAGACTATAACTAGCCAACAATCTCTTTGTGGTGATTGGACTCTACTGAAGGAAATTGGACCAATGCCTGGAGCATTGTTGAACCATACTGCATTCTCACATGACGTCTGAATACATGCATGATTAGATAGCAATCGGGAGTGGGAACCTTGACTTTTTTGCGCCTAAGCTCATAAGAGTCCTGTTCTCCCATCAGCTCATTGACCTAAATAGGCTTAATTTTATAACTCTCATCCTTGTTTTCATTTCCCTCCATGGCCTCATCCTTCCTTATCCTATCTCTGTAAGAAATCTCACAACACCAGGTTAAAGTTCAACAGCTTTATTTGGAATCACGAGCTTTCGGAGCGCTGCTCCTTCATCAGGTGAGTGATCAGCTGTTGGACTTTAACCTGGTGTTGTAAGACTTCTTACTGTGCCCACCTCAGTCTAAGGCCGGCATCTCCACATCTTCCCTATCTCTAATCTCGACTCCAGAACCCTCAGATATCTGCAATCCTCCAGTTCTGACCTCTTGTGTATTACCAATTATAATATCTTTTATCATCGATGGCCATTCCTTCATTTGTTTAGGTTATGAGCTCTGGAATCCCCTCCCTACGCATCTCCGCCTCTCTTCCTTGCTTTCCTCCTTTCTGATGCTCCTTAAAACCTACCTCCTTGACCAAGCTTATGCTTATCTGACTTAATATCTCCTTGCGTGGCTTGGGGTATCATACTTTGTTTTATAATGCTCCTGTGAAGTCACCCACCTTATGTTAAAGGTGCTATGCAAATATAAGTTTTGTTGTTGGTAAGATGTGTGGCTGCATGGATTGCACAGTGCAATAAATGGACCGTACAAAGCAAAGGGGAATTAGAGGGGAAGTGGATAATCTTTTAGCTATCCTGATTGAGTGCTAATTCAGTAACGGTCAGGTTCAGCAACACGAGCAGTGAGCATGTTGCTCACATTTAAATTGCAGTTAGAGGAAGATTCCCCCTCCCTTCCTGAGATTGTACTGTGAACCTTGGGCTCCCAGTTAAGAGTGCCTGTTTCACTGGTATATCATTCAGACTTTGAGTCAGATACATGCTGACAGCTCAATGCTTAAATAAGTATGCTTGGAGCAGCATTCAAACACGCTCATCAAAGCCTGACTAGATTTTAAATAAGGCACCTTAATCTTTTACCATCACGGCTGTCTAATTCAGGAATGAATTTTGAATAGAACCAGAAATGTTATTTGCATGCCATTTGCATGCTTTCTTCACCAACTGAGTCATGGGGCGTGAATATCAGAAACGTATATAAATATAAAATGTATAAACTGCTTATTTAGCTGCCCTAATGCAGAAATGACCGAATCTGAAAATGTAGATTTCTAAGGCCCTCACAATGCAGAAAAAGCATTATGACTGATCAGGACCGATCAGTGATCCTCCCTCGCCTCCACTCTAACAGTGTCGCTTTGTCTTTTATTTCAGCTTATGTGTCATTAATCTGTGTACAATGAGCTCGATGCAATGGGATTTTCCTTTGGAGCTCTGTTGCCGGCCTATGGCCTTTGTAGCTCTCACAGGCCTTGATGTGACTTATAATGCCATACATCGAGCTATTTGGGATGCATTTTGTGCTAACAGACGGGCTGACAGAGTCCCAATTTCATTCAAAGTACTTCCTGGGGATCATGAATACCCAAAATGCAGGCAGAAGGTAAGCAACTTTATCTTTTGGTTTGTACGTTGCATGATGGAAAGTTTGGCTTGATTGAAACTGTGTATGATCAAGTGAGTTGAATCTGTATACCATGAACGCAATCATGTGCTGAAAAGGTACACTTTAAAAGAAAAGAAAATAAATGACGGTTGTGTGAAAATGTTTATTTTTCAGACATTAAATAAGGAAATAGTGTACTGAAGTTTAACTTGATTTTCTATTTTTTTCTGCTATAGAACAAAATAATGCCTCTTTGTAGGAATTCTGTGTCAAAGGGCCTCTTTCTGTGCTGCAAAGCTCCATGAGCCATGATTGAATTAAATGACAGAATAAGCTTCTGGGCTGAATGGCCTACTCCTAGTTTAAGTTATTAGAACAATGCATTTTACAGAACCTTAAGAAATCCTGAATTTCTCAAGTGCTTTAGTGAATTATTTTAGAATTAAATTACCATTGGGTGAGTAAATGTGACTCTTCCCTTCATTATTACAAAGTTCTCCAGCAGCAGTGAAGATGTCCCAAACTATGCCAACCAATGAATTAGTTCTAGAGGCAGGCGTGGCAAACAATCTAGATGATCCAGAAGTAAAAATATGTAGTTGGTGCGAGTATGTGATTAGAAGCTCATCTTGAGGTCAAATAGGACATCAAGGTTATGCATGGACAGCAGAGAGGTCGAGTCAATAGCTAGGGAGAGAGTTTGGAATGGGGACCGAAAGCAATGGTTTCCTTCTTCTCAATATTTAATTGGCGGAAATTGCTGCTGATGCAGTATTGGATGTTGAATAAGCTTGCGACAGTGGTGGAGTCGAGAGAGGTGGTGGTGAGATAGAAGTGGATATCATCAACTTGCAAGTGTCACTAATGCTATATTTCTGGATGATGTCACTGAGAGGCAGCATGTCGATAAATAGATTGAGAACAGAGACAGATACTTGGGGGACACCAAAGGTAACGGTGGGGGAGCAGGAAGAGAAACCATTGCATTGATACTCTGGCAATATGAGACCAGTCCCACCCAACTGCATGAGAGCGGAGAGACATTGGAGCAAGATGATATGGTCCTCTGTGTCGAAGGCTGCGGGCAGGATAAGTTGGAGGTGGAGAGATTGTTTATCGTTGTCATGTATACTACACTGTTACGGTGCACTTTATCTCCTTTAAAAGCCATATTGCATTTCACTTGTATAAATTAGTTTTCTAAATCGCACCT
The DNA here is from genome assembly GCF_964213995.1 of Mustelus asterias. Taxonomy (NCBI): domain Eukaryota; kingdom Metazoa; phylum Chordata; class Chondrichthyes; order Carcharhiniformes; family Triakidae; genus Mustelus; species Mustelus asterias. Next base: position 120,908,453 of record NC_135806.1, on the reverse strand, counting down.
CGATATATACAAATTCATGGGATCTAAATTTTATGTCATTTCTGAATATGTTTCAATGCAGACCACAAAAATGAAAGAAAAGGACTTTCTTGCCACGGTTTAGTTTTCTTGCTCCTTACTGAATTTATTACTGAATTTTTCCCTTTCTAGAGAACTTCCTATGAGTGGTACATTCCGAAAGGAATCCTTAAAACTGGCTGGATGAACAAACACCTAAACCTTGTTCCTGCACTGGTGGTGGTCTTTTATGAACTGGACTGGGATGAGGCTCAGTGGAAGGAGAAACAGTCTGAGTGTGCTACCCGAGTAGAAATTGTCAGGTTTGTAATTTAATATTCTTTTCAGAATCTGTTTCTACAAAAAAACAAAAATGAATGTGCCTACATCAATAATTCCTCGGGTAATTACATTTCTTATGATGATTTGAAAGAGAATCCATAACCTATGAACTATTATTTATTGGTCAAGAAATGCTACAGATCTACTTCTCAGTATTGAAGAGCTACCAAATCACCATAATCTAAATGTGCCAAAATAGTCATAGGAATTTAGTTCAATTAGCTTTTATCAACCAACACGGTTGAATAGTATTCTTGGACTGAATATATAATTCATTCAAAGATAATTCTTTTTCCATTATATTCTGCAGTGTTATACTCCAATGTGCTCAGTATAATGTTAGTTTTCACTTGCATGCTCTTAAAGATTGTAAAATGTAATTGTTTCTTGAAAGTGTTACCATCTTAAAAACAGAAATTGGAACGAGATTTTAAGATGAAACCTTTTCTGAAATAAATTAGTTGTATAGCTTTCTCACAAAGACAATGCTTTTAACAACTTCCTTTTGTGAAGGCAGCTAACATGGCTTTGAATTCCACCCCCTGACAAATTAAAGCACCAAATTGCATTATTGCAAATCAAAGTTTAATCATATAATTGGGGTAAGAAAATAGAATAGCTCCACAAACAAAGTACTGGAAATAATTGCTGTGTAACAATTGGTTATGTATTTATGCATTTATATTGTGTTTAAACAACGCTTTTTCTTTTTTGTAAACTTTTTTTTGAGTTAAGTGGGGTGCCTGAGGCAAGCAGAAACCACGTTAAGCTTCCAAACCAAAATGCTGACATGGTTGGAGCATTGTTTGGAATTGGAGAATGCGTCCCACTTATCCAGCGGGAGAATGCGTCCCCACTTATCCAGCGGGAGAATGCGTCCCACTTATCCAGTGGGAGAATTAATTGAGAATAGCCAAGGCTTTAACAGGAATGCGGCAGCACTTTTCTGCACGGCCAAAGCTGCATACAGACATAACCCTAAGTTTGTAGCTGCTTGTTCAGACAATTAGCTTGCAGGATTATCTGGAGCCAAGTGGGAAGAGTCTCATTCTAGTGACAGCCTTGTCTGCTACCTGTTCAGATTCATTTCTCTCAGCTAACTAGCTGCTCAATAATCAATAGTTCCCTGGAATACAACAGCTCTGCCTGGCTCAGCTATCAGAGTACTGAGCCTGTAAATCAGGGACCCCTCGGACTTTACTCGACAGGTTCCTCATTTAGGAAGTTCATAAACTAAAGAAATCATATTTGCCGCCCTTCAAAATGGGGGATCATTGTTATTTGGCTATTTTGAGTCAATAATTTCACATTCTACCTGACTTTGATTTTCATACCAACAAGGTGACTATGTGGGATTGGGGCATGTATAAGTTTTGCAACAATGGTGATAAATACCTGAGATTTCTATCACATGGCATCGATCCTTTTGAATTATTTGGTGCAGGTCTGTTTTTCATCTGTATTTTACTGACCAGTTAGTCACTATGTAGAAACATAAAAACATAGAAACTAGAAGCAGGAGTGGGCCATTTGGCCTTCGAATGGCCTACTGCTCTGCCATTCATTCTGATCATGGCTGATCATATTCAATATCCTGATCTCCCCCCTTCTTCCCATATCCCTTGATCCCTTAGACCTATATCTAATTTATTTTTGAAATCAGACAACATTTTGGCTTCAACTACATTCTGTGGTAGTGAATTCCACACATTCACCACCCTCTGGGTGAAGAAATTTCCTCACCTCCGTTCTAAAAGATTTACCCTTGTCCTCAAACTATGACCCCTAGTTCTGGACTCCCCCACCATTGGGAGCATTCTTTCTGAATCTACCCTGTCTAACCCTGTTAGAATTTAATAAGTTTCTATGAGATCCCCTCTCACTCTCTTCTAAATTCCAATGAATACAATCCAAACCAACTTAGTCTCTTCTCATATGACAGACCTACCATCCCAGGAACCTTTGCCTCTATAGCAAGGATATCCTTCCTCAGATAAGGACATCAAAACTGTACACAATACTCGAGGTGTGGCCTTATCAACACCCTATACAATTACAGCAAAACATCCCAACCTTGTATTAAAACCCTCTCGCCATGAAGGCCAGCATGCCATTTGCCTCCTTTACTGCATGCTGCACCTGCGCGCCTACTTTCAGTGACTGATGCACGAGGACACCAAGGCCTTACTGAGTATCCAACTCTCTCAATTTACACCCATTCAAGTAATAATCTGTCTTCCTATTATTGCTACCAAAGTAGTTAACCTCACATTTATCCACATTATACTGCATTTGCCATGCACATGTCCACACACTCAGCCTGTCCAAATCACACTGAAGCATCTCTGCATCCTCCTCACAGCTCATCCTCCCACCGAACTTTGTATTATCTGCAAATTTGGAAATAGTACATTCAGTTCCCTTTTCCAAATCATTAATATATAATGTCAACAGTTGGGGTCCGAGCACACATCCCTGCGGAACCCTACCAGTCACTGACTGCCAATCCAAAAAAGACCCATTTATGCCAACTCTTTGCTTCCTATCTGCTAACCAGCTTTCTATCCATCTCAAGACATTACCTGTAATCCCAAGTGAATCATAGAAACCCTACAGTGCAGAAAGAGGTCATTTGGCCCATCGAGTCTGCACCGACCACAATCCCACCCAGGCCCTACCCCCATATCCCTACATATTTACCCGCTAATCCCTCTAACCTACGCATCTCAGGACACTAAGAGGCAATTTTTAGCATGGTCAATCAACCTAACCTGCACATCTTTGGACTGTGGGAGGAAAGCGGAGCACCCGGAGGAAACCCACGCAGACACGGGGAGAACGTGCAAACTCCACACAGTCAGTGACCCAAGCCGGGAATCGAACCCAGGTCCCTGGAGCTGTGAAGCCACAGTGCTAACCACTGTGCTACCGTACCGCCCTAAAGTGCCTAACGTTAAAGTGCTTTAACGTTACATGGTAGTCTGTTATGTGAGACCTTGTCTTAAGTAAACCACATCCACTTGTTTTCCTCGGTCAACTCTACTAGTTATAGCCTCAAAGAATTCCAAAAGATTCGTTAAGCATGATTTCCCTTTTGTAAATCAATGCTGACTTTGTCTGATTATACCACTGAGTTATGAAATCCTTGTTAATGGACTCTGGCAATTTCCCCAGTACTGGCGCTAGGCTCACTGGTAGATAGTTCCCTGTTTTCTCTCTACCTCAGTTTTTGAATAGCGGATTTACGTTAGCTACCCTCCAATCTGTAGGGATCAGTCCAGAGTCCAAAGAATTTTGGAAAATAACCACCAATGGATCTACTATTTCGAGGGCCACTACTTTAAGTACTTTGGACCTTGAGATTTACCCACCTTCAATCCTATCAATTTCCCCCAAACCATTTCTCTACTAATGTTGATTTCCTTCAGCTCCTCATTAAAACTTGTTTCTCTCAGAACTTCTGGTACATTATTCATGTCTTCCTTTGTGAAGACTAAAGCAAAGTACAAATTTAATTCCTCAGCCATTTCTTTATTCCCTTTTATGAGTTCTCCCATTTCTGACTGTGAGGGGCATACATTTGTTTTAGTCAATCTTTTTTCCTTTCTGTACCTATAGACATTTTTACAGTCAGTTTATATGTTGCCGCTAGCTTACTTTCACACTCCCATTTTTCCCTTCTTAATCAATCACTTGGTCCTCCTTTGCTGAATTTTAAACTATTTCCAATCCTCGGGCCTATTGCTTTTTCTTGCCAATTTGTATGCTTCTTCTTTGAATCTGATACTATCTCTAATTTCTTTTGTAAGCCATGATTTGGCCACAATTCCCTTACCACAGTTGCGCCAAACAGGAATGAAGGTTCAAGCATATAGGATAGGTGGAAAGATGGTTTAATTTAATTATTCTTTGACGGCCTTCTTGTGCATCTCCGTTCTCCTTCACCCCACCATTGGTGGTCATGACCTTCAATGACTGTATGTTCTGGAAATCCCTAAAACTTACTGCTACTTCTTCTTTAGAGACTTATAAAATTCTAATCAGACTAGACAGGGTAGATGCAGGAAGGATGTTCCTGATGGTGGGGGGTGTCCAGAACCAGGAGTCACAGTCTGAGGACACAGGATAGACTATTTAGTACGGAGATGAGACATTTCTTCACCTAAAGAGTGGTGAGCCTGTGGAATTTATTACCACAGGAAGTAATTGATGCCAAAACACTGAATGTATTCAAGAGGTGGCTACATATAGCACTTGGGGCTGTGGGGAGTAAGCAGGATTCGGCTATTGAGTTAGACGATCAGCAATGATTGTGACGAATAGCGGAGCAAGCTCAAGGGGCCGAATGGCCTTCTCCTGCTCACATCTTCTATATGTTTCGTTATTTAATTCCCTCCTTAAAACCCAACCGTTTGACCAAGTGTTTGACTCCCCCACCACCCTTCAGTATTGCTAGGTGTTCCTTTGTTTTCCTTGCATCTCTGTGAAGCTGAGTGCTGAATAATTGCAAAATAAGTTGTATAATTGACTGTCCAGGAGACAGTGGATTTAGAGCAAAAAATGTTGAAAGGAGTAATTGGGAAGAGTGGGTGACTTTTGGACTGCAGTCATTTTTGCTCTTTCTTGTTGCTGCATTATAATTCAACCTTTGCAAGCTTCTGTACTACGCAGTACTCAAAAAGCATTATGATACTAAAACTAAGAAAATAAGTCCTCCTTTTGTCCAGGTTAGAGGACCTAAGTCAGACTCTCTTTACCTTGTGTGCACAATTCCACGAGGTGGCTTGATTTCTTCTGTTTTAATTTTTTCCATGCTGCTCTATGAATTGTTTTGTGGTTGCAGGCAAAGTTTGCAAGGAAGAAACACAAAGGTTGCTGTGGTGCTGATACAGAAGAAAACTCCCTTGCCTCCAGGTACTTCCATTGCAAGGTCTCTTTCAAAGGAAAAAAAATAGAAAACACTGGAAACATTCCAGAAGTCAGTCAGTATTCGAGGAAAGAACAGACAATGAGTGTTAAGGTTGCAGACTATTCTTCGGATATGTTCTAAATATGCGTCTACCTTCCCTGTGTTAACTTGTCTGTTTTCGCTACAGATGCTGACTGACTTGCTGAACATTTCCAGTATTTCTGTTTTTTATTTAACTTTTTTTTGTTTCCATAAGTAGGTTGTAAATATTTAAAATTCCTTTAAATATTTACTAATGGACTTATTCTATGATTTCAATATTTTAAATTAAACTTAAATTGTAAAAAGTTTAATTAAACAAGTTTATGACTATGGATAAATTACTTTGAAGTAATTGCATTTTTTTGTCCAGAATTTTGTTTTGAAATATATTTAACTTCCCAGTGTTGTTCTTTGTGCGATGTCTAACAAAACTAGTGCTGCTGTTTTAGTGCAGGAAGTACAAATTTTGTCACTATTTGTACAATGTTAAAATGGTTCACTTTAAATTATTTTGTTAGCTTTTTAAATTGGTTCATTTACTGATGGAAGGAGTGAATGCTTAAGATGGAGGATAGGGTGCTGACTGCTTTGTCCAGCCAGGCTTCTAGAATGTTGTTGGAGATGCATTCATTCGGGCAAGTGGAGAGTGTACTATCACACTCCTGACTTGTACCTTTGGAAGTGATGGATGGACTTTGGGGAGTTAGGAGGTGAGTTACTTGCTGCCAAATACTCAGCCTCTGACCTATTCTTGTAGCCACAGTATTTGTATGGTTGGTCCAGTTCTTCTTCTGGTCAGTATTAATCCCTCAGTATGTTAATAGTGGGGGATTCAGTGATGGTGATGGCATTGAAGGTCAAAGGGAGATGGTTGGACTCTTCCCTTGTTGGAGATGATCATTGTCTGGCTCTTATGTGGCGCAGATGTTACCTGCCACTTATCAGCCCAATCTTGAATGTTGTCCAGGTCTTGCTGCATATGGACGTTGACTGTTTCAAACATTATGGAATCGTCAGCAAACATCTCATCTGACCTTATGATGGAAGGAGGTCATTGACAAGGCAGCTGAAGTTGGTTGGACCTAGGATGCTCCCATGAGGAACTCCTGCAGCGATGTTCTGGAGCTGAGATAATTGGGCTACAACCACCTTCCTTTGTGCTAGGTATTACTCCAAAGAGTGCAGAGCTTTCACCCTAGTTTCCATTAACTTCAAATTTACTGGGATGTTATGCCAGCTTGGTCAAGTACTGCCTTGATGTCAATGCCAGTTACCCACCCTTTACCCCCCTCCCCTCCCCAGAGTTCAGCTCTTTGTCTGTGTTTGGATAAAAGTTGTAATGAATCAGGGCGGCACGGTAGCACAGTGGTTAGCACTGCTGCTTCACAGCTCCAGGGTCCCGGGTTCGATTCCCGGCCCGGGTCACTGTCTGTGTGGAGTTTGCACATTCTCCTCGTGTCTGCGTGGGTTTCCTCCGGGTGCTCCGGTTTCCTCCCACAGTCCAAAGATGTGCAGGTTAGGTTGATTGGCCAGGTTAAAAATTGTCCCTGAGATGCGTAGTTAGAGGGATTAGCGGGTAAATATGTGGGGGTAGGGCCTGGGTGGGATTGTGGTCGGTGCAGACTCGATGGGCCGAATGGCCTCCTTCTGCACTGTAGGGTTTCTATGATTTCTATGAAGAGACGAGTGATCTTGGTAATCCAAACTGAGCACCAGTGAGCACATATTGCATTATAACTGCAGTTTGATAACACCATCGATGATACCACCCATCACTTTGCTGATGATCGAGAGTAGACTGACTGTGGTAATTGGCTGACTTGGATTTGCCCTGTTTTTTTGTGGACAGGCATACCTGTGCAATTTTCCACAATTGCAGATATTTTCACTACAGGAACAGCTTGGCCCGGGGCACGGCTAGTTGTAGAGCACAAGTCTTCAATACTTCTGTTAGAATGTTGCCAAGGTGTGTGCTGAACAGTATTGTACTGTGCAGGGTAATGGTTTGCACTGCAAGTAAGGAATTTAAAATCAATAGTTTAAACTGTCCTTTTCATTACAGAACTTGCACAATAAGGTGGTTAACCAGAAATAATGGGGGCGATTCTCCCAATAGTGCTGAATTAGTGGGAAAACTTTTAGGTCATGACTCTTTTTTTCAGTGCAGCTTCACACTCGAATCTCCCCACTCTGCAATGCAAAGGTCACAATTGGGAATCTCATGAAAAACCCAGGGGAGCGGGGCCTGTTCACGCCGGAGTCTGACAGCTCCAGAAGTCTGCACATGTGCAGTGGTCACGACCTGTCAGTTTCCTCATTTGCTGGCCAGCTCGGGACCATTGCAGCGCTGCCTCTCCAGCACCCCACTCCCCCCGGGTCCTGGAGTGCCCCAATGTCCAGCCCACCCCGATTGCTGGCCTTCCTCCAGCCCAGACCAAGCCCCATTCAGAGTGGCCCACAGATCGCCCCTCGGCCCCACCCATAATAGGCCTTGCCCCCTTGGCACTGCCTGATGCCCAGTGGGCAGTGCCAAGGTGCCCATTGGGCATGGGCAGTTTGCCTCTTGGGCAGAGCTGAGGGCACAGGCTGGTACTGCCAGGTGCCCATGCCCAGGGGGCACCATCCCCCGCTGCCTGACCCCGATTGCCCCCCCCCCTCAATCCGGCGGGGTCTCCCGCTAGTTCCCCGGATGTGTAGCGCTACTCTAAACCCTGCCGGAATGAAGTACTCCCAGCGGGGTGGGTGATTCTATCGGGACTGGCAAGTTCCCGATAATCGCATGCAAAACATATTTAAACTACATTAAAAAAAAGATTCAATGACTTGCCTCTTCCTGCCGGTTTGCAGCGTGGTCTGGACTGTGTCTGTTCTCTGGCTCTGGGAGACGCGCATGCATTCCTGGCGCTGACGAAGCGATTCTCCTGACCGGACCCCCCCCCCCCCAGAAAAGTTGCGGGTTGTGATAGGAGAATTGCCCCCAATGTTTCAATGAGCAGCTTCAGAGCAGTGAAATGTCCTCTTGCGTGGCTATTTTGACCATTTTTCCTTCCAATCTTATCTTTTAAAAATATTTTTATCATGTTTTTCCCCTTCACACAGGACTATATTTATTTTAAAAAATCTAACTCCAGCTTGTTTAAGGTGCTTAATTTTGATTTTTAGAAAATCCATTTGCAAATTCACTTTGCCTTGAAACGTTGGTGAAGAGACTTTCTACTAGCTTCTGATGCTCAAGTATAAATGGACAAAAATACAAAGAGAAGTGGACCTTTTGCTGCTTTATCACCTTCTTAGAATGAAATCCAAATCCAATCCAGATAAATTATTTCACCTATCTATTGCTATGCAGTTCCAGCTGCCTTTCAGAAACTTCCTTACCACACAGTTTAAGCAGTTATTAAAAGTTTCTCACTTCATTGCCACTCATTTAGATTAAATATTTTTTTTCATTTAATGCTCCTTAGGTGAGGACTTAATTGCTTCAGAGAGAGCAGCAGCACTGTGCAATGCCTGTGACTTGTCAGGAAAGTCATTGTTTGTGCTACCACACACTGATCATCTTGTAGGATACATTATCAGGTGGGTGCTTCACGTTTTAGACTAATTCCACTCTTGTCATATCTAAATTTTAATATGTTTTTAGAAAGGTTTTCTTATGACCTTGATTTTGTACACTATAGTTTAAAATAATTGTCCTCCTAAACTTTTCTTTAAAATTGCTGCTAAGATTAGGTCTGATTCCAATACTCCACTTGGGTTAAACATTTCTTCTGTTTTAACAATACTGTATCCAACATGTGCAGAGCAACTTGGGTGTGTGGATAGTATTTTTCTGTCTATAGAGGCTACTAGGCAGCTGTCTACTGAATGTTGATGGACAAACATTAAAAGCCAAAGTCACATATGACATGAAGGAAAACTGTGTTTTTTGGGGAATTCTGTACTTATAGAGTCATAGAGGTTTACAGCATAGAAACAGGCCTTTTGGCCCTCCAAGCCCACGCCGCTCCCTGGTTCAAACTAGACCATTCTTTTGTATCCCTCCATTCCCACTCCATTCATGTGACCCCTCGTGAACGTCACCACCGACCTGGGAAAAAGCTTCCCACCGTTCACCCTAACTATGCCTTTCATAATTTTATACACCTCTATTAGGTTACCCCTCATTCTCTGTCTTTCCAGTATGTAACTGTCTAAATGCTTTTTAAAAGACAAAATTGTACCCGCCTCTACTACTACCTCTGGCAGCTCATTCCAAACACTCACCACCCTCTATCATGATCGGGGCCTCTCCTGCAATGATGGACTGCTATTCTGGGCTGCTTTAACGTGTTTGGTGTTCCTCCTTGTAGATAACGCTGTTTAATAAAAAAGCTAAGGGATTCTTGGTTTCATCTATGTTTTATCGAGAGGTGTAGAATGTGAAAGTGAGGAGGTAATAAACGATATGAAGTCTAATGTGCAGTATTGGGACTCAACATAGGCAAGTTATGGTGGTCTTTTTAAGCGAGGTTACCATTAAAGATTAATTAGGGTGCTTCCGTCTATGCTGAATTGCCATGATGAGTAAAGGTTGGGGCTTTTTTCATCAGAAGAACACAATTCCAGCTGATTTGTTGTAGTTTGTAATTCAGAAAGGGTAGACCAGAACAGTAGTTGAGGGACAAATGGCAATCTTGTACGAGATTTAGAACAGGGAGGAGATGCTTCTTTAACAAGACTCTTGAGGTTGAAATAGTCAAATGTTTAGTGCTTGAGGCATAACAATATTGAAAATCAACCTTCGATTGAATCAGTGGGCGAAGGAAAAGAAAGATGAAGGGATATGGTAACAAGGTGGGTAAATGTGTTGAGGATTACTTGGTGGCATGAATGGTAAATGCTGATATGGACCGGTTGAGCTGAACATCCTGTTTCCATGTTGTAACTTTTATATATTTTTTGTAAGTACCACAGGTTTAAGGAGAATACCAATGCAGTTCAAGTGGCTAAGAGTGTCCTATGGGGCTTTGTCAGTAACACCCATGTCCTGAGATCAAATCACAAATAAATTCAGTTTATATTCTCACAGGGTCTTTCATTCAGAATTCCACAATGTTGGGGCTGTGCTTTTAATGTAAGGTTTAACAGGCTGTCTTTTTCTTTATTTAAACAGTTCGTTTGGTATTCCTAAACCAATGTTAATTCTCCGTTATGGTCTTAAACTGTACCCGAGCTAAATCATATCCAGAAAGAATTATAGTTGTATGAATATAAATTTCTAGCTTATTTGTTTAACATACTGCTTCATGGCTAATGGACTTTGCTTGCTGGGATGTTACTGTTTAATTGTATCAAGCATTTAACTACTTATTTCAATTGGAATTTCCATATTAAAAATATACAAGATTGTTTTGTCATTTTGTAGGTTAGAGAATGCTTTTTATGAGCATGCACAGACATATTATTACACAGAGATCCGGAGGGTTAAATCGCACAAAGAATTCTTGAACAAAACAACTCATCAGGTAAATATAGTTCAGGGTATTGGGCAGGAGTGGGGGGAGTGGAAAGGGTGCAGACACGTTGGGCTGAATGGGCCTTCTGCACTGTAACAATTCTGTGTGTGGTATGACCATAAGAAGTAGGAGTAGAATTAGGCCACTCGGCCCATCGAGTCTGCTCTGTCATTCAATCATGGCTGATATTTTTCTCATCCCCATTCTCCTGCCTTTTCCCCATAACCCCTGATCCCCTTATTAATCAATAACCTATCTATCTCAGTCTTAAAGACACTCAATGACCTGGCCTCCACAGCTTTCTGCGGCAAAGAGTTCCACAGATTCACCACACTGGCTGAAGAAATTCCTCCTCATCTCTGTTTTAAAGGATCGTCCCTTTAGCCGGAGGTTGTGCCCTCTAGTTCCCGTTTTTCCTACTAGTGGAAACATCCTCTCCACCTCCACTCTATCCAGGCCTCTCAGTATCCTGTAAGTTTCAATAAGATCCCCCTTCATCCTTATCAACTCCAATGAGTACAGACCCAGAGTCCTCAACCATTCTCATATGTCAAGCTCTTCACTCCAGGAATCATTCTTGTGAACCTCCTCTGGACCCTTTCCAAGGCCAGACATCCTTCCTTAGATATGGGGCCCAAAACTGCTCGCAGTACTCCAAATGTGGTCTGACCAGAGCCTTCTATATCCCTGCTCTTATATTCTACTGTCTTACTTGGTCTGGATGCATTAATATTTATATAGCATCCTCCAGTTCGGGTTGGGGAATGTTAACTTTCATTAACAATGTACATTAATCAATGTCGCTGCTTGGGAGTATTTTACTAATCACAGCTCAGCATCAAAATTTCAAAACTTCTCCCTGGCTTTGGACTCTGTAGTGTTTTCACCAAATAATTGCAGTCACTGCATAGGAGAAAACCATTTGGGTTACTTCAGCACAACCCACACCAACCCTATCCCAATCCTTTTTAAATTCCTCCTGTTCAAGTTCTTATTCCATTCTCTATCAAATGATCTGGTCTCTGCCTTGATCACCATTTGTAGTGAAATATTCTGTGACCTAAAATCCTCATTGGCGCAACCTTTCTTCTCTCTGTGCCCTTGGTTCTTGCAGTTCAAATCCTTGGTCTCAGTCGCCACCTCCCCATTTGTCCACCAGTGGATGGAAACCTTTCACTTGTTTCTTGCTCCAAAGTTCCCAGGTTTTGCTTGCTCCTTTGCTGCATGCTCCTTTCTCGATACTGCTTCCTTTCACCAATGAAGCTGTCCTTTAGGCTCTATTGGAAATGCTAGGCCCCACGCGTACCTCATTCCTCAGTCTCCCTCCCTCCCTCTCACCTGTCTGAGCCCCAGTGACCTAACTTCTCTCCACCACCACCACCCCCCCAACCCACTTATTCCTCTGGCTTCCAAACACACTTTCCCTCTAAGTAGCCAGTGTGGCTTTCAGTCACCATTAAGCGTGGGCTGGCTCTTTGCAGTGAGCAGATGTCAGCTGACATTATCATTTTCAATGGCGGCAACATATAATGGTTGATATTACAAAGTAGCCACGATCTGTTCACGTACACTTCTAGCCAATCTGGTAGGGATGGCAACCATAATTATGATTCCAAGTTATAATCTAATGGGTTTATTTGAAATCATAAGCTTTTGGCGTGCTGCTCCTTCGTCGGGTGAAGTGTCCACCTCAGTCCAACACCGGCATCTCCTCATCATAATTATGATTTGGAAGAGTAGTCAAAGGGTTGTTTTGCTTTGTTAATTGCATTACATAATTAGATGTTCTGTAAATCTTCAACCATTGACTATTTTATATAAAAGGGTTCAGTTACTGCTCAAGAATCTCCCAAGCCCATGGTGTTTGCTGAATGGGCAACCTGGGGTCTGGAGCACAGGGACCTAGCAGGTCTTTTTAAGACGAGTGATGTAAATGTTTGCTACTTGAATTCAGATAACTGTAATTTAAGTAAATTGGAGGCAAGTTAACTGTTCGCAAAGTTCAGATCCAGATCCAGTGGCTTTATATTGTAAAACTATTATTTTACATCTGTAATGAAATGGGACATGTGCGGGAAGCAATAATAAATTATTTATTTGGGTTTATTACTTGGGCTGAGGTAATACATGTTCATTTGTAAGCTACATGTCAGTCATTTTGGAATTATTGCACTTGTAACCAATTAAAACTCCTTGGAAATGATTAATATGTTAACAGTATGCATCTAGATATGAAAAGTCACCCCATTGTGGAACTTATTTACAGTTAGCAGTTTGTTACACTGCGCAATCTGTCTATGTCAAATGCATCTGATTTAAAGAATGCCAAAATTCTTACTTTGTACTTTAAACATGCGTTTTTTTTTTGATAGCTCTTATTTGTGAGGCATCAGTTCAAAACGGCTTTCTTCAGTGAACTGAAGCAGGATACACAAAATGCATTGAAGTAAGGCTTTTGTTAATTATTAGTATTCTTGACCTTTGTTAACTTTATCATTATAATTGAGTTCTATTTATTTTGTCTAAGTGTCTGGATTGCAATTGACCTGAACAAAAACCTGACTTTGGGGGGAGGCAAAATGAGTTCTGATTTATAAAAAAAAAAAAATTACCCCCAATCATCTCTTCACCGCAAGCTAAAGCATTTTCATATTTCGGAATGTGTGGGGATTGCTGCAGAGAAATAAACAGGAACAACTATCGGTTTCCACTACTACTCAGTGAACAACATGTCTTCATCCACAGCGTTTGAAATGGAAATAGCATTCAGCTTTCTGACTTTACGATTGCCAATCTGACCAATCAATTGCATCTCCCCCCTCTTCTCCCACCCCCCCCCCCCCCCCCCCCCCCCCTCAACTCTACCTAGCACAATGCAGCATTGAGTTGAACCTTAACCTTTGTATTTTGTCGGCATTGTGCCCATTGTAAAACTTGGTATTTGCTATAACACTTGAATGTTCATCAAACACACTGTACCTCGGGGATCTATTTATTTGAAGGTATCGGTGGCACAATGGTTAGCATTGCTGCCTCACAGCGCCAGGGACCCGGGTTCGATTCCCAGCTTGAGTCACTGTCTGTGTGGAGTCTGCATGTTCATCCCTTGTCTGCGTGGTTTTCCTCCAGGTGCTCCGGTTCCCTCTCACAGTCTGATAGATGTGCTAGTTAGGTGCATTGACCCGAACAGGTGCCGGAGTGTGGCGACCAGGGGAATTTCACAGTAACTTCATTGCAGTGTTAATGTAAGCCTTACTTGTGACTAATAAATAAACTTTAACTTTAAATCTTAATTTTCAGAAACTATAGAACGGCTTATAACCTTGTGCATGAACTGAGAGCTCATGAAACCAACATGCTTGAAATCAAGACCATGGCTGGATTCATCAACTATAAGGTGATTACGCAACTTATTAGTTATGGTATTATTTTGCCAGCTGATTGTAGAATTAACTGCATCGCATAGGTGAGTCTAATAGCTGGAAGTAACTCTCGTTTATTTATTACAGCAGTTTTGCAACTTTGTCTGCTTTTCAAAAGTAAGCAACACTATTAATCTTGAAAATATTGAAAAGCAACAAAAACATTAACAGACAGAATCTGCAATCGAATGACCTTGTGGATTTTTAAGTCTTGAGCAGCGTGTTTTGAAAATGGAGCATCTATAGCATAATTTCCATCCATTTGCCTGTTCATTTTAGTTCTATTTTATCTTGCATAGAGCAGTTTGAAATTCTATAGTCTGTCTGTTTGATGCAAGCATGAATGTTATCGTGAATGAGATGCTCCTTCGGAATGTGCTGAATTGGAAATTATTATAGTTTTTATTGAACAAATATTTAGTGAAACTTTCAGAATGGTTGAATAGAAGTAAAGTTGGGAGGAGTCATATTTTTCACTTAACAGATTATCTTTAACGAATTATTTTTAAAAGTAAAATACAGTTGATTCATTAATGTATTATCTCCCCACTGTAAGCTCAACAAAGTTCCATCCCGTCAAACTTTGGCCACGAACCTGATTTTGCAAGTTTTGTTCTTTTAAGCAGTAAAAAGGGAGCACCGGTGTATTGTTCAAAGCAGAAGTTTGGATTGATGTAATTACAATCCAGCTTTAATGCTGTGCCAGACCTAAAACGGACATGGAAGTTTGGGTCACAATTCATGAACAATGTGGTTGCCATAAATACATTGGGATGTGATTGACAGGGGCACGCATTTTTAATTTTGCTTTCTGCTTCTATTCTCCCAGATTTGTCGTTTATGTTTCCAGCACAATGCGCCATTGGACGCCATTGCGCAGTTCCGTAAGCATGTGGATTTGTGCAAAAAGAAGATAGGGAGTGCAGAACTGGCATTTGAACACACCGCCTGGATGTCTAAACAGTATGATCCTACTGAATTTACAAAACTCGCAATTGCTCCTTTGCCCCAAGCATGTTATGTGCATACAATATGGTGTGATAAACAAAACTTTATCTCTTTACCTATATTTTCTTCACCTACCTATTGATGAGGCTGGTTGTCCTCTGGAAACTTAATTGTAATTTTTTTTCTCTTTGTAAGATTTCAAGCGTTTGGGGATTTGTTTGACGAAGCCATTAAGCTTGGCCTCACAGCAATTCAGACCCAGAACCCGGGTTTCTATTACCAACAGGCAGCATACTATGCGCAGGAACGCAAACAACTGGCAAATCAACTCTGCAACCACGATGTATGTAAAGCTTCCAACAAATATGGAGTTTAGCTCTTTCTGGTAGTTTGAGATTATTGATAAAATGTGTTTATGTTCTATTATGTTATGGTATCAAATTTGTGGCTGACTAGAATACAAGATTGAAAAGTTTTTCTTTTACTTTGGCTGCTGCTACTTGTTGACTTCTGTATGTGGGGAGGGATGAGGTCATTGGCCACAAGGAAATAAATTTGCGGCTTAAATTTTCTAAGCCTTTAATTTGTATCTCAAGAGAATTCTGTTTTAAGTCATCATGTACAGGAGGGAAATTTATCTTTATTGAACACTTGACCCATGCGTTTGCATATCTTTACAATGATAATCAATACCATCACAGCATAGTGCATAATACTTTTGAATGACTTAATGCCTGTAAATTCAGTTATGAGAAATTTCTATAGCATTTTTTTTGGTCCTGAGTATTTTGTGAATTGCAATAATTATAGTGCCACATTAGTTTTCTTGTGCTCCTGTTCTCCATGTTCTCAATCATCCACAAAATTATTGCGAATAATAGTAGACCCATGCAAGCTGGGGCTGTCAGAATGTTACTTCCTTCACTTGCTTCAACTTAGCTCTTGCTCAACATATTCCAATGGCGCAATCAGACAGTTTAACCATAGCTACCAGACATGACCAAAAGCTGTTGCATAAAGTTTTAAAAGTTTATTTATTAGTGTCACAAGTAGGCTTACATTAACACTGCAATGAAGTTACTGTGAAAATCCCCTAGTCACCACACTCCGGCTCCAGTTCTGGCACACTGAGTGAGGAATTGGCATGGCCAATGCACCTAAACAGCATGTCTTTCGGACTGTGGAAGGAAACCAGAACGCCCGGGGGAAACCCACGCAGGCATGGGTAGAACGTGCAGACACTGCTCAGACAGTGACCCAAGCCAGGAATTGAACCTGGGTCCTTGGTGCTGTGAGGCAACAGTGCTAACCACTGTGTACAATGGGCAATAAATGCTAGCCAGTCAGCGACGCCAATGTCCCATGAATGAATTAAAAAAAAAAATTCAACTGAGGAGACTGCACAATAGATCACTGGGGGTGAGGGATAACGGAAGGATATAGTTGGCAATTAAAAGAGCATTTTTATCCAGCTGGGTGGTCAGGGCTTGGAGCTGCTAGAATTAATTGTTCATTCAGCAGTTCCAGCTCCAGTTGATCTTGCCAGGAAGAACAAGGCAGCTGAGGGGTGTGCTGACTAGAGAGACCAATGGAGAGTGCGAGAGAGGCTGGGATATTCAAACCTTGGCAGCAATTGTTCATACGGTTTGGATGCTTTCAGTTATCCCTGGGCGACTTACCTCCTGGTGGGTAATCATGGCTTCACTTTGTATGCACATGGCTGCACCACTGTTGTTTTGCTCATTTAACTTATGTAAAGCATATCCCAGTGCCTAAGCAAAGTCCCATTTGTTCCTGTGACTGAGGAATGCATATTGATAACACACGGACTTTCAGTGCTTCAGTCCAATATGTTGCATGTTTTATTGGGAGCCCATGATCTGCTGTCATCAGCATAGCTGAATAACACATTAAAAATTGAAGGGATGAAATGAATTTCTCCTGTTTGACAGTTTCAAATTTCTTCACCTGAAATGTTTGAGTGGTTAGTTTCTTTATGTATTAACTCTGCATTATTATGTTTATTCTTCATAGTCCTCTACCACCTATCCTAGTCCTGATCCATTGGAGACACCTGCTGGAGTGTTGGACTTTTTTGGGCAAAGACCTTGGAGGCAAAGTCATCAAAGTAAGGCAGGAATTACCATCAGAATAATTTAATGAAGTGAAAAGTTTTGATGAGTGAAAACTGTGATCTTGGAAAGGCTCTTTTAAAATCTTGCAGTGGAATTCCTCTCGTTGTACATAATTACCTAGTTTTAAATGTTTGATTTGATTTATTATTGTCACATATATTAGTTTACGGTGAAAAGTATTGTTTCTTGCGCGCTGTACAGACAAAGCATACTGTTCATAGAGAAGGAAAGGAGAGAGTGCAGAATGTAGTGTTACAGTCATAACTAGGGTGTAGAGAAAGATCAACTTAATGAGAAGCAAGTCCATTCAAAAATCTGATGGCAGCAGGGAAGAAGCTGTTCTTGAGTTGATTGGTACGTGTCCTCAGACTTTTGTATTTTCTTCCTGATGGAAGGAGGTGGAAGAGAGTATGTCCTGGGTGCATGGAGTCCTTGGTTATGCTTTTCTGAGGCACGGGAAGTGTAGATGGAGTCAATGGATGGAAGGCTGGTTTGAATGATGGACTGGGCTTCGTTCACGGCCCTTCGTAGTTTCTTGCGGTGTTGGGCAGAGCAGGAGACATATCAAGCTGTGTTACAAGCGGAAAGGGTGTTTTTTATGGTGCATCTATAAAGGTTGGTGAGAGTCGTAGCTGACATGCCAAATTTCCTTAGTTTTCTGAGAAATTAGAAGCGTTGGTGGGCTTTCCTAACTATAGTGTCAGCATGGGGGGGAACCAGGACAGATTGTTGGTGATCTAGACACCTAAAAACTTGAAGCTTTCGACCATTTCTACTTCGTCCCCATTGATGTTGACAGGGGCATGTTCTTCTTTACATTTCCTGAAGTCGATGACTATCTCCTTCGTTTTGTTGCCATTGAGGGAGAGATTATTGTTGCCGCACCAGTTCACCAGATTCTCTATCCCATTCCTGTACTCTGTCTCGTCATTGTTTGCGATCCGACCCACTACGGTGGTGTTGTCAGCAAACTTGAAAATCGAGTTGGAGGGGAATTTGGCCACACAGCAATATATGTTTTGATCAGCGACGAGGCAAGTTTAGCAGGTCTGTTTCCTTGTGAAGCTGTCCCACTGTGCTCAAGGTATTGGTCATTGTGATATTTAATTATGTGCCACCGCTGGTCAAAACCTGTGCTGGTGTTGTTCATTGTTTAGATTTCAAAGGTTGTTTTGTTCATGAGTCAAATCGCTAAGTTATATTGTCGCTCAAAAAAAAGACTTTAATTTAATCATATCGTTTCACTGTTGTGATCTTGGTGGAGATCAATAACTTTATTTTGAAACCATAAACCCAGGTTTCTAAACTAAAAGAAGGAAGCTGCAATGTTCACGGTTCAAATCAAAAGAAATTAACACAAAAATCAAAGAATATTAAACAGTCAAATATGTTAAAGGTACAACAAAAACTCAGTTAGTTGTAATCTAAACTGAATTCTTAAATCGCATTTCCTTCTGCCCCCAGTGAATTCAGATCAGATCGTTATCTCACATTATGAGGTTAACCACATGGTTTGTGTACTGCTACGCAGGTTCGTGTAAGGATGGAGATTTTTTGGGTCTTCTGTTTCCTTTCGGCAAGATTGTCCCTTCAAGTCTTTTCCAATCTTCCTTCGATTGCAAACTCCCCATTCAACTCTGGCGTTCTGACCTGTTCTCCTTGGATCAGAACGGTCCTGGTTCTAATACTCTTTAATTCTGGATTTGCTTCTAAAACACACTCTGTCCTCAGCTTGGCTATGCCAAAAGCCCAACTCATTGTTAGAAGTCTTTCAGTTAACAAGTGATTTAAATTATTTTGACCAACGTGCAAAATTTCCACGAAACCCTTTTGAGAGAGAGATTTTCTGCAGCCTGCTTATTCTAAAACCTAAACCAAAACTGCTTGAATGTAGAATCACCCCCAGTACTATTCATCCCATCATTAACTTAATCATAGAAACCCTACAGTACAGAAAGAGGCCATTCGGCCCATCGAGTCTGCACCGACCACAATCCCACCCAGGCCCTACCCCCATATCCCTACAGATTTACCCACTAATCTCTCTAACCTACGCATCTCAGGACACTAAGGGCAATTTTTAGCGTGGCCAATCAACCTAACCCACACATCTTTGGACTGTGGGAGGAAACCGGAGCACCCGGAGGAAACCCACGCAGACACGAGGAGAATGTGCAAACTCCACACAGACAGTGACCCAAGCCGGGAATCGAACCCAGGTCCCTGGAGCTGTGAAGCAGCAGTGCTAGCTACTGTGCTGCCCCTTTTTTCACAATATACATATTAACGATTTGGATGAGGGAACAAAATGTAACATCTCAAAGTTTGCAGATAATACCAAGTTGGGGGGAGGGTGAACTGTGACGATGCAGAGATCCTTCAGAATGATCTGGACAGGTTGGCTGAGTGGACAAATCAATGCCTAATGTAGTATAATATGGATAAATGTGAGGTTATTCACTTTGGAAACAGAAACAAGAAGGCAGATTAGTACCTGAATGGCTGCAAATTGGGAGAGGAGGGTGTGCAGCGAGACCCGAGTTTCCTTATGCACCTGTAACTGAAGGTAAGCAGCAGGCAGTAAAGAAGGCAAATGGTATGTTGGCCTTCATTGCAAGAGGTTTTGAATACAGGAGCAGGGATGTGTTGTTGCAATTATACAAGGTCTTGGTGAGGCCACACCTAGAGTATTGTGCGCAGTTTTGGCTGGAGTTCAGATGAATGAGGTGGGATCTCCTCGAGACTTTTAAAATTCTAACAGGGCTAGACAGGGTAGATGCAGGGAGGAGAGGTTGCCATCTGTCCTGAATTCAGCGTGTAATCCTGTGTCAAGATCTTTGAGTACTTCCTGGAGCATAGCCGATAGGTATATGGTAAACAGAACTGGAGCCAATGCATAGCTTTGCTCGGTGGGCACTGATGGCAGGAAAGGCATCTGATAACATACCACATTGCATCATGCTGGACATCATACCATCGTGAAATGAGCAAATGACACTGATCAAAAGGCACTGTGCCACCGAAGTAATCCCATCCATTTAAGTAACGGGTACACAGTAATTTCAATTGATGCGATGCTAATTTGTTGTATTATTTCTCACTTGTGTCAGTTCTTGCCCTGGTATCATTGGGAAATAGTTTTCTTTGAAACCAGAAAATTGACTGCATTTTAAAAGTACTTTATTGATCGAAAAGCGCTTTGAGATGTCCGCTTCATGTGAAGTGAAGGTCCATATTCTTTTGAGGATAAAAACTATTTTATGTATTATTATACTATTATATGGTGTCCATTGACCTGACCAAGACTTTTGACACAGTGAACCAGGAAGCCCTATGAAAGGTTCTGTACAAATATGGCTGCCCTGAAAATATCATAGAATCCCTACAGTGCAGAAGGAGGCACCGTGCTTAGCACTGCTGTCTCACAGTGCCAGGGACCCAGGTTTAATTCCGGCCTCAGGTGACTGTCTGTGTGGAGTTAGCACGTTCTTCCCATGTCTGCGTGGGTTTCCTCCAGGTGCCCCGATTTCCTCCCACAGTCCAAAGATGTGTGGGTTAGGTGAATTGGCCATGCTAAATTGCCCCTTAGTGTCAGGGGGATTATGATGTGGAGATGCCGGCGTTGGACTGGGGTAAACACAGTAAGAAGTTTAACAACACCAGGTTAAAGTCCAACAGGTTTATTTGGTAGCAAAAGCCACACAAGCTTTCGAGGCTCTGAGCCCCTTCTTCAGGTGAGTGGGAATTCTGTTCACAAACAGAACTTATAAGACACAGACTCAATTTACATGAATAATGGTTGGAATGCGAATACTTACAACTAATCCAGTCTTTAAGAAACAAAACAATGGGAGTTGTTTTGTTTCTTAAACTCCCATTGTTTTGTTTCTTAAAGACTGGATTAGTTGTAAGTATTCGCATTCCAACCATTATTCATGTAAATTGAGTCTGTGTCTTATAAGTTCTGTTTGTGAACAGAATTCCCACTCACCTGAAGAAGGGGCTCAGAGCCTCGAAAGCTTGTGTGGCTTTTGCTACCAAATAAACCTGTTGGACTTTAACCTGGTGTTGTTAAACTTCTTACTGTGTCAGGGGGATTAGCCAGAGTAAATACCTGGGATTCTGGGGATATATATGCCTGGACGTCATATGTATATGACGTTCTCACCAGTGGAGTTTTGTCATGGAGATTAGAACCAATCAACTCCTTGTCTCAGCCTCCGGAGTTTCCAAGTACAGACAAATTCCACTGAGATGAGGATTCCTAGTAGAATACTGATGACCTTTTTTTACCTTCTTGGTTCATACTCAACAAAGTCTTAAACAATTAAGTTCAAAACATAAAGTTTATCTTTGTCAGGTTATTTCCAGTAAATCACTCACCAGGGCTTTTGCCTTTAAAACAGATTTTTCAAAAATCATTTGCCCACCCCCTTTGCTCATCTTTCTGGACAGGAACCAATCATTATTAGTATAGATCATTTACCTTGACCAATAACACTCTACTCTCTGATGGCATGGAAATACGTAAATGAAATTCTTTCCCTCCGTCTCCCAGCAACTCTTTATCGGGAAATTGTATTGATCTATTCATTTGACCGGGATTGCTCGAACTATCTGAGACCCGCACTGTTAAGAGGGTCCTTTTGCTTTACTCAGTCGCTGTATTTTTTCAAAGAATGTAGTTCCTTGTACTCCGCTGTACCCACCATGCCTTGGGGCAGTGTGTAGTTGCCAAGGTGTATTTTTTAACGCAGCATGTAATACGTTTTCAAAAATACATGCTTAAATTCTCTAACAGTGATTATATGTGTTTCTATACAAACAGTACTTTTGTAACTCCAGGTACTTTGTGATTTTTCTATACTGCATTCATTCTAAATTAATCTTTCTGGTCTGTTAGTTTTTTTAGTCCCAGGTTATGCTAAACCCCTCTAAAAGGGAGTAATCGTGAGATTACTACCCTAGAGGTCCTGTTTTTTAGCTCCCGACCTAACTCCCTGAATTGTCTTTGTAGGACCTCTTCCTGCCAACACAATGTCCTTCCAAATTTTAAAAGAAAATACAGCTCTTGAAGATATGGTTTCCCAACAATCAGAACTGATGTATATTCCAAGAGCATTGAACAAAGATCAACCTTCAAACAGGACCAGTCGATATACTTGTTTTTAAATGAATCACAGAATTGTTACAGCGCTAAAGGAAGCCATTTGGCCCATCGTGTCTGCACCAACTCTCCAAACGAGCAGCTCACTTAGTTCCATTCTCCCGCCTTCCCCCGAAAACCCTGCACGTTATTTTTCAAATATTGGTCTAATTCACTTTTGAGTGTTTTAGTTGAACCTGCCTCCACCACACACTCAGTGCATTCCAGAACCAAACCACTCGCGGAGTGAAAAAGCTTTCTTTACATCACCATTGCTTGTTTTTGCTAATTACTTTAAATCTGTACCTTCACATTCTCAATCCTTCCCAGAGTGGGAACAGGTTCTCCCTATCTACCCTGTTCAGACCCTTCATGATTTTGAAAGCCTCCAGCAGATCTCCTCTCAGCCGTCTTTTTTCTAAAGAAAACAATCCCAACTTCTCCAATATGTCCTCCTAACTGAAGTTTCTCATCCCAGGAACCTGAATCTTTTCTGCACTCCCTCCAGTGCCTTCATATCCTTCCTAGAGTGCAGCATCCAGAACTGGACACAGTTCAAAATGCTCAAAGGGTTGTGCATTATTGAAAGTACATGATGGCTATAAAGTTAGATATACGCTATTTTATATTTGCATACCATTTTAGTTTAACGTTTATTTATTAGTGTCACAAGCAGGCTTACATTAACACTACAATGGAGTTACTGTGAAAATCCCCTAGTCACCACACTCCGGCGCCTGCTCGGGTACACTGAGGGAAAATTTAGCATGGCCAATGAAGCTAACCAGCACGTCTTTCAGATTATGGGAGGAAACTGGAGCACCCGGAGGAAACCCACGCAGACGTGGGAAGAACATGCAGACTCCATACAGATAGTGACCCAAGCCGGGAATGGAACCCAGGTCCCTGCCACTGTGAGGCAGCAGTGCTAACCACTGTGCTGTCCATTTTAAAAGATAGCGATGGTATGTTGAATGCATCTTTTTAGAATTTTTGAGGTGATGACAATGGAAGTGTGAAATTGCCCAGAATTCCTTTAAAAAAATGCATTCCATCCCCATGGCAACAGTTTGGTCATTGATTTTGAATGGGCTGCAGTGTAACTGAAATACTGTTACTCATAGTGAAATTATCCCACTGTGATAATATGACCATCCAGTAGGTTTTCCCCAGTCTGTTTCTTTCCAATGTCATTGATTATTTACATTTAATGGATTACAAACTGTCCTATCCAGGTATCGAACCCCCAGACCCTGAGAAAGAGAAAGTTGGCATTCTGGCCCTTCAGCTCAAAGAACGAGATGTTGACCATTCTGTAAGTATACTTTCCTACAGATGTGGCCTACGATGAATACAACATGATTTAGACACAAGATTTAAACTGTTTTGATGAACGGGAACAATACCTGATTGCGTGTTTTATCTATCCATTGTCAGGAATTGATAATCACCCTCCTGAGTAATGCAGTGGCTCAGTTCAAGAAATACAAGTGTCCCCGAATGAAGAGTCATTTGAGTGAGTAATCCTTACCAAATATTCTTGCAACCAGACCTGCCTCGTGCTTGCCATTCTTTAATATATTTTTTGAGTGGGTTACTTGTCTCTCTGAAAGCTAATTTTATGTCACCATGCTGTTCTGTGTTGGCAGTGGTTCAAATGGGTGAAGAGTATTATTATGCTAAGGACTACAGCAAAGCATTAAAGTGAGTATCTTCAGATATCTATTATGTAAAATTAACTTAAAAGACAGACATGGTCACATTTTAATGTATTTCCAGTTTAAAGTTTATTAGTGTCACAAGTAGGCTTACATTAACACTGCAATGAAGTTGCTGTGAAAATCCCCGAGTTGCCACACTCCGGCACCTGTTTGGGTACACTGAGGGAGAATTTAGCGTGGCCAATGCACCTAATCAGCATGTCGTTTGGAGTGTGGGAGCACCCGGAGGAAACGCAAACACCGGGAGAACGTGCAGACTCCGCACAGACAGTGACCCGAGGCTGGGAATCGAACCCAGGTCCTTGGCGCTGTGAAGCAGCAGTACTCGACTACATTTGCTGCTGTATTTTTGTGTACGCCTTTGTACTTTGAATGCTGGTGTGGTAGAAAACATTTTTCATTGTACAACTGGATACCTTAATTATTTCCCAAATTCTGATGTAGAGCTTAATCCAATACAAAGGCCATTTTAGTTCCAGTCCGTCCAATGTTGGAAAACATCTCTCACTGTTTGGACATTACTTGTTTATTTTTCTCTTTTTCTTTTCCCCTCCCAGTTTATTGTTGAGTATTTTCTTTCCCTCACAGATTGCTGGATTATGTGATGTGTGATTACCGCAGTGAACGCTGGTGGAAGTTGCTTACCTTTATTCTGACTACTGCACTCAAATGTGCTTACCTGATGGGTCAAATCAAAGATTACATCACCTACTCGCTGGAGCTACTTGGGAGGTGTATCCTTGCTTCAGTATAGCTATTGTTGCTTTGTTTCCAACATTTTTATATTACTGGATATTTATATATTGGATATCTCTTAATAACAATTTCCTGGGTTGTAAGTGTCATGTATTTAGATTTTGGGTCTCGGAATCGAAGGCTATGAGGAGCAGGAAGGAAAGTGGAATTGAAACCCAAAATCGGCCATGATCGTATTGAATGGCAGAGCAGACTCGACCGGTCATATGTTCTACTCCTCCTATGTCTTGTGTTCTTGTGGGTATAGTGAGAG
Organism: Mustelus asterias; assembly: GCF_964213995.1. Taxonomy (NCBI): domain Eukaryota; kingdom Metazoa; phylum Chordata; class Chondrichthyes; order Carcharhiniformes; family Triakidae; genus Mustelus; species Mustelus asterias. Next base: position 120,883,284 of record NC_135806.1, on the reverse strand, counting down.
CAGAGATTAAATCTTCTTTTTCATGTTCTTTTTAGTCTCTCTAATATATCCTGAATTATGCAACGAGAGGTACATGTGACAGCATAATCATGTGGTTATTGTTGTGGTGGCCTCCACAACTTGTGTCAATGCAGCTATGTCTACCCCTCTAAGAAGAACAGCCTGATGTGAACACTCCTTCGGTCCTGTCAGGTTGACATTCTTTTGCTTTGTGTACTACTTGGCAAAAGGACACAGTGGGAGCGTGTCCATTCATTAGTCATAAAATCCTTACAGTGCAGAAGGAGGCCGTTTGGTCCATCGAGTCTGCACTGACAACAATCCCACCCAGATCCTATCCCCATAACCCACATGTTTACCCTGCTACCTTTTCTGTAGCCTGGTTCTTATTCATTATTTATACCAGAGTTGACAAGAACAAAGAACAATACAGCACAGGAACAGGCCCTTCGGCCCTCCAAGCCCGCGCCGCTCCCTGGTCCAAACTAGACCATTCTTTTCTATCCCTCCATTCCCACTCCGTTCATGTGGCTATCTAGATAAGTCTTAAACGTTCCCAGTGTGCCCGCCTCCTCCACCTTGCCTGGCAGCGCATTCCAGGCCCCCACCACCCTCTGTGTAAAATATGTCCTTCTGATATCCGTGTTTAAACCACCCCCCCCCTCGCCTTGAACCTATGACCCCTCGTGAACGTCACCACCGACCTGGGAAAAAGCTTCCCACCGTTTACCCTTTCATAATTTTATACACCTCTATTAGGTCTCCCCTCATCCTCCATCTTTCCAGTGAGAACAACCCCAGTTTACCCAATCTCTCCTCATAACTAAGCTCCTCCATACCAGGCAACATCCTGGTAAACCTCCTCTGCACTCTCTCTAAAGCCTCCACGTCCTTTTGGTAGTGTGGCGACCAGAACTGGACGCAGTATTCCAAATGCGGCCGAACCAACGTTCTATACATCTGCAACATCAGACCCCAACTTTTATACTCTATGCCCCGTCCTATAAAGGCAAGCATGCCATCTGCCTTCTTCACCACCACCTCCACCTATGACGTCACCTTCAAGGATCTGTGGACTTGCACACTCGGGTCCCTCTGCGTATCTACACCCTTTATGGTTCTGCCATTTATCATATAGCTCCCCCCTACATTAGTTCTACCAAAATGCATCATTTCGCATTTATCTGGATTGAACTCCATCTGCCATTTCTTTGCCCAAATTTCCAGCCTATCTATATCCTTCTGTAGCCTCTGAGACATGTGGGAGGAAGTGTTGACTTGCTCTGTTCAGGCAGTATGGGAAGTGTGTTGCCACTGGCTGTTTTATAGATCCGTGAAACAATTTGTTTTTCTTCTTCTTGAGCTTTGGAGCTGAATGGTGAACGTGAATTTATTCAAGTAATAATTTTCTACATGCACAATTGAACCTTTTGCTCTTTGTTTCACATTTTTCTTCAGTTCTTCCCTGAACATGAGCAGGAGCCGACCATTCGGCCCCTTGAACCTGCTCCGCCATTCAATAATGTCATGGTTGATCTGATGGTCTCAATTCCACTTTTCTACCTGTCTCCCATAACCCTCGACTTCCTTGTAAATTAAAAACTGTATAATTCGCCCTTTAATGTATTCAATGTCTCAAAGAACAGTACTGCACAGGAACAGGCCCTTCAGCCTTCCAAGTCTGCACCGATCATGATGTCTGCCTAAACTAAAACCGTATGCACTTACGGAGTCCGTATCCTTCCATTCCCATCCTATTCATGTATTCGTCCAGTTGCTCCTTAAATGCTGCTATCGTACCTGCTTCCACCACTTCCCTGGGCAGCGCGTTCCAGACATTCACCACCCTCTGTGTAAAAAAAAAACTTGCCTCGCACATCTCCTCTAAACTTTTCCCCATGCACCTAAAACCTATGTCCCCTAGTACTTGACTTTTCTATCCTAGAAAAGAGCATCTGACTATCCACTCTGTCCAGGCCACTCATAATCTTGTAGACTTCTATCAGGTCACCCCTCAACCTCCATCGTTCCAGTGAGAACAAACCGAGTTTATCCAACCTCTCCTCATAGCTAATACCCTCCAGACCACTCTCGGCCTGCACTACTGTCTGGGGAAGAGAATTCCAACGGTTAAAGAGCTTTGGAGAAGAAATTCCTCCCTTTCTCCCCATCTTGAGACGTCTCCTGAAACTATGCCCCTAGTTCTAGATAGTTACTGAGCTGCTGACTCTTGATGGGACCCAGTTCCACAGATACTGCAAACCCTTTGGTATTTCACCCAAGTGAACCAAGACAGGATTTTAGATTCTAAAGGGAATTGTGCCAATCCCAGTGCTGCTGTGCTTGAACCTGAATTACCCACTCGACTATATCAAACTGCTAGCACAGTGGGTGTAACAGTCTCATCACCCAGTACCAGCACTGAGCACTCCCAGGGCCAATATAAATGGCTTCAGAATAACATATATACTCTGTCCCAAAAACAAACCTGAACAAAAACACCCAAAGAACGTCTGTATCTTCCAGGTTCCTGTAGATATCAAGGAATATGGGGAATAGTTTGGGAAAATGGCCTTGAGATCGAAGATCAGCCATGATCTTGTTGAATGGTAGAACGAGCTTGTGGGGCCAAATGGCCTCTTCCTGCTGCTATGTTCCTATCTACAGCACATGGACTGCAGCTGTTCATGAAGGCAGCTCACCACCACCTTCTCAAGGACAATCAGGAATGGACAGCAAATGTTGACCTTGTTCGCATTCCATGAATAGTTGAAACATAGTGCTGAAAACTTGCAGATATGCAGGCTTTCCAGCAGAGCTCACTGGATAGCAATCAGAAACAAAATCTTGGACAGCATTGAACAAATGACAGGGTATCCCGTCCCTCCACCTGAACAAGTCGGCAGGGAATGCTCCAAGAAGTATTAATTGGCTGAAGGTGAGACATGTGGGAGGAAGTGTTGTCTGCCGGGCAAACACATTGAATGGGATTCTCCAGCCTCGACCGTGGCATTCTAGCCAAAACTCCATTCACTTTCAGCGGCACCGGACAATCATGGCTGATTGTCCAACTCAATAGCCTAATCCTGCTATCTAAGGTTGGAAAATTTTGGCCGTTGTGAGAGTGGTGGCCATTGGCTCGGTCTACGGGCAGTCTCGTCTGTCAGTCCAGGAACCAGAATGCATGTACTTGCTGAAGGGGTGTCATGATGGGCTTAGAAAGGAAGGTTGGGTGGGAAGCAACCCTTAGTGACCATTAACTGGCCTCAGTTTGGACAGGTGAGAGGCTAAGGCCACCTGCTGATTTTTATGCCCAACTCTGTCTCTCTCTTTCCCCCCCCCCAAAAGGTGTTGAGGCCAATTGTAAGGCCCTGGAGGTTGTCCTAGTTAAGCTCTGCTAACTTTGCCCCACATCATAAAATTATGGTTCCTTCCTTGCTTGAAAAATGGCGCCAATATTAACTCACGTTTGATACTGCTTTGAGAATTTTCCTTTACTGAAGTGACAGCTTCCACACTGAGTAGTGAACAGAAATCTCGTATAGAAAAGAATTTGATAAAGGTTTTGATGGTTAGTATTTGCAGTAACAGTTTTTAAAATCTTTCAAAATGAAGAAAAGATAAATTACATTGCCTCTACTTCCTTCATACATCCATAGAATGAAAGCCCGGCTCCAGAGCCTGATTGCGACTCCAAGGCCATCAAAACTGCTCAGAAAGTGTGGGCAGACCGTATTTCTTTAGCTGGAAGTAACATATTCACTATCGAGATGCAAGATTACGTGCCATTTGGTAAGTTAATTTTTTTGGAAAACATTTAATTGATATATGGTAATTTATCTTGAAGATGCAAGCTTCATAGTGCAAAACCTTTGTGGTTTGACTCATTGCCCTCTATGCTTGGTTATCATTTCCTTTTGTAGCAAGATTGATGTTTAAAGTTTATCAAAGTACTAAAGTTCAAAGTTTATTTATTATTGTCACAAGTACAATGCAATAGAAACATAGAAGGTAGGAGCAAGAGGGGGGCATTCGACCCTTTGACTCTGCTCCGTCATTCATCACAATCATGGCAGATTGTCCAACTCAATAGCCTAATCCTGCTTTCTAATGAAGTTACTGTGAAAATCCCCTAGTTGCCACACTCCGGCACCTGTTCGGGTACATTGCAGAATTTTGGCGTGGCCAATGCACCTAACCAGCACGTCTTTGGGAGGAAACCGGAGCACCCGGAGGAAACCCACGCAGACACGGGGAGAACGTGCAAACTCCACACAGACAATGACCCAAGCCGGGAATTGAACCCGGGTCCCTGGTGCTGTGAGGCAGCAGTGCTAACCACTGCGCCACCGTGCCGCCCTGACGTGCAGCCTGGAATATTATTTCTGCTGCTCCTCTGACCTAGAAATAACTTGTTAACTCTGTTTGCCATTCCGCGTGATTGTTAAGCATGAAACATATTTTTCAAATTTGTGTTTGCTCACTGAGTAAAGTCACTGTTTGTTTCTCCTGTTCTTGTGCCTATTTTCTGTTTCTATGTAGTTGAATGTAAAGCCCGCTTCCTGGCTCCAAGTTTCCACGTTGATGTCCCAGTGCAACTCCATGTGTACCTCCGAGCTGACTGCCCGCATCCATTTAGATTTTCAAAGCTCTGTGTCTGTTTTAACAACCAGGTGAGAAACCATAGATCCATTCTGAGGTAAGGCCTTATCTGCCTGTAAAGGCAAGATTTTCACCCAAGTGTTTTGCTTGGGTCAGTAGTAGCACCCTTGAATTGTCAGGCCACACCCTGCACTATACTTTAGTGGTTAAAAGCGGTGTGTGATTGGGATATGTAGCAGGATAGTGCGAATGGTTCTATAGTTTATTTTCCTATCCTTGTGATAGGAAGAAGGCAACTCTTGACCACCACTCACCATTGCGGCAACCTGAGGTTTTAATGAAGAATGCCTTGTTATGTAAATAGCTGGAGCTGCTGAGACCTCAGGAACCATATGCACAAGGGTGAAGTCCAAAGTATAGCTGATGAATTACTGACTCAGGACCCCAGTTGCTGGCAGTTACTAGCTGGAGGGGTAGTATTATGCTCCAGGATTCCTCCCACTCTGCTGTAGGTAACCCTGCAAGCCAGTGCCTCAATGAGCCAAGGCTCTGCGCCAAGTGCTGGCAAGTGGGATCAGGTGCGCAGGTCAGGGCATTTCATGCGTTGGTGCAGACTCGAAGGGCCGAAGGACCTCTTCTGCACTGTGGTAATCTGTGATCCTGAGCAGGGTAGTCCTAACTAGTCAAGAGCAGGGGATCATAGAAACCCTACAGTGCAGAAGGAGGCCATTCGGCCCTTCAAGTCTATGCCGACAACAATCCCATCCAGGCCCCATCCCCGTCACCCCACATATTTACCCTGCTAATCCCTCTAACCTACGCATCCTGGGACACTAAGGGACAATTTAGCTTGGCCAATCAATCTATCCTGCACATCTTTGGACTGTGGGAGGAACCCGGAGCACCCGGACATGGGTGGGGGGGGGGGGGGGGGGGGGGAAATGTGCAAAATCCGTACAGACAGTGACCCAAGCCGGGAATCGAACCCAGATCTCTGGAGCTGTGAGGCAGCAGTGCTAGCCACTGTGCCACCATGCCGCCCCAAGTCCTGTGGGTAAGCTGTATTGTTTTACCTTGGGCGAGCATCTAAAAATCCCTGTGTGCGTTTTTCAGAGGATGTGGGGTGTGGGTTGGTGCTCCGAAGCTTTGACTCTGACTTTGTGTCCCAAGTCTCTGAAATAGGAATAGAAATTGCAGGAACTATACTGAAAGGCTACATACCCAAAATATTAGCCTGCCATGTTTCTTTATTATAAAGTTTGACTGGCCAGCATATCCCTGGGGTTATTTTGAATTTCCACCATGTACCTGCTCCCTAAACCTAGCTTCTTGCAGTGTATCATTGTATGTGCACTCTAAATTGGGCAAACACAAATTTTACATAGAATAGAAGTTACAACCCTGAAGCAGGGTTCACGTCAGTGTTTATGCTGCACATGAACCTCATGTTCATACTCTTTCAATATAATTCTTCTATTCCCTTCTCCCTTGTGTTTATCTCGATTTCCTTTACCAACACTTATGCCAGTCACCTCAGTTGTTCCTTGGGGCAGCGAGTTCCACATTCTAATCACTCTCTCCAATATATTTCTGTGCATTCTTGGTTGGGAAACTCCTAATTGTCAGTGAACTCAATTGCAATCGCTGTATACTTTGTTATTAACTTAATTTTTTCTTATGAATACATGAATAGGATGGGAATAGAGGGATACCCCGGAAGGGTAGGGGATTTTAGTTCAGTTGGGCGGCATGGTCTGTGCAGGCTTGGAGGGCCGAAGGGCCCGTTCCTGTGCTGTAATTTTCTTTGTTCTTTGTTCTTAAGGAGTACAACCAGTACTGTGTAGTGGAAGAAACCTATCAAACATCTGACATCTTAGAAGCTTCATCACAGGGGACCATGTGCTTGGTTCCTGGCAAAACCAGGCAGTATGTGTTCAAATTTGTTGCCAGGACTGAAGATGTTGGAAAGAAAGTGGAGGTAAATTTTTATATAGTCATTATTTGCCAGTTTAAAATATCTGGAAAAAAAAGAATAGTGTAACTAAAAAATAAAGACTGATTACTGGTACAATTACATTGCAAAATATTTTCTTGCATTTTTGGGGTAACATTTCATTTTTCGTGTGTTTCATGTATTTAAAACATTCACAGGCTGTAAAAATCCTGTATATTTTTATAGCACTTGGTCGTGTAAGATTGAATGGATTGACTTTTGATGAAAAACATTCCAAAAATCGTCGTAGAGGCAATGTTTGCAGGGTGGCACGGTGGCACAGTGGTTAGCACTACTGCCTCACAGCGCCAGGGATCCGGGTTCGATTCCAGCCTGGGGTCACTGTCTGTGTGGAGTTTGCACATTCTCCCCGTGTCTGCGTGGGTTTCCTCCCACAGTCCAAAGATGCGTGGGTTAGGTTGATTGGCCATGCTAAATTGACCCTAGTCTCAGGGGGATTAGCAGGGTAAATATGTGGGGTTACGGGAATGGGGCCTGGATGGGATTGTGGGCAGTGCAGACTTGATGGGCCGAATGGCCTCCTTTTGCACTACAGGGATTCTATGATTCTCTTCTACGATGATTCTATTCTATGAATAAGTTAATCCTATCAGTATTTGATGCTATTTCTTCTGTCTGTACCATCAGATTACTTCTGTAGACCTGGTCCTCGGTAGTGATACTGGCAGGTGTGTGATCTTGAACTGGAGGAGTGGAGGAGGAGACGCTGCATCATGCCAGGAGGCCTTGCAGGCCACCCGGTCCTTTAAACGACGACCAAAGTTGCCTGACAATGAAGTATGTTGGGACAGTGTTACAATACAGGCAAGCACCATGTGAGTACAAGAAACTGTTAATTTATTTAATGCAGTTACTCCAGTGAAAGTCCTTTATTCACAGTTTTGATGCCAATAACGTCTTGTTCTGTGTCAGAGACAGAGTGCAGTGCTGCTAATCTGCAGTTGCATCCCTAGAGTTGATCTGAAAAATTTGCTCAAGAGAGTGGTACGGATAGAATAAATAAGAATAGAATCTTTGCGAAGGGTGTGATTTAATTGTATTGTTGGTCACTTGAGTGAGCTAGCACAGTCCTTATCCTGAATACATCTGGAATAAAGTGTATGATATCAGTATGCGTGTTTGAAACTTAGGTTTTTGAAACTGTTGTAATATTTATTTTGGTGGATTATAGAATCACAGAATCCATACAGTACAGAAGGAGGCCATTCGGCCCATTGAGTCTGTACCGACCACATCCTACCCAGCCCTATTCCCGTAATCCCACACATTTGCCCTGCTACCCCTTGACTCTAGGAGTCAATTTAGCTCGGCCAATCCATCTAACCTGCACATCTTTGGACTGTGGGAAGAGCACCCGGAGGAAACCCACACAGACACTGGGAGAACGTGCAAACTGCACACAGACAGAGACCCAAGCCAGGAATTGAACCCAAATCCCTGGCGCTGTGAGGCAGCAGTGCTAACCGTTGTGCCGCTGTGCTACCTATTCTAACAGATACTGGTCTCTGAATTGAATCTTTGACGTAACTTTAGTACTTTGCACACTCTAAAGTTGTCTGGTTTCTCTGGGTCTTCCAGTAGTTATGGTGAACATATTTTCTTGCATCTATGGTGAAACATTTCATTTTTTGTGTGTTTCATGCATTTAAAACATTTACAGGCTGTAAAAATCCTGCATATTTTTATAGCACTTGGTCGTGTAAGATTGAATGGATTGACTTTTGATGAAAAACATTCCAAAAATCTTCTTAGAGGCAACGTTTGCAGGGCAGCATGGTGGCACAGTGGTTAGCACTGCAGCCTCACGGCGCCAAGGACCCGGGTTCAATTCTGGCCTCGGGTCACTGTCTGTGTGGAATTTGAACATTTTCCCCGTGTCTGCGTGGGTTTCCTCCGGGTGCTCCTGTTTCCTCCCACAGTCCAAAGATGTGCAGGCTAGGTTGATTGGCTATGCTAAATTGCCCCTTAGTGTCAGGGGAATTAGCAGGGTAAATATGTGGGGTTACTGGAATAGGGCCTGGGTGGGATTGTGGTTGGTGCAGACTCGATGGGCCGAATGGCCTCCTCCTGCACTGTCGGGATTGTATGTATGATTGTATTGAATGGGTCGAAGATTTCCTGCAGAAACTGCCCCCTGTTGTGTTTTGTAAGTTATCTGAAGATTGGCATAGCCTGTGTTCTGTGTGGAACTGCTGCTTCGGAGTGAGGACTTGCAGCTTAAGATGTTCATTTCTGTCCATGGTGAACTTCTTTTGTAACTTTTCTTTTTGCAATTGAAGGGTGATTTCACGAGTTCCAAGAATATCGGTGCAGCTGCGACATGAACCCCCTGCGTTGACCAATGAAATGTATTGCTTAGCAGTTACTGTTCGGTCACAAGAGGCTACTGTTGCAAGAGATGTCAAGCTCACAGCAGGTTTGAAACCAGGTATGCATCTATGTACATGTGATACACCGGCACTTCTTTTGTAGGATTATACTGTTGACCCATCATAGAATTCCTACAGTGCAGAAGGAGGCCATTCAGCCCATCAAGCCTGCACCGACAACAATCCTGTCCAGGCCCTATCCCCATAACCCCATGTATTTACCCTGCTAATCCCCTGACACTAAGGAACAATTTAGACTGGCCAATCCACCTAACCTGCACATCTTTGGGCTGTGGGACGAAACCAGAACACCTGGAGGAAACCCACACAGACACAGGGAGAACGTGCAAACTTCACGCAAGTCACCCAAGGCTGGAATTGAACCCTGGACCCTGGCACTGTGAGGCAGCAGTGCTAACCATTGTGCCACCATGCTGCCCTAGAAACGCAAATATGTCTTTTGCATTTCCTCCTTGTAAAGAATTGCATCTTTGGCTTATCTGTTGCACTGATGTGCTGGGTATCTGCATCATTGAGGATGGGGATATTTGTGGAGCCTCCTCCTCCAGGGGTAGATTTGTTTTGATGCTCTGCATGATTAGAAGTGTTGAGGCATTCAAATTTTTGGCCACTCCACTGCCCTTCCTAGTTTGGTATCATCTGCAAATTTACATTGAACTTCTGAATCCAAGTCATTGATGTATTTTCAGAGTCATAGTTCCACTAACATGTTTTCCGGTCAACCCACTGAGTTCTTTAACACATCACCTGCCCTCCTCTAAGTAACAAATCAGGCACCTCATTCTCAGCCAGCATGGTGGCACAGTGGTTAGCACTGCTGCCTCACAGCGCCAGGGACCCAGGTTCAGTTCCTGGCTTGGGTCACTGTCTGTGTGGAGTTTGTACAGTAAGAAGTCTCACAACACCAGGTTAAAGTCCAACAGGTTTATTTGGTAGCAAAAGCCACTAGCTTTCGGAGTGCTCGCTGCTCCTTCGTCAGGTGAGTGGGATTTCAGTTCACAAACAGGGCATATAAAGACACACACTCCATTTACAAAATAATGGTTGGAATGCGAGTAATTACAGGTAATCAAGTCTTAAAGGTACAGACAATGTGAGTGGAGAGAGGGTTAAGCACAGGTTAAAGAGATGTATATTGTCTCCAGCCAGGACAGTTGGTGAGATTTTGCAAGCCCAGGCAAATCGTGGGGGTTACAGAGAGTGTGACATGAACCCAAGATCCCGGTTGAGGCCGTCCTCGTGTGCGGAACTTGGCTATCAGTCTCTGCTCAGCGACTCTGCGCTGTCGTGTGTCATGAAGGCCGCCTTGGAGAACGCTTCCCGAAGATCAGAGGCTGAATGCCTGTGACTGCTGTGACCGGGGTTTGCACATACTCCCTGTATCTGGATGGGTTTCCTCTGGGTGTTCCGGTTTCCTCCCACACTCCAAAGTTAGGTCGATTGCAGGTTAGCTTGATTGGCTATGCTAAATTGTCCCTTAGTATCCCGGGATGCGTAGGTTAGGGGGATTAGCAGGATAAATATGTGGGGTTGGGGGAATAGGGCCTGGGTGGGATTGTTGTCAGTGCAGACTCAATGGGCCGAATGGCCTCCTCCTGCACTGTAGGGATTCTATGGATTCTTATCCATTCTGACTTTTTACCTTAGACTTGGACTTGAACTTAACTTCTTGTGTGGATTTTTCTCAGATGCTGTTGGAAAGCTGGGTACAATGTATTGTAGAGTTTTTCACCGTCTACTTAGGTTGCGACCACTTCAAACCAAGGACGTTGGTCAAGAAAGATCCCTCCCTTTCTAAAGCTCTCTGCTGTTTGCAATGCTGCGTAGATATTCCTCAGGTTTACTACTGAATGTTCCACTAATTTCCACAGAATGTTTGGAAGAGTATTGGGTCCATCGTTGCTGTCACCTCTCCAACACTTTTATTAATTTGTGCCACCACAGCAGCATGTTTTCAGTCCACTAGATCCTCCCTTCGTACCGCACATCCCTGGGAACTTAGTTGATTTTTGAGCCCTTTTAGCTTTCTTAAAACATTGATGTTATTCATACCAAAATCATTAATTTTGCTTTGGTCGTCTCTGGTTGGGGATATTACTCATCATCTCTTGTGAATAAAGAGAAGGTAAAATAAGTATATTTGATGAATTTAAATTTATTGGCTACCTATTTCAATTGAAATCATGCACACGCAAACATCCCTCTGTTTCTATTCCTTTTTTTATATTGCTGCCTAATTTGAGCCGCTGAAACAGAGGAGCGGTAGGCCATTCAGCCCTACCAGCTTGATCTTCACCTCAGCTTGGTTTACCTTCATTTGATCCATCGTCCTTGGTACCCACTGCCTAATCTATATATCTGTGACCTTGGCGTGCCAATTGATTCAACAATCATGGGCACAATAGCTGTAGTGATTAAGTGATTGGAATAGTAATCCAGAGAACAAATTTTCAAATATTCCTTCATTCTCATCTTGAGAATTCAGAGTTAGTTTTTTTTTTGAAACATCTGGAAATTTGCAGTCTCAAGGTGACCATGAAGTTCTCTGACCGGTTTGCTGGTATCCTCGAGGAAAGAAAGCGCCACCAGGTCTGACCAATATGTGACTCCAGTTTTGCACTAACAGGTTGATACACATCTTTAAGGGATTCATGAAGAAGGCCCACTTTTCAGGGCAACTAGGGATGGACAATGAATGTCAACTTTACCAGTGATGCTCACATCCCACAAGTAACCTTTTTTCTACAAAATCACGAGATAGAGTAAAATTACAAGAAATAGAAAGGGTCGAGAGCTTCATGTTTTTAGGTGTCCAGATCACCAATCTGTCTTGGTCCCCCCCATGCCAACAGTATAGTTAAGAAAGCCCATCAACTTTCTCAGAAGACGAAGGAAATTTGGCATGTCAGCTATGACTCTCTCCAACTTTTACAGATACAACCAGAAAGAATGCTTTCTATGGTATATCAGAGCTTGCTGTGCCTCCTGCTCTGCTCAAGACTGCAAGAAACTCCAAAAGGTCATGAATGTAGCCCAATCGATCACGCAGACCAGCCTCCCATCCATTGACACTGTCTACACTTCCCACTGTCTCGCAAAAGCAGCCAGCATAATTAAGGACCCCATGCACCCCGGACATTCTCTCTCCCTCCACCTTCTGTCAGGAAAAAGATACAAAAGTCTGAGGTCACGTACCAACCGACTCAAGGACAGCTGCTTCCCTGCTGCCATCAGACTTTTGAATGGACCTACCTCACATTAAATTGATCTTTCTCTACACCCTAGCTAGGACTGTAACACTACATTCTGCACTCTCTCTTTAGAATGGTATGCTTTGTCTGTAAAGCATGCAAGAAACAATACTTTTCACTGTATACTAATGCATGTGACAATAATAAGTCAAATCAAAACTTCAATTTTTTGACTTTGGGAAACGTGCTTCCTAACTACACTTCTGAATGGCCTAGCTCTAATTTTAAGATTGTGCTTCCTTGTTCCATTGCCCCAAGTATTTCCATCCAACCTTGATTTTAAAATTCTTATCCTCTGTTTTCAAATTCCTCCATAGCCTTGTATCTCCCTCTAACTTTCTTCAGTGCTGCAACTCACTAAAATCGCTGTGCTCCTCTAATCCTGGGCTCATGAACTTTGATTTCAGCGGCTATCCCTTTAGCTGCCTGGGCCAGTAAAGTCTAGAATCTCCTCCTTTAGCCTCTGCACCTCCAGTTCTCTCTCCACTTTTAAGACACTGCTTAAAATCTACCTCTTCAACCAAGTTTTTGGTTTTCTGTCCAAATAACCCCAAATGAGGCTCTGGTGTCAATTTTGTAAAGTTTTGGTCATGTTACTATGTTAAAGACATATGGCCAATGGTGGAGTCATGAAAATTGGATGAGCAAGAGGCCAGAATTGGATCATCAAGTGGCTAGAATTGGAAAGCAGAGACCTTGCAGGGTCTACAGCTAGAAGTTGTTGGGGATAGGGAGGAATGAGGCTGTGGTGGGAGTTGTGGATATTTTAAAATGAAGCTGCTGCCAGATAGGGAACTCCGTATAGGTCGGTGAGCAGTGACAGCAGCAACTTGCATTTATATACTGCCTTTTAATACAGTAAAATATTCCAAAGTGCTTCACACAAGTGTTAGCAAACAAAATGTATTTTTTCACAGAATTGATGGGTGTAATGTCTTAACTATGTTAGGGGTTGTGGGTCTTAAACAAAAAGACCCAAAAAGTCCAAAGATGTGCGGGTTAGATTGATTGACCATGCTAAAAATTGCCCCTTAGTGTCCTGAGATGCGTAGGTTAGAGGGATTAGAGGGCGGCACGGTAGCATCGTGGTTAGCACTGCTGCTTCACAGCTCCAGGGCCTGGGTTCGATTCTCGGCTCGGGTCACTATCTGTGCGGAGCTTGCACATTCTCCCCGTGTCTGTGTGGGTTTCCTCCGGGTGCTCCTGTTTCCTCCCACAGTCCAAAAATGTGCGGGTTAGGTTGATTGGCCAAGCTAGATTGCCCCTTAGTGTCCCGGGATGCGTAGGTTAGAGGGATTGGCGGGTAAATATGTGGGGACTGGGATGGGGCCTGGGTGGGATTGTTGTCGGTGCAGACTCGATGGGCCGAATGGCCTCTTTCTGCACTGTAGGGTTTCTATGGTGTTTAGCGGGTAAAATATGTAGGGATATAGGGGTAGGGCCTGGGTGGGATTGTGGTCAGTGCAGACCCGATGGGCCAAATGCCCTCTTTCTGCACTGTAAGGTTCTATGATTCTATAAGAAAAAGATGTGGATAAAAGCAAATTACTGCGAATGCTGGAATCTGAAATCAAAAGAGAAAATGCTGGAAAATCTCAGCGGGTCTGGCAGCATCTGTAAAGGGAGAAAAGTGCCAACATTTCGAGTCCAGATTACCCTTTGTCAAAGCTGAAAAAAGAAAAAGATGTGGTTTGCATGCATAGATTTAAAATAATAACAGTTTATTCTAAGAGGTGTTGCCTCGACAAAGTAGAAATGAAACAAGGCAGGAGCCTGTGAAACACCCCAATGACATCACCATCAAATCGTGACCAGTTCTTAAAGCTATCATGCAACCACTTAAACATATAGCAGTGGGTGAATAGGATTTGATGCTAATTAGGGTTTGAATTTCAGTTTTAGATGTTCATGGGAGTATGTAAGATGGAAGGAAAGCAAGGGAGAGCATTAGAATAGCCTAGTCTAGCGTCAAAAGCAGTGATGAGGCTTTAAACAGCAGATGAGCTGAGGCGGGTCAGAGACAGATGATGTTACAGAAGTAAAATCAAATGATCCATATAAAGTGAAACTTCATTTACCTTTGAAATTAACATTTGCATTCTAGAGAACTTTGTAAATTCAACACTCTATCCTACATCCAGTTACTAATTTATTCCACGATTTGACCTAGCTGCTATTTCAAATGAAAAGGTAAAATAAATACCTGCATGTTTCAGGCATTTTGATTGTATTTCTCAAATGCCTCTTTAAGCATGCGGTGAATGACTTTTGGAGTACAGTAGCTATATTTAGGCAAATTTCTTCTGAATTGAAGCAAGATGGATGCGACGCATGCCTTGTCCTCTTTCTCTTTTGTCTTTTCATTTGCACGGTAAGTGACAGAAACATATCCAGTTAGAATTAGCTATGGGCCTCAGTTGCATAAGAACTTCCTGAAGCTTGTGCTCTATAATAGTGTTTGTCCTACAAAATTGAGTCGTGTATCTAAAAAGATTGTTAAACTCATTTTACTTTCTGTAACGTACTCCCAGCACATTTCTGTGAACCGACATTGAAAATGATATTTTCTGTACCGTTTACAGGCCAGGATGCCAACCTCACGCAGACAACACACGTCACCCTTGATGGTACCGAGATGTGTGATGATTCTCATCCTGCTTTGCTTCCCGATATTCCCATTGGGGATTTGCACCCGGGGGAAAGGGTAAACTTAATGGACCTATGTGTGAAGTTTAGATTGCACTGCACTTGATGAGAGGAGGACAACTTTTCCGATGCATGCTCCAGATGAGGAACCTCTCGTCTCTGTGTTAGGGAAATCTCGCCTCCAACTGTTTCCTGAATTGTAATGAATGACAAACCATGGGTACTGTGCCTGTAATTTCTGCCTGCCCTGGCGGGTGAGGTTTCCTGCTTGGTTCACTGTTTCCAAACATGACCCTCGACTGTAACTTCCTTCAAGAACAAAAATGTTCTTTTTAAAAATAATACATCTTAAAGTAAATAATAATTGCAAGCATTTTATACTCGTGGATACAGGATTCATATTGTTTTCTCTTTGTCAATAACTAGGCTTTGCTTTGATATTTAATACCTCAGCAAATGTCCAGCATTGAGCAAAAGAGCAACGTGAAAGAATAACTCATCTGTTTCAGTCACACAGAGCACGGACGCACCGACCAGTGTTGCTGTGATCTATTATCTTTCATGCTTTCTCTTCAACTTTTTTCTCATGGTCGCTATTGACCATAAATCTCCCATCTCCCCTCAAAATGCTCATAAAAGTGGTCTCTACTCGTTTAAGATTTGAT
This sequence comes from Mustelus asterias, assembly GCF_964213995.1. Taxonomy (NCBI): domain Eukaryota; kingdom Metazoa; phylum Chordata; class Chondrichthyes; order Carcharhiniformes; family Triakidae; genus Mustelus; species Mustelus asterias. The sequence goes on along the minus strand of NC_135806.1, from coordinate 120,867,716 downwards.
TTTTGTAGTGTTCAGTATACACATGCAAAGCAGACATATCTAAAGATCGTTTGTGTTATATTTGCAGCAAATTACAGGATCAATTTGTATGTTGCATACTGAGGATCTTATCTTGCCACCTGTAAATTGTAAATTTGGGCGACACGGTAGCACAGTGGTTAGCACTGCTGCTTCACAGCTCCAGGGACCTGGGTTCGATTCCTGGCTTGGGTCACTGTCTGTGTGGAGTTTGCACATTCTCCCTGTGTCTGCGTGGGTTTCCTCCGGGTGCTCCGGTTTCCTCCCACAGTTCAAAGATGTGCGGGTTAGGTTGATTGGCCATGCTAAAATTGCCCCTTAGTGTCCTAGGTAGGTTAGAGGGGTTAGCGGGTAAATATGTAGGGATATGGGGGTAGGGCCTGGGTGGGATTGTGGTTGGTGTAGACTCGATGGGCCAAATGGCCTCTTTCTGCACTGTAGGGTTTCTAAAAAAAAAATTACATGGATATCAGTGACTGTTGTTTCAAGGTCATTTTCATGTCTGACTTTGACACTTTTGTCTCATAATCCCCCAGTTTCTGCAAATCCAGATTATTGCCTTCATGCATTCTACACTTAATGTTTAGTTTATTAGTGCAGCACTCTTCCACACTATTCCCCCAAATGATCAACCATGGCCTCATGTTTTCAGCTTCGGTGCTATTCCTTTATTATTTTTCCAATTTTTTTTATTCCATCCAAAAAAAAACCAAATCAAATTCCAATTGAATCCAATTCATGGTCTCCACAAGAGAGACGAGCAAGATCCGAGCTGGGGCATTGCACCCCATCTTGGGCCTGATCTGATGCTTCATCTTAACCAAAAGGTTGAGATGACTTTGAAAGATTGCATCAGGCAATGCCTTGGTTAAACCTCATCAGCTCCCCCGATCATTGACTCTCCCCTGCCAGCCAAGTATCCTTTATCTTATTATGCACTCCACAGCTGCCTTTAACTTTGATATAAACAAAAAATGGAAAGTGAGAGGCTTTGCTTACACACTGGATTGTATTGGTTTTTTACACTAAGATTGGGTTGATGGACACCCGCCAAGGAAGATTGTATAAGCTGCTTCCAAAGATTTCTCAAATTGTGGCAGGCAGAAGTTCATTTTCAAATAGTTAATTCATAAATTATTTGACTTTGGATGATGTTCAATAGGATTCAGTTGAAATCTTTATTAAATATTTTTATTTCAGCCATGGTCAAATTGAATGGTGGAACAGGCTCGATGGGCCGAGTGGTCTATGCCTGTTCCTGTGTTCAGAGGTATTTAATCATGAACTAATTGTTTGAACCTTATGTAGGTGGAGAAACCTCTGCACGTCCGATGTGGACAGGTTGGATCGAGAATTTTTTTGGTCCACGTTTCTTATGCTGTTACTACTGTTGTTGAAGGCAAAGAAATAATTTGCAAATGCCATAAGGTTGGTGATGGTTTCCTGAATCTTGTTGATGGTGTAGATTGTTTGGGGTTTTTTTGGCCCTATATTGACCTCCCAGTATCTTTAATCTAGTTAATTTAAAGTTGAAGGATAAGAAATACCTTTGTTAGTGCTCCGAAAGGTAGCACTTTAACTTCTGAGTCAGAAGATCAAGCTTCATTCCAAAGACATGAGCCCAAAATCCAGTCTTGGAAATGGCACTAAATTGGATAGATCTGCCAAAGAGATGGCATAGTTGCGACAGGTCAAATGGCCTGCTTCTGTACTTTAAGATTCTACAATTGTAGATCTGTTTTGTAAATATTTGATTCCAGCAATTCAAAGTTGTTGAAGTTCTCTTTACCTTTTAGGATGAAACCATCTCTATTGAAACAGTTGTGCCATTTGATGTTACGGCAAAGTTTGTTTCTACAAAAGTAAGTGCAAGAGTAAATTTAATTATTTCCTTTCTTTAATTTAACCTTAACATGAAGGTTTAAACCATATTGTTTAAGGCAAATGTATCCAAACAGTGTCAAATGGGCATCATGCGGGTCTGGTTATCCACTGCTCCCTCCATCTACTGGAAGAACATCCCATCCATCAAAACGTTTGGAGCTCCGTTAAATGTCATGGAGATCCCTAGCAGCACTCAAAGTGTTTCTGATCAGTGGCAATTTAGAACATAGAACAGTACAGCACAGAACAGGCCCTTCGGCCCATGATGTTGTGCCGAGCTTTAGCTGAAACCAAGATCAAGCTATCCCACTCCCTATCATCCTGGTGTGCTCCATGTGCCTATCCAATAACCGCTTAAATGTTCCTAAAGTGTCTGACTCCACTATCACTGCAGGCAGTCCATTCCACACCCCAACCACTCTCTGTGTAAAGAACCTACCTCTGATATCCTTCCTATATCTCCCACCATGAAGCCTATAGTTATGCCCCCTTCTAATAGCTCCATGCACCCGAGGAAATAGTCATAGAAATCATAGAAACCCTACAGTGCAGAAGGAGGCCATTCGGCCCATCGAGTCTGCACCGACCACAATCCCACCCAGGCTCTACCCCCACATATTTACCTGCTAATCCCTCTAACCTACGCATCTCGGGACTCTAAGGGGCAATTTGTAACCTGGCCAATCAACCTAACCCGCACATCTTTGGACTGTGGGAGGAAACCGGAGCACCCGGAGAAAACCCACGAGGAGAATGTGCAAACTCCACACAGACAGTGACCCGAGCTGGGAATCGAACCCAGGACCCTGGAGCTGTGAAGCAGCAGTGCTAACCACTGTGCTACCGTGCCACCCTTAGTCTTTGAACGTTCACTCTATCTAGCCCCTTCATCATTTTATAAACCTCTATTAAGTCTCCCCTCGGCCTCCTCCGCTCCAGAGAGAACAGCCCTAGCTCCCTCAACCTTTCCTCATAAGACCTACCCTCCAAACCAGGCAGCATCCTGGTAAATCTCCTCTGCACTCTTTCCAGCGCTTCCATATCCTTCTTATAGTGAGGTGACCAGAACTGCACACAATATTCCAAATGTGGTCTCACCAAGGTCCTGTACAGTTGCAGCATAACCCCACGGCTCTTAAACTCCAACTCCCTGTTAATAAAAGCTAACACACTATAGGCCTTCTTCACAGCTTTATCCACTTGAGTGGCAACCTTTAGAGATCTGTGGATATGGACCCCAAGATCTCTCTGTTCCTCCACAGTCTTCAGAACCCTACCTTTGATCCTGTAATCCACATTTAAATTAGTCCTACCAAAATTGAATCACCTCACATTTATCAGGGTTAAACTCCATTTGCCATTTTTCAGCCCAGCTTTGCATCCTATCTATGTCTCTTTGCAGCCTACAACAGCCCTCCACCTCATCCACTACTCCACCGATTTTGGTGTCATCATCATAATTTAGTAATGATTATACCCGACCGAATTCTGCCCAGGTCACCACCACTCCTAAAGTAAAGAATAATTGATGAAATATCCAGCATCTGCAGTACTTTCCTTTTGTAATGTACCACAGGGTTCAATTTTTGGGCAAATTGCCTTATTGTTTCCTTTTACTCCTCTGAATTTGAGCTGGGCCATGTAGATTAAAGTGCTCCCTGCTAGAAGTGCAACTTTTTGTGGAGTTGCCAGCTTTCTGCTGCAAACTTGTGTTCACTTGGGATTGAAGGTAAATTGCCATAATTCTGGACACCACAGTTTTGAGTTAGGCTGAATATAGTCCGGACTCTGATCACCAAATAAGAATTTTTCATCATGGTCTGGAATTGAGCCCGAGTGCCAGTCTTGAATTAACTGCACTAATTTGTAATCTCACTTAACTGACAAACATTGATTAATGGAGGTAACTGAAGTATGGCATTTCAAATTCCTATCCTCAAACATGTACTCGTTGAGTACTTTCTGGGTACAAAAAATTTAAACGTACAGATTGTTTTGGATTAAGAAATGTTTGTAAAAGTTGATGCAATGCACTAAATATTCCTCAATCATAGAATCCCAACAGTGCAGAAGGAGGTCATTCGGCCCATCGAGTCTGCACCGACCGCAATCCCACCCAGGCCCTATTCCCGTAACCCCACATATTTACCCTGTTAATCCCCTGACATTAGGGTCAATTTAGCATGACCAAATCAACCTAAACTGCACATCTTTGGACTGTGGGAGGAAACCGGAGCACCCGGAGGAAACCCACGCAAACATGGGGAGAATGTGCAAACTCCACACAGTGACCCAAGGCTGGAATTGAACCCAGGTCCCTGGCGCTGTGAGGCAGCAGTGCTAACCACTGTGCCAACGTGCTGCTCCTGATCTGGAGTAAAATTCTGCATTAGAAAAACTAAAATTAATTATTTTATCTTTGTTAAAGGGAAGTTCTAACTCTTCCAGTCTGAAGCACTATGCATCATTTTTAAAGCCTTTATTGCACTTGCTCGATGATTGTGATTCTGCAAGCGTTTCCAACTACATTCACAATATACTTTAATACTCAGCTGTTGCTATCTTTGTAAATAAATGATGTTTTGCAGTTTGAGCACATGGATCGGGTGTTTGCAGATGTTCCATTTCTTTTGATGATGGACATCTTGAGTGCATCTCCATGGTCACTCACCATAGTAACCAGTAAGCTGGAACTTGCACCTTCTATGACTTCAGTTGATGAGATGGAGTCACAGCTAACAAAAGGTACAATTATGTTTATAGATGAGGCTCTTTTTTTTCAACTATTCATTTTTATTTCTGGATGTAATGTATTATTCATTTTATTATTCATTTTAACACCGGGGTTGATGTCCTGTATCACTGAAGAGTGGTTTTTGGAGAGTGATTGTTCATCTGAGGCAGCATACACAGTCTCTAAAAAGAGAGAGCTAGTTCAGTGTTGGCTAACGTGCAGAATGTCCAATTTCATTTTCTCTCCACGCTTGTAAATCTTCTAGTATTAGCAAGAAAATTTTTGTGCAATCCTCTGTCTGGTACAAAATGGATGACTCAACTCCTGGACTATCACACCCTCCATCTACTGAAAGAATGTCCCATTCACCAAAAGGTCTGGAGATCTCTTTGATGCCATGGAGATGCTTACCAACATTCAACGTGTTTCTGACCAGTGGCCAATTAGTAATGATTATTCTCAATCAAATTGTTCCCAGGTTATCACCACCCCTAAAGCAAAGAATTGTTGATATAATGTTGCTCCCCTGCGAAAGAAAGACAGACAGATTTCCATGCATATAACGCATTTCACAGCCTAAGGACATTACAAAGCGCTATATCGGCCATCAAGTATCCAGAAGTGTAATCACTGTAATGTAAGGAAATACTACAGCACGTTTATGCACAGGAAACTTGCACAAACAGCAACAAGATGCTGACTGTTTTGATGTTAGAATAGAATCCTACAGTGTAGGAGGAGGCCATTCAGCCCATTGTGTCTGCACCAACTCTCTGATAGAGTATGTAACCCAGGCCCTATCCCAATAACCCCACGTATTTACCCCAGCAATCCCTCTAACCTACACATCTTGGGACACTAAAGGTCAATTTAGCATGGCCAATCCACCTAACCTGCAGATCTTTTGATAGTGGGAAGAAACTGGAGCACCCAGAGGAAACCCACGGAGAAGGTGCAAACGCCACACAGTCAGTCACCCAAGGCTGGAATCGAACTCGGCTCCCTGGCGCTGTGAAGGCAGCAATGCTAACCACTGTGCCACCCTGCCGCCCTCAGAACTCCAGGGAGAACTTGTCTGCTTTGCTTCAATGTAATGTCATAGGATCTTTTGCTTCCACCTTAAGAGAGCAGATGGGGTCTCAGTTCAATGCCTTATCCAAAATGGGGCATCTATAACGGCACAGCATGCCTTCAGTACACCACTGGAGTGTTGATCTAGATTTTGTGCTCAAGTCTTTGGTGTGAAACTTGAACTCTCAACTTTCTACCTCAGAAGCGCAAATGCTACCACTGGCTTTGCCTTGATGCTTGGTGAGATCATGGGTTTTGATCTCACTGCTGCACATGTATCACTATTGAATGGCCTCGTCTGTGCTTGATCTCTAAGCCTATTGATCTGTTCTTGTCTCTTCAGGCTTCTGCTTTAATTTCAGCCTTAGGACGTTGTTGCATTAAAACAAGAACTGATGTGCCCCAGTGCCCGCTTTCAGATAACTCTGATAATAGTTTCCCCATCAATCATCTTCCTCACTTGTGTAAGGACTGGTCCTTGCAGACGGAGACAAAAGCAGGTGCTCGTCATAACCCTTTTGTCTCTCGATTGCAGCCATGTTTCTGTTGTCACATGAAAGATTCTCATGTGACTATTGCTGTTGAACTTGCAAAACTGGTCTCGTTGTCCTTCATTGGTTTATCTGGTGCGAATAAAGCATTTCTGTCTGTTCTGGACCTGTGTTGACAGTCTCGGGCACAGAATGCTCTAGTAAGGTTCGCACTTTACGCTCCCCAACCCCTCACCCCCACTCAGCACCCACATTAATGCAGGTTGTCCCCCAGTTTACATATGCTCCAACCAAATGCAGTGGAGTAAATTTTAACCCCCAAAAGCTGTTGAGGTTGAGTCAGAGGCCAGAAATTTCAAACCCGCCTCCAACATGCCCACATCTGGAGTGGGCAGCCAACCTCGTCGAAAGGATGGGTTGGTTATTTAAATATTCTAATGAGGTTGCCAACCTCTTAAAACAACAAGTGCTGGACATACTCAACAGATGTTAATGTGTTGGAATCCTGACCATTTCGTCCGCTCTGAAATGCTAACTGTTTCCCTCTCTGCAACTGCTGTCTGACCTGCAGAGTATTTCTAGCATTTTACTGTTTCTTTTTCCCCCAGATTTCCAACATCTGCAGTATTTTGCATTTGTATTGGCCTCTGATTTCAGCTGCTCTGTAGATTGTAGAAGGGTGACAGGTGGCACCGTGGTTAGCACTGCTGCCTCACAGCGCCAGGGGCCCACGTTCAATTCCAGCCTCGGGTGACTGTCTGTGTGGCGTTTGCACGTTCTCCCCGTGTCTGCGTGGGTTTCCTCCGGGTGCTCCGGTTTTCACCCACAGTCCAAAGATGTGCGGGTTAGGTGGATTGGCCATGATCAATGTGCAGGGGTAGGGCCTGGAGAGAGTGCTCTTTCAGACAGTTGGTACAGACTTGATGGGCCGAATGGCCGCCTCCTGCACTGTCGGGTGTCTATGCTGTCTAGGTGGATTTTCCAGTCCTCGGGGAAACCCGGCTACTGAAGAGAGTCAAGAATTGTTATAAGGAAAAGATAAGTGCCTTTAAAGCATTGTTTGTGGGGCCAGGCGGTACAGGAATGCTGGACCCCACCCTAACTCCATTCTATACGTCAGTGGTAGGACCCTGCTTCCAAATCACGTTCCTAGTAGCAGCTGCAGGTGCACACGGCATGTTCTGAAACTTCAACCCTCCCATTTACCCTACCTGCCACTGTCAATATCATCTGGGCCATCATCTTGCACTTACATATATTAAAAGACATCGCCAGAGATGAATTACATTTTTCTTATCCAGATTTCTTCAACCTGCATATCCTTGTGTGGCCAGCAAGACTGTGGACAGTTCTCCAATGCCCTCATCCAGATCATTGATGGTGAGAGCAGTAATCCCTCCAGAACCCTTGTAATAAGTGGTCCACAAAGAACCATTATGATAAGCACCCACCTATTTGCAAATGCAAATGGTTCCATATCCAATCCAAACTCCACCGCCAATCAGTAGGTCTTGACCTTATTTACAAGCCTTTTGTGTGACACCTTGTTGCAGCAAGTCCTAAGGAAGTGCAGATGTGTGGGTGTTGGCAGGAGAGGAATATCAACCTGCATGAACATATAGCCACACACTAGAAAGCTTGTGTCGGGTGAGGTGCAGAAGTTTGCGCAATTTTAAAAATCTGTTCTAGCTAAGGCTTATCTTTTGTTCACTACAAAATGCTCCAAAAATTGCCAAAACTGAGTAACAGCCCGTCAGCGATCTAAACAAAATGGCAAAAATTGTGATTTGATGCCACGATGCTCAGCATTTTAAAAATCTTTTTTGTTCAGTGGTTCTACAGACAGGAGAAAGTGCCAGTGAGTGCTTCTGCCTGCAGTGTCCACCAGCACCTACTAACCAGAGTGGAGTTCCCTCCGGTCGTTATATAATCTCCTGGAAAAGGCAAAGTATATTTTATCACTTAAAACAGCAAGCTTTTGAAAACGCCAATTTGTTTTGTGGAGCAGAAATCCATCATCATTTTTTTGATTTTCACTAAGTTGCAAATAAAACCGGAGAACCCATGTTGCTAAGCCTTTACTTATTGTATGTTGCTTTTTTAATAGGACCTCTGCTGCTAAAAGTATACCAGTTGTCGACACGGTGATTACCTTGCCCCATGTGATTGTGGAGGCAATTCCGCTCTATGTTCATGCAGGTGAGCTGCTCTTTATATGTACAAAATATCCAACTTAGAAGTTTTAAGTGTAGAATGCAATGTCAACACTAAAGCCAGCGAGAGTTCATTGTTAACAATAAATTTTCAGACCGAATACATTGTCCAAAGGAGGAAGTAAGGAAGGGCTTATTAAGAAGGAGCTATTATCCAAAGCAGTACATACCTAAATTACCAAATTTAATATTTTAATTTAGATTTTTAATTAATTATCTAAAGCAGTACAGAGCACTGCCTCACAGCTCCAGGGACCTGGGTTCAATTCCCAGATTGGATCACTGTCTGTGTGGAGTTTGGACATTCTCCTCCGTGTCTGCGTGGGTTTCCTCTGGGTGCTCCAGTTTCCTCCCACAGTCCAAAGATGTGCGGGTTGGGCTGATTGGCCATGCTAAATTGTCCCTTAGTGTCACAGGGTGTGTAGGTTGGAGGAATTAGTGTGGTAAATATGTGGGGTTACCTGGATAGGGCCTGGGTGGGATTGTTGTCAGTGCAGACTCAATGGGCCGAATGGCCACCTCCTGTACTGAAGGGATTCTATGATACTGTATACTCTTGAATAATAGTCAGTCGTGTAAAAATCAATTCCTGACAATTGGTCAAAAAAACCTGTAATTTCCTGTAAGAGTTGACCCTCAACTTTCCAAGGCTACTCCATTCCGATTCGCAGTCCCCACTCTTGAGTTCAGAGTAACATAGCAGAGAGCAGAATTTGAAGCAGGGGTTTTCTGATCTTTCAGCATCCGTGCTGGATTGCAAGACTTTGGGGTACTTGAGATATTGGGGTACCTGAGTAAAAGTTTAATTTATTGATGAAAGGTGAGATTGGAACAAACTGCATAGCCAGTGTGCACCAGCCCGAAAGCTATCTGTGTGGAGTAACCAGTTGACTGTGAGAGCCCCAAGCATCGACAGTTGAAAGTAAGCCCAGTCAAAACAAATTGGAACAGAGACTGAAAGTCTAGCACGGTTCTCTGGCTGCCTGTGTGAGCCATCGGTAATCAAAAGTATGTCCCTCAAAAACATTATCTGGGTAAAAGTTAGCACCTTAATTTTTGCCTAAAAATTGGATCTCAAAAATTCTGCTTTTACGAGAGTATATATGGAACCAATGTCCAGTGCCTAAGTCATCACTATTGAAACGTTGTGAATCTGATTTGTTCAAAAAATGCTTGGCTTGCAAAATTACTACAATTATGTACAATATTTTAAGCACAGTAAGAAGTCCCACAACACCAGGTTAAAGTCCAACAGGTTTATTTGGTAGCACAAGCCACAAGCTTTCAGAGCACTGTTCCTTCATCAAGGTGAGTGGGAGTTCTGTTCACAAACAGGGCATATAAAGGCACAAACTCAATTTACAAAATAATGGTTGAAATGCAAGTCTTTACAGGTAATCAAGTCTTAAAGGTACAGACAATGTGAGTGGAGGGAAGGTTAAGCACAGGTTAAAGAGGTGTGTATTGTCTCCAGCCAGGACAGTTAGTGAGATTTTGCAAGCCCAGGCAAGTCGTGGGGGTTCCAGATAGTGTGACATGAACCCAAGATCCCGGTTGGGGCCGTCCCCATGTGTGCGGAACTTGGCTACAATATTTTAAGTACAGACATTCTCTAATTATACTGAAGGGGTGTGGGAGATTCAAAGCTTGTAATTCACTGATAATTCAAAGTTTCTAATTTTAATAGTTCCTTGATTTTCATCAGACCAGTGTTATGTGCATGTTTCCATAATGGTCTACAGTGAATTTAGTATATGTAAATATGCAGCTGTTGTGCTAAAATGGAGTTGCTTGCAACAATTTAAACTAAATGTACAATTCTCTTCTTTTCTTTGAAAGATCTTCCATCGTTTGGTAGAGTCCGTGAGTCTTTGCCAGTCAAATATTGGCTGCAGAATAGGACCAAACTAGTGCAGGATGTGGAGGTTCTTGTGGAGCCCAATGATGCATTCATGTTTTCTGGCCTTAAACAGGTACAGTTTGTAGCTGCGAGTAGGTAAGTAGGTCTGAAGATTGTTTGGAGGTGGGAGGGATGGAACAACAATGTAGACGTTTTGCCGTGGATAGTTACTTCCCGTAATTATCTGAAGAGTAATTGCTTTTTGTCTCAGCCCTCAAGATTGTGTAATGACTTTAATCAGGCAATTGAGGTGGACCACCCCCAATTTAAGGGCCAAATTGAAGGAGCCTCTTGCTTTGTATTTAACCAGGGGCGGCACGGTAGCACAGTGGTTAGCACTGCTGCTTCACAGCTCCAGGGTCCCGGGTTCGATTCCCGACTCGGGTCACTGTCTGTGTGGAGTTTGCACATTCTCCTCGTGTCTGCGTGGGTTTCCTCTGGGTGCTCCGGTTTCCTCCCACAGTCCAAAGATGTGCAGGTTAGGTTGATTGGCCAGGTTAAAAATTGCCCCTTAGAGTCCTGAGATGCGTAGGTTAGAGGGATTAGCGGGTAAATGTGTGGGGGTAGGGCCTGGGTGGGATTGTGGTCGGTGCAGACTCGATGGGCCGAATGGCCTCCTTCTGCACTGTAGGGTTTCTATGTTCTATGAGTGTCGGGACTCCGAGTGTAGACTGCGAACTGAAAGCACTCTGTATGCTGTTGTCAGACTTGTAAATAAAGGCATTTTGGAGAAGGGACTTCTGCTTCCGAGGACTTATTACAGATTGTTTCCATTTTGTTTTCTGACGTTTTCTTTTGCTCTCTTTTTAAGGTCCGGTTGCGAATTCTACCTGACACTGAACAAGAGTTATTGTACAACTTCTATCCACTCATGGCTGGCTACCAACAACTGCCAGGCCTCAACATAAGCTTGACCCGGTTCCCTGCGGTCTCCAGCCAGCTGCTGAGCAGATTCCTCCCCACCCATGTTTTTGTGAAGGTGCGCTGAATCTAGATCTTTTTAAACTTTATTTGACTTCAGTCATGCAAGGGCTTATCTGTGCACATTCTGTATGAACTACATAGGGAAGAATTATTCTATTTATTTCCAAAGAAATTGTCCTGACGTTTAATCACCCTTAATGTGACTTTTTAAAAATGTGTTTGGTTTCATTTTAGCCTCAGGGTCGACAAGTGGATGAAGTAATTGTAGTGGCTGCTTGACGGAGAACCTGTCTTGTGGAAGAACAGTCAAACCCTTGTGATCAGAAAGGAACTGGATATAATCATCGTCCTTATTCATGGATGTATAAGATTAACTGGCTATTTGAACTGGAGCTGCAGCATTTGCGACCTTTAAATGTTTCTTAATTACCACACGTTTGCACGCTGCTGGCCAGGGAGGCATAAAAGCTTACAATTTCTAGATGTTGAAATTAGTGTTCCGTAAGCAAAAGCAGGTCGATAATGAGCTAAGAATTATTAAGATTATTACATGATTTCAATATGAGCTTTGTATTGTTAAAGTTCAAAGCGATATGATCTTGATGTTTGGACAAAATGCTATTGTAAATTTTCCATTTATAATTACCATGCAGCCTTGATGTTTGGGAGGAGCTGCTACAAAAGATTTCAGTAAATCATGTATGAGCATGATTTGTGTGTGCAAATTATTTGATCAAACTGCCGCAGTGTTAACTAAACTCAGATTTTGATTTGATAATACAATTTACACATCATTGAAGAAGAAGTGTACAAGCAGCCCAGAGTGTCGGATCCGTAATCTACAATGATGTGCCTCCAAACAATTGGGTCATTAAATTGTAAGCGCAAAACTTAATTCCTTAATTTAGACGACAGCCACTAAAAGAAGTGTGGTATGGATCAACATTGGGAGGTTGCAGAATTAGAACGGAATGTGAGGAGATGTGAAATGGTCATGGAAGGATTTAAACATCAAGATGCAATTTTTTCTTTTAAAGACTACAGGGGCTGGGGGCGTGATCTTAAAAAAAAAAAAATTCTAAGTCCAGAACAACCGTGAAAATGAGTGTGTTTCGGATCCGTTTTTCCTGCTAAGTCCAAATGTCGAATCCCAACTTTAATGATCACTCCCCACCCTGGCTGGATCGATCGCCACCCTCTCTCCTCCCCACCGAACGATATGTAGTGGCAGCTGTCCACAGCTCCCCCCATGCAACGCAATGCAGAGTGTGCAGCAGTCCCACCCTCCCCCTGCCGAATGCTATGCAGAGTACATAATGGGCCCGCCCCAGTCTGGCCCCACCCTCTTGGCGGTGCCTAACAGGCAGTGCCAGGATGCCTAATGGGCAGTGCCAGGTTCTACTGGCGACGCCATCACGTCTGGTCCCAATTGATGGGGGAGCATACATAATCCTCACTGGAGAGGCCACACTGGACGATTCTGTCCCGGGCCTGCTAATCATATTCAAATTGACATTAAAATAAATATAAATAATTTATTCAGCCTTTTGCTGGAAATGGGCGATTTTGTTTTGCTATCTTACCAGCTAGCCCTGCCCTTGAGCTGGCAGGGTGCAATGGTAAGATCACCCCCTAGATTTGGGCACTGGGTGTCAATGTAATGTAAGCTGTGCATTGTTGGTTTCATGCTTGCCTCTGAGTCGCAAGGTTTCGGGTTGAAGTCCCTTTTCAGGGAATAAGAGCACAAAAATCAAAGCTGACATTGCAGGGCAGTACTGAGGGAGTGCTGCACTTTTGGGAGGTGCCATCTGTCAGCTGAGAAGTTAAATCAAGGCTGTGTCTCGGGTCAACCTAAAAGATCCCATGGTGCCTGTTGAAGCGCAGTGGAGTTATCTTTGGTGCCCTGGCCAATATTTCAATCTCAATCAACATCACAAAAGAACATATTTTTTTCCTTTTCAATGGATGTGAGCATCACTGGCAAGGCCAGTATTTGTTGCCCAACCTTAATTGCCCTTGAATTGAGTGGCTTATTCAGCAATTTCAGAGGGCAGATGAGAATTAACCACATTGCACTGCTCTGGAGATCATGTAGGCCAGACAAGGATGGCAGATTCCCTTCCCTGAAGGACATAGTGACCGAGATGGATTTTTATGGCAATCAATGATAGTTTCGTGGGCACCACTGCTGAGACTAGCTCCTAATTCCAGATTTTATTTCTTGAATTTAAATTTCACCAGCTGCCAGGGTGGGATTTGAACCCATGTCCTCAGAGATTTCGCCTGAGCCTCTGGATTACTGGTCCAGTGACATTACAACATGTTGCCGTCTACCCCTTGGTCATCTCATTGCTGTTTGTGGGAGTTTGCTGTGTGTAAATTGGCTGTCCCATTTCCTGAACTCCAACAGTGACTGCACTTCAAAAAATACTTGGTTGTCTGAAAAGCATTTTGAAATGTCCGGTTGTCTTGAAAAGCGGTATGTAAAAACCAGTCTTTCCTTGGGTCAGCAAGAACAGGGCTGATGGCTGAATGAGACCTGGTGTGATCTAGGAAATGGGCACCTGTGGTTTCTATCAGTTTGTGGAGGGACAAAGGTAGGGGGCCAGCTACTAGAACTTTGGAATGTTCTAGTCCACATCTAACACGAGCACAGGTTGGGATTAACCAATCCCCTTGAAGCTTTCATTTGGCTGTTGCCAGATTCTCCACCCACCACCAAACCTGCCGCAGGCAGCTTGGGAGAATTCTGCCCATCGATTAAAAGGGGTGAACTCATGACGGGAAACCCAAAATTCTTCTACCAACATGTAAATAGTAGTGAGTAGTAAGAAATGGAGTGCACCCCTAATAGGGGCAAAGAAGATGATATATGCTTCAAGGTGCAGAACAAGGCTTAGTGTACTTTGTATCAGTGTTTACTAAGGAGCAGGAATCTGACAAAATATTGGTAGAAGTGGAGATAGAATCAATGGTGTTGTAAAGTGAAAGGTGGGTAAATGTATCCTGATTTGATTTATTATTGTCACATGTATTAACATAGTGAAAAGTATTGTTTCTTGCACGCATACAAAACATACCGTTCGTAGAGAAGGAAATGAGAGAGTGCAGAATGTAGTGTTACAGTCATAGGGTGTAGAGGAAGATCAACTTAATGCAAGGTAAGTTCATTCAAAAGTCTGACAGCAGCAGGGAAGAAGCTGTTTTTGAGTCGGTTGGTACGTGACCTCAGACTTTTGTATCTTTTTCCCGAAGGAAGAAGGTGGAAGAGAGAATGTCCGGGGTGCGTGGGGTCCTTAATTATGCTGGCTGCTTTGCCGAGGCAGTGGATCTTCACCAGTTTGCAGTAACGCTTTTAAAGTCGGGCACGTTATGCAGTGAGATAGACAAAGGGGACAAAAGTCAATTGATGGTCCAGCACAACTTTATTAAACACTTTATCAAGGAAAAACAATATTTATCAGACTCTACTGTTGCACTTTAATTAAACTTTTATCAAACTCTATTAACCTCTTCAGTAAACAATCTTAAATCTCTATGTAAACAGTCTCAAATCTACACTGGCTATCTATCTACTTCTGATATGCACTTCCGAGGATTTGCTACACCCTATCCACAGGTCCCTATCACTGTATTTGTTGTCTGAAAAGACTGGTAATATCCATTCGATGATAATTTACCAAACTTCGCTGGACTCTGGAGTGGTTCCCACAGATTGGAAAACAACAAATGTGACGCCACTGTTTAAAAAGGAAGTAGACAAAAGGTGGGTCATCTTAACTTCTATAGTAGGGAAAATGCTTGAATCTATCATCAAGGAAGAAATAGCGAGACATCTGGATATAAATTGTCCCATTGGCAAGACGCAGCATGGGTTCATGAAGGGCAGGTCATGTTTGACTAATTTGGTGGAATTCTTTGAGAACATTACATGTGCAGTGGACAATGGGAAACCTGTGGATGTGATGTATCTGGATTTCCAGAAGGCATTTGACAAGGTGCCGCACCAAAAGCTGCTACATAAGATACAGGTGCACGGTGTTACGGGTAATGTATTAGCATGGACAGAGGACTGGTTAACAGAAAGCAGAGTGGAGGTAAATGGATGTTTTTCTGGTTGGCGATCAGTGACTAGTGGTGTGCCTCAGGGATCAGTGTTGGGACCACAATTGTTTACGATTTACATAGATAATTTGGAGTTGGGGAACCAAGTGTAGTGTGTCAAAATTCACAGATAACAGACACTAAGATGAGTGGCAGAGCAAAGTGTGCAGAGGAAGCTGAAAGTTTGCAAAGGGATGTAGATAGTCTGAGAGTGGGCAAGGATCTGGCAGATGGAGTACAATGTTGGTAAATGTGAGGTCATCCATTTTGGAAGGAATAACAGCAAAATGGACTATTATTTAAATGGTAAAAAATTGCAGCATGCTGCTGTGCAGAGGGACCTGGGTGTCCTTGTGCAAGAATCACAAAAAGCTGGTTTGCAGGTGCAGCAGGTAATTAAGAAGGCAAATGGAATTTTGTCCTTCGTTGCTAGAGGGATGGAGTTTAAAAACAGCGAGGTTATGTTGCAGCTGTAATAAGGTGCTGGTGAGGCCACCTAGAGTACTGTGCACAGTTTTGGTCTCCATGCTTGAGGAAGGATATACTGACACTGGAGGGGGTGCAGAGGAGATTCACTAAGTTGATTCCGGAGTTGAGAGGGTTGACTTGTGAGGAGAGCCTGAGTAGACTGGGACTGTACTCATTGGAATTCAGAAGAATGAAGGGAAGATCTTACAGAAACGTATAAGATTATGAAGGGAACAAGTGAGGAGGCAATGGAAATGCTGGGCTATGCTTAGGGCAGATAAGTCACTTGTCCCGATGGTTTGTACCCCAGGTTTAAAAGGGAGTGGGTTGGAGATAGTTGAAGGGCTCACCATAATCTTACTGTCTTGCGTCTGATCACATTAAATGCCCAAGTCTTGAGGAAAGTAAGGACTTTTTTTTGAGGTATTGGTACAAAGTTGTGTGGAAAAATAATTATTCTATTTTTCTCACCATTATTATTTGAAGTGCATTTGGTGCAAATTTTACTAGAATCTGGGATGATGTGGGAGGGTTAACGGAGAGGGGGTGGGGCAATAAGAGGCCTGATATCAGGAGAAGCAGCAGGGCCTGTGATCTATCTCCTTGGCCTTGCCAAGGATGGAGGATTTTAGTTACAAGGTTCAGTTAAAAAAGCTGGTGTTCTCAAGCAAATAAAGTTAAGGGGAGATTTGATAGAGGTCATCGTCATAGAGTCAAATGCCAGAATTTTACCACTTTGACCTCCCGAGACTTGCAAGATCCCGCCCAAGGCCACCGGAGAATGCCACTCTGCGAGCCTTGCCCACCCCGCTTCCAGAAATTGTATGCTACGGTGTTTCAAATGTTCATCTAAAAGTTTCTTAAATGTTGAAGGTTCCCACCTCCACCACCCTTTCAGGCAGTGAGTTCCAGATTCCCACCATCCTCTGGGTGCAAAAGCTTTTCCTCAAATTTCACCTAAATATTCTGCCCCTGCCGTTAAATCTATGCTCCCTGGTTATTGATCCCTCTACTAAGGGGATAAATTCCTTCCTATCTCCCTCTGCCCTCATAATTTTGTTCACCTCAAGATTATGATAGGCTTGGATCAGCCTGTCACAATCCCTGAAGTTTCTGGAGGTAATAAATCAAAGTTCTCAACTTTCACTTTAAGAGTAGGAATGCAGGTGAACTTTGGGTAGTCGCATGAGTAGTGTTTCTATAAGATGCCAGAAAGCTATTCACACAATGTGATAAAGCTGTCTTGAAGCTTTTAAAGAATGTTTCAAGGATTGTATGAATCTTTCAGCTAACCTATTGGTTGATGGATGATAAGATGCAGAAATTATATGCTGAACACCATTTACTTTGAGACATTATCGCTAACAATCTGTCCCAGTTTACCAAATCTTGCAAAAATTTCAAAGTTTTTCAATGGTTTGTAGTAGACCTTATGAGAACAATTTTTGGCTACTTTGTGCATCAAAGTTTGAAGTTTATTTATTAGTGTCACAAGTAGGTTTACATGACATTACTGTGAAAATCCCCCAGTTGCCACATGCTGGTGTCTGTTTGGGTACACTGAGGAAGAATTTAGCATAGCCAGTGCTCCCAACTGTCAATTATGACCAAGAACATGCAACCCTCAAACAGACCAACAAAATCTACATGCAATCATTGCCATGGCATTTTAGGCCATTCCCAAAGGTATAAAGGAAGCAACGGTGGTGTATTTCTTATTCATGCACAGGATTGACACTGTCCCACCTTTTCTTCAACCTGAGCATTCAGACCTTGTCAACAAAAATATAGTCCTTTATCCGAACTATACCAGGATGTCCTTGATGTAGTTGTTCAAGAGCTCTTCCACACAGACTTGGAGGAACGATCACTCAGATTCCCCACAATGGAGATCCATATAGTGAAGAAACCTTCATACTCCAAACCATCATACTCCAAACCATCATACTCAATGCTTCTTGTTCTAGATTCAGGACTAGTCAGAGTACACAAAGACCCTGCTCCATAAGGCGAAGCATTGCAAGCAAGCAACAATGGTAGCTTCAGATTAAAATTACATTAAAGGGGCAGCATGTAGATGAGAAATAGAAGGATGGGTCAACAGGTGGAACCTTGAGAGACACCTGAGGCAATGGGGCAGGAGTGGGAAGAGAAGTCATTGCAGCGATTATCCTTCTGTGAACATGTGTGGGATGTTAAAAATTGCTGTAAACACAAGTTGTTGGTATATATACTGTACCGACTAACCCAGGATAGGAAATGCAGAGGAGATTTTCCAGTATTTACAGTGAGATAGTGGAGATGGTTATATATTTGAGGTTAGCAGTTCAGAGAACATTTATCAGAATAATACCTGGAATGGGTGGGTTGTCTTATGAGGAAAGGTCAGATATGCTGGAGTAGTTGGGATGGCCTTGTGATATTATTGCTAGACCATTAATCCAGAAACTCAGCTAATGTTTTGGGGACCTAGGTTCAAATCCTGCCATGGCAGATGGTGGAATTTGAATTCAATAAAAAATTGCCTGGAATTAAAAGTCTAATGATGACCATAAACACCATTGTCCATTGTCGAAAAAACTCATCTTGTTCACTAATGTACTTTAGGGAAGGAAATCTACCTTACCGGTCTGGCCTACATGTGACTCCAGAGCCACAGCAATGTGGTTGGCTCTCAGCTGCCCTCAGGCAATTGGGATGGACAATAAATGCTGGCCAGCCCCATGGCCCATGTCCCATGAGTGAATTAAAACAAAATAGGCAACTTGATTGAAACGTATAAGATCCTGAGGGATCTTGACAGGGTGGATCTGGGGAGGATGTTTCCTCTTGTGGAAGAATCTAGAACCAGGAGTCACTATTTAAAAATAAGGGGTCACATATTTAAAATGGAGATGAGGCAAAAACCTTTTCTCTCAGAGGGTCATGAGTTTTTGGAACTCTCTTTCTGAAAAGATAAGGGAAGCAGATTCTTTGGGTATTTTTAAGGAAGAGGTGGATAGATTCTTGCTCAGCAAGAGGGCAGTAAGTTATCGGGGGTAAGCGGGATGCAGATTTGAGGCTACTATCAGATCTGCCGTGATCTTATTAAACGAAGGGGCTGGCTCAAGGAATGAATGGCCTACTCCTGCTCCTTGCTCATATGCTTACATGGTATGGGGATAGGACGGGGGCAATACACATTTTTATGCAATTTGTGGTTTCAAAACTTATAGTTTTTCATACATAATCTAACTGAAAAGAGGAACCGAAAAGGGAAACTAAGAAAGGGAACTGATCCTCCCTGGTTCTAAGGAAACTAAGACTGAAAACGAGATTGGAAACCAAAACTTCTGGGGAGAATGAAACTGATTGAAATCAGGTAAAAACACACAGAGCCACCTGAGCTCGATATTGAAACATAGAAACTAGAAGCAGGAGGAGGCCATTCAGCCCTTTGAGCCTGGCCTGCCATTCATTTTGCTCATGGCTGATCATCAAATTCAATATCCTGATCCCCCTTCCCCCCATATCCCTTGTTCCCTTTAGTCCCAAGCTCTAATTTTTTAAAAAATCAGACAACGTTGGATAGTGATTTCCACAGATTCCACTCTCTGGGTGAAGAAGTTTCTCCTCACCTCAGTTCTAAACGTTATCCTCAAACTATGATCCCTAGTTCTGGACTCCCCCCACCATCGAGAACATTCTTTCTGAATCTAACCCTGTCTAACCCTGTTAGAATTTTATAACTTCCTATGAGATCCCTTTTAAACTCTCTTCTAAACTCCAGTGAATATAATCCTAACTGACTTAGTCTCTCCTCATATAACAGACCTGCCATTCCAGGATTCAGCTGAGTAAATCTTCACTGTACTCCCTCTATGGCAAGGACATCCTTCCTCAGATAAGGACACTAAAACTGCACGAGTGCTCGAGGTGTGGCCTCACCAATGCTCTATACAATTGCAGCAAAACATCACTATCCCTGTACTCAAATTTTCTTGCTATGAAGGCCAACATACCATTTACCTTCTTTACTGCTTGCTGTACCTGCACGCTTACATTCAGCGACTGATGTATGAGGACACCAAGGTCTGGTTGAGTTTCCACCTCTCTCAATTTACACCCATTCAAGTAATAGTCTGTCTTCCTATTATTGCTACCAAAGTGGATAACCTCACATTTATCCACATTATACTGCATCAGCCATGCACATGCCCACACACTCAGCCTGTCCAAATCACCACTGAAGCATCCCTGCATCCTCCTCACAGCTCACCCTCCCACCCAACTTTGTATCATCTGCAAATTTGGAGATAATACATTCAGTTCCCTCTTCCTAATCATTAATATATAATGTGAACAGTTGGGGTCCTAGCACAGATCTCTGCAGAACCCCACTAGTCACTGACTGCCAATCAGAAAAAGACCCATTTATACCAACTGGTTCCGACAAGATTTAGTGATGCCCTTTTGATGTTACTTTTGGACTGTCACCTTCACTAAATATGGCTTCAGTGTCTGTCACAGGATAGTTATCGTGGTGTTTATTACAGGTTTTAACTGTTGAAAGGATCACCTGTCAGTTCTGAATTCCTTACACCTCAACCGTTCTCATTTTTCTGGCTGTCCATGGTGAAGCAATGGTGACTTCAGCCATCTGAAATTCTCCCCCTCTGTCTCTGCCACTCTGTCTATTTTTCTTCCCACCTGTGGGCGGCACGGTGGCACAATGGTTAGCACTGCTGCCTCACAGCGCCAGGGACCTGGGTTCGATTCTGGCCTCGGGTCATCGTCTGTGTGGAGTTTACACATTCTCCCTGTATCTGCGTGGGTTTCCTCCGGGTGCTCTGGTTTCCTCCCACAGTCCAAAGATGTGCGGGTTAGGTTGATTATTCCTTGGTGTCAGGGGGACTAATTAGGGTAAATGCATGGGGTTATGGGGATAGGGCCTGGGTGGGATTGTGGTCAATGCAGACTTAATGGGTGAATGGCCTCCTTCTGCACTGTAGCATTCTATGACCGCCATTTTTAAGACACTCCTTAAAGCTGTATTATTCTCTGTGGACTGATGCCACATTTGGTTGCCAGTGTTTGACGGGAGTGTTGTACTACATTTAACGGTGCTATTTAAGCACATGTTTTTGATGTTTGGAGGAAAGGGTTTTGTGTATTTTTTTTGCTTTCAGTTGCGCAACCACAAGGGATGACGTCACTGTGGCATAAAAGGACAATAAAGAAAATAAAGAACCTTTGAACAGTCACATGGGAGCAGTTTGACATTTGGATAAAATGCGGCACCTTCAGCATTTATTTCTTGGGAGAAATGTGAACGAAATGATTAGGGTTTTGGCATTGTTTGCATTCACAGCCAACATTGTGCGAATTAATTTCTCGCGTGTGGCCTATGAGACTAAGTCTGGAGTTTTATTTTATGCTTTTATTAGTGACGATATCAGCAGTTATCTGGAACTCATTAGAAAGCCAGGAGGGACCACCTGTTCATACACTGAAGAATTTATTGGATTGTGTCTCGTCAAGTTATCTAGTAAGAAGTTTAGCAACTAAAATCCTCACCCTTGTTTTCAAACCCTTCCATGGCCTCTCCCCTCCTCCAAGGCTGATAGTCCTTCCAGATTTCTGCACTGTTCCAGTTCTGGCTATTTGCGTATCCCTGATTTTTTTCACCACGCTACCATTGCAAGCCGTATCTATGGCCAACTTCAGCCCTAAGCTCTAGGATGCCCTCCCTACCTCTATCACTGCTTTGACCAAATTTTGGTGACTTGTGCCAACATTGCTTCACGCGACATGATCATAGATTCATAGAATCCCAATAGTGCAGAAGGAGGCCATTCAGCCCATCAAGTCTGCACTGACCACAATCCCACCCAGGCCCTATTCCCGTAACCCCACTTATTTACCCTGATAATCACCCTGACACTAGGGTCAATTTAACATGGCCAATCCACCTAACCTGCACGTCTTTGGACTGTGGGAGGAAATCAGAGCACCTGGAGGAAACCCACGCAGACACGGGGAGAATATGCAAACTCCACACACAGTGATCCAAGGCCGGAATTGAACCCGGGTCCCTGGCGCTGTGGGGCAGCAGTGCTAACCACTGTGCCACCGTGATGTCCAATTTGGTAGGCACCCCTGTGAATCTCTTTGGTGTTTCACTGCACTGATGGCACCATACAAATGCAAGTTGTTGTTGGTTTAGTTGCAGTTTCATTAATCTGCTTTCTCTGCATACCCTTCTCTCTGCCGAAGTGTTGGAATTTGCTAACGTGACTCACTTCAGTGGCCTGTGAAAAGGTAAAATTTACTGCATGTCCATATAAAGGCCTACTGTTGAACATTGGATTGATATGGTGAACTGTCACTTTACCAAAACTACCCGATGTTGTTAATTCTGTGTAATATATTCATATAAATTATGAGTGAGGAAGATCATTCAACCCATCTAACCTAGTCTGCCATTCAATAAGATTGTGGCTGATCTGAATGTGGCCTTAACTCCAAATTTCCACCTATGCTCAATAACCTTAGACTCTCTACCTCTGCTTTAAGAATATTCAATGAGAGTATAAAATTACATGGGGAAAATTGATCGGGACTTACCAGTTCATCTAGCGTGTTGCATATGATGCAGCAAGTATTTAAGAAAGCTAATAGAATGTTATCATTTATTGTGAAGGGTATTGATTACAAAAGTAGGGAGGTTATGCCTCAGTTGTACAGGGTACCGGTGAGACCACCTCTGAATTCAGAGAGTTAGCACAGACTCAGCAGGCTGAATGGCCACCTCCTGAGCTGGAAAATTGCGAGATTCTGAGGTTTTGTTAGCAGCAAGTCACACGGGCCTTTGTGCAGGCAGAATTCGGGATGACCATCCAGCCTTTCCAGAGCATTCTGTTTCACCTTCAGTTAAAAGAGGCATGGAGCATGGTGGCACAGTGGTTAGCACTGCTACCTCACAGCGCCACGGACCCAGGTTCAATTCTGGCCTCAGATGACTCTGTGTGGAGTTTGCACGTCCTCCCCGTGTCTGCGTGGGTTTCCTCCGGATGCTCCGGTTTCCTTCCGCAGTCCAAAGATGTGCGGGTTAGGTTGATTGGCCATGCTAAATTGCCCCTTAGTGTCAGGGTAAATATGTGAGGTTGCGAGGCCGGGTCTGGGTGGGATTGTTGTTGGTGCAGGCTCGATGGTGTCCCTTTACACCTTAGGGATTCTATGATTTTATGAAAATCTCCGAATCCTAACACACATTTTCTGGTTAATTTTGTTAGCCATTAAGATGTAGTTTCAAGCTCTGACCAGCAGGTGTCATGATGTAACAAGTTTTGCTCATGTATATAACAAGAGTCAGTATTTTCTGTCAGTAATATCAATTGGCCCAATCAATACTAAATATTCTGGTATTTATTACTGGAGTATCATGTACAGTTCTGGGCACCACACTATAGGAAGGATGTAGAACGCATTGGAGAGAGTGCAGAAGAGGTTTATCAGAATGGTTCCAAGGATGAGAAACTTCAGTGATAAGGATTGATTGGACAGGTTGGGACTGTTCTCCTTGGGGAGAAGAGGCTAAGAGGAGATTTGATAGGCGATTAAAATCATGAGGGGGCTGGACAGAGCAGATAAGGAGAAACTGTTCCTGCTTGTAAAAGTATCAAGAACGAAAGGGCACAGGTTAAATGTGATTAGCAAAAGAACCAAATGTGATATAAGAGAAATCTTTTTCACACGACACTATCTGCATGGGTTTCCTTTGGGAGCTCCGGTTTCCTCACAGACTCCAAAGATGTGCGGGTTAGGTGGATTGGCCACGCTAAATTGCTTCTTAGTGTCAGGGGGACTAGCTGGGGTAAATGCATGGAGTTATGGAGCTAGGGCTTGGATGGGATTGTAGTCAGTGCAGACTCGATGGGTCAAATGCCCTCCTTCTGCACTGTAGGATACTATGGATTCCATGGGGTCTGGAATGCACTGCCTGGAAATGTGGTGGAAGCAGGTTCCATCGAGGCATTCAAGACAGCATTAGATGATTGTTTCTTTTCAAACAATGTACAGGAAAAAGGCAGGGGAATGGCACTAAGTTATGATGCTCGCTTGTGGAGTAGTTATGATGGGCCAAATGGCCTCCTCTACACTAACAATTTATTTATTATTCATTCATGGGACATGGACATCACTGGCTGGCCAGCATTTATTGTAAGAAGTTTAACAACACCAGGTTAAAGTCCAACAGGTTTATTTGGTAGCAAAAGCCACACAAGCTTTCGGAGCCTTAAGCTCCTTCTTCAGGTGAGTGGGAATTCTGTTCACAAACTGGTTGGAATGGCTGGAATGCGAATACTTACAGCTAATCAAGTCTTAAAGGTACAAACAGTCGCTGAGCAGGCTTACCACTCTTTTTTAGCAATATGAAAAGCTTTAACTTAATGCAATCTTTAGCTTTTCTTGGTGAGCATGATTAGGCTACATTACCCGTGGCATTTTTAAGTACCTTGGGAAGCTTTGCTACATTAAAGGCACTGAGTCGCTGAGCAGAAACTGATAGCCAAGTTCCGCACACATGAGGACGGCCTCAACCGGGATATTGGGTTCATGTCACACTATCTGTAATCCCCACAGCTTGCCTGGACTTGCAGAGTCTCACTGGCTGTCCTGTCTGGACATGATGTGGAGATGCCGGCGTTGGACTGGGGTAAATACAGTAAGAGTTTTAACAACACCAGGTTAAAGTCCAACAGGTTTATTTGGTAGCAAATACAGCACAGAAAGAGGCCCTTCAGCCCATCATGTTTACATCAGCCATCGAGCACCAACTATACTAATCCCATGTTCCAGCACTTGATCTGTAGCCCTGTATGCTATGGTGTTTCGAGTGCTCATCTGAACCTTTATTAAAGCTTGTGAGGGTTCCTGCCTCTATCACCCTTTCAGGCAGTGAGTTCCAGATTCCCAACACCCTCTGAATGAAAAGGTTTTCCCTCTAAACATCCTGCTCCTGACCTTAAACCTGTGCCCCTGGTTATTGACCCCTCTATTTAGGGGAAACAAAAAGACTCATTATCCAAATAGATCAAAAACAGCCGCTTTATCCCATTTTCAATATTTTTATATCTGGTAAGGAAATTGGTCAAAGAAAATGATGGTGGCACAGTGTTTGGCACTGCTGCATCACAACGCAGGGGCCTGGGTTCAAGTCTGGCCTTGGTTCACTGCCTGTGTGGAGTTTACACGTTCTCCCACAGTAGTGTGTGGGTTTCCTCCGGGTGCTCCGGTTTCCTCCCACAGTCCAAAGATGTGCAGGTTAGGTGGAGTGACCTTGGCAAAATTGCCCCTTAGTTTCCCGAGATGTGTCACATCGGCGGATTAGACGTGGTAAATGTGCGAGGTTACGGGGATAGGGTGGCCAGAGGGCCTGGGTAAGATACTTTGTCAGAGAGTCAGTGCAGACTCGATTGCCCAAATGGTTTCTTCTGCACTGTAGGGATTCTATGATTCGAGTGCCCCTACGATTTCTCTTCAGGGTTGCACAGAGTAGTGTCGAGGAGATAGATCTTTAACTCCTGGAGACTCCAGGCTAATCCTGGAGGGTTGGCAACCCTTGTTGCTTGCAGCCAGAGGTCTTGTAGACTGGTCCTGGTGCCACTTTGTGCACTGATTCAGACTGATATTGCCTTTCACTCTGGTAGAGCAACTCAGCTTGAAGAGGCTGTAGCTGGTTGCGTAACATCTCCTCAGTCACTGAGTCTGGTAAACATATCTTAACCTTTCATCTTGTGCTCCAGGTTGGTTGCTGGTACATAAAGTACTTGTACTCTGAATGGCGGATTGCATCAGCGATTTCATTCTGAAGATTTGGAATGTGTTTATTTGGAGCAGATATTGTGAATGAAATGGAATGGTGGTAACCTTTCAAAGATTACGGCGTGCCAAAGATTACGATTGATTTTAACAATCTTTTGAATGTTTGTTTCTGTTGTCTGACTAAAGAGCTATCTGTTCAATCAGAGAGTGCTGATAATATCAGGGAAGCTGGCTAGTCACAGTTACTAAGCAGCTGAAGTTACTCCTTGAACATTAAGGGGAGTTTCCTCATCCAAGTCCCAATGAGTTCCAAGGAGCAACTCTTCCACGTTTTAACATCTCTTTTTGTTCCCAAAGTTAATTTACAGCCATCTGCAGAATTTAGACTCGTAATTAGAAACATAGAGAAACTTAGAAAAACTACAGCACAAAACAGGCCCTTCGGCCCCACAAGTTGTGCCGAACATATCCCTACCTTTTAGGCCTACCTATAACCCTCCGTCCTATTAAGTCCCATGTACTCATCCAGGAGTCTCTTAAAAGACCCCATTGAGTTTGCCTCCACCATCACTGGAAGGCAGCCGATTCCACTCACCCACCAACCTCTATGTGAAAAACTTCCCCCTAACATTTCCCCTGTACCTACTCCCCAGCACCTTAAACCTGTGTCCTCTCGTAGCAGCCATTTCCACCCTGGGAAAAAGCCTCTGAGAGTCCACCCGATCTATGTCTCTCAACATCTTATATACCTCTATTAGGTCTCCTCTCATCCTACGTCTCTCCAAGGAGAAAAGACCGAGCTCCCTCAGCCTATCCTCATAAGGCATGCCACTCAATCCAGGCAACATCCTTGTAAATCGCCTCTGCACCCTTTCAATCTTTTCCACATCCTTCCTGTAATGAGCCGACCAGAACTGAGCACAGTACTCCAAGTGGGGTCTGACGAGGGTTTTATATAGCTGCATCATTATCCCCGGACTCCTAAACTCAATCCCTCGATTGATAAAGGCCAGCACACCATACGCCTTCTTAACCACCTCCTCCAACTGCGGGGCCGATTTTAGAGTCCTATGGACCCGGACCCCAAGGTCCTTCTGATCCTCTTCAGTACTAAGAGTCTTTCCCTTTATACTGTACTCCTTCATCCCATTTGACCTGCTAAAATTGACCACTACGCATTTATCTAGGTTGAAGTCCATCTGCCACTTCTCCGCCCAGTCTTGCATCCTATCTATGTCCCTCTGTAACTTCTGACATCCCTCCAGACTATCCACAACCCCACCAACCTTCGTGTCGTCGGCAAACTTACCAACCCATCCCTCCACTTCCTTATCCAGGTCATTTATGAAAATGACAAACAGCAAGGGTCCCAGAACAGATCCCTGGGGCACACCACTGGTGACCGACCTCCATTTAGAAAAAGACCCATCTATACACACTCTCTGCCTCCTTTGGGCAAGCCAGTTCTGGATCCACAGGGCAGCAGCACCTTGGATCCCGTGCCCTCTCACTTTTTCTCGAAGCCTTGCATGAGGGACCTTATCGAACGCCTTGCTAAAATCCATATAAACCACATCTACCGCCTTCCCTTCGTCAACGTGTTCAGTCACATTTTCGAAGAACTCCACCAGGCTCGTAAGGCACGATCTGCCTTTGACAAATTGACTGGAGGTTTTTTCACTAAAGTCTATTTTAAACAAGAGGATTTCTTCCAGATTTTGAGGTTGCCACACATGGAATCTATGTCACACAAGTTTTATAAATATCAGCCCATGAAACTCTCTCCCGTTCATCAATTCCCTCCACCTATTTATCAGAACAATTCATAGATTTTTTTCTCCAGAAATGCACTGTTAGTTCAGACTCTCTGAGCGATGTGTTCCATTATAATAGTGCAGTTATGTCATCCAAACATGCCAGGACACCATGTTACAATTTAATTAAGCCATCCTTATGCCACACCATTATTTCCTGCCAATCCTATGCCACTGCACTGTATTCCCTCACTGAAGTAATTCATAATTCGCCAATATAATTAATTACAAAACCTCTGCTGTGTTCAGGTGAAACATATTTGCTGAAAGAAAGCGTATTTGATCACTACTGCCAATTAGAGGATCTGAGGGGGCATGGGGATCTGGGGTGGCATGGGGATCCAAGGAGGCATGAGGATCTGAGGTGGCATGGGGATTCGAGGGGCATGGGATGGCATCAGAGATCTGAGAGTGTACCGGGATACGAGGGAGCAGGGGATCTGGGGTAGAATGGGGCCCTGGGGTGGCATAGGGATCTGAAGGGGCATGAGTTGGCATTGGGGATCTGAGGGGATATGGGGATCTGAGGGGGCATGGAGATCTGAGGGGGTGTGGGGATCTGAGGGGGCATAGGGTGGCATTGGGGATTTGAGGGGGCATGGGGTGGCATTGGGGATCTGAGGGGGTATGGGGATCTGAGGAGGCATGGGAATCTGAAGGGGTGTGGGGTGGCATTGGGGATCTGAGGGGGCATGGGGATTTGAGGGGATATGGAGGAATTGGGGGAGGTGAGGGGGTGTGATTTAGGGGGCCTTTAAATGATATTTGGAGCAGGGTTGCTGACTCTGATTCCAGAAGTGGGCCTTCTAAGGAGACCCCTCGCCACCCACACTCTTCCCTCACTCCATCACAGCTCGCAAAATGCATTAGGAACCTGAGCCCCATGTTAAAGTGCAAAAACCCTCAGGCAATGCAGCAGTGCTGCCTGGGTACACATCATGCAAGCCATCACTTGCAGCCCAGCATGTTCTGGTCAATGTGTTCATCGTACTTTACATACACTTTACAGTTTTGTCTCCATCTCTAGGACACCAAGTCAGCACTAAGCCCTGTGCCTAACCCCTGTCTGGAGATGGCATCCCCAACCCAGCCCTTCCAGGTGAAGGACACCTTGAAGGACCAGAGATGCATGTTCCTCCCGTTCATACGTGATTGTGCATGGAAACATTGCTCTTTGAGCAGGGTGATGACAGCCATGTCTGAGGAGCCTCCCTCTGATGCTATTCCACATGTCTCCAATATGTTTGCAAATCTGTAGAGTGATCATTAACTCAGCAGCATAGAGAAAGTAACCACAGGAGTCCTTGTCAGGCATAGCCTGGAGGTTGGGAATGGGGAGTTTGCTGCTGTTTGCCAGCTGTGCCCCTTGGTGGCACCCACCTCCCACCCTGCCTTTGACAACAGCAGATGGCAAATGGCACAGAATGAATGGCAGCTCCAGACATGCTGGTATCTCTAGACTATTGGTCTCATGAGTTGGGAACAGACCTGCTGCCACATGGGCTTCACAAAAGAGAGTAGACCACAACTGAGCATGGCTCTCATTCAGTTGTCTCTGATTATTAGGGTGTCCCTTTCGTTGGCGAATTGTGTTGACTTTGACCTCCCACCACCCGAAAACACCCTCCTCCCACTTTGAGGGATCGCACTTTCCAATTAACTCCCTTCTCCGGGTCAAATTTAAAAACTAGTGCATGTCACCTTTCAAACTCGCTCCACCACCTTCTCCCTTCCCCATGTCACCCACCAACTTAGAATCATAGCATCTTTACAGTGCAGAAGGAGACCATTTGGCCTATTGAGTCTGCACCGACAACAGTCCCACTCAGGTCATATCCCCATAGCCCCAAACTTTTAGCCCATTAATCTCCCTGACACTAAGGGACAATTTAGCCTGGCCAATCCACCTAACCTGCACACCTTGGGAATGAACCTCTTCAAAGAAAAGTCATACGGAATAGAATAGAATAGAATCCCTACAGTACAGAAGGAGGTCATTCAGCTCATCAAGCCTGCACCGACAACAACCCCACCGTATCCCCGTAACTCCATATATTTACCCTGCTAATCTCCCCAAAACTAGGGTCAATTTAGCATAGCCAATGCACCTAACCCGCACAGCTTTGGACTCTGGGAGGAAACCGGAGAACCCGGGGGAAACCCACGCAGACACGGGGAGAATGTGCAAACTCCACACAGACAGTAATCCAAGCCGGGAATTGAACCCGGATCCCTGGCCCTGTGAGGCAGCAGTGCTCACCACTGAGCCACTGTGTCGCCCACTCAATATGCTAACTCTGCTTCTCTCTCCGCAGATGCTACCAGACCTGCTGAGTTTTTATGTTTTCATCCAAACACGCCAGAAAACAATGTTACAATTGAATTAGGCAATCCCTTATGCCACACCATTATTTCCTGGCAATCCTATGCCACTGCACTGTATTCCCTCACTGAAGCAATTCATAATTTGCCAATATAATTAATTATAAAACCTCTGCTGTGTTCAGATGAAACAATCAGTAAGGATCGGCAACAACACCTCCTCCACGATCATCCTCAACACCGGTGCCCCACAGGCTGTGTTCTCAGCCCCCTACTATACTCCTTATACACCTATGACTGTGTGGCCAAATTCCTCTCCAATTCGATTTTCAAGTTTGCTGCCAACACCACCGTAGTGGGTCGGATCTCAAACAATGACGAGACAGAGTACAGGAATGAGATAGAGAATCTGGTGAATTGGTGCGGCAACAATAATCTCTCCATCAATGTCAACAAAACGAAGGAGATTGTCATCAACTTCAAGGAAACGTAAAGGAGAACATGCCCCTGTCTACATCAATGGGGATGAAGTAGAAAGGGTCAAGAGCTTCAAGTTTTTAGGTGTCCAGATCACCAACAACCTGTTCTGGTCTTCCCAAGCCGACACTATAGTTAAGAAAGCCCACCAACGCCCCTACTTTCTCAGAAGACTAAGGAAATTTGGCATGTCAGCTACGACTCTCACCAACTTTTCCAGATGCACCATAGAAAACATTCTTTCTGGTTGTATCACAGCTTGGTGTGGCTTCTGCTCTGCCCAAGACCGCAAGGAACTATAAAAGGCCGTGAATGTAGCCCAATCCATCACACAAACCAGCCTCCCATCCATTGACTCTGTCTACACTTCCCTCTGCCTCAGCAAAGCAGCCAGCATAATTAAGGACCCCACGCACCCCGGACATACTCTCTTCCACCTTCTTCCTTCGGGAAAAAGATACAAAAGTCCGAGGTCATGTACCAACCAACTCAAGAACAGCTTCTTCCCTGCTGCTGTCAGACTTTTGAATGGACTTACCCTGCATTAAGTTGATCTTTCTCTAAACCCTAGCTATGACTGTAACACTACATTCTGCACTCTCTCATTTCCTTCTCTATGAACGGTATGTTTTGTCTGTATAGCGCGCAATAAGCATACAGTGAAAAGTATTGTTTTTTGCGCGACCCATTACCCCCTCAGATCCCCTCAATGGGGACCCGGGTTCGAATCCCGCCACGGCAGATGGTAGAATTTGAATTCAATAAATAGTATCTGGAATTAAGAATCTACTGATGACCATGAAATCATTGTCAATTGTCAGAAAACCCCATCTGGATCACAAGAAAACCTGTTGTCCTTAGGGTGGCACGGTGGCACAGTGGTTAGCGCTGCTGCCACATAGCGCCAGGGAACCAGGTTCAATTCCCGGCTTGGGTCACTATCTGTGTGCAGTTTGCACGCTCTCCCCGTGTCTGCGTGGGTTTTCTCCGGGTGCTCCGGTTTTATCCCACAGTCCGAAAGATGTGCTGGTTAGGTGGATTGACCATGCTAAATTCTCCCTCAGTGTACCTGGACAGGCACCAGAGTGTGGCGACAAGGGGATTTTCACAGCACCTTCATTGAAGTGTTAATGTAAGCCTACTTGTGACTAATATATAAATAAACTTTTACCTGGTCTGGCCTACATGTGACTGCAGAGCCACAGCAATGTGGTTGACTCTCAACTGCCCTCAGGCAACGAGGGATGGGCAATAAATGCTGGCCAGCCAGCGACGCCCATGTCCCACGAATGAATAAAAAAAGTGAAACTAAAGTGAAGGAATCTTTAATTTTCACCAGAATCTCATGTTGGATTTTCACTGCACTGCAGAAGAAGGCTGGTAGTTAACACCTGCAGAGTTAGGAACTTAATGAAACCCGGAGAGTATAATAAAAACTAACAATTACAGCTGTTCGCAAAAAGGGCAGTCAGAAGCACTGTTACTTGCCGTTAAAAAGAAGGTTAAAAACAGAGGAGAGCGAGTAAATAGTAATGACGAGTTTAAAAAAATACGGCTGGCTCTTGAAGTAACCTTTTAAAAAAAGGATCTCGAAAAAGCGCGGGAAATCAACAACAAAGAAATTGACAAGCTCCAAACAGCTGTCAACGTGCAAAATTAAACAGAAAAAAAGCCTGCAGTGATTTGGAAAAGTAAGTCAGAAGTTTTCAAGAGTTAAAACAAAAGATGCAGGCACGGTCACAGACCTCCCAAAAAACAGAGGGTGGAATTTTCCTGTCATGGGAATTGTAACGGGCGGGACACAGACCATGCAAAGGTCTGTTGACCTCGGGTGGGAATTTCCGGCCTTGGGCCGAGTGTGGCCGGAAAATTCCCACCCGAGGTCAACAGAGGAAGGTAGTCAGGAGTGGTGGTGGGGTAGTGGGTTGTTGGGGATGGAGGGTAGTGGTGAGGAGCGGGGCCGGATGTGGATATAGTTGGGCAGCTTGGCCAGGGTTCGAGATGGTGTCGAGGACGTTAATCAGTGGAATTAGTGGGGACTCCGGATTGGGGTGGTCAGTACTATAGTTACCCAGGAGTTGGAAGTGGGTTTAATTTTCCTAACTTTTCCTAGGTTCTTAAGAGCGTCGGAAGCATCCCATTTAAATCAATTTAAATTTAAGTATCAAATGGTTTTCAGTGGAGGATAATTATTCATCGGAAGTTTAAACTTCCAGGGGGTTCCCAGCACATCTTCTGGGTACGACCTCCCTTGGAGATTGGAAGTTCTGGGCCCACAGATGTTATAGTTTGTGCTGCATGTTTGCTGGAAAAGTGTGGGTGCTGAGGAGTAGTTAATTATCCAGGCTATCCTTGAAGGTCACTGAGTAGATGAGCTTTGCAGGTGCGATGCAAGAGGTGTGCGTGCTATTTTATTTGCAGTGTTTTTTTCATGCTCAGTGCCAAAGTTCAGGCCCGTAAATGAGCCTTTACATATCAGCTTATACCCGTCTACATCCAATATCTGCCAATGCTGTAAGTCCAAGGCTCACAAAGAAACCACTATCACCATGTTTGGTTTACTGAATATGATACAAGCCCAGATCAAAAAAAATTCCATGTGACACTTTATTAACTCCACAATAATTATACTTGTTTCATAAGAATCTAGAAATCTTACGACCAGTTTTCCTCTCTGTCGGTGCACGGGTTAAACTCAGATTCCACTGTGCCACAGAAAGGAAGAGATTGGAGAATAATTACATCATTTCTCTGCCCCCTTACTTTACATCGGATATAGGGCACAGAAACAGGTCCAATCAGCCTATGCTGGTAGACCAGTCACTGCTATAAGACTCCCAGGGCTTTTCTCAATGGGGAACTTGGGGCATGTGTTTGAAATTTCCTTAAGATACCATCAGTATGTGCCTGGATCTAGCTTATCATATATTTTTGCAGATGTACCATAGAAAGCATCTTTTCTGGATGTATCACAGCTTGGTATGGCTCCTGCTCTGACCAAGACCGCAAGAAACTGCAAAGGGTTGTGTACATAGCCCAGTCCATCATGCAAACCAGTCTCTCATCCATTGACTCTGTCTATACTTCCCGCTGCCTCGGAAAAACAGCCAACCTAATCAAGGACCCCATGCTCCATGGACGTACTCTCTTCCACCTTCTTCTGTCGGGGAAAAGGTACAAAAGTCTGAGATCACGTACCAACCGACTCAAGAACAGCTTCTTCCCTACTGCCATCAGACTTCTGAATGGACCTACCATAAATTAAACTGATCTTTCTTTACACCCTAGCTATGACTGTAACACGACATTCTGCACCAGACATTCTGTCCTTTCCTTCTCTCCATTTACTCTATGAACAGTATGCTTTGTCTGTATATTGCACAAGAAACAACACTTATCACTGTATCCCATTACGTGTGACAATAATAAATCAAATCAAATCAGACCTTTGCAACATGACTCGCCAAGTTGCCAACACCTTTTGAAGTTACCTCTCAAAAGATTTGTGACTCCAGACCAGGCTTCCTCCTTGGTTCTTGGCTCCTCTGAAGTCTTACTCCATGGAAATGGGTGGGCATCTAAAATACCAGCATGCCCATCTCCCCAACTATACAGCAGGCAAGAGCAAGATTGTTGCGTGCGAGCTTGCCACATCCACCCTTAACCTGGGCCATAAAAATCTTGCATAACAGGAATGCAGGCATGAATTCCCGGAATCGGGTCCCACCCAACATTCTTAAAGCTTCCCACTCCACTTTGACATGGGCGGCATGCTGGTGCAGTGGTTAGCACTGCTGCCCCGCAGCTCCAGGGACCTGGGTTCGATTCCCGGCTTGGGTCACTGTCTGTGTGGAGTTTGCACATTCTCCCCGTGTCTGCGGGTGTTTCCTCTGGGTACTCTGGTTTCCTCCCACCAGTCCAAAGAGGTGCAGGTTAGATGCATTGGCCATGCTAAATTGCCCCTTAGTGTCCCAGGATGCATAGGTTAGAGGGATTAGCGGGGTAAATATGTGGGGTTACCGGGGTGGAGCCTGGGATGGGATTATTGTCAGTGCGGACTTGATGGGCTGAATGGCCTCCTTCTGCACTGTAGGGATTCTATGATTCTATTTAGCCACGAAAGTCCAGCTCCTGATATTCACTTTTCTAATGAAGAAAAATAACTGAAACTCTTAATACGCAGTAGATTCACTTCATAAGAATGGCGAAAAAGAGACTTCTGTACTAAATGATTAAAAGCAATAAATAGCGATTTGTGCCAGATGGTTTACCTCATGGGTACCGCACCTCACTCCAGAATTAGCTGCTAGTGAGGTCAATGTGTGTGTGTGGACTATCCTTGTAACATAAGCCATTGGGACATCTCTTGAGGGAGTGAAGCATGTGATGCTGATATTCACAAGTTATTGAAGCAGTGGATATTTAGTTCATATGTTCTTATGTAACATGATGGTTGGGGAGAAGGCCTATAAATTGCACATAGAATCATAGAATCCCTATAGTGCAGAAGGAGGCCTTTCAGCCCATCGAAAGGCCCTATTCCCGTAACCCCATGCAATTACCCTGCTAATCCCCCTGACACTAGGGTCAATTTAGCCTGGCCAATCAACCTAACCTGCACATCTAATTAACACTTGTTAGATATCCCTTGAGTTCCAACAGTTTTATGGCTATACCCTGTGAAGTGTTCTTATAGGTTGTGCTATAAATAATTAGAGCTATCTGCAACTGAATGAAGTTTTGAATTCTTTTTTTTGAACAGCTGTTAATATTTTTCCAGTGGAAGTAAACAACAGATTGCTGCGTTTCCAACGTCACCCAGAATCTGTTCCCAGCATGTACACTTAACGTAGCAGGGAACCAGTGCTAGATCCATCATGGCCCTATCCTTCCTCTTGAAAATGGCAGAAGGATAATCATGAGCTGAAATCCCTGTGGCCCTATGATCTGCCCCTTCTCCTGGTCCAAGTGGAAATGGCTTTGAGGCTGAAGCTTTCTTAGCATTCTTGTGCCTTCAATTCAGAAGCACCTTTTATCTTACTGCTGAAAAAAAGAGACATTTTGTTGTTGAAGCTTTTTATCTTGCTCCCAAACATCCCCCAAAATGACTAATTACCCTTTTGACTTCCTTTTCCATATCCTGCCTTTTACTCTGTCTACCCATATAATTACTGTTAGAGGCTCATAAACTACTCATAAACTACTGGGCAGCAAGGTGGCACAATGATTAGCACTGCTGCCTCACAGCGCTAGGGACCTGGGTTCACTTCCGGTCTCGGGTCACTGTCTGTGTGGAGTTTGCACGTTCTCCCTGTGTCGGCATGGGTTTCCTCCGGGTTCTCCCGTTTCCTCCCACGTCCAAAGATGTGCGGGTTAGGTTGATTGACCATGACATATTGACCCTAGTTTCAGGGAGATTAGCAGGATAAATACGTGGGGTTATGGGAATAGGTTCTGTGTGGGGTTGTTGTCGGTGCAGACTCGATGAGCTGAATGGCCTCTTTCTGCACTGTAGGGATTCTATGATACTTCCACTGGTGCATTCTATCCTTTGTAATTTTACGTTCACTCATATTTACTCTACAACTGATTTTCTGGGCTAAGATCCTTTCTCATTGCTGTCTTCATCTCACTTTTATTAGCAGGCTACCCGCTTCATTTTCCACTTTGCTTATCTTATCTAAAAATTCAGTATCCTAGGATATTTACACCTCCATCATGGTCAGCCGAGTCTTCATCATGGCAGGAAGATTATACCCATTAATCTCTACTTAATTCATCTATGTTGTTATGGAGGCTTCATTCATTCACATCAAGCAGATTTCTTTTACACTTCTATTCCTTTCCCCTGATGGAATCATCGAGCACAGATGGAGGCCATTCAGATATTGTAAGGAGAGCATTATCTCCCTGTGTCTGCGTGGATTTCCTCTGGGTGCTCTGGTTTCCTCCCACAGTCCGAAAGACATGCTGGTTAGGTGCATTGGCCATGCTAAATTCTCCCTCAGTGTACCCGAACAGGTGCAGGAGTGTGGTGTCTAGGGGATTTTCACAGTAACTTCATTGCAGTGTTGCTGTAAGTCTACTTGTGACAATAATAAAATAACCATTTAAACATTTATTCTGTAACACCTGGCATGGATAGAACATTGGCTGGCTGGAGGAAAACATAGAGTATGCATAAATTGGTTGTTTCTGATTGGCCAGATGTGAGAAGTGGAGTCCTGCAGGCGTCTGTGCTGGGGCCTCAACATTTTACAATTTACATGAATGACTTAGATGATGAGAGCAAAGGTACGGTTGCTAAATTTACGGATGACTCAAATATAGGTCGGAAAGTATGTTGTGAAGATGACATAAGGAGGTTGCAGATGGATCTGGATAGGTTGAATGAGTGGGAATAAATCTGGTAGATGAAGTATAATGTGGGAAGATGTGAAGTTGTTCACTTTGGCAAGAAG
Organism: Mustelus asterias; assembly: GCF_964213995.1. Lineage (NCBI taxonomy): Eukaryota > Metazoa > Chordata > Chondrichthyes > Carcharhiniformes > Triakidae > Mustelus > Mustelus asterias. The sequence continues at coordinate 120,831,028 of NC_135806.1, read as the reverse complement.
AATAAAAAAGCAGAGTCTTACTTAGCAGAGTAATACCAGAGTATTAAACGCAGAGTATTACCAGAGTATTACAGAGTATTACTTAAACAGTGAATTACTGCGGAATTCTGATGTACAGAGGTTTACTAGTGCACAAAAGGTTAGTATGCAGGTGCAGCAAGTAATTAAGAAGGCTAAGAGAACGCTATCCTTTATTATGAGAGGAATTGAGCATTAATATAAGGATGTTATGCTTTAGTTTTACTGGGCATTGCTGGGACCACATCTCAAGTACTGTATGCGGTTTAGAGTCCCCAGAAGGCAAAAAAACAGTAAAATGGGGAAATAGGAATACTGGTCTAAACTGTTTTTTTCCTTCTAGGTCTCATCATTTAAGGAAGGATGTAAATGCATTGGAGACGGTTCAGAGGAGGTATACTAGATTGATACCTGGAATGAGCAGGTTGTCTTATGAGACAGAATGGCCTTAATTGTTATCACTGGAGTTCAAAAGAATGAGGGGTAACTTGATCAAAGTATATAAGATCCTGAACAGTACTGACAAGGTGGACTTTCTGATTTGATCTGATTTAATTTGATTTATTATTGTCACATGTATTAGCATACAGTGAAAAATATTGTTTCTTGCATGCTATACAGACAAAACGTACTGTTCATAGAGAAGGAAACGAGAGAGTGCAGAATGTAGTGTAGGTTGTAGTTATAGCTAGGGTGTAGAGAAAGATCAACTTAATGCGAGATGCGTCCATTTAAAAGTCTGACAGCGGCAGGGAAGAAGCTGTTCTTGAGTCGGTTGGTACATGACCTCAGACTTTTGTATCTTTGGAAAGGATGTTTCTTCTTGTGGATGAACCCAGAACCAGGAGCATTGTTTAGAATTAGGGCAGAGATGAGGAGAAATTGTTTTCTCTCACAGGGTTGTGTGACTTTGGAATTGTCTGCCTCAGAAGGTAATGGAGACAGGGTCATTGAATGTTTTTAAGGCAGATTTAGATTTTTGTTAGGTATGAGAATCAAAGGTTATTCGGGGGGTGGTAAATGGGAATGTAGAACTTGAAGCACAAACAGACATGATCTTATTGAATGGTGGAGCAAGCTCGAGAGGCCTACTTTTGCTCCTATTTCATATGTTTGTATGCTGTAGCTGCCATGGAGCTGTTTAATAGGTCAGCGTAGAAGGAGCTTTACTCAGTATCTAACCCATGCTGTAGCTGCCATGGGGCTGTTTAATGGGACAGTGTAGAGGAGCTTTACTCAGTATCTAACCCATGCTCTCTCTGCCCTGGGGGTGTTTAGCACTCACCCTTATTGATTAGAGAGTAAATGTTCCATTCCTTTCACCCTGAAGGACACAAAATTGACAAAAGCAAAATGTTATAAAAGCGATTGCATTCTCATTGAGATGTTGCTTTGGAATGTACTTTGGGGTTGTTCCAATAAATAATTCGGAAATCTGAGTTAAACCTGAAACATCATTTAATGAACGGCAATTTGATTAGTTATGGCTTGAGCCTGTAAAACGGCTGCCCTGTGATGGAGGGAGATGGATCTTAGAGACAGGAATAGGTGAACGGGTGCACTGCATCATTGCACACTGAGGTTCACTCCTGAGTTAACACTTGTATTGTTCAGGGACAATCAGAGCAAAGCATTGCACTGTTAAAACACATTGGTTTCTATAGGATGGGTGAACGGTTCTCCCTCCTGCCACAACCTGCTTGACTTTATCACGAACACCATTCTACTCTACAACATGGAATTTTCTCTGCTGACGTACACATTCACCCTAAGCTGAAAGCTCCCCTGTCTCTTATTATTTTAATGCCCCATCTACTGCGCTGGTTATTTGGCTTGAGAGGGACACTGGCCCTGGCCTGGTTTAAATGGAGTTTGTGGCAATGGCACAATTCCCCCTTTCTCCAGTGTGAGCACCAGTGCCCCATGAATTCATAGAATCATAGAATCTTACAGTGCAGAAGGAGGCCATTTGGCCCATCAAGTCCGCAGTGACCACCCATGCCCTATCCCCATAACCCCATGCATTTACTCTAGGTAGTCTCCCTAACACTAAGGTACAATTTAGCATGGCCAATCCACCTAACCTGCGCATCTTTGGACTATGGGAGAAAACCGGAGCACCCGGTGGAAACCCATGCAGATATGGAGAGAATGTGCAAACTCCACACAGACAGTGACCCAAGCCGGGAATCGAACCCGGGTCCCTGGTGCTGTGAAGCAGCAGTGCCATCCTTGAAAGCCCCACCTCCCACACCATATCAAATGGGGATCTGGAGCTCACTGCTGGATAGGAAAGTAGAAATCCTCAATGTGTTTGAAACAGCCTTGGAAATGAGGTGCCCCACAGAGCTAGGGGTTGAAAAGTGGGGTTAGCTTGGATAGATCTTTTACAGCAGGCACAGACACAATGGGCCGAATGGCCTGCTTCCATGCCATTTCTATGATTCTATGATGCTACCCTTCTATATTCTAGGTTAGTAAATTGAATAACCCCTCATTCATGATTCATGAATGGGATTGCACTTAGCCTCTGCCCAATCAAAAGTGATGCAGGTCACTGCAAACTTGGTGTCACTCATTGCTGTGGCTATGGTGTGTAGCCCAATGGTGAACATGCTGCTGAATGGCTTTCAATAGAGGATCAAAGGTTGATAGTCACGCACAAAAAAGATGCTTGGTACATGATGCAAAGACCTATTTGTGCCTACTCTCTGCTTCCTGTTAGCCAGCCAATCTTCTACCCATGCCAATGTATTACCCCCTATACAATGAGCTTTAATTTTTCACAATAACCTTTGATGTGTCACTTTATCAAATGCTTTCTGGAAATCCACAAGTTCCCCTTTATTCACAGCACATGTTACTTCCTCAAAGAACTCCGGTAAATTGGTTTAATATGATTTCCCTTTCACAAAACCATGTTGACTCTGCTTTATTACCTTGAGCTTATTCAAGTGCCTTGCTATAACATCCTTAATAGTGGCTTCCTGTGACAGCGAACTGGCCTGTATTTTCCCACTTTCTGCCTCCCTCCCATTTTGAATAAAGGGGTTACATTTGCTATCTCACAATCTAATAGGACTTCCACCAAATCTTGGGAGCTTTGGAAAATTAAAACTAATGTATCAGCCACCTCATTAGCCACTTCTTTTAAGGCTCTAAGATGAAGTCCACCATGACCCAGGCTCTTGTCAGCCCACAGCTAAAACATTTAATCAGTACTACTTCTCTGGTGACTGTAATTTTTCTGATTACTTCCTTCCCTCCCACTCTCTGGTTTGTTAGCTATTTCTGGAATGTTACTTGTATCCTCCATGGTGAAGACTGACACCTGTACAATTCGTCTACCACCTCATTGCTTTTCATGATCAATTCATAGAATAAAATCCCTACAGTGCAGAAGGAGGCCAGTCGGCCCATCGAGCCTAAACCAACAACGATCCCACCTAGGTCCCACCCCCTTAACCCCACGTATTTACCCTTCTAGACCCCCTGAAACTAAGGGGCAATTTAGCATGGCCAATCAACCTACCGCACACATCTTTGGAGAGTGGGAGGAAATTGGAGCACCCGGAGGAAACCCACGCAGACACGGGGAGAATGTGCAAACTTCAGATAGAGAGTGACCTGGGCCGGAATTGAACCCGGGTCCCTGGCGTTGTGAGGCAGCAGTGCTAACCACTGTGCCACCCAAAACGGATGGTCTCAAACCACCAATCCTTTGGTTAACAGTCAAACATGCTAACCAATTGCGCCACAGAGACTAATGTAGTAAAGTTTAAAAATAATGGCTCTCAACGTGGTGCTTGAACTGGGATGAAGAGTCGCATACTCTACTGACTGAACTAGCTGGGCGCGCAAATTCTCCAGACTCACTTTCCATCGGACATACTCTCACTTTGTTAACTCATCCCTTTATAAAATATTTATCTTGATTTAATTTGAATATCCAAGAAAAACTTTTGATTTAAGCTCAAGAGTATTGACGTTAGAATAATTGAATTGGTAGGAATGAAACAAACTCAAGTACTGAGTTAGGAGTGACAGAGCAAGCTGCTATCCACTGACAGAGGCAGAGATTCTGAACTAAGTCTGGAAGTCAAAATGTTGGCAGTATTGCAGCTGGGTCCACTTATAGACACCTAGGGATTTATATTTAGGCAAAAGTGTTCAGGGGGCTGAAGGAGCCCTAGAGTTCCAGAGTAGAAAACTACAATATCACCCCAGCTAGTGCAGGCAATAGCAAGAATGCAAATCCAAAATAAATGTGCAACAAAATTGAACACAAGAACAAAGTAGATTATGCCACGCTTATGTCTTTTTTAGTGCTTAAACATTTCCAACCCACTGAATCTCCAGTTGCAAAGTTGTCTCATTAGCTATTGGGGAAGAAGACTGCTACCAAAATGTTACAATTTTACAGGCTCTTGGATATTGGATATTAATAAGACAGAGATTGGGCGGCACGGTGGCACAGTGGTTAGCACTGCTGTCTCACAGTGCCAGGCACCCGGGTTCGGTTCCTGGCTTGGGTCACTCTCTGTGCGGAGTCTGCACGTTCTCCCCGTGTCTGCGCGAGTTTCCTCCGGGTGCTCCGGTTTCCTCCCACGGTCCGAAAGGCGGCTGGGTTAGGTGCATTGGCCATGCTAAATTCTCCCTCAGTGTGCCTGAACTGGCACCGGAGTGTGGCGATGAGGGGATTTCCACAGTAACTTCATTGCAGTGTTAATGTAAGCCTACTTGTGACACTAATAAATAAACTTTAAACTTTAGGGAACAGGGGTAATTAGAAGCTGTCGGGTGAAGAGCCACATTGCCACCACTCTTTCAGCAGCAAAATCCCTCTCTCAGTGCAACCTGCTAAAGTCATTAGCCCGTTGCAGCTGCTGATCTCACTTAGTTGGATATTAATAACAAAATTATATAATGCCCTCTTGTTCAAAAAGAGGTGAATGCATGTATTAATAGGCTTTCAAAAACCATGTCAATCAATATACTGATAACCAATGAAAGCTCCATCTGTCCATGCATGAAATCAAGAGGAGGTGCGTAGCTTTGAGGGGAAAAAGAAATCTATCTTGTTTTTCAGATGCTTAGACATAGCTTGACATTACTGACCTGGTAGTCTATTAACATGTGCTAGATACAGATCCTGTTGTTTATGTATGATATGAAGACTTGTTTTCTACTGATCTTCACAAGAGCCAGGCGCTCAGAGTTATTGAAAGTGGATTGTAAACGCTGTGGCCAGTGTATGTGTTTTGTCCACTCTAATTGAAAACAACGCTCATAACTTTAAATTGATTTAAAGATTGGATGATGTGGCCTTGCTGCTTCAGTTAGAGACATATTACTGAAAGTCAAGGCTACACACTTCAAGGAGTTTTGAAGAAGAGAAAAGAAGATGCAAGATTACGATGAAGCGACTGCTTTCTTGGGACAATGGGGGCATTACCAGAGAACTATTTTCCTTCTCCTCAGCATTGGTGTAATCCCAAATGGTTATGTGGGTCTGTCCATGGTGTTTCTGGCAGACACCCCTCAGCACCACTGCCGTCTGTCCAACTCTTCCAACGTCACCGCTGAGGAAACCTCCTTCGCAAACCTGAGCTTACTGCTGCCCTTGGAGGGAGTGAATGGTGAGCAAGTGTACAGTAAATGCACCAGGTTCAAAGCTCAGCTACCAGATGGTATCAATGACACAACACGTGAGACAGAGCATTGTGTGGACGGCTGGGTGTATAGCAAGGACAGATACATCGCTACTATTGTCAGTGAGGTAAGAAGCTTTCATGTATCTTGATCTTGTATGTTATTTTGTACATGGGTATGGCTCCTGCATCGTGACAACATTAGGACCCATTTATGTCCCATTGTATTTATTTATAATCATAGTAAAGTTGAATAAGTTCAGACAATCATAGTATCATAGAATCTCTACAGAACAGAAAGAGGCCATTTGGCTCATCGAGAACAAAGAACAAAGAACAATACAGCACATGAACAGGCCCTTCGGCCCTCCAAGCATGCACCGATCATGTGTTCCTAACTAGACCATCCGTTTGTATCCCTCTATTCCCAGTCTGTTCATGTGGCTATCTAGATAAGTCTTAAGTGATCCTAGCGAGTCTGCCTCAACCACCTTGCTTGGTAGTGCATTCCAGGCCCCCACCACCCTCTGTGTAAAATACGTCCCTCGCATATCTGTATTGAACCTTGCCCCCCTTACCTTGAACTTGCGACCCCTTGTGTTTGTCATTTCTGACCTGGGAAAAAGCTTCCAACTATTCACCCTATCTATGCCCTTCATAATCTTATAAACTTCTATTAGGTAGCCCCTCAACCTCTGTCTTTCCAGGGAGAACAACCCTAGTTTACTCAATCTCACCTCATAGTTAACACCCTCCATACCAAGCAACATCCTAGTAAACCTTTTCTGCACTCTCTCCAAAGCCTCCACGTCCTTCTGGTAGTGTGGCGACCAGAACTGGATGCAGTATTCCAAATGTGGCCTAACCAACGTTCTATATAACTTAAAGATCATATGCCAACTTTTGTACTCTATGCCCCATCCAATAAAGGCAAGAATGCCATATGCCTTCTTCACCACCTTTTCCACCTGTGCTGCCACCTTTAAGGATCTGTGGACTTGCACACCCAGATCTCTCTGTGTGTCTATACTCCTGATGGTTCTGCCATTTATTGTATAGCTCCCCACTGCATTAGATCTACCAAAAAAGCATCACTTCGCATTTATCTGGATTAAATTCCATCTGCCATTTCTCCGCCCAATTTTCCAGCCTATCTATATCCTGCTGTATTCTCTGACAATGTTCATCACTATCTGCAACTCCAGCAATCTTTGTGTCGTCCGCAAACTTACTAATCAGACCAGCTACATCTTCTTCCAAATCATTTATATATATCACAAAAGCAGAGGTCCCAGTACAGAGCCCTGCGGAACACCACTAGTCACCAACCTCCAATCAGAAAAAGACCCCTCCACTGCTACCCTCTGTCTTCTATGGCCAAGATGTGGAGATGCCGGCGTTGGACTGGGGTAAACACAGTAAGAAGTCTAACAACACCAGGTTAAAGTCCAACAGGTTTATTTGGTAGCAAACGCCACTAGCTTTCGGAGCGTGCTGCTCCTTCGTCAGGTGGAGTGGGAGACCTGCTCACAAACAGGGCATACAGAGACACAAACTCAATTTACAGAATAATGATTGGAATGCGAGTCTCTACAGCTAATCAAGTCTTAAAGGTACAGGCAATGTGAGTGGAGAGAGCATTAAGCACAGGTTAAAGAGATGTGTATTGTCTCCAGACAGGACAGCTAGTGAGATTTTGCAAGTCCAGGCAAGTTGTGGGGGGTTACAGATAGTGTGACATGAACCCAAGATCCCGGTTGAGGCCGTCCTCATGTGTGCGGAACTTGGCTATCAGTTTCTGCTCAGCGACTCTGCGTTGTCGTGTGTCGTGAAGGCCGCCTTGGAGAACGTTTACCCGAAGATCAGAGGCTGAATGCCCGTGACCACTGAAGTGTTCCCCAACAGGAAGAGAGCAGTCTTGCCTGGTGATTGTCGAGCGGTGTTCATTCATCCGTTGTCGTAGCGTCTACATGGTTTTCCCAATGTACCATGCCTCGGGACATCCTTTCCTGCAGTGTATCAGGTAGACAACGTTGGCCAAGTTGCAAGAGTATGTAACGTGTATCTAGTGGATGGCGTTCTCACGTGAGATGATGGCATCTGTGTCGATGATCCAGCACGTCTTGCAGAGGTTGCTGTGGCAGGGTTGTGTGGTGCCGTGGTCACTGTTCTCCTGAAGGCTGGGTAGTTTGCTGTGGACAATGGTCTGTTTGAGGTTGTGCGGTTGTTTGAAGGCAAGAAGTGGGGGTGTGGGGATGGCCTTGGCGAGATGTTCGTCTTCATCAATGATATGTTGAAGGCTCCGGAGGCGATGTCGTAGCTTCTCCGCTCCGAGGACCGCACCGACCTCCTCAGAAGACAAACATGGGACACGGTGGACAGAGTACCCTTCGTCATCCAGTACTTCCCCGGAGCGGAGAAGCTACGACATCTCCTCTGGAGCCTTCAACATTAATACTACAGTGAGTCAGAGGGTAGGTCAGATTAAGGCAGTTGGGCGACAGCAGGGTTGGAGATGGCTGGCGATTCTTGGGCAGATGGACGCTTTCTACCAGGCATGAAACGCGATGCTATCTTATGGGACGACTATCATGGAATGCCCTCCTTGCACTCACCACAGGCGGCAACACACACAACACGGCCAGCCATCAAACTGTGCTTGGGGCCTGTGGTATTTCATCATTTTCCCACATACTGTATTTTGTGCTTTCACATTGGGTTGTTGTTGGCTCGCTATCAGGTAGCCTTTGGAAAGGGCGGTGAATCTATAAAAGCACACAGCCTCTGGAAGGCAGCAAGGTATTTGCTTCCAGTCAACAGCTCCAAGGACTTTGGCAGGTTCCAAACAGCAATGTAAACATTTGACCAATAGATGGTCCCCTACCTTCAGATGGCCACAAACTTCAATTAATCCTTAAGCGCCGTTGGGTTGTGTAACAAAATGCCGCTTCCTCCATCATGCACTGGGAGCTCACAGGCAGAGCTTAAATAGGCTGACCTTGCATTATTAGGTCGGGTGAGGATTTTAGCCTCCAGGCAATGGCAACACTCATTCCAGCAGCATTGCATTATCAGCTTTATAGGTTGTAGAAAAATAAAGGCTGCATCCAGACAGCGGAGTCCAGTCTGGAGCATAAATGTTGCAACCGAGGATTTACAAATTTTGGAAGTCATACAAATCAACGTGTCGCTCATCTTTAGTCGTATTCCTTCTCATAGAAATCATAGAAACCCTACAGTACAGAAAGAGGCCATTCGGCCCATCGAGTCTGCACTGACCACAATCCCACCCAGGGCCCTACCCCCTTCTGTTAATTGAATGATATTTCTGTTCTTCCAGTGAGGGCAGTTGAATTCTCTCTGGGTTTTGAGAAAGTTTTGCAGAATTATATTGCTCTGTTAGATTTCTCCTGTTGGTCAGAGGCAAACAAATGACATTGTCAGGCCTGCTATGCAATGCATGTGAGAAAATATGAATACATCGGTGAACACAACCAAACCTCAGAGCTGGCCTGGAAAGTTGCTTCTTACCTTGGCTATGCTGAATGAACATTACATGTTGACTGATGGTCCTTTCAATTCTTATTCCAATGCCTTCTAGCTTGACCTTAACCCCTTATGATATAGCTTCACTGTCATTACTAGAAAACAGGGTATGGGAGCACTGCTCTGCAGTGAAAGTTAAAGTAAAGTTTATTTATTGGTCACAAATAAGCTTACATTAACACTGCAATGAAGTTACTGTGAAATTCCCCTAGTCACCACACTCCGGTGCCTGTTTGGATCGATCTATCTAACCAGCACACTTTTAGACTGTGGGAGGAAACCGGAGCACCCGAAGGAAATCCACGGAGACATGGGGATAATGCGCAAACTCCACACCGATAGTGACCCAAGCCGGGAATCAAACCTGGGACCCTGGAGCTGTGAGGCAGCAGCGCTAACCACTGTGCCACCGCGACCATTTCTAGCTGCTGCAGGCAGTGGGCTGGGCTTAATTCACCAGCCAGCCTATAGAGGGAGCTATTGTGCATGTGCAGAATCAGAGGTCTGCACATGTGCAATAGCAGCTGTAGAGGGACCTCTGATTCTGCACATGTGCAATTCCAACAACAAGGGTCTGACAGACAGAGAGAGAGAGAGCTGTCAGGCCCCTGCTGTTGCAGGCAACCTCACAAACTTCACCGTCCCACAATTGCGGGGCCCCACAACTGATCGCGAGCCACACACCACAAGGACATGTAGTCCACACCGCCCATCCCCCCGCTGCTTCACCGATCGGCTGCTGAGCGGCAGTGGTCCCCCCTCTCCCCTGATCCGATCATGATGCAGAGTGACAGCGGGCATTCCTCCCTCCGCGATTGAGCTGGCCCTCAATACCCTGCCCCTATAAGCCTAGTCCTTTCAGGCCCTGCCCCCATAGGCCCCACCACATAGGCCCCAGCCCCATAGGCCCCATCCCCTCTATAGCCCCCCCCCCATAGGCCTCGCCCTCTGGCACTCTTCGGTGGGCAGTGCCAAGGTGCCAGTGGGTATTATCAAGGTGTCAGGTTGGCAGTGCCAAGGTGACACTGCCAGGCTGGCATTGCCCAAGGGGCATGCCCCTCCCTTGCCCTTGGCCTCCATGGGGGGCCTCAATGGCCTGCAGTTCTACCGGTGAGGCCAACATAAGTGTTCATGGGGACCAGGTGTTTTGCTCGCTGGAGAGAACCTCTCTTGGCGAGGCCATAAAGGCAAGCGACCTCGGACTATCCAACGCTGGGCTCAGTAAAGACATGCAAATGAACATTATATTAAATTTGAATAAATTGTTCAGCCTCTCACCCATTTCCGGAGAGAGGCTGACCTCGCCGGAAATCCGACCCTCGTAAAATCGCAAGTGCAGAGAAATCGGGCCTAATCCTGATTTCTCGGCTCTTGCATGATTTTACCAGCTTTCTCCGCCCATTGATGGGTGGGGCAAGCTGGTAAAATCCCAGCCAAAAGCTTGATCCTACCTTCCCCCTATATCCTTTGATCCCCAAGTGCTATATCTAACCGTTTCTTGAAAACATATAATGTTTTGGCCTCAACTACTGTCTGTGGTAGCAAATTCCATAGGCTGACCACTCTCTGGGTGAAGAAATTTCTCCTCATCTCTGTCCTAAAATGTCCACCCTGTATCCTCAGTCTGTGACCCCTGGTTCTGGACACTCCCACCATCGGGAGCATCCTTCTTGCATCAACCCTGTCGAGTCCTGTTAAAATTTTAACAGGTTTCTATGAGATCCCCTCTCATTTTTCTGACCTCCAGTGAATACAATCCTAACCAACTCAATCTCTCCTCAGCTGTCAGTCCCACCGTCCCAGGAATTAGTCTGGTAAGCATTCTCTGCACTCCCTCTCAGTGAATCAGTTGCTCCATTGCTGGTGGAGGGGTAAGCCTGGGTAAAAGTCAGTGCAGACTCGATGGGCCAAACGGCCTCCTTCTGCACTGTAGGGATTGTAAGTGATTCTAAGTACTATGACTTGTGCTCAGAGCCATTTTAAAATGGGAATTAGGTGAGTGCGATACCACACTTTCAGATATTGTCAGATATGATCACTGGCACGAAACTTTAGCCCTGTAGCAAACATCAGGCTTTACTCTTTTCATTCTTTGTGGTATAATTCATGTGTGTGCAAGTAAAAAGGGGCTTTATTTATGCAAACTTTTACGATCTATGCACCTAAGTCTGGCAATTTTATTTTAAGAGATCATGTATATTCACAATTCTGCGGTCAACTGATAATTTCAGAACTGAGATTGATAGGTTTTTGATAGGCAAACATATTAGTAAGTAAGAAACCATGGCATACAGATGGAGTTAAGATACAGATCAACCATAATCTAACTGAAGTTCAGAAATGTTCAAAGGAACCTGGGTGCCCTTGTGCATGAATCACAGAACGTTAACATGTAGGTAGTGTGGGCTGTAGGTATATTCTAAACAGAGGTCAATAGGTTCTTGGATAAAGTTAATTTTATTAGTGTCACAAGTAGGTTTACATTAACATTGCATTACTGTGAAAATCCCCTAGTCGTCACACTCCGACGCCTGCTCGGGAGAATTTAGCATGGCCAACGCAGCATGTCTTTGGGATTGTGGGAGGAAACCGGAAGCCAACGTGCTGCCCCATACTAAGGGAAACTAAGGGAATCAAAGGATATGGGGTTAGTGCTGGAAGGTGGACTTGATGTGAAAGCTCATCCATGATCTCAGTAACTAGCGGAGCAGTCTTGAAGGGCTAATGGCCACCCCCTGCTTCTGTTGCTTGTGTTCTTATCCAAGAGACTCGAGGGACTCAGTGGCCTACTCCTGTTCCAGTGCTTCAGTGAAAACAAAGTGCTGCAACCTTATCCCACAGGCATAATTTGTATGATCTAAGTGTGTTTATGTTTATATATAAATACATGACGTTTCTGTCACACAGTACAGCAGGCCACCAGCCAAGTTTTCTGCTTTGTGACAAACACTCAGTCCACAGTGTAGTGAGCTGGATGCGAGTCCACCGCAGCAATTGAAAGAGCTGCCTTAGTACGAGGTGACTTAGGTATCTGTTTTGTTCTTGGAATACAAATTCTTTGAGGAAAATTGTGCTCACTTTACGCACTGCAAAAAAACAAGCCAGGCATTAGATTTCCATCAATCCCACCTTCCCACCCCTCACCTCACAGCCCCCCCCCCGCCCTCACCCCCCCCCCTCCCCCCCGCTCCCCGCACCCCTACCTCAACACCGCACACTCCCACCCGGGGATCAGAGGTGTGAGGAAGCTATGCAACCTGATCAGCCACCTTCATTCTGCCTCCAAGTGAAAGTGTGGCAGGAGCCCACATGGCTCGTAAAGTAGGCCGAGTGGGGTTTTCCAGTCTCTATAAGTTAACACAGTCAACAGGGATCAGTTTATGTACTCGGAGGCAGCCTCCAGGCAGCAGGCTGGGGTCTCAGTGCTTCAGATAGGCCCAGAGGCCTTTCCTGACTGCCTGAGTGCAGGAGCAGCCACAGGCCACCCTGTAGAGGGCCCTCCCCACCACACACCACACACCCATCCAGCGGTGGCGGCCTGGCAGCAAAACAAAATCTTTAATTTTGATTCGAAAGGGTTGGAGAGAGGGGGCCTCCACCTTGAAGTGACCTCTTGCTTACTCACCTTCCATTACAGTCCACCACCGCTTCTCTGAAGTTTGAAGGCTTCTGAGCTTCGGAGACCGCATGCTATCCCTGTTTGGACAGCGCGCTGGTCTCCAGGGCCATAGAACCATAGAAAATTACAGCTCAGAAACAGGCCTTTTGGCCCTTCTTGTCTGTGCTGAACCATTTTTTGCCTAGTCCCACTGACCTGCACTTGGACCATATCCCTCCACACCCCTCTCATCCATGAACCCGTCCAAGTTTTTCTTAAATGTTAAAAATTTACCAGTTTATCCGGCAGCTCATTCCACACTCCCACCACTCTCTGCATGAAGAAGCCCCCCCTAATATTCCCTTTAAACTTTTCTCCTTTCACCCTTAACCCATGCCCTCTGGTTTTTTCCTCCCCTGGCCTCAACGGAAAAAGCCTGCTTGCATTCACTCTATCTATACCCATCAAAATCTTATACACCTCTATCAAATCTCCCCTCAATCTTCTACGCTCCAGGGAATAAAGTCCCAACCTATTCAATCTCTCTCTGTAACTCAGCTTCTCAAGTCCCGGTAACATCCTTGTGAACCTTCTCTGCACTCTTTCAACCTTATTTACATCCTTCCTGTAACTAGGTGACCAAAACTGTACACAATACTCCAAATTCGGCCTCACCAATGCCTTATATAACCTTACCATAACACTCCAACTTTTATACTCGATACTTCGATTTATAAAGGCCAATGTACCAAAGGCACTCTTTACTTTTAGGGAATTCTGTACCTGTATTCCCAGATCCCTCTGTTCAACTGCACTCTTCAGAGTCCTACCATTTACCCTGTACGTTCTACTTTGGTTTGTCCTTCCAATGTGCAATATCTCACACTTGTCTGCGTTAAATTCCATTTGCCATTTTTCAGCCCATTTTTCTAGTTGGTCCAAATCCCTCTGCAAGCTTTGAAAACCTTCCTCACTGTCCACTACACCTCCAATCTTTGTATCATCAGCAAACTTGTTGATCCAATTTACCACATTATCATCCATATCATTGATATAGATGACAAACAACAATGGACCCAACACCGATCCCTGCGGCACACCACTAAGTGAAGGGATCACCCCAGTGAAACTCACAGTGAGTGACTTGCAGGCAGGTTTGGGATATGAACACAGTCTCCCAGCACTGGGAGGAAAACCCAGCTGCAGGATTTCTATTTTGTTAGTGGGGTAATGATCTGGGGGTTCTAGTGTTTTGTTGTTGCAATCTGAATTGTTAAAGTAAAGTAAAATGTATTTATTAGTCACAAGTAGGCTTTCATTAACACTGCAATGAAGTTACTGTGAAAATCCCCGAGTCACCACACTCTGGCATCTGTCCGGGTACACTGAGGGAGAATTTAGCATGGCCAATACACCTAGCCAGCAGGTCTTTCGGACTGTGGGAGGAAACCGGAGCACCCGGAGGAAACCCACGCAGACACGGGAAGAACGAGCAGACTCCTCACAGACAGTGACGCATGCTGGGAATTGAACCCAGGTCCCTGGCACTGTGAGGAAGCAGTGCTAACCATTTGCCGCCTCACCGCGCCACCCCATGGTAATGATGAAAGTACAACATGGAGACCTTTATCAAGTCCTGCTGCAGGGTACTTTTTTTAATGCTGATATTCATTGATGTTCTATGATAGTTTTTTCTTGTTGATATTTTTCACTGGTTAAAATATTTCTTCTTTGACCACTAATAAGGTAGCATAATCCTTTCTCTTTCTGTACTGTGAAAGTTCATGTTGCGAGTTATCTCTAGGGGCAGAATTGCATCCTGCCCCAAGGGTGGGTTGGCAGAAGGCAGTGGGTGTAAAATTGGGTGATTGACTATCCCCGACACCACCACAATTTAACACACAGCAGGCTGTCCACCTGTCCTTTTAATAATCAATGTAATGATCATTTCTTCTTACCTGACTGCAATGTTTCCCGGGATGAAGGGAGGAGGTGGCCAAGAGAGCAGGGAACCAAGTTTGAAGCCTGCTATCTCCCACTCCTCAGCCTACTGATGGGAAGAGAGGGGTATCACCTTTTTGAATCCCCTGGGCCCATCGGAGACCCCTTGAACCTCAGGTCCCCCTGCGTTTTGCCCCCCAACACCGATCATGAGGCCAGGCCCGCACCCTTCTCGCCCTGCCGAGAACTCCTCCAACTTGTCTCTCCATCTAGCGCGAGTGACGATCTCCATCAGGAACTGGTTGCAGTCCCAGCAATGGCCACCACTCCCAGTGGCGCTGCTGGGATCAGAGAGCCGCTGGCCATTTAATTAGTCAACAACTCTTGGAGATGGGACTTTCTCTCCGAGATCGGGGGCAAGTCATGCCCTGAGCCATTTAACACTCCTCCAAATATTAAATGGCTGTTGGGAAACCCGCCAGACTGGTGTTGGCTCTCTGGTGACTTTTTAACGGGGGAGGGGGAACATGAAACTCGATGAAACATAAATCTTGCCCTATTTGTGCTGTCCCAAGATAATTTCTTTCTCTGATAGCCTTGGAATGATGGTTTATACCCTGATGGTCACCTCTGTGTTAAATATTTCCTGGTGTGGCTCCAGATCAAGTGGATAGTGTTTAGCCTTTTCTCCTAACTATCATATGTTGTCCATGCCTCATCTTTGTAGAGGAGTGTACTGAGGACACAGGTTTGGTAGATTTGCAGTTTGATGTTCTCAGTCAGGTTGCTGTTGTTTGAAACTCTCTTATGCAGCTTGAACACAACCGCTGCAGCTGTTGCAACGTGGATATTGATTTCAGCATCAAGTGACAGATTGCTGGCGATTGTGGAGCCTAGCTATGTGAAACTATCAACAATCTCCAAAATCAGATTGTCAGCACTAATTTTTTTTATTCATTCATGGGACATGGGTGTCGCTGGCTAGCCAGCATTTATTGCCCATCCCTAATTTCCTTTGAGAAGGTGGCGGTGAGCTGCCTTCTTGAATCGCTGCAGTCCATATGCTGTGGGTTGACCCACAATGCTGTTAGGGAGGGAATTCCAGGATTTTGACCCAGTAACTGTGAAGGAACGGCGATCTATTTCCAAGTCAGGACGGTGATTGGCTTGGAGGGGAACTTGCAGGTGTTGGTATTCCCTTGTATCTGCTGCACTTGTCCTTCTAGATGGAAGTGGTGATGGTATGTCAACATTCTTGTCCATGGCACTTGTCTTCCTGATGCTGAAGGTCAGATAAGCTTTTCACTGATGTTAGAGAGTCTGTCAATTTGTCGCTGAAAGTATTACTCAGTATAGAATGTTTGTGCGGCATCATTGATGTAAAGCAACTCTCTGCTAAGAAGTTGATGTACCTTTATCTTGGATCTGAGGTAACCAAGACTGAACTGCTTTCCATCAGTTCTGGTAACTGGGTGGAAACCCTCTTTGGATGAACTGAAGGCATATGGCAGTGGCAAAGAGAAGAATGTGCCAAAGCATTTCAAGGCTAGATCAAAGCCCTGTTTGACCTCACTGCAGATCTCAAAGGGTTCCAGTGTTGCTATCATTGCTGATCTTACCCATCATGTTGTCATAGAAAGAGATTAAAGAGATTAGACAGAGCAGCTATTGCGGGGGGGGGCAGCTAATTTTCCCCAGCAGTTTAATAGATTGTCGCTGCTCACATGGTCAAATACCCTAGTGACATCTATGCAAGCAATATATAGTGGACTCCTTAACTCATGGCATTGCTCTCACAGCTGCTGGACAGAAAAGATCATGTCAATTGCGAGTCCTCCAGTTCTGAAACCACACTGGGATTTGGGACAGGTGCGGTCAGCCAGGATCTGCAGACTGACAAGGGGAAGGTGGGCTAAACCTTATCCCACAATGCGCAGTAAGGAGATGCCTCAATAGTTGTTCGGATTGCTGTGGTTTCCCTTCTGCTTGTACAGGGTCAAATCAATGCCTCCTTTGTGTCCTGCGACATTGCCCCCTCCCTCCAACGGACAGAAAAGTTTGTGTAGATGCTTCAAGAGTGCCAGCTTCCTGTGCTTGGTGTGATAAGTTGTGATAAGGTGGCAAAGCACCATCATTTGGAGCTTTGTCAATGACGAGGCAATAGCTTTGCTGAGCTCCCCAAATGTAATGCAAACTGTTGATAATTTTTCCCTGACCTTTTATATGGCATAAGGGAGTTATGGCTGACAATATATCAATAGAAAGAAGAAAGAGGACATGAATTACAAAGCACTTCACAGCCAATGAAGTACTTTCGATGTGTAATATTGTAATATTGTATTGAAAATGGAGTGACCAATTGCGGACAGTATGCTCCCACACACAGCAAACAAACACACACAAAAGTGTCCAGAGGGGCAATTTTTTCACACAGAGGGTGGTGAGTGCCTGGAACAAGCTGCCAGAGGTAGTAGTAGAGGCGGGTACAATTTTGTCTTTTAAAAAGCATTTAAACAGTTACATGGGTAAGATGGGTATAGAGGGATATGGACCAAACGCGGGCAATTGGGACTAGCTTAGGGTTAAAAAAATGGATGGCATGGACAAGTTGGGCCGAAGGGCCTGTTTCCATGTTGTAAACCTCTATGGCTCTATGACTCTATAAGTGAAACTGTAGACCAGAACAGCTTTGAGATAGAATGGGTTGGTGCAGTTTGATTTGATTTGATTTATTATTGTCACATTTGCTGGTATACAGTGAAAAGTATTGCTTCTTGCGTGCTATACAGGCAAAGCATTCATAAAGTATATAGGGAAAAGGAAAGGGATAGGATGCAGAATATAGTGTTGTAGTTACAGATAGGGGGAAGAGAAGATCAGCTTAATATATGATAGGACCATTCAAAGGTCTGATGGCAGCAGAAAAGAAGCTGTTCTTGAGTCGGTGCATGTTCTCAGACTTTTGTATCTTTTTCCCGATGGAAGAAGGTGGAAGAGAGTATGCCAGGGTGCGTGGGGTCCTTGATTATTCTGGCTGCTTTTCTGAGGCAGCGGGAAGTGTAGACGGAGTCAATGGATGCAAGGCAGGGTTGTGTGATGGACTGGGCTACGTTCACAACCTTTTGTAGTTTCTTGCAGTCTTAGTCAAAGCAGGAGCCATACCAAGCTGTGATACATCTGGAAAGAATATTTTCTATGGTGCATCTGTAAAAATTGGTAAGAGTCGTTGTGGAGGTGCCAAATTACCTAAGCCTCCTGTGAAAATAGAGGCGTTGGTGAGCTTTCTTAACTATAGCGTCGGTGTGGAGGGTCCAGGACAGATTGTTGATGTGAAGTGAGAGGTTGAGAGTGTGCAAGTGGCAGTGTGCAAATTGATACAGCAAGAACAGTGTTTTGAGCAGCGCTGAATATGGAGGAGATATCTGGAATCATGGGTGGATCGGAAACGTGAAGGGTGTAACGGTGATACGGCCACATCAGGCTGCCTGAGCACTTGCCTCAATGTTAAAGCCTTTATATTGCAAAGCCATTAGTGTTGATTTCATTCAAAGTATTTGTTAAGAACTATCTGCATAAGTAATCCATTTAATATCTTGTTTGGACGAACTTGGGTTTCTGAGTGAAGATCAGATGTTTCCAAATTCACTGATCAACAACTCAGTAACTAGAAGCTGCTGATTCTGAAGGATCAATGGGAGAACATTCCTAGTTTATTAGTTTTCTTAGGTATGAGAAGATAGAGATGAATACCTAATGACTGTGTGGCAATTAGATAAAACTCAACATAAAACCTCTCATGTAGCAGACTGCTGTCCAGATTTTGTGTTATCAAGAGTGTTTGTGCAGGGTCATGTCATTTTTGTTTATCCCTATTCCAGAATATATACTTAGTATTTATGGAGACATCTGCTGTATTAATTTTATAGACAATCTTTTCCTTTGATATATCTGATTTATAGCCTAAATTCCACTAGAATATTTATTATTTGCCGATTTGAAGACAAAAGAGCATATGATAATTCCATGAAGAATCCTGAGTGTGCTGTTAGCTACTCTAACAACCAATTTAAGATTACCAGTTCACCTCATAACTTGACACATTTAAGCTTGCTAGAAGTGACATAGATTAATCCTCAGGGATGCGTTCTCTGCAGACAAAAGAAATATGCTCAAGCTTTGTGTCGATATTAAACTCCTGGAACTTGGGGAACCAATAGCTCCCCGTTACTGTATGGTAACACCTCGACCAATCAGAGTCAACTTGCCAACCAATCAGCACCCTTTTAACTCAGCGTATATCTTGTTGAGATTGTTTAAAATTTGGTATTCTTGCATTTGTCCTGATGAGTGCAAGATAAAAGGTTTGGGAGCATGTATCTCTTTTCAGCAATATTCAAGTTTTGTCAGAAGCTGTAAGAAACATACTTAGAAACAAAAGTTGGAGTCGTCACCTGTGGCGCTGTAATTTAGAAATGAATTGAAAATTGCAGGCAGTGATGTTTCTAATGAAAGTTCAGGACATACAAGGTGCTTCTAGTCAGGGAGATGCCTCGGAGGGGCTACCCTTAAACATTTTGCAATGAGAGAAAGAAAAAGGAAAAACCTGCATTTATATAGTGTCTTTCCCAGCCTCAGGATGTTCTAAATCCCTTTAAGTGTTATTTACTGTGGAGAAGGAAGAAATAAAACAATCTGAAATAGCAAAAATGCATGCACCAATAAAGATACAGATGAAGCGCTTCAGTAAACAAGGAACAAGCAGCCCTACCGAAAATTTAAATTATTGCAGTGCTTGTTCCAAACGGATTGGCAGAAATGTTTGATTGAAACAGTGTGGTCCCATGGCAACCAGAAAATTCCCATGCAGGCCACACTGAAGTTGGCGCATTGAAGTTACTGTGTATGCGCAATCACAGAAAAGAAATTAGAGGAGCCGTACACTGAAACAAATCGCCCGCAAAGTCCAAGGAACAATGATAGGGTAGATGGGTTGGCAGCCCTGCCAATGTTTAAGTTTATTTATTAGTGTCACAAGTTACATTAACACTGCAATGAAGTTACTGTGAAAATCCCCTAGTCGCCACCTGTTCTGGTACACTGAGAGAGAATTTAGCTGAGCCAATGCATCTAACCAGCTCGTCTTTCGGACTGTGGGAGGAAACTGGAGCACCCGGAGGAAACCCACGCAGACACGGGGAGAACGTGCAGACTCCGCACAGACAGTGACCCAAGTCGGGAATCGAGCCCAGGTCCCTGGTGCCGTGAGACAGCAGTGCTAACCAATGAGAGTGCAATGAGAAAGCTTCACCTTTCACCGAGGGATCTATTTAAACAATTTATGTAAGCACGGTGAGGTTTGCACTGACCATAAGAACAAGATACAGTTGTGACTGATTTTACTGAGAATCGGGTATGCCGATTTGCAAGCCTGATCTCTTTCCCTGAATAAGATCCGATGTTATTTATGTGGTTTGACAGTTTAGTGTAAAAAGTTCAGAATGTCGTTTTCAATAGCGCACGCATTTCAAGTGACACTACTGGTGTAAAAAAGTGTGCATTCAGTTCTGAAACTGGAGCAAACAAAATGATCACGCTCCCTGACTCCCTGTTTTCAAGAAGTGAAAACTTGGATCGGCTTGTGTGTCCCTTAAAGGAAAACATTTCAAAGAAGTGTTCTTGTAACCTTAGCAGGGAATCTGTTCGGGAATGTGCACCGTCATGGAGCAAGTAGATTGGATGACAAGCTGCTACACCCACTTTCCCTGCCTATCGAGGTTTCAGTAAGATAATAAGTTCAGACGTGGGCTAATTCTACCGACTGCACTGGGAACTGCTTGGGTGGTGGTGGGGGTGGGGTGGGGGCAGTTTGGGGGGGGGGGGGGGGGGCGAGTGGGTGGAGGGGTGGGCTATGTGGGATAGCACCGAAAATTGGAAATTGGTTACAGGGATCGTGTTGAATGCTTAACCCACACCCAATCGAAGTAACACACACAGCACACACACATTGTGCTGCTTGCTAATTGCAATGACTGTGGCGGACAGCACAGTGCTGAGCACACCACTGAGTGGCAAGCGCCACAGTGCTTAAAGGGGAAGTTCCCTCTGGCTATAGCTGGGACTGGAAGTGGCGAAAGGGTAGTTATAGAGCAAGAAGAACCTTGACAAACGCATGAAAGGCCAGAGGGTATGCCCCAGTGTTCTCCCGTGCAACGCTGGAGGCCTGGAGGTCCGGTGGAGAATAGACCACCTCATCACTCAAGAGCGCAGGAGGCCCTGAAGGCGAATACTCAGAAGGCAGGAGAAGCAGATACCATTTGCAGTCAATGCCAGCAGTCTCGTCCTGATGCAGAGCCACCAGCAATTGAATGAGTGGTCAAAACCAGTCACATGCCACATCCCACCAACCCGTATCATGGGTCTCATCCACTGCTCCACTTACCACACCCGCTTCACTCACCTATTAAAATTCTCCATCATCCATAACACATACTTCACATTTATAGCCTCACCTCACCCTCAGACACTCTGCACCTTTGCTAGCTGCATGCTCATGTCTCACACCCTGCACATACTGCCAGTTACTCAACTGTGCCAGACTGATTTGGGGATGATTGACAGGTCAGCTGATATTCCTGGGGACCACTATGGTTCAGAGAAAAGTCCAATTTTAGTTTAATTTCTCAGTTGCTGCTGGAAGCTGGTGGAAGAAGGCAGCGCCTCTTTTTCTCCCTCTCGAGGCTTTCTGAAAGTTCCAGGTCAGGATAGCCTCAGAGAATTGATCCAATATTCAAAGGACCAATTCACAGCAGGTGTACAAAAGCTGAAACCCAGCATCATGTGAGCATACTTGCTTTTGCACCAAGACTATAGAAGGGTGTATGTCTGTGGGATGACGTTTGACCTGGAACAACATAGATAGCTAGCTGTTAAGGTTTATACTGTGACGTGTTTAATTCTTGTAATTGGTAAAAGTTATGTTATATTTCAATTGTGTTCTTAAATAAACTTTGTTTGATAAAAGCTTCCTCGTGGGTCACTTGAGTCATACTTGGAGTGAAACACCTTGTGCTCACCCCAATGCCAAAATCAAATGTAAAATATAACTTCATAAATAAAAATTTAAAACTTCACAAAACACCCTGGAGTTTCTGGCTTGGGTCTTAACAGATGGCACCATGTAATCATGTAATATGCTATACAGAGATGCATTGGTTTTCAATACGTAGAAACATAGAAACATAGAGGGTAGGAGCAGGAGGAGGCCATTTGGCCCTTTGAGCCTGCTCCGCCATTCATTATGATCATGGCTGATTGTCCAATTCAATAGCCTAATCCTGCTTTTTCCCCACAACCTTTGATCCCATTCACCCCAAGTGCTATATCCAGCCGCCTCTTGAATACATTCAATATTTTGGCATCAACTACTTCCTGTGTTAATGAATTCCACAGGCTCACCACTCTTTGGGTGAAGGAATGTCTCCTCATCTCCATCCTACCCCGAATCCTCAGACTGTGTGTGACCCCTGGTTCTTAGAATCTTAGAATCCCTACAGCACAGAAAGAGGCCATTCGGCCCATCGAGTCTGCACCGACCACAATCCCACCCAGGCCCTATCCCCATATCCCTACATATTTACCCACTAATCACTCTAACCTACGCATCCCAGAACACTAAGGGCAATTTTAGCATAGCCAATCAACCTAACCCGCACATCTTTGGACTGTGGGAGGAAACCGGAGCACCCGGAGGAAACCCACGCAGACACGAGGAGAATGTGCAAACTCCACACAGACAGTGACCCAAGCCGGGAATCGAACCCAGGTCCCTGGAGCTGTGAAGCAGCAGTGCTAACCACTGTGCTACCGTGCCGCCCCTGGTTCTGGAACTATTTCAGAGTGAGATGAGGAGAAACGTCTTCGCTCAAAGGGCACCGTGAGTCTTAGGAGCTCTCTACCCCAGAAAGCTGTGAATGCTTAATCATAGAATCATAGAATCCCTACAGTACAGAAGGAGGCCATTCAGCCCATCAAGTCTGCACCAATCACAATCCCACTCAGGCCCTATCTCCGTAGCCCCACATATTTACCCTGTTAATCCCCCTGACACTAGGGTCAATTTAGCATGGCCAATCAACCTAACTCGCACATCTTTGGAGAGTTGGGAGGAAATCGGAGGAAACCCACGCAGACATGGGGAGAATGTGCAAATTCCATACCGACAGTGACCCGAGGCCAGAATTGAACCCGGGTCTCTGGAACTGTGAGGCAGCAGTGCTAACCACTGTGCCACCATGCCGCCCCTTTGCAGAAGCAGTCCATCTGGCCCATCGAGTCCGCACCAACCACAATCCCACCCAGGCCCTATTCCCGTAACCCCCACATAATCACTCTGCTAATCCCCTGACACTAGGGTCAATTTAGCATGGCCAATCAACCTAACCTGCACAACTTTGGACTGTGGGAGGATACCAGAGCACCGGAGGAAACCTACGTAGACACGGGGAGAATGTGCAAACTCCACACAGAAAGTGATCTGAGGCCAGAATTGAACACCAGGTCCCTGGTGCTGTGAGGCAGCACTGCTAACCTCTGTGCCATCGTGCTGCACATAACATCCCTCCCCTTTTATTCCAGTTGAACGACAACTAGAACTACGTTAATTCACTATGAACACTTATTATTTTATCAAGTATCATTATATACAGTTTCAGTATGAGAATCTTTTAGATGGATGCCGGTTCAGCTGAGGCAGAATCTGTCATTAAGGAGCCTTTGCTTTCATGCTCTCGACTCAGGTACATCATCCTATAAAGTTGGTTCTTCTTCAGCTTCTACAGATGCTGTTGGTTTGACTGGTGTAGAATCCAAATTTGACTCAATCGTGATCATAAGTAATTTAATTGAGTTTTTTGAGGAGGTGACAAAAATGATTGACGAGGGACGGATTGTGGATGTTGTCTACATGGACTTTAGTAAGGCATTTGACAAGGTCCCTCATGGCAGGCTGGTGCAAAAGATTAAATCTCGCGGGATCAGGGGTGAACTAACTTGGCCATAGAAGACAGAAGGTAGCAGTGGAAGGGTGTTTTTCTGAATGGAGGTCTGTAGCTAGTGGTGTTCCACGGGGATCAGTACTGGGACCTCTGCTGTTTGTAATATATATAAATGACTTGGAAGAAAACGTAGCTGGTCTGATGAGCAAGTTTGCAGACAATAGTAAGATTGCTGGAGTTGCAGATAGTGCGAAAGATTGTCAGAGAATACAGCAGGATATAGATAGACTGGAAAATTGGGCAGAGAAATGGCAGATAGAATTTAATCCAGACAAATGCAAGGTGATGCATTTTGGTAGATCCAATTCAGGTGGCAGCTATAAACTAAATGGCAGAGCCATCAGGAGCATCGACACACAGAGGGATCTGGGCGTACAGGTCCACAGATTCTTAAAAGTAGCAGCACAGGTGGAAAAGGTGGTGAAGAAAGCATATGGCATACTTGCCTTCATCGGACAGGGCATCGAGTACAAAAGTCGGCAAATTATGTTACAGTTATATAAAACATTAGTTAGGCCACATTTGGAATACTGTGTCCAATTCTGGTCGCCACACTACCAGAAGGATGTGGAGGCTTTGGAGTGAGTGCAGAAAAGGTTTACCAGGATGTTGGCTGGTATGGAGGGTCTTAGCTATGAGGAGAGATTGAATAAACTGGAATTGTTCTCCCTGGAAAGACAAAGGCTGAGTGGCGACTTGATAGAAATTTATAAAATTATGAGGGGTATGGATAGGGTGAACAGTTGGAAGCTTTTTCCCAGGGCAGAAATGACAATTACAAGGAGGCACAAGTTCAAGGTAAGTGGGGAAAGGTTCAGTGGAGATGTGCGGGGAAAGTTTTTTACACAGAGGGTGGTGGGGGCCTGGAATGCACTGCCAGGTGAGGTGGTTGAGGCAGTTATGTTAGCGACATTTAAGACTTATCTTGATAGACACGTGACAGGTGGGGAATAGAGGGATACAGGCGGTTTGTCTAAATAGGACAACATGATTGGCGCAGGCTTGGTGGGCTGAAGGGCCTGCTCCTGTATTGTTCTTTGTTCTTTTGTTCTTTGTATAAGTCATAAGTTCGGGCATTTCCAAAACCTGAGTGTCAGATGTTGGCATTTCAGATACCAACTCTACAAATTCTCTTTTTGAAATGAGGATTTGATCTGTGTGCCTTCTCCAAACTCTCTCTTCATCAGTTTGCACTGTATAACAAATAGGCCCCAACTTTGCGAGTATTTTTGCCTCACTTTGCCTCACAGGGCCAGGGATCCGGGTTCAATTCCGGCCTTGGGTGGAATTTGCATGTTCTCCCTGTGTCTGCGTGAGTTTCCTCCCACAGTCCAAAGATGTGTAGGTTAGGTTAATTGGCCATGCTAAATTGCTCCTTAGTGTCCAAAGATGTGTAGGTTAGGGGGATTAGTGGGGTAAATAGGTGAGGTTATGGGGGTAGGACCTGGGTAAGATGCTCTGTTGGAGAGTCGATGCAGACCCGATGGGCCGAGTGGCCTCCTTCTGCACTGTGGGGATTCTATGTAGTCTATGGAATTGTGGCAGGTACCCATTCCTCACTTGAAGAGTGGTTTTTCATGAGAACTTTTTCTCCTTGATCAAAGTTTCTTGGTTTCGATGTCTATTCACAGCGTGTAATTTGGTTTTGTAGTTGTCATTCTGGTAGAAGAATCAGGCGGTAAGAGCAAATCAAATTTGGTTCTCTACTTCCTCGTGATAAACACCATTGCTGGCAGGGTTTGGGTTGTCGCATGGGCTGTGCTTCTGTAGAATATGAGAAAGTTGTTTATTCTTTTACGATCCTTCATATTTTGAAGCTTTAATGGCATCGTTCAATGACTGTACAAACTCTCTGCCAATCTATTGGTGAAAGGATGGTAAGACACAGTTTTGCTATGCTGTATGTCATGGTTACTGAGGGGTTCCATTGAGGTGAACTGAGTTCCGTTATCGCTAACCAATTACTTTGGATTGACAAATCAAACAAATACTTTAGAACATGGAACATAGAAAAGCTACAGCACAAACAGGCCTTTCGGCCCACAAGTTGCGCCGAACAATTTCCTTACCTGCTAGGCTCATCTATAACCCTCTATCTTACTAACCTCCATGAACCTATCCAAAAGTCTCTTAAAAGACTCAATCGAATCCGCTTCCACCACCACTACCGGCAGCCGATTCCACACACCCACCACCCTCTGAGTGAAAAACTTACCCCTAACATCCCTCAAGACCTACTCCCCAGCACCCTAAACCTGTGTCCTCTCGTAGCAGCCATTGGGTAAAAGCCTCTGAGAATCCACTCTATCAATACCTCTCAACATCTTATACACCCCTATCAGGTCACCTCTCATCCTTCGCCTCTCCAAGGAGAATAGACCTCACTCTCTCAACCTATCCTCATAATGCATACCACTTAATCCCGGCAACATCCTCGTAAATCTCCTCTGCACCCGTTCTATGGCTTCCACATCCTTTCTGTAATGAGGCGACCAGAACTGGGCACAGTACTCCAGGTGGGGTCTGACCAGGGTGTCTGCAGCAAAAACAGAAACGCTGGAAAATCTCAGCATGTCTGACAGCATCTGCGGAGAGAGAGTGGAGCCAACGTTTTGAGTCTTGAGACTCAAAACTTTGGTCTATTTGTCTATGGTCTGAGGTTTTCCAGCATTTTCTGTTTTGGTTTGAGATTCCAGCATCCGTAGTAATTTCCTTAAATTCTTTGTCTAGTTGTTCAGTTGTCTTTCCAGTAGTCATCGAATTCATCATCATGATTTTGGGCCATTTGGAATGTGCGTCCACTGGGACAACAAACATATATCCCTCAATTGATCCCGCAAAGCTAATATGAACATTTTGGCACAGTTGTCTTGGCCAAACCCAAGGTGAAGTGGTTGACATTAGTGGAGTATTTTGTATCCGAGACACAAGAGTGACATTGTCCTACTCTTTCTTCAATCTGTGAGTTTAGTCCTGAGTTTAGTCCAGAAATAACTTCTTGCCAGTTCTTTCATACATATGGGGGACGATTCTCCCATCCCACTGTGCTGATTTTATTTTTAGCGCAGTGGACTGGGAGATTTAGATGGCGTCGGATAAACGTGATCCGTGCAGGGCTTTCTGGCGCCGTCAGCTCCGTGCCATAAATAGGCACAGAGCTACATTACATATGCAGCCCTTCATTTTAACGTATTTTAAATATAATTAGTGGGCCCAGGACTGAAATCTCTGGGCTCGCTAGCATCTGCCCCCCCATCAGGAATGTTTCACTCCAGCGGAGTTTACTATAGCTCCCCACTGGCGGGGAGCTGGAGGCCCGATCCAACTGGAGTGAAAGGAGGGCAATCGGGATGCCCCAGGAGGTTGAGCAGGGGGTGCCCCCTGGGCATTGGCACCTTGGCAGTGCCAGCCAGGGACCCCTGGCACTGCCCAAGGGACAAAGTGCCAATGCCCAGGGGGCATCTTAGCACTGCCCACTGGGCATGGGGCAGTGCATTATGGGGCAGGGCCTGATGGGGGCAATCAGTGAGGGTGGGGGGGTCCTGCTGCCACTCTGCAGTCAGGATCAGTGGGGGAGGGAGGCCAGCGATCAGGGCGAGCCAACAGGGCGGGGGGAGGCAGCCTGCAGGGGGGATCAGGGCTGCGGGGGGCGGGGGGGGGGGGTGGTCAGAACTGCTGGTGCGGGGGTTGCGGGGTAGAGGATTGGGGGGGGGTGCAGGAGATTGGTGCTGCAGGGCGACATGGGGGTCGAGGCTGGGCTTGGGCATGCTTGAGAGGTCAGCAATCGGCCCCCGGAGGGGGGCGGTGGCGGGGGGGGGGGGGGGGGTGGGGTTGGGGTGGCGGTGGAACGGCCGTCATTGCAGGATCGCAGGGCTGGCCAGCGATCAAGCTACCCAGTGATCGGGAGGCCACAGCAAATCGGGGCCAGTAGATCAGCATGTGCTGATCTCGGCGCTGACAGATCGGCGCACGCGCAGTGACCTGCTCAGCGCTATGCTGCCGGCCTCTCCAGCGGGAATAGGCCCCACCCCCTGATTTTTTTACATGATTTGCACTGGTGCACTCAGCAGTGCACAGAGTGTGGGAGATTCTTCGCTAAACCCCCACTGTAAAAACTAATGTGATTTACTCCAGTTTTCACACGAATTCCACACTTAGAATTTTTTTGGTAGAATCGTCCCCATGATGCCTGGATGTCCTTTGTGAAGTTGATCCAGTATATGACTCTGCAAGCATGGAGAAATTGTCACTCGAATCCCCCAGTGGAAGTACTCCATTGTGTACGATTAACTCAAGTTCCTTTGTTCGGGTACGGCTTGAGCTCTGACCTTGTGCATCTTTGCACTTGAGAAGGTGTCTGTCAACCTGAGAAAAGTACAAGATGTTCACATAGCTCTCCTGTGATTTGGCTTTGTCCCAAATTGGTAGATGTGATAGAGCATCAGAATTCACATGTTGCTCAGATCTTCTGCATTTAATCTCCTAATTATTCACTGATAAGATGAGGGACAATCTCTGCAAGCAGCTCGCAGCTAGTGACGAGATTTCTTGTTTGGGCCGATGGTAGTTGTTGGAGGCCTGTGGTCTGTTAACAAAATAAAATGCCTTCTATCTGGATAGTGATGAAATCTCTTGATTCCAAAAACTATATTCAGGGCTTCCTTTTTGCAATTGGGCACAATTTTATTCAGCGCTTGTCAACATTCTTGAAGTGAAAGCGATCTGCCTTTCATTTCCATTTGGCATTATATAAGAGAAAACTGCACCCATCCCATTGGGGCGATGCGTCACATCCAAGTTGTATTTTTAAATGAGGGTGGAAATGAACAAAAGACTTCCGATGCCGTTAGTATATTTTTCACTTCATTATATACCTTTTTGCAGTCTTTTGTCCAAGCCCGTTGTTGGTTCCTACATAATAATGTATGGAGTGGTTTCAATATGGTAGCAAGATTTGGAATAAGTTTTCCACAGATGAGTCCTAAAAAGGATCTCTGTTGCAAAATATTCTGTGGGTGAGGCGCATCTAAAATTGCAGTCATTTTTTTTGGTTCTTTGTGGAGCCCATCCTTATCAAATACAAGGCTCAAATAGAATCAGAGAATCCTACAGTGCAGAAGGAGGCCATTCGGCCCATTGAGCCTGCACCGACCACAATCCCACCCAGGCTCTATCCCCATAACTCCATGCATTTACCCTAGATAGTTCCCCTGACACTGAGGGTCAATTTAGCATGGCCAATCCACCTAACCCGCACATCTTTGGACTGTGGGGGGAAACCAGAGCACCCGGAGGAAACTCACGCAGACACGGGGAGAATATGCAAACTCCATATAGACAGTGACCCAAGCTGGGAATTGAACCCAGGGCGCTGTGAGGCAGCAGTGCTAACCACTGTGCCACCGTGCCACCCATAGTTTATTGATGATTGAAAATTGGGCGTTTTTCTTTCTTCACAGTAAGATTGTGCTTCTCCAGACACTCTCATGTTTCTTCTAAGTTCTGCAAATATTCCTGTTCATCTTTGTCCGTGATTACAATGTCATTTAAATAACACTGGACATCATTGAAGCCTCTTAGGATCGATTGATTTTTGGAATAAGGCTGCACCGATGTTATTCCGAACAGTAGCCGTTTATACCGGGACAATCCCTTGTGGGTAACAATTGGTAGTGGTGGTCGTGACTCAGTTGCCACCTTCATTTGGAAGTATGCTTGGGACAAGTCTATTTTTACTGAACTGCTGACCCCCTAGGCAATCCAGCGACTAGGTCCTCTATTAATGATAAGGGATCCTGCTCGACACACAGCGCTGGATTTATTGTCGTTTTGAAGTCACCGCAAACTCGAATCCCTACAGTGCAAAAGGAGGCCATTCAGCCCATCGAGTCTGCACTGACAATTATCTCACCCAGGCCCTATTCCCGTAACCCCACTTAACTACCCTGCTAATCCCTCTGACACTGAGGGGCAATTTAGCATGGCCAATCCATCTAACCCGCACATCTTTGGACTGTGGGAGGAAACCGCAGCATCCGGAGGAAAACCACGCAGACACGGGGAGAACGTGCAAACTCCACACAGAAAGTGACCCAAGCCGGGAATCGAACCCGGGTCCCTGGCGCTGTGAGGCAGCAGTGCTAACCAATGTGCCACCACCGTGCCACTGTGCCGGCCATTTGTTATAGAACATCTAGATTAATGACAGGAACAATTGGAGTTGCCGAATTGCTCGTGGTGGCAGACTCGACCACTTCCGTCTTTGATTCATTTTTCAAGTTCCATTTGAACTTTTGGCTTGATAGTGTAAGGCACAGTTCTTGCCTTTAAGCATTTTGATTACCATCAGGCTTTATCTTAAGTCATGCCTTGATTATAGTCATTTCCCATAAAGTATTTTCAAATACTTTCTTGTATTTTACTAAGAGTTTCTGTGATGTGTTCTTCCCATCAACCAATTGGTTAATTGCTTGCCGATTTTGTTTGATTTTGTTGAGCCACGCTGCTCCAAAAAGTGCAGGAAAATTTCCTTTCACAAGTTTTCAGATTGACCATTTATTTCAACTTGCATCATGATATAACCCTTCACCTCTTCCGTGTAAGTTCTGAGGAAAATGTTCGAGGACTTTAATAATACGTCCTTGAGCTTTCGTTGATATAAATTTTCAGAGATGAGATACAGCGGCGTCCATATCTACTTCCATTTTAATTTCGTTCTCATTCCGTTTCGGATAGACACAAAATCCCTGTGTACCGCGTTGCGTTGATAATACACCGAGTTTCAGTTCTTCAATCTCTGTGGTCAATGGGCGGGATTTTACGGCCTGAACGTCCGAGGTCAAAGGACGTTTCCATTGTCCATTCCTCACCCGCTCCGATTCCATGGCAGATGGGGCGGTAGAATTCCGACAATCGTGTCTTCCTGGAAGTCTTCATTGCCTACAGTTATCGTATGGACTGTTTTTGTAGATGTGGATACTGTCTTGTGTTTACCCATTTTCAGGGATCGAGGATTCCGTTTGGTCCAGATCTTTCTTGCCACAACTATGACATTTTTTTCTCGGCACCCGTGGAGGATGCCACACCTGAGCAGACCTATTGTACTTTTCTCAGTATTTTTTTGTGTATTTTGGCGCCAGCTCTGATTTGGGAAGAAGCTTCTTTAGCTGCCAAATCCATGGACACTGCAATCTCAATAGGCTGTTTTAGTGTTAATGTTAAAGGGCTTCTGGCGAGCAGTCTTCTTTGAATTGCTTCATTTCAAAGTCTTCAAACAAGTCTTTCCAGCAGAGTGTCTTCAAGGGTCGGACCAAACTCACAACACTTTGCTAGTTTCCGTCGTGCAGCTCCAAATTGTGGAATATTTTCACCCTCTTCTTGGCTCCTCCATCTATGAAATCTGAATCTCTCCACTATGATTATATGTTTGGGCGAGAAGTGGTTCAAGGGGTCTCAGACAATTCTTCGCATGTGTTTGTACCAGGTTTGGCAGGATGGACAAGACTTTGTAATAGAGTGAATGTTTTCTGTCACAAATGAGAGTACTCAGGATGCAGGTTGTTCATGAGTCCTTTGGTGAGGGTGTCCTTCACATGTATCACTATGTGTGTTTAAGATACGGAATGGTGAGGAACAAACTGACAGTACTGACGGCAAATCAGTGTTAGATGTTGCCTGATATTATGATCTAATGCTGTTAGTGCTCAGCTTGGGTCCTGCTGGGGGTGTATGCCAAAATTATCGTCCCCACAGATCTGAATATTGTGACGACCTACATTAAGTTGAAGTACATTCGTTGTAGATTACTTCGATGGAATTGGAGAGCTTTAGGTCTC
This sequence comes from Mustelus asterias, assembly GCF_964213995.1. Taxonomy (NCBI): domain Eukaryota; kingdom Metazoa; phylum Chordata; class Chondrichthyes; order Carcharhiniformes; family Triakidae; genus Mustelus; species Mustelus asterias. The sequence continues at coordinate 120,799,386 of NC_135806.1, read as the reverse complement.
TTGGACACATAAATCATCAATGACTGTCCCTCAATTCGAGGATGGTGTATACTCAGAGTCACAAGTTTCTGCCATGTGTCTTCATGTGACTGAACAGGTCAATGATATTATTTATCGAGGGTGGATGGGAATGTGGAACACAACACAAACGGATCAGCCATGACCTTCTTGAATAGCAGAGCAGGCTTGAGGGGCTGAATGGCCTACTCCTGCTCTGAATTTGAAGCATAGAATCCTTACAGTGCAGAAGGAGGCCTTTCAGCCCATCAAGTCTGCACCGACTCATATCCTGGCTTACCCAGTAACCACATGTATCTACTCCGCTAATCCCCTTAACCTATACTAAGGGGCAATTTAGCATGGCCAATTCACCTAACTAGCTCATCTTTGGACTGTGGGAGGAAACCCGGAGGAAACCCACGCAGACACAGGGAGAATGTGCAAACTCCACAGAGACAGCCACCCAGAGCCAGAGTTGAATCCGGAGCCCTGGCGTTATGAGGCAGCAGCGGTAACAACTGTGCCACCATGCCACCCGTATGTTCACATGATTCCTGACCCATAGATCTTTCGGCACATGCCCCACGAGGGTATAGCTTATGGAGTGCAGGATTTGCATCCTTTACTTTCCTTCTCTGCTGCCACTCTGCCTCATTGTTACAACACTGTGACTTAAAGTGCGGTGCAGCTTGATGACAAGTTGTCATTGCTTTGAATGATTGGTATCAAACTCCTCACAGTCCCTGATGTCAATGCTGCCGCACTTCTGAGAGAGTTTCAGACTGTCATTGAAGTGTTTTCTTTCTCTTCACCTGCAATTTTGGCCATTTGGGATTTGAGATGTGGGGAGATGCTTATCCGGACACATTTTTATCATTTTAATTCGAAGTGCTGGGCGGACTTGAAACTGGACATGTTTCAGATCTGACTTTTGAAAAAATAGCAGTGATTCTGAATTGCGCTGCAGAAGCCTGTGGGCGGGGCTTATCGCGCCCGAAACCCTGCAGCTCCGATTGGAGCCTCCAACTGCACATGAGCAGTAAAAAAAATAGAAAAACACTCCCCTGACACATTGCTCCCGAGCCTGATAATGCCTCCCCCCGGCCCCCACAGACATTGCCCCACCCCCACAACATTACTGACCCCCTTATCCCCCCACCCTCCCGCTACCTGGACCGATCGCGGCCCCCTGTCCCTTTTCCCCCCCACCAATTGTACACAGAGTGGCAGTTAGAACATAGAACATAGAACAGTACAGCACAGAACAGGCCCTTCGGCCCACGATGTTGTGCCGAGCTTTATCTGAAACCAAGATCAAGCTATCCCACTCCCTATCATCCTGGTGTGCTCCATGTGCCTATCCAATAACCGCTTAAATGTTCCCAGTGTCTGACTCCACTATCACTGCAGGCAGTCCAACCACTCTCTGCGTAAAGAACCTACCTCTGATATCCTTCCTATATCTCCCACCATGAACCCTATAGTTATGCCCCCTTGTAATAGCTCCATCCACCCGAGGAAATAGTCTTTGAACGTTCACTCTATCTATCCCCTTCATCATTTTATAAACCTCTATTAAGTCTCCCCTCAGCCTCCTCCGCTCCAGAGAGAACAGCCCTCCCCTTTCCCTATCGATCGCATACAGAGTGATAGCGGACCCCCCCATGCCCCTGCCCCCCCGCCCCCTCCCCACACCAGAGCCATCTGACCTGCCTCCCTCCCCCCACCAGCGAACCATCTGACCCGCCAGCCTCCTCCCCCCAACCACCGATCTGAGTCAGAGAGCCGCCAGAAGCTCTGAACCTACCTCCTCAGAAGCTGGAGCATCCGAATCGGACCTTTGCGGACCATGTCTATTTCGCGACGAATCTGGACGGGCGAACGTGGTGGTAAAGGGGGAAGTGCTGGTAAGTTTGGGCATCCAACCCATTAAGTCAATTTAAATGCATGCAAATGCATTTGATGTCACGCCCATTTTGGGCGCGGTCCCGACGGCGGCCATTTTCAGCCATTGGTAAAGGCGAAACAGGCGCAGAGGCGAGCGCGGATCGCACTACTCGCCTCACGCCCGACTTTACCAAGTTTTCACGCCCGAAAACGGGCACAACTTGATGGTAAAATTGGGCCCAGAGTGTCCAGTCCATTGAAGTTGATTTTAAATGTGTTTTATCTGAATGTTCATGGAACTGGCTTCAAGAAAGACACAAGCATTTGTTTGACAGTCCTCTCAGTGAACTGTCACAATGTGATTCTCTAGAGCTGATCACCGGAATTCTACCACCGCACCCCCCCTCCTCCCTCCCTGCCCCCCGCCCCCCCTCCCCCACAGAATCGGAGCGGGCGAGGGGCGGACAATAAAAATGTCCATTGACCTTTGTCAGGATTTTCCAGTCTCGCTCGAGTGTGCCCATAAAATCCGGCCCCACATGCATCACTGTTACACAGCCCACACATGCATCACTGTTACACAGCCCACACATGCATCACTGTTACACAGCCCACACATGCATCACTGTTACACAGCCCAGGTCTCACTGTGGCACAGCAGTGTGGTGACAACAACTGCTCTAACATTCCGACTGTTGTTGACTTGCTGAGGTATTTGTTGTCAGACACTCACTGCCGTCATGGTTAGAAGGCTGAGCTGGTACAGTTGATCCATTGTTGGACTTCTTCACCAATGGTAGCCTTTTAAGAGAGATGGCTGCCAATGGTGGGTGTGCACCAGAGTCTCTCCTTCAACATATATGGGCGGTGGAATATTTGACTGACCAGGAGTGGGTTAACGCATGAGTTTTGTTTGGCAACATTCAAGAACAGGCTGAGTTTCTTGTATGCACAATTTCAGAGATTGGCTTGCAGGTCTGGTGCAGAGTGGGCAACAATATTACAGTCATCCTTTTTTTAAAAAATTCAATCATGGAATGTGGGCATCACTGACTAGGCGAGCAATTATTGCCCACCTCGAATTGTCCTTGAGAAGGTGGTGGTGAGCTGTCTTCCTGAACAGCTGCGGTCCGTTTTGTGTAGGTACATCCACAGTGCTATTAGGGAGGGAATTCCAGGATTTTGACCTAGTTACAGTGAAGAAACAGCCGATATATTTCCAAGTCAGGATGATGTATGACTTGGAGGGGAATTTACAGGTCGTGGTGTTTCCATGTGTCTGCTGCCCTTATCCTTCTAGATGGCAGCGGTCGTGGGTTTGGAAGGTGCTGCCTAAGGAACCTTAGTGAGTTCCTGCAGTGCATCTTGTAGATGGTATACATGGCTGCCACTGGATGGTGTCTGGGATATTATCTGTAATATATTCTATGAGTGTGACTATGTCAGGCTGTAGTTTGACTAGTCTGTGAGATAGCTCTCCCAATTTTGGTACAATCCCCTAGATATTAGTAGAGAGGATTTTGCAGGTTTGACAGTTGTCGTTGCCATTTCCGGTGCCTGGGTCAATGCCGGGTGGATTCATTCCTTGTTGACTTTCTAGCAGTTTGATATAACTGAGTGGCTTGCTAGACCACTTTAGAAGGTGTTTAAAAGTCAACCACATTGCTGTGGATCTGGAGTAATATGTAGGCCAGACCTGGTAAGGATGGCATTTTTCCTTCCCTACAGGACATTGCGACAATCGGCAATGGTTTCATCATTAGACTTTTAACTGCAGATTTTTATGGATTGAATTCAAATTCCAATATCTGTCGTGCAGGGATTCTAAACTGGGTCCTCAGACCATTACCTGAGTCCCTGGAATACTAGTCTAGTGAAAATATCAATATGCTATCACCACTCCAACTGCAAATCACAATCATGTACGTCCATGCTGGTCATTTCAGTTGTAAGTTTAACAACACCAGGTTAAAGTCCAACAGGTTTATTTGGTAGCAAAAGCCACACAAGCTTTCGAGGCTCTGAGCCCCTTCTTCAGCTGAAGAAGGGGCTCAGAGCCTCGAAAGCTTGTGTGGCTTTTGCTACCAAATAAACCTGTTGGACTTTAACCTGGTGTTGTTAAACTTCTTACTGTGTTTACCCCAGTCCAACGCCGGCATCTCCACATCATTTCAGTTGTGGCATGGAGGCGACTGAGGTTAAAGAGTTTTCCATCTAGATAGTATTGAATAATGTCATCAGACAACAGTTGATCTTTAATGAGAAATCCTGGTAGAAGTCTGAGTGTGACTTTGTTTAACTGGGGAGCTTTGGTCATTGCCAACACGACCTTGGCCGATTGGTGGTCAGATTGTGGTGGTGTGTCAAACCACAATGTCCAGGACCACCTTGCCATTGCAGTCTTTTACTGCCTTCAGAGCCATTGAGATGTAAAGTCTTCCTTTGCCTGTTCTAGGATTGAGGACGTTTTGGACCATGCTTTGTCTGGCACCCCCCTCCTGACTTTGCCGCCATGGATGGCCCTACCAGGAGAAAGGAGATCCCGAAGCCGTTGCACAAGGAATTGTCAGAGTGCACAAGTAGCTCCACCATATCAAGCTGGTGATCCATGAGGAGACATATAAGCATACATAAATTGGCTTTAAATCAAATATACAAGCTATGGCCTGGATTCTCCACTATTTTCCATTGCAACATGGTGGCACAGTGGTTCGCACTGCTACCTCATAGCACCAGGGACCCAGGTTCAATTCCGGCCTCGGTCACTGTCTGTGTGGAGTCTGCACATTCTCCTTGTCTCTGCAGGGGTTTCCTGCGGGTGCTCCGGTTTCCTCCCACATCTAAAGATGTACAGGTTAGGTTGATTGGCCATGCTAAATTGACCCGAGTGTCAGGGTGATTAGCAGGATAAATGTGTGGGGTTATGGGAATAGGGCCTGGATTGGATTGTGGTCGGTACAGATTCAATGGGCCAAATGGTCTCTTTCTATACTGACGGGATTCTATTCTATTCTAATTCACCTGAGCTTGGCCAAACCAGCATCAAATATCAGGGAGTTCTAAGTGAAAGTAGCATCAATCCAAACCTAGTTTCCTTGATCATTTTTGTTGGTTTAAAAATCTTTGCGTTAGAAACTGATCCCTCTCACAAAACCTGTCGTATCCCCAGATTGAATGAATGAGAATGGCAAATCATGAGCATTTTGTGGTAATTATGATTTTTTTTTAGTTGCACAGACATTCATAGGCACATTTTGTGGTGAGGCCACAACTGGAGCATTGTGTGCTGTTCTGGTCACCACATTACCGGAAGGACGTAATTGCTCTGGACAGAGTGCAGAGAAGGTTTACGTGAATGTTCATGGCTAGAAAAGTGTCGCTATGAGGAGAGATTGGACAGACTGGGGTTATTTTCCTTGGAACAAAGAAGGCTGAGGGGCGGCTTGATTGAGCTGTACAAGATTATGAGGGGAAGAGATAGAATGGACAGGATAAAATTGTTTCCCTTGGCAAAGAATTCGAGAACTAGGAGACATAGCTCGTGATTCCAAATAAACCTGTTGGACTTTAACCTGGTGTTGTGAGATTTCTTACAGAGGACATAGATTGAAGATAAGTGGCAGAAGGTATAGAGGGGACATGATGAAGGACTTTTTTAGGCAGAGGGTGGTGGTTGTCTGGAATTTGCTGCCTGAGTTGGTGGTGGAGGGAGAGACCCTAAGGTACCTGGATCTGCACCTGAAATACTGTAAGTGACACAGCTATGGGTCAGGTGCAGGAAGGTGGGATTAGAAAGGACACCTGAGTGTCCTCAGGCTGACATGGACATGGTGGGCTGAATGGCCTCCTTCTGTGCTGTAACGTTTCTATGGTTCTATTTTAAAAGCTTTAAATTGTTAAAAATGTACATAATTAACCAAGAAACTAACAATTGGACAACAATGAAACTGCTAACTGGAGTACAGTGTTTTTAAAGCTAATTTTGGTGATTTAAAATCACTGGTGGTGGCACAAACACTAATTTAAAATACTTTTATTTTTTGTGATACTTTCCCTCCTCGTCCCCCTCAACTTGTCTGCAGCCTTTGATCTGGTTGGCCACATCATCCTCCTCCAATCCCTTTCCCCGGTCGTCCAGCTGAGTGGGAACGTGACTGTGGTTCCATTCTTAGCTATCTAATCATGACCAGTGAATCAATTGCAATGGCTGCTCTTCTTCCTCCTCCTAGGCTATTACTTCTGGTATCGTCCAAAGATCTATCCTTGCCCCTCCCTCTCTTATTCCCCATCTCCATACTGCTCCTCAGTGACACCATCTGAAAGCAGACTTCCCACTTCTCTCAACTCTTCCACAGTTGATAAATTTCAGAGTGCTGGTCAGATATCCAGTACTGGATGTGCAGAAATTTCCACCAATTAAATAGTGGGAAGACTTTCTAGTCCTCACTCCAAACTCAGTTTTTGAGTTCCTGATTCTGTCTCCTTCCCAGACAACAGTCTAAGATTCATGCAACCATGAAGACCTCCATTTCCACCTGCGTGACACTGCCCAACTTTGCATCATCTCAGCTCACCTGCTGCTGGAAACCTCATTCGCGTATTTATTTCCTTGTGACCCGACTACTCCAAAACACTCCCTGGCTGCTCTTCCGCATCCTACCTTCCATACGTTTGAGGTCATCCAAAACTCTGCTGGTTCTGTCTTAACTTACAGCAAGCCCAAAGTAGAAACTTTACCCCTGAGGTTCGAATTATAGAATCCCCAGAGTGCAGAAAGAGGCCATTCGGCCCATTGAGTCTGCACCGACAACAGACTCAATGGGCCAAATGGCCTCTTTCTGCACTTTGGGGGTTCTATAATTCGAACCTCAGGGGTAAAGTTTCTACTTTGGGCTTGCTGTACCCAGGCCCTATCCTCATACCATATCCTGACACTAAGGGGCAATTTAGCAAGGCCAATCAACCTAACCCACACATCTTTGGACTGTGGGAGGAAACCAGAGCACCTGAGGGGAACCCATGCAGACACAGGGAGAACATGCAAACTCCACAGAGACAGTCACCTGAGGCCGGAATAGAACCCGGGTTCCTGGCGCTGTGAGGTAGCAGTGCTAACTACTGTGCCACCGTGCCAGCCACCGAATCAAAGCGGAGAATGTGGGCATTGCAATGTGCTATTGTTAGTTTTTAAGTGACTTTTAGCAATCTGTATGAGTTAATATTGTAAACAATTGCATTGGAAAAAAATGCTGGGAGTAGTGGACAATTTCAGGTCGACAGATTTTAATGGCGTGGAACTGGGGTGAGTGAGAACTAAATGGTGACGATCCTGCCCCAGCCTTGGCAATCTGATTTTAACTCCTGGTCTCCAAAGATGGGAGTGACAACTTGGGCAGCTTCCAGCCTCAAGATGGAGGCTCACCATTGTTGCAAAGTTGTGTAGAGTAATTGTAGATTGGGAGGTAGGAGGTTAGAATTTGGTGTTTGTAAATTTGTAAAATGCTTGGGGGGAATGCATTGCGTAGTCCCGGTAAAAGCTGGTGCTTTTTCTGTGCTCAGAGATTTAAAAATGCAAGTACACAGAGAGCCCAAACTGAAACATTTGTATCAAAAGACCAAGCAGCAGTGTTACCAAGACCACAGGCTTTTAGATTTTGGGAATTTAGCCAATCAATTTGAATCAGGCACTTGGATACCAAAAACCTATTAAATTTAAATCTGATGGTTTTGACAACCTCAGACTAATCCTATTGATATGCCATCATGGGTATAAAAGAACGGGGCATTGGGACAAAGAGGGTAGAGCAACTACCAGAGCTAACAGCTCACAGCTCTCAACTCTCAACTCTCAAGAGATAGAGAATCACTCACTCTCATAGCTTCATCCATGTCTTAGAGAAAGCACCATCTAGATAGCAAAGGTACCAAAGAAGAAAGAAGTTCCAGACAGAAGAATCAGCGGAGAATGCCCAGAATATTCCGGAAGACACAAAGCCTGGTTGTAATTTAGAGAGTGACTAAGTTCTATTTTTGTTAATGAGTGGGAAATGTATTTATTTGAACAGCATACCAGTAGAATCTTGTTTAATTCAGGAATAGTTAACAGTTAGAAGGGATTTATTTGGTTTGTCAATAGTTTAGTTAATCTGCTCACTGTTAGTTAGATAAGTAATTTGTTATGTGTTGATTTTAGAGAGAGTGTCAGGGATTTACTTTGTATATAACAACTAGATGTTGCTGAACAGCAGGTCGCACCGCTTCACACACACCTTTTACAGATTATAGGACGAGGTACTCCTCTTTGGGTGTTTCGGTGTTAGTTCTCAGACGGGGGGGGGGGGGTGGGGGGGGGGGGGCGTGGTCAACCCCTGCTATATAACACCATCAAGAAACAAGGCGGTAGAAAAGACTAAGATTCTGGCAGGATCCTGAAGGATAGCGCCCAGAGTGAGGAAGGGTGTCTGGAGTAAGGAAAGCCAAACTTTGCTGGCAGGGTCCCTAGGAGCGTTCCTGCTCCTCCTCACCCCACAAGTATAGCAAATAAAGTGTACCTTAAACAACCCGCTGTGCTCCCATTCCCACTGTCTTTACGTGGCAGGAAAATCACTCTGGCCAGAGTTAAAATTGCAGTCAGAGTCCAACGGGCGGCACAGTGGCACAATGGTTAGCACTGCTGTCTCACAGTGCCAAGGACCCGGGTTCAATTCCCGGTTTGGCTCACTGTCTGTGCAGAGTTTGCACGTTCTCCCCGTGTCTGCATGAGTTTCGTCCGTGTCCTCCAGTTTCTTCCCACGGTCCGAAAGACGTGCTGGTTCAGTGCATTGGCCGTGCTAAATTCTCCCTCAGTGTACCTGAACAGGCGCTGGAGTGTGGCAACTAGGGGATTTTCACAGTGACTTCATTGCAGTATTAACGTAAGCCTACTTGTGACTAATAAATAAACTTAAGACTTTGAAGACACCATCCTCCTGGGTCAACATTTGCAAATCATCAATAAATAGTGTCACCCAACCTAATGAGCCATTGGTATTCTAGGGGAATCGGAGGGAGAACTCATCCGTACAAAAGCTCAATGCTGCAGATGCTGGAACTCTGAAAATACTCAGCAGGCCGGGCAGCATCTGCGGAGTGAAACAGCGTTAACATTTCAGGCCAGTGACCTTTCATCAGAATCAACTTGAAACGAGAACTGATCCAAGCTATTTTAAAGTTCCTGAGTCACTTAAAGGCTGTAGCCATCTTTAGCAGCAGAAATGTTGGATGGGTGCTCCATAAATAAACCGGAACTATTCACAACAAGATGGAACTGAAAATAAAATTGCCCTAAAATGGAAGGGAAAGAGAGTTGCAGGTGGACACACATGACAATAAAGCACTCCTAAGCTGGGCTGCTTAATTCCTCACGTTGCTCGGATGACAAGTGAAGAATGCAAATGATGGACATGAAACAATTCTTTAATCTCAATCCAGGTTGCTGACATGAAGAGCCTGAAGACAGGGCCTTGGATAGATGAAGAAAATAGCCTTTTGAGACTGAAAGCCAAAGATGATGAAGGGGATACAAGGAAAGCTCATAGTGAAAATCTTCAAAAAAGGAATCATTTGAAGTTGCTGGGACTGACAGAGGAAGGGGAAGAGTCGGAGTCGAATGTACAAAATACTAAGACAGCAACTAAAGAATGTTAAGTTTTTTTGATGGAAAAAACTGGTGCATCCTATCTGAGACAATGGAAAGAAGTAGGCACTCAAATACGATAAATTAAAATCAAAGAGCACTGCCCCAGTACAGCGATGGCCTAGTGGTATTATCGTTAGGCTATTAATCTATAAACTCAGCTAATCTTTTGGGGACCCCGGTTCAAATCCCGCCATGGCAGATGGTGGAATTTGAATTCACTAAAAGAAATCTGGGATTAATCTGGAACTGATGACCATGAAACCATGGTTGATTGTCGGAAAAATCTAGCTGGTCCACTGATGTCCTTCAGGGAAGGAAATCTGCCATCCTTACCCGGTCTACATATGATTCCAAAGCCACAGCAATGTGGTTGACTCTCAACTACCCTTCAAGGGCAACTAGGGATGGGCAATAAATGCTGGCCAGCCAACGACGCCCATGTCCCATAAATAAATAAACAAACAAATAAAGCACAATGGCAAAGCGTCAATCCCGGCGTGAAAATCAGTGCAATTCCCGTCGCCCCGCTGGTGTGATCCGTACTACAACTTTTAGGCACTTTGAGAATTTTTTTTTCCCCACGTGAAAAAGGCTGTGGGTGAGGTGTGATGTGTCTGATTCACTGCCCTGATGGTCATCTAAGCCCTTTAATCAATAGGGTGCTACATTTAAATGGCTCCACAGCACTCATTTTCATTCAAGCCGGGAGGATGGCAGCAAGGAAGCCTGCTCCTCGATTTATGTGGGAGGACGGCCCACCCTCCCCCATATGCTGGATCCTGTGGAGGAGAGATAGAAACATAGAAACACAGAAGATAGGAGCAGGAGGAGGCCTTTTGGCCCTTTGAGCCTGTTCCGCCATTCATTACGATCATGGCTGATCATCCTACTCAGAAGCCTATTCCTTTTTCCCCATAACCTTTGATCCCATTCGCCCCAAGTGCTATATCCAACCACCTCTTGAATACATTCAGTGTTTTGGCATCAACTACTTCTTGTGGTAATGAATTCCACAAGCTCACCACTCTTTGGGTGAAGAAATGTCTCCTCACCTCCATCCTAAGTGGTCTACCCCGAATCCTCAGACTGTGACCCCTGGTTCTGGACACCCCCACCATCGGGAACATCCTCCCTGCATCTACGCTGTCTAGACCTGTTATAATTTTATAAGTGTCTATGAGATCCCCCCTTATTCGTCTGAACTATGGAGGATGAGGACTTCAGTCCTCGACCCGCTAATTAAATTCAAATGCTCATTGTAATAATTTATTCAGCTCTGTGCCAATTTCCGGTGGCTGGAGACGCGCAGAGGCCGTGGCGCCCAGAGGCGGGAAAATTGCCCCCTTAATCTTCCCGCAAAAATCGTGAATCGACTAGCGGAATAATTTTTTTAAAAATAGAGAGGCTCAGTGATTGTCGTTTTTGATTTGTCCTCTTTAAACTTAAAGTGCATTTTGATGATTGAGAGGAAGGGAGGTGGGGGATTGAGGACAGAGAGAACGAGAGAGTGCGACAGAGTGAGAGAAAGAGGGGTAGCAGAGAATGTGCATGTTGATGTTAGCTCAGTTATAAAAGTTGCACCAGTTGCATTTTGAAGCCACTGAATTAGATCACATGTGCTGTGTCCCAAGCCAGATGGCCCAGCACAAAAATAGGCCAGTGGCAGGTCGTCCTTGTAAGGAGTGGAGATCTTGCCGTCTATACTTATGGAGAGTAAGGTGGCAGTAAGGTTCAGTTGGAGAGTCAAGGGGAAGGGGAGAATGCAAAAGGTTAAGTGGGTGACCTTGGGAAGGCATAGCGGTAGTCATGGGCATGAAGGGGTTAAGAAGAAGAGGCGATAGTGAGGCAATCGGGAGGCTGGAGACAAAATGAATTAATTAGGGCCACATTTTTCCAAGTAACCCCACAAAGAAAGAAAGGGAGGAAGGAAGTAAGAAAGCGAGGAAATAGTAACAAAAGAATCTGTTCTTCTGATGTTGATTTAAGGATCAGCATTGACCAGGACACGGGGGGATTGATCCCCGACCCTTCTTCAAAATGGCGCCATCCAAAAGAGGACAGCTTCAACAGTGCAGCACTCCCTCAGCACTGCATTTTTAAAAAGCATAACTTCACTCTTTTTTACCCTTTGGGGAATAGTGGGAAGGGGAAGCGATGGAAGGATCCCTGAGCTGGCTATCAGCCCGTTGAACCACATTATGAATGCTCCTTCCATGGCCACAAACTCCTGGCGTTGGACTTGAACCTGGAGCTTCTGGTCCCGAGGAAGGGACACTGCCACAGTGCCAAAAGGCATCAGCGTGGCTTCTTGTGCTCAAGCCTGGAGTGAGACTTGAACCCAGAACCTTGTGACCCAGCAGTGAAAGTGAGCCACACTACGTTGAGTCTTATACTTTTCACACTATCCCCAAACCACCCAACACCTCTCACCTAAAAAAAACAAGAAAACGACAGAGAGAGAGAGAGGAGCGTTCAGTTTCCTCAGTTTACTTTATAATTTCCTTTAAAGTCTGCTTGAAGAGATTTTTAAAACAAGTAATCTGCCTTCCTGTAGTTACAGATTTGATGACAGCAGAATGTGTAATTATGCTGTGACAACTCAGTTTAAGCCCTGGGCAGAATTCCAGGTGACACCAGATCCGGGAAAGGATTCATCAGTTGGGAGAAGGGATCAATCAGATTCTGGCATCAATATTCCGCGCACACATTTTCGAATTGATCCAAAATATCTTGTGTGCCTGCCACGAATACAACAACCTGTGAAAATGTGTCAGTCACAGTCTTGTTGAGGATTCACAAGCCAGCCATTTCTTTGTGAAGGAGTGATAAGTGCTGGATTCCAGTCATTCTTAACAAGTCTTGTATGGCTTTGGTCTGTCATGTGTATGAGTTAGGATTTCTCTGTGTTCTCCCAAACAGAACAACAATATTCAATCATAAATGGATAAAAGACTGGCAACTGGTGCCCCTAACTAACGTGGTTTTTCTTCCCCCTGCACTTTTACTGAGATATAAAATCCCTACAGTACGGAAGGAGGCCATTCAGCCCATCGAGTCTATACCGACCACAATCCCACCCAGGCCCTATTCCCGTAACCCTACACGTTTACCCTGCTAATCCCCCTGACACTAAGGGTCAATTTAGCATGGCCAATCGACCTAACCCGCACATCTTTGGATTGTCAGAGTGACGTTCACGAGGGGTCATAGGTTCAAGGTGAAGGGGGGGAGGTTTAACACAGATATCAGAAGGACATATTTCACACAGAGGGTCGTGGGGGCCTGGAATGTGTTGCCGGGCAAGGTGGTGGAGGCGGACACACTGGGAACGTTTAAGACTTATCTAGACAGCTATATGAACGGAGTGGGAATGGAGGGATACAAAAGAGTGGTCTAGTTTGGACCAGGGAGCGGCGCGGGCTAATTGTTCCTTGTTTCTCGTGGAAGTGGAAATGACTAGGGTTGGGAAGCATTTTCCGATCAGGGCCATTGTGATCTCCTGGACTCGTTTCGATCGCCTCAGGGAGTCGGAGAGGAATTTCCCAGATTTCTTTTTCCCCATATTGGCCCTGGGGTTTTTCACTCTGGGTTTTCGCCTCTCCCTGGAGATCACATGGTCTGGAATGGGGGGGTGGGGGTGAGTTAATAGGTTGTAATGAACAAAGCATCGTAGCTGTGGGGGACAGCTCGGTGGATAGGATATTGGTATGTAGATAGGCTGGAAAATTGGGCGGGGATCCTGGATTCAGGATTCAATCCTGGACCGGGGAGCGGCGCGGGCTTGGAGGGCCGAAGGGCCTGTTCCTGTGCTGTATTGTTCTTTGTTCTTTGAAACCGGAGGAAACCCACGCAGACACGAGGACTGCAATGAAATTAGTGTGAAAATCCTCTGTTATCCGCGTAATTAGGGACCCACTGGGCGTAGTATGAGAAGAAGCCCAGGCATCTCCTCAGTGCTTTAAGATTGGTGGGAAGAGGAAGTTCCATGAGGGGGCGCATGCGGTCAGGAACGGGGCCGATTACCCCTTCTCCACTACATACCCCAGGATGGCGAGGCGGTGAGTGCGGAAGACACACTTTTCCTTATTGTATGTCAGGTTTAGGAGAGCGGCCGTACGAAGGAATTTATTAAGGTTGGCGTCGTGGTCCTGCTGATCATGGCCGCAGATGGTGACATTATCCAGGTACGGGAAGGTGGCCCGCAGCCCGTTCTGGTCCACCATTCGGTCCATTTCACGCTGGAAGACCGAGACCCCATTGGTGACTCTGAAGAGAACCCTAAGAAAGTGGTAGAGGCGGCCATCCGCCTCGAAAGCCGTATATTTGCGGTCCTCCGGGCGGATGGCGAGCTGGTGGTAGGCCGATTTGAGGTCAATCGTGGAGAACACCCGGTATTGCGCAATCCGATTGACCATGTCAGATATGCGCGGAAGGGGATACGCATCCAGCTGCGTGTACCGGTTGATGGTCTGACTGTAATCGATGACCATCCGGTGTTTCTCCCCAGTTTTGACCACTACCACCTGCGCTCTCCAGGGTCTGGTGCTCGCCTCAATGATCCCTTCCTTCAGGAGCCGCTGGACCTCGGACCTAATGAAGGTCCTGTCCCCCGCACTGTACCGTCTGCTCTTAGTGGCAATGGGCTTACACTCGGGGGTGAGATGTTCGAATAGCGGTGGAGGGGTGACTTGGAGGGTTGAAAGGCCGCAAGTCATGTGCGGTGGGCAGTCTAGGAATTGTGGGTTGCAGACGGAGATCGGGGGAAGAGGCCCGTTGACACTCCTAAGATGGGTCATGAAATCGAGCCCTAGGAGTACGGGAGCGCAGAGGTGTGGCAGCACCAGGAGCTTAAAATTTGCGTACTCGGTCCCCCGAACCATAAGGGTCACCACACAATACCCGAGGACATCCACCGAGCGGGACTTTGAGGCCAAGGAAATGATTTGCTTGACTGGCCGCACCGAAAGGGCGTAGCAGCGCACAGTATCGGGGTGGATGAAGCTCTCCGTACTCCTCCAGTCAAACAAACAATTTCCCACGCGGCCGTTTACCTGGATGTCCATCATGGACCTGGCGAGCTGATGCGGACGAGACTGGACCAGCTGGACCGCTGCCACCGTGGGTCCCGGAGAATCATCGACCGGCGTCCAAAATGGCGGCTCCCTTGTCTCGCATGCGGCCGACGGCGTCCAAGATGGTGGCTCCCTTGACTCCCACGCGGCCGATGGCATCCAAAATGGCGGCTCCCTTGACTCACACGTGGTCGATGGTGTCCGACATGGCGGCTCCCTTGACTCACACGTGGTCGATGGTGTCCAACATGGCGTCTCCCTTGAGTCACATGCGGCTGATGGCGTTCGAATTTGCGGTTCCCTCGGGCCGCACGCTGCGCTGTTTGGTTTCAAAGCCGACTTTGCCCTGCAGACTTTCGCGTAGTGGCCTTTCTTTCCGCACCCAGAGCAGAACACCTCACTTGCCGGGCAGCGTTGTCGGGGGTGCTTCCCTCGACTGCAAAAATAGCACTTTGGGCCTGCAACAGCCGCAGCAGTCGAGTCGTTGGTGGGGCGCTGTGTGGCATAAGTCTGAGGCCCTCCTAGGTACTGGGGTGGTAGTGGCCGAGAAGCCCACGATGTTGCGTGATCGGGTGCGTGCGCCTCGAGGTTACGGGAGGCCACTTCTAGGGATTCAGCGAGTGTCACAGTTTTTGGTAGATCTAGCCCACCTTGCTCTAGCAGGCGCTGCCGAATATAGTTGGATGCGATGCCCGTAACGTAAGCATCGCGGATTAAGTCCTCCGTGTACTGCGCAGCGGATACAGCCTTGCAGTTACAGGCCCTGCCGAGTGCACAGTTTGCAGAGAAACTGTGTTTGATTCTCCCGGCCGCTGTTTTTGGGTAGCCAGAAGGTGCCTGGCGTAGACTTCGTTTGTCTGTTGGCTGTATTGGCTCTTTAGGAGCGCGAGCGCGTCCACGTACGTCTCGGCATCACAGATGGTGGCATAAACTGCGTCGCTTACCCAGGCGTTGAGCACGTGCAGCTTGTCTGAATCGGACCGGACGGCAGTGGAGGCTCCAAGGAAGGCTTCAAAGCACTTCAGCCAGTGATTGAAGCTGTTGGCAGCTCCCACAGCTTGCGGATCCAGGTTTAAAGTATCGGGCTTTAGAAGTTGCTCCATTCTGTTTTTTTTTCTCTTTGCGAATAAAATTGATGCACTTTCAATTACGATACGAGGACTCCAGAGAGTGAGTGAAATAACAGGCTTTTAATCGCAAAGAACAGGAGCACACCCTTGTAGCTGACCTGGCCCAGACTGAGGCGAGGAGGAGGAACCATCACCTTTATACCTCGCTCTGGTGGAAAGGGAGGAGTCTCAGGTGGAAAGGGAGGAGTTTTGGGCCAGGTGCAGCATGGGTGTGTCCAGGCATACACATGTAGTTAGAGTGGGTCACCACACAGACCATTACGAACGGTCTTCCAGACCTTCCGCAAGGTCAATGACAGACCCACAACAGCTACCCTCCTCTTGATTATCCTCTCTCCCCCCACCCCAGAGATGCCTGGTGTCCTCTCTCCCCATGGATTCCCAGGTGGTTAGTGGTGATGTGTTCACTCACCTCCAACCTCCCTCTCGGAAATCCTGGCACCAGGTTTCTGTTTTTCAAGAGCAGTAGTGATTCACATCAGCATGACGTCACAGCGCCTTGGTGGGGGATTAAACACAGGCAGATGATGCGTTGTGATGCCCGCTAATGAGGTGGTATGTATGCAAATGCATGCAAATGTATGCAAACCAGTCTCACACCCTTCCTGAGCACAAACGCATCATCGGAGGGGGACTGGAAAGATCACAAACCACAATCTCCCCGTCGGGAATCGCATTTTCAGCATCTTGCAAGATTGAATGGCCATTATGGGAATTGCGCCTACGGCTAACACAGCTGCTAAATGGCCGCCATAATGTTATTTACAAGCCTCTTGGAGACATCGAGAGTGTATGGTGGGAAAATGTGTTCTATTTCACAATGTAGCAACAACAACAAAAGACTTGGCATTTATATAGAGACCGTAACGGCCAAACAAGTAGTTCCTTTGCAGAAGCAAAATCAGAAAACAAGGGGAGATGGAGCCAATGAAGGAAATGTAGCCGGGTTGGCGGGGGGGGGGGGGGGGGGGGGGGGGGTGCGGCTATTAGAAACTTTCTCCGAAGAGCTGGGCTTTAAAGAGGGTCTTATGGGAGGTGACAGGGTGCAGTGGAGTGATGGAAAGGGGAAGAGTGGGAATTGTAGAGCTTATAGCCCAGACAGTGGCAGGCAAGAGGCAGAAACGTGTTTGGATGACTTCAAACATGGACTCATGGAAAATCTGGACACAGATTCAGGAGGTTACTTTGGAAAGGAAAAGGTGGTTTAAGGTGAGCCAGTTGCGTTGACAGAGTGGGTGGTGGTGGATCTTTTCGGAGGGGGTGGTGGTAGAATTTTGGAAGAGAGAGTGAGAGTACCTATGCAGAGAAAACCACCATTTATAATGTCAGTGAAATAACAGGCTTTTATTCGCAAAGAACAGGAACACACCCTTGTAGCTGAGCTGGCCCAGACTGAGGCGAGGAGGAGGAAACATCACCTTTATACCTTGCTCTGGTGGAAAGGGAGGAGTCTCAGGTGGAAAGGGAGGAGTCTTGGGCCAGCATGGGTGTGTCCAGGCATACACATGTAGTTAGAGTGGGTCACCACACAGACCATTACGAACGGTCTTCCAGACCTTCCGCAAGGTCAATGACAGACCCACAGCAGCTACCCTCCTCTTGATTATCCTCTCTCCCCCCACCCCATGGATTCCCAGGTGGATAGTGGTGATGTGTGCACTCACCTCCAATCTCCCTCTCAGAGATCCTGGCACCAGGTTTCTGTTTTTCAAGATTGTGTAGGTCAGCAGTAGTTGACAACACCATGGGCTATCATCGCCACAATGATGACTGGTAGTTCAAGGAGAAATGCCCATCACCACTGGATCAGAACAACCATAGATAGACCACAAACACAGTGCTTCCAACATCCAGAGAGCGTAAAAAGAACTCATAATGAAGAATTGCTTCCACTAGTCAATGAGACAGCAAAAAGAGGTCTCAAATTTAAGATAATTACAAAAATATTTCAAGGGGCAGTTCAAAGGAATGTCTTTAGTGGTCAGAATATGGAACTATTTGCCTCAATCAAACTCATTGAAGCAGAGTCCATAAATCCTAGGCACGGACAAAGAAGGATGATTCTTGGATTAAAAGAAAAATGAGCACAGACTGTGGTAAATGGTGAATTTATGTGCCATCTGTTTCAATTAAGAACTTGCACTTAGGTAAGCTAGCAGAGGATAGTCAATCAGTCACATCCCAACATGCTGAAAGAATAGGAGAAATATGTCAATTTTTTTTATTCGTTCATGGGATGTGGGTGTCGCTGGCTGGGCCAGCATTCATTGCCCCATCGCTGAGTTCAACCACATGTGATCTAGAGTCACATGTAGGCCAGACCAGGTAAGGATGGCAGACTTCCTTCCCTAAAGGACATCAATGAACCATGTGATTTTTTTTTTAATGACAATTGACAATGGTTTCATGGTCATCATTAAACTATTAACTCCAGATTTTCTTTTATTGAATTCAAATTTCATCATCTGCCGCGGTGGGATTCGAACCCTGGTCCCAGATCATTACCCAGGGTCTCTGGATTACTGCGCCAATGCGTAGGAGGGTGGTGGAAGGTTGAGCATTTGTACAAATAGAAATAAAAGTAGCAAGACTCTCCATATCAGATTGATGAGAATTCTCTACCATATTTTAATGTTCTTCTTTAAAGAAGTTATTCTTTTCCAAGGTAGAGTCTGCATGTGAGTGATTTTAATCATTTATTTTGCCTTTTTTGCAGTGGGACCTAGTTTGTGAGAACAATTGGAAAGGTCCCTTTACCATGTCAGTGATTTTTCTGGGGATGACAAGTGGTGCGTTCATCTCCGGACACATTTCAGACAGGTACAGCTATAATCCTTGCATTCAGTTTAAAGCAAAGACCATTCCAGCCACAGGTCAATGCAATGAGAGTCGAGAATATAGCTCAGGCTGGTTGATTGCTTGTGTTTACAACAGGAGCATTCTGCAGAGAGGAAAGCTTGACCTGTTAAACTTTGCTGCTGAAGGTGTCTTGCGTAATTCTGGCATCCGAAGGTTTCTGAAAATAGATTCATAGCAGCAGCCTAGTTTCGGTATTCTGTCATGGGATGTGGGCATCACTGGCGAGGCCAGCACTTGTTGCACATCTCTAATTGCCCTCAAACTGAGAGGCAGTCAACCACATCATTGTGGCTCTGGAGCCACATATAGGCCAGACCAGGTAAGGGCGGCAGATTTCCTTCCCTAAAGGACATCAGTGAACCAGATGGGTTTTTCTGACAATCGACACTGGTTTCATGGTCATCAGAAGATTCTTAATTCCAGATTTTTATTGAATTTAAATTTTATCATCTATCATGGTGGGATTTGAACCCAGGTGCCCCGAGCATTAGCTGGGCATCTGGATTACTAGTCCAGTAAAGTTAAAGTATTAGTCACAAATAGGCTTACATTCACTGTAGTTATTGTGAAAATCCCCACACTAGGGCGCCTGTTCGAGTGCACTGAAGGAGAATTTATCATGGCCAATTCATCTCACCAGCACATCTTTTGAGCTGTGGGAGGAACACCCGGAGGAAACCCACGCAGACACAAGGAGAATGTGTAAACCTCACACAGACAGTCACCCAAGCCAGGAATCGAACCCAGGTCCCTGGTGGTGTGAGGCAGCAGTGCTAACCACTGTCCACTGTGTCACTATGCCACCGCCTCTCCTTTTTGTTAAAGGAGGATTCAAATTTGCTGGTTTTCAATACAGGCACACTTCCTCCGAGTACGCTATTCCCCCGGGCTTAAACCACTCAGAATTATCGGAGCTTTATTTAAGCCCTCTGTATTTACTTCCATTTGTCAATCCTGCCTCTCCTGGTCTCCCAAAGATGTGTTTAAAATTAGTTTTCGGGCACTGTCTTCTTCACTAGCTTGTTGTTTCCCCCAGCCCAATTCGGAGACCCCAGTTGGCAGGCAGGTGACTCAGATATCTTACTGACATGCGCAGTCAACGCAGTGGCACGCAGGAATGGAGCAGAAGCAGGGTAGTATGTTTTCAGAGGCAGTGTTAACGGTGTGACTGCCCTGTTTGTGCCAAGAATTAAAATGGCCTCCCATTCTCTCCCTCTCCAATCCCTTCCATTTTGTGCTGGCACCTCTCCATTCTTTGTTCCTAATTCAATCAAGGACGTTGTTTCCTTTCTCAGAATCAATTTGGCATTTTTTCTTCCAACTTGCCTCCCCTTGAGGTCAATATTTTCCTTCCAGTCCAACCTATCTTGAAGCTGACAAGTTTCTCCTTCACCTCAATCCAAGCTGCTATTCTTCATCCTTCAACTCCAGCTCAAACTTTCCCTTTCTTCCTCTCAGTTCAACAGCTGCCCACTACAGCTGGGCCTCTCCCTCCAGTTCAACCTGGTACTCCTTCCCCTTCATGTAAGGTGGCACATTTCACCCACCCAGTGCACACCATTCAAAGTGACACACCTTCTCACCCAGTTTATGCGGCAGGTTTCCTGCCACCCCTAACGTTGCCATTCTCCTTCCTCTGTCATTCCGCAGTCATTCCGAGGCTCGTCTCCTATCTACTAGCTTCTATATTGCCTTCTTCTTTCCTTCAGTTTCTCTACAAATCTCTCTCAAATTTATTGCCACTCATTTCTCTGTCTCTTTTCCTTTCACTGTCAAAAGTCTGTCCCGTCGCCATGGAACTATAGGATCCATGCAGTGCAGAAGGAGGCCATCTGGCCCATCACGTCTGCACTGACTCCCTGAAAGAGGCCCACCTCCCCATCCACCCTAGCCCCTTAACCTTGGGCATTTACCATGGCTAATCCACTTAACCTACACACCTTTGAACATTAAGGGGCAATTCAGCATGGCCAATCCACCTAACCCGCACATCTTTGGACTGTGGGAGGAAACCGGGGCACCCGGAGGAAACACACGCAGACACGGAAGAACATGCAGACTCCACACACACAGTGACCCAAGACTGGAGTTGAACCGGGTCCCTGGTGCTGTGAGGCAGCAGTGCTAACCACTGTGCTACCGTGCCTCCTTCATCGCCACCTACTTTGTCCTCTCCTGTCACGCTGCTTTTAATTGAGTGTGGAATTGAGGGTGTTGCAAAGCTTCTCCAGTCAATGCACCAAGAAGGAGGGAATTCCTGTTCTCAAGAAGATTTCCAACTTTTCTTTAATTAGTTTTCAATTAACGTGTGCATGATGCTGGAAAGGTTGGATTTATGGCTCACTGTCCAATTGCTGGAGAAAGTAGTGTTGTGTCTTCTAACGTGACAATCATTTAATAACTTAATAGTTTACAAGGCTACTTCATGGCCCATCACTTAGTGTAGGATTGTGGTCATTCATAGAGCGATAATTGCTCAGCTTTCCCAGTTATTGCTTTCTATTGGTGTTCATCTTGAAGTCACAAGATCTGTTGAATTCAATTTCATTGCTTGCCAAGGTGGGATTTGAACTCCCAACACATGGTTAGCTAGTTCACTAACCAGGTACAGTATGCTGCAGAAATTGTGGCCTTTAGAAACAGGGGTCTGGATTGGAGAATTGGTGGGACACCCATAGGGCAGGCCCGACCAAATTAAACCTCTGTTAAGCACTTAATTGTCCAACATCGGGCCTTCCCGAGGATTCAGGACCCCAGGAATGAAGATCCTGTTTGCCAGAGGTTGGCAGATCTCCTTTGCCAGCAGCACCAGCGGGAGCAATCACTACTGTCAGTAATGCTCCAATCATTACTTCATGGATCATCACTAGATCCCTAGAGACAGGTGAGTATTTGAATCAGAGGTAAGAGCAGTGGGGGCTTTCAGCATTTCCCCCGCCGACCCCATCACCCACCCCCTGGAACGCTCTTCTCATTTCAGGTCTCTCAATCGGGCAAAAATGTCTGGCAACAAGTCAGGGCAAGTATATATGTGATTGCTAACTATATTTAACATGTGTTTTCAGTCTATAAGAGAAGTATTGCTTAATTGGAACTGAAATAGTGGTAAGTTAGAAATTAGAATTGGTTCCTTTCATTTTAGGTACTGTTCACCTGTTAAAAGTTAAGCTACTTTATTTTGTTTGAACTGTATTTAAACTGTGTTATAAATAAAGCTTGTTTTGATAAAAGATTCCTAATTTGACATCCTGCCACAAGTGGACGAGTTTCTTGCATCAGCCCATTCCTGTCTCCGATTTAACTGCAAGACGCTTTCCTCTCACATACTGGACTCGAACCCCAAGGTACTTTATGAAGTCAGATTAGACCCCAACAATTTTATATTTTAGGCATAAATGTGAGGATATGATGCTTCACTCCAGGAGGGATTCTACTGACAAAATTAGGAAAATTTCATCAAAACAAGCTTTATTCATAACACAGTTTAAATATAGCTCAAACAAAATGAAGTAGCTTAACTTTTAACAGTTGAACAGTACTTAAAATGAAAGGAAACAATTTCAATTTCTAACTTATCACTATTTCAGTTCCAATTAAGCAATATTTCTCTTATAAACTGAAAGCACACATTAAATACAGTTAGCAAACACATATTCAGTTGCCCTGACTTGGGTAACAGCCTTGGAGCTTGCAGAGAGGTTTGATTTTTCAGAGCAGCCTCCAGACGTCTGTTTTGAAACAGCTCCAGCTAGCAACTACCCACAGAAAGCAATTTCTCGATTACAGAACTGGCTCCTCCCATCAAGCTCATGCTCATTTGACCCTGTATACCTAAGCTCACCTTCCATTAGTTTAACCCAAAGAAAATCCCGGGGGTCCTCTCTATTTATAAACAAATAAGATTAAATGCATAAGGTTAAATCTCATGGGATCCAGGGTGAGGTAGCCAAATGGATACAAAATTGGCTTGATGACAGAAGCCAGAGGGTGGTTGCAGAGGGTTGTTTTTCAAACTGGGGGCCTGTGACCAGTGATGTGCCTGAGGGATCGGTGCTGGGCTCACTGTTATTTGTCATTTATATTAATGATTTGTATGAGAATTTAGGAGGCTTGGTTCGTAAGTTTGCAGATGACACCAAGATTGGTGGCATAGTGGACAGTGAAGAAAGTTATCTCGGATTGCAACGGGATCTTGATCAATTGGGCCAGTGGACCGATGAAAGGCAGATGGAGTTTAATTGAGATAAATGCGAGGTGATGCATTTTGGTCGATCGAATCAGGGCAGGACTTACTCAGTTAATGGTAGGACGTTGGGGAGAGTTACAGAACAAAGAGATTTAGGGGTACAGGTTCATTGCTCCATGAAAGTAGAGTCACAGGTGGACAGAGTGGTGAAGGCGGCATTCAGCATGCTTGGTTTGATTGGTCAGAACATTGAATACAGGAGTTGGGACGTCTTGTTGAAGTTGTACAAGACATTGGTAAGGCCACACATGGAATTCTTTGTCCAGTTCTGGTCACACTATTATAGAAAGGATATTATTAAACTGGAAATAGTGCAGAAAAGATTTACTAGGATGCTACCGGGACTTGATGGATTGAGTTATAAGGAGAGGCTGGATAGACTGGGACTTTTTTCTCTGGAGCGCAGGAGGTTTCGGGGTGATCTTATAGAGGTCTATAAAATAATGAGGGGCAAAGGTCAGCTAGATAGTCAATATCTTTTCCCAAATGTAGGGGAGTCTAAAACTAGAGGGCATAGGTTTAAGGTGAGAGGGGAGAGATACAAAAGTGTCCAGAGGGGCAATTTTTTCACGCAGAGGGTGGTGAGTGTCTGGAACAAGCTGCCAGAGGTAGTAGTAGAGACGGGTACAATTTTGTTTTTTATAAAGCATTTAGACAGTTACATGGGTAAGATGTGTATAGAGGGATATGGGCCAAATGCGGGCAATTGGGACTAGCTTCGGGGTTACAAAAAGGGGCAACATGGACAAGTTGGGCCGAAGGACCTGTTTCCATGCTGTAAACCTCTATGGCTCTATGGGCCCAATTTTACCATTGCGTCACGCCCAAGGCCATTCGTGCAATCCGCGCCCGTATCTGCGCAGATGCCCACTTTACTCAGGCCCGAAAATGGCCGCGATCCGAATCCCGCGCGAAATGGGTGCAACGGCGATTTAAATACATTTGCATGCATTTAAATTGAATTAATAGGCTGCCCAACTTTACCAGCATTTCCCCCTTTACCATCGGGTTCGCGCATCCAGATTCGGCGAAAAAGAGACATGCTCAACAAAGGCCTGTTTCGGGCGCTTCAGCTTCTGAGGAGGTGGGTTCAGAGGTTCCAACGGTTCTCTAACTCAGATCAGTGGTGGGGCAGGGTGGGGGTGGGGCAGGGTGGGGGGGTGGAGGGGGGGCAAGTGGTGGAAGGGTGGGGGCGGCAGGTGGTGGAAGGGTGGGGGGGGAGGGAGGCAGGCCAGATCATTTTCTGGTGGGGGGGAGGGAGGAGGAGGGGGGTCAGATGTATCTCTGGTGGGAGGGAGGCCTGATCATTCTCTGGTGGAGGGGGGAGGGAGGCCCGATTATTCTTTGATGGGGGGGAGGGAGCCAGATCATTCTCTGGTGGGGGGGAGAGAGGGAGGCCACTTTATTCTCTGGTTGGGGGGTGGGGGGGGGGGGGG
Source organism: Mustelus asterias (assembly GCF_964213995.1). Lineage (NCBI taxonomy): Eukaryota > Metazoa > Chordata > Chondrichthyes > Carcharhiniformes > Triakidae > Mustelus > Mustelus asterias. Next base: position 120,775,078 of record NC_135806.1, on the reverse strand, counting down.
GGGGCGGTGGAGGAGGCCAGATTGTTCTCTGGTGGGGGAGGGGGGAGGGAGGCCAGATAATTCTCTGGTTGGGGTGGATGGGGGGGGGGAGGGAGACCAGATCATTCTCTGGTGGGGCGGGGGGGGGTGGACCGCTGCCACTCTGCGGGCAATCGGTGGGGGGCAAGGGGGGGCAGGGGGTCGCGATCGAGGGTGGGTGGATAAGTGGGCAGTTATGTTGTGGGGGTGGGGTGATATCTGTAGGGGCCGCCGCTCCTGAGCCGCTTTATCCGCTTCTTGCGGTCCGGGAGTGATGTGACAGGGGTGTGTTTTTTCAAATTTTTTTCTCACTGCGCATGCGCAGTTCAAAGCTCCAATCGGAGCAGCAGCGTTTCGGGCGTGGTAAGCCCCGCCCACAGCACGATTCAGACTCTCAATTTTTTTTTCAGGCTAAGTGCGTATGGGGGCACCTGAGAACAGGTTTCCAAGTCGGATCTGAATTGCGCCCAGATTCAGCACTTAGAATCAAACCGGGGTCCCTGGCACTGTGAAGCAGCAGTGCTAATCACTGTGCCACCATGCCGACTAAAAGGACATATTGATCTTTCTTTGTATCAGAGCAGGGAAATTCAAGAAGCAGAGGGAGCTATAACTAAGGGTGTAGTGACTGAAAACCTTGAAAACGTTCTGCTGGTGAGAAAGAGCAGCATGGATTTGTAAAGGTTAGAATCATGTCCGTGAATCGGGTCAAATTGTTTTAAAGAGGTGACTAAGATGATGCACAGGGAAATGTTTACAACTGTTCTCGAAATGGATTTCCAGAGGGCACTGGATAAAATTCCAGATAAGAGACCATTAGCTAAAGTTGAAGCGCCATGGATTTGAAGGCAAATTATTGACCCATTAAGGAAATTATCTGTGCAGCAGGCAGCAGAGATTAAGGAGAGTGGGCAGGTTCCCTACTTGGTAAATTGTGACAGTGATGTTCAAGAATAACCTCTATCTGTGGTTCAACCATCCATTTCACTTCTGAATGACTGAGGTGATGAGACAGAAAAGGCACAAGATTGCTGATAGCACCAAGGAAGGTGGCATTGCAAGCGATGTAGATGGAAACGCAGAATTACAAAGAGCTATTAGTAAGTTAACCAAAGGATAAAACTGATGGAAATGGATTTCATTGTAAGCAAATGTGAGATCATCGTTTTTGTACTTAACTATGATAGAACAAGACACTTTCTAAATAGTGAAAAGCTAAAAACATTGAAGGTACAAAGAGACTTGGGCGTCCAGGTACATCGATCATTAAAATGTCATGAATGCATACTGTAAATAACCCAAAAGGTGAATGGACTTCTGACCTTTTGTATTTGGAGGACTAGAATACAATTTGGGATGGAAGTTATTCTGCAGCATTCAAAAGCCTGGGCAGTTCTGGGCACCACATCTATTTACCAGAATGATACATAGAGTCATCATAGAATCACAGAATCCCTACAGTGCAGAAGGAGACCATTTGGCCCATCGAGTCTGCACCGACCCACAACCCCACCCAGGCTCTATTTAGATACCTGGACACCAAAGGTGGGATTCTCCGGTCTTGTCCATGGCTTGACCCGAGAATGGAAAATTTGGCTTTCCAGCCAAAACTCCATTCACTTTCACAAAATGTAAATGAAGACGGAAGGTTTTGGCCCAAGTGTTCAGTTGCGCAGGGGGGAGAATACACAAACTACATTTGTATTCCATGGAATTTAGAAAGTTAAGGGGCTATTTGAACGATGTTTTCAGAATATTAAAGGGACCAGGTAGAGAGAAACTCTGTGCTGTTTGGGGAATATTATAGGGATAGGGGGCATATCGTCTACATATTTGACCCAGAACTTACTGGAGTGAAATTGGGAAAAACTGTCACACAATGGGTACCAGAAGTTTGCAACTCTCTTCCTCAAATGATAATTAAAGCTAGATCAATTGTTAATTTTAAATTGGAGAATGATGGATTTCTGCTATCTAACAGTATTAAAGGATAAGGGGAAATAGTTGTTATATGGAGTTGGGTTGAATAGAAGTCAGACTTGGGGGCTAAATGGTCTACTCTTGTTAATGTGTTCCTAAGCTTCAGAAACCATTCAGCAATTCTGTAGCCAAATTGTGGTTTCTTAAGCTAGAGAATTTGGGGTATAGCTGTAGAAGTGGGATGAGGGGAGGGGGATGGGGGGGGGAGGGGAGGGCTGTGTGAGGGTGGGGGTTGACATTAATTAAATTAAGTATTTATAAATATAAGATGAAACATATCCTTGAGTACCGCTGAAAAAGACACATTTTATCAAAGCTTTCTGTCTTTCACGAATCTGGATGGCTCTTGAAAAATTATCAACAGTCATGGTGAAACAACAATTTATACTGCATGAGAAGAGAGTGTTGATTGGTTGGCAAGTAGACTCCGATTGGTGGGGGCGTTGCCATGGAGAATGCGGCACGGAACAATTAACTGTCCAGCTTTGTTCAAGTTCAAACCAGGTTGGTTGACTCTGATTGGTCAAGGGGAATGAACTGGCAAAAGACTGTTCTCTAAGCTTCTGTTTAGTTGAAAAAGGTGCAATGTGTGCACCTGTTCCTTCTGTCTGTGAAGGACAGGGCCTTCTGTGTAAATATATGTAGCCTCCAGTTTGTGTAAGCCACATATATTCACTCACAGGGCCCTGTCCTTTGCAGTCAGAAGGAACAGGTGCACACATTGCACCTTTTTTTCAAGTAAACCAAAACTTAGCGAACAGTCATTCCCTGGTTCATTCCACAGGGCCATGCCTTGACCAATCAGAGTAGATCTGCCCTGTTTGAATTTGAACAAAGCTGGGCAGTTAATTGTTCCGTGCTGCCTTCTCCATGGCAGCAACAGAGTCCATTTGCCAACCAATCAGCGCTGTCTTCTCATGCAGTATAAATTGTTGTTCCACCGTTACAGTTGGAAGCTTCATGCGAGCTATCCTGATGAGTGCAAGATGAAAAGTTTTGATAGCAATTCTCTTTTTTTTCAGCAATTCTCAAGTTTGGTACTACGAAGCATACTCCGTTAGTATCTAAACTTCTATCTTTTCCTTCTGTTCAAAGGTATGGGAGAAAAATCGTTCTCTTTGGAGCTATGGCAGTACAGACACTCTTAAGCTTCATTCAAGTGATCTCCTGGAGTTGGGAAGTGTTCTGCATTCTGTGCTTTTTTATTGGCTTTGGAGATATCTCAAACTATGTAGCGGCATTTGTTCTAGGTAAGTTCTTTTCAGACTACATTGTACGTATCCAAAAAAAAGCTGGAAAATATATAATTACTCTTAGTAAAACTTCACTAATCTTATTTTCAAATGAATATTTTTTATTTTACCTCTGTGATGGTTGAAAGTACAACTCTAACAAATGTTACAAAAGGATTCGTCTGGTTCCTCTAATGCATTGATTTTTTTACCTGTCTACCATAGATCATTATTCACCGAGCAGATAAGGCAACCTCATTTTTTTCAGTCTCAGAAGGAATTTTTAGGCCTATGCGTGAGCATATAGGCCAAACTTATTTCTCAGTTAATAAATAGCACTGAACTAAAACCCCCTATCCTTCCGGGAACCATATCCCTCTATTCCCATCCTATTCATGTATTTGTCCAGACGCCCCTTAAAACTCACTATCGTATCTGCTTCCACTACCTCCCCTGGCAGCGAGTTCCACCCACCACCCTCTGTGTAAAAAACTTGCTTTAAATCTTGCCCCTCACACCTTAAACCTGTGCCCCCTAGTAATTGACTCTTCCACCCTGGGAAAAAGCTTCTGACTATCCACTCTGTCCATGCCCCTCATAATCTTGTAGACTTCTATCAGATCGCCCCTCAACCTCTGTCGTTCCAGTGGGAACAAACCAAGTTTCTCCAACCTCTTCTCATAGCTAATGCGCTCCGTGCCAGGCAACATCCTGGTAAATCTTTCTGTGCCCTCTCCAAAGCCTCCACATCCTTCTGGTAGTGTGGTGACCAGAATTGAACACTATATTCCAAGTGCGGCCGAACTAAGGTTCTATAAAGCTGTAACATGACTTGCCAATTTTTAAACTCAATGCCCCAATCGATGAAGGCAAGCAGGCTGTATGCCTTCTTGACTACCTCCTCCACCTGTGTTGCCACTTTCAGTGACCTGTGTACCAGTACACCCAGATCTCTCTGCCTATCAATACTCACAAGGGGTCTGCCATTTACTGTATATTTTCTATCTTTATTAGACCTTCTAAAATGCATTACCTCACATTTGTCCGGATTAAACTCCATCTGCCATCTCTCTGCCCAAGTCTCCAACCGACCTATATCCTGCTGTATCCTCTGATGGTCCTCATCGTTATCCGCAAATCCACCAACCTTTGTGTCATCCGCAAACTTACTAATCAAACCAGTTACATTTATATATATTACGAACAGCAAAGGTCCCAGCACTGATCCCTGAGGAACGCCACTTGTCACAGCCCTCCATTCAGAAACATACCCTTCCACTGCTACCCTCTGTCTTCTATGACCGAGCCAGTTCTGTATCCACCTTGCCAGCACACCTCTGATCCCATGCGACTTCACCTTCTGCACTGGTCTGCCATGAGGGACCTTGTCAAAGGCCTTACTGAAGTCCATGTAGACAACATCCACTGCCCTACCCTCATTAATCATCTTCGTCACTTCCTCAAAAAACTCGATCAAGTTAGTGAGACATGACTTCCCCTTCACAAAACCATGTTGCCTCTCGCTAATACGTTCACTTATTTCGAAGAATTCTCTCCAATAATTTCCCTACCACTGATGTAAGGCTCACCAGCCTGTAATTACCTGGATTATTCTTGCTATCCTTCTTAAACAAAGGACAACATTGGCTATTCTCCAATCCTCTGGGACCTCCCCTGTAGCCACTGAGGATACAAAGATTTTTCTCAAGGCCCCAGCAATTTCCTCCCTTACCTCTCTCAGTATTTTGGGTTATATCCCATCAGGCCCTGGGGACTTGTTTACCTTAATGTTTCCCAAGAACCCCAATACCTCCTCCTTTTTGATCTCAACATGACTCAAACTATCTACACACCCTTTCCCAGATTCATCATCCACCAAGTCCTTCTCTTTGGTGAATACTGACGCAAAGTACTCATTTAATACCTCGCCCATTTCCTCTGGCTCCACGCATAGATTTCCTCCCCTGTCCTTGAGTGGGCCAATCCTCTCCCTGGCTACCCTCTTGCTCTTTTTATATGTATAAAAAAGCCATGGGATTTTCCTTAATCCTGCTGGCCAATGCTTTTTCATGACCTCTTTTCACCCTCCTTACTTCTTGCTCAAGTTTCTTTCTACTTTCCTTGTATTCCACACTTGCTTCGTGTGTTCCCAGCCTCCTAGCCTTGACAAATGCTTCCTTTGTCTCTTTGACTTGGCTCACAATATCTCTCGTTATCCAAGGTTCCCAAAACTTGCCATACGTATCCTTCATCCTTATAGAAATGTGCCAGTCCTGAATCCCTATCAACTTGCACTTGAGAGCCTCCCACATGCCAGATGTTTATTTGACCTCGAGCAGCTGCCCCCAATCTACATTCTTCAGTTCCTGCCTAATATTAGAACATAGAACATAGAACATTACAGCGCAGAACAGGCCCTTCGGCCCACGATGTTGCACCGACCAGTTAAAAAAAAAACTGTGACCCTCCAACCTAAACCAATTTCTTTTCGTCCATGAACCTATCTACGGATCTCTTAAACGCCCCCAAACTAGGCGCATTTACTACTGATGCTGGCAGGGCATTCCAATCCCTCACCACCCTCTGGGTAAAGAACCTACCCCTGACATCGGTTCTATAACTACCCCCCCTCAATTTAAAGCCATGCCCCCTCGTGCTGGATTTCTCCATCAGAGGAAAAAGGCTATCACTATCCACCCTATCTAAACCTCTAATCATCTTATATGTTTCAATAAGATCCCCTCTTAGCCGCCGCCTTTCCAGCGAAAACAATCCCAAATCCCTCAGCCTCTCCTCATAGGATCTCCCCTCCATACCAGGCAACATCCTGGTAAACCTCCTCTGCACCCTCTCCAAAGCCTCCACATCCTTCCTGTAATGTGGGGACCAGAACTGCACACAGTACTCCAAGTGCGGCCGCACCAGAGTTGTGTACAGTTGCAACATAACGCTACGACTCCTAAATTCAATCCCCCTACCAATAAACGCCAAGACACCATATGCCTTCTTAACAACCTTATCTACTTGATTCCCAACTTTCAGGGATCTATGCACACATACACCTAGATCCCTCTGCTCCTCCACACTATTCAAAGTCCTCCCGTTAGCCCTATACTCAACACATCTGTTATTCCTACCAAAGTGAATTACCTCACACTTCTCCGCATTAAACTCCATCCGCCACCTCTCGGCCCAACTTTGCAACCTGTCTAAGTCTTCCTGCAAACTACGACACCCTTCCTCACTGTCTACCACACCACCGACTTTGGTGTCATCAGCAAATTTGCTAATCCACCCAACTATACCCTCATCCAGATCATTAATAAATATTACAAACAGCAGTGGCCCCAAAACAGATCCCTGAGGTACACCACTTGTAACCGCACTCCATGATGAATATTTACTATCAACCACCACCCTCTGTTTCCTATCCGCTAGCCAATTCCTGATCCAATTTCCTAGATCACCCCCAATCCCATACATCTGCATTTTCTGCAGAAGCCTACCATGGTGAACCTTATCAAACGCCTTACTAAAATCCATATATACCACGTCCACTGCCTTGCCCCCATCCACCTCCTTGGTCACTTTCTCAAAAAACTCAATAAGGTTAGTAAGGCACGACCTACCTGCCACAAAACCATGCTGACTATCACCTATCAATTCATTACTCTCCAAATAACTATAAATCCTATCCCTTATAATTTTTTCCAACATCTTGCCGACAACAGAAGTGAGACTCACCGGTCTATAATTCCCGGGGAAGTCTCTGTTCCCCTTCTTAAACAATGGGACAACATTCGCTAACCTCCAATCTTCTGGTACTATACCAGAGGCCAACGACGACCTGAAGATCAGAGCCAGAGGCTCTGCAATCACTTCTCTTGCCTCCCAGAGAATCCTTGGATAAATCCCATCCGGACCAGGGGATTTATCTATTTTCAGACCCTCCAGAATATCCTGCACATCCTCCTTATCAACTGTAATACTGTCTATTCTACTCCCTTGCAACCCAGTGTCCTCCTCAGCTATATTCATGTCCCCTTGCGTGAACACCGAAGAGAAATATTGGTTCAATGCTTCACCAATCTCCTCCGGTTCCACACATAACTTCCCTCTGCCATCTATAACTGGCCCTAAACTTGCCCTAACCAACCTTCTGTTCTTGACATACCTATAGAACGCCTTAGGATTCTCTTTAACCCTATCCGCCAAAGTCTTCTCATGTCCCCTTTTAGCCCTTCTAAGCTCGCTCTTCAACTCCCTCTTAGCCAATCTAAAGCTTTCTAGTGCACTACCCGAGTGCTCACGTCTCATCCGAACATAAGCCTCCTTTTTCTTTTTAACCAACAAAGAAACTTTTTTGGTGCACCACGGTTCCCTAGCCCTACCAATTCCTCCTTGCCTGACAGGGACATACCTATCACAGACTCGCAGTAGCTGCTCCTTGAAAAAACTCCACATGTCGGACGTTCCCAGTCCCTGTAATCTCCTAGTCCAACCTATGTTTCCTAATTCTCTCCTAATAGCCTCATAATTACCCTTCCCCCAGCTAAAACCACTGGCCCGAGGTTCATGCCTATCCCTTTCCATCACTAAGGTGAACGTAACCGAATTGTGGTCACTATCACCAAAATGCACACCAACTTCCAAGTCTAGCACCTGGTCTGGCTCATTTCCCAGCACCAGATCCAATATAGCCTCACCTCTAGTTGGCCTGTCTACATACTGAGTCAAAAAACCTTCCTGCACGCTTTGAACAAAAACTGACCCCTCTAACGAGCTAGAGCTATAACAATTCCAGTCAATATTAGTCAAGTTAAAATCCCCCATAACAATTGCCCTATTACTTTCACTCCTAAGCAGGATTGACTCCGCAATCCTTTCCTCAACCTCTCTAGAACTTTTAGGAGGTCTATAAAAGACTCCCAACAGGGTGACCTCTCCTCTCCTATTTCTAATCTCCGCCCATACTACCTCAACAGATAAGTCCTCATCAAACCTCCTCTCTGACACTGTGATACAATCTCTGACCAATAATGCTACCCCTCCCCCTCTTCTACCTCCTTCCCTACTTCGACTAAAACATTTGAACCCCGGGACCTGCAGCATCCATTCCTGCCCCTGCTCTATCCATGTCTCTGAAATAGCCACAACATCGAAGTCCCAGGTACTGATCCACGCTGCAAGTTCACCCACTTTATTGCGAATACTCCTGGCATTGAAGTATACACATTTCAAACCCTGCTCCACCCCACCTCTGCAATGCCGTGCATTGCAGTCCCCATCCATGCATCCCTCACTTTCAGCCCCACTACTCAGGATCCCTCCCCCCCCCCGAATCAGTTTAAACCTCCCTGCATGGCCTCAGCAAATTTACCCCCCAGGATATTGGTCCCCTTCTGATTAAGGTGTAGACCATCCTTCTCATAGAGGTCACACCTTCCCCAGTACGAGCCCCAATTGCTTAAGTACCTGAACCCCTCCCTCCTGCACCATCCCCTCAGCCATGAATTCAAACCTTCCCTCTCCCTATTCCTCTCTAAACTATCCCGTGGTACAGGCAAGAGTCCAGAGATAACCACTCTGTCAGTCTTGGCCTTTAGTTTCCACCCCAACTCCATAAATCCCTGCCTAATATCCCCTTCCCCTATCCTCCCTATGTCGTGTGTCCCCACATGTACAATAACTTGTGGTTTATCTCCCTCCCCCCTAAGAGTCCTGAATACCCTGTCAGACACATCCCGGACCCCAGCCCCTGGTAGGCAACACACCAACCCTGAGTCCCTACCTTTAGTTCCGACCCTCCTATCTGTCCCCTTAATTGTGGAGTCCCCAATCACAAGGCCCAGTCTTTTACAGCCCCTAACCACCTGAGCTTTCTCACTCGGCTCACCCCCAGAGATCTGCTCTCTATGCTCAGTTGATTCCTCCTCAACTGTAGCCTCCAGCACCGAAAACCTATTATGGAGGGGAACCGCCCCAGGGGATTGTCTTCCCGATTGCTTCTTACCCCTCCTCCTGGCATTGACCCAAGCCTCATTTCTAGGAGTTACTATTTCTCTATAACTCCTATCAACTTCCACCTCCGCCTCCCGAATTATGCGGAGTTCCTCTACTTCCCCCTCCAGCTCCTTTACACGCTCCTCCAGAAGCTGCAATCTAATGCACTTCTTACAACTAAAATCTCCTGAAACACTACTGGATTTCCTCACCACATACATCCCACAGGAGATGCAGCATACTGCCTGAACTGCCATCCCTGAAGCCATTACCAGCAAGAAAAAAAGAAAACAAAAAACTTCCCCACACTTATAATTAGGTTAATATTGTTGTAATTAGTCTTCCCCCAATTTAGCACCTTAACTTGAGGACTTCACTTTTCCTTATCCATCAGTACCTTAAAGATTACTGAATTGTGATCACTGTTCCCGAACTGCTCCCCTACTGAAACATCGACCACCTGGCTGGGCTCATTCCCCAATACTAGGTCCAGTATGGCCCCTTCCCTTGTTGGACACTCTACATACTGTTTCAGGAAGCCCTCCTGGATGCTCCTTACAAACTCTGCCCCAACCACACCCCTAGCACTAAGTGAGTCCCAGTCAATATAGCGGAAGTTAAAATCTCCCACCACAACAACCCTGTTACTTTTACACCTTGCCAAAATTTGCCTACATATCTGTTCCTCTATCTCCCTCTGGCAGTTGGGTGGCCTATAGTAAACCCCTAACATTGTGACTGCACCCTTCCTATTCCTGAGTTCTACCCATATCTCCTCGCTGTATGAGCGCTCCGAGGTGTCCTCCCGCAGTACAGCTGTGATATTCTCCTTAACCAGTAGTGCAACTCCCCCACCCCTTTTACATCCCCCTCTATCCCACCTGAAACATCTGTATCCTGGAATGTTAAGCTGCCAATCCTGTCCTTCCCTCAACCAAGTCTCTATAATAGCAACAACATCATAGTTCCAAGTACTAATCCAAGCTCTAAGGTCATCTGCCTTACCTGATACACTTCTCGCATTGAAACAAATGCACTTCAGTCCACCAGACCCTCTCTGATTAGCAACTATACCCTGCCTGCTCTTTCCCTAAGTCTTACTGGTCCTACTCTCTGGTTCCCCTTCAGTTAATTCATCTTTACTTTGGTTCCTGGCCACCTGCCAAACTAGTTTAAATCCTCCCATGTGACACTAGCAAACCTCCTGGCCAGAATATTTATGCCTTTCCAGTTTAGATGCAACCCGTCCTTCTTGTACAGGTCACATCTGCCCCTGAAGAGACCCCAATGGTCCAGATATCTGAAACCCTCCCTTCTACACCAGCTGTTTAGCACTGCTGCCTCACAGCGCCAGGGACCCGGGTTCAATTCCCAGCTTGGGCCACTGTCTGTGCTTGAGTCTGCACGTTCTCTCCGTGTCTGCTTGGGTTTCCTCCGGGTGTTCCGGTTTCCTCCCTGATGCGCGTTATCAACCACGAGGCTAGATGCTCGGGAAATAAAGGCTTTTATTTACTGTAATGAAGCAGCCAATAATTATATACACGATCCCAGACTGAGGGGTCCCAGCCAGAGCAGGGACCTTTATACCTCTCCCAGGAGGCGGAGCCCGACTGGGATGTACCACAACACTACAGTACAAAGGTGTAACAACCCCACCCTAACCCCAACAGCAACAAGTAGCACAACCCAACAGTAACATATGTACATCCTTGTAGTACTGGCCAGACCCTGGCTCAGTACTATCCAGTGGGAACCAACGATGGTTCACCACATTCACCCCTCCTTTGAGAACAAAGGCCGGCGGGGTACAAAAAAAAGGATAAAGTGTCATCAGTCTATAAGTTCAGACGGTCAGGGGGACCGCACCGTCGTTGTGACCTCCTCAATACCGGCGGTGACACCGGAGTAGGCACTTGCGGTGGCGTTCTCCCCAAGGCGGCGTCCAGCTGTTCTTCCACGGCCTCACAGGCCGGTTGACCCTGAGGTGACGGTAGTCCATGGGGTCCTGACACGCCCTGCAGTGGCGACCATCCTCTGGACTCAGGCAAGCTGTACACGGGAGTAAAAGGGTTAAGCAATGGTCCCGATGCTGCCCGCGCCGTGTCCGGGGGAGAAACAAGAGTTAAGGGGTTTGTAACAGGGGGTATGGGAGCAACAGGGGTTGCTACGTCCCCTGCTGGCGCCAGGTCTCGGATCGAGACCGTGTCCTCTCGCCCGTCAGGGTATGCCACATAGGCATACTGAGGATTGGTGTGGAGGAGATGGACCTGTTCGACCAACGGGTCGGACTTGCGGGCCCTTACATGTCGCCGCAGGAGGACAGGTCCTGAGTACATCAACCAAGACGGTAATGAGGTCCCCGAGGAAGACTTCCGAGGGAATGAAAACATCCTCTCATGGGGAGTAGCATTGGTTGCCGTACACAGGAGGGAGCGAATAGAGTGGAGCGCATCAGGGAGCACCTCTTGCCAACGGGAGACTGGAAGACTTTTTGACTTCAACGCCAGTAAGACAGCCTTCCAGACTGTAGCATTCTTACGTTCCACCTGTCCGTTACCCCTAGGGTTGTAGCTCATGGTCCTACTAGAGGCAATCCCGTATGAGAGCAGGAATTGCCTCACGTCATCGCTCATGAACGACGAGCCCCTGTCGCTGTGAATGTAGCCGGGGTACCCGAACAGGGTAAAGAGATCACGGAATGCCTTGATAACCGTGGCAGCGGATGTATCAGAGCAGGGAACAACAAAAGGGAACCTAGAGTACTCGTCAATGATATTGAGGAAGTACACATTCCGATCTGTTGAGGGAAGGGGGCCCTTAAAATCGACACTCAGTCTCTCGAAGGGACGAGTGGCCTTGACTAAATGTGCCCGGTCAGGTCGGTAAAAGTGCGGTTTGCATTCCGCGCAAACCCGACAGCTTCTTGTTACGGACCTGACGTCCTCCACCGAGTAGGGCAGGTTGCGGGCTTTTATAAAGTGGTAGAGCCGAGTGACCCCAGGATGGCATAGGTCATAATGGAGAGCCTGCAAACGGTCCTCCTGAATACTAGCGCATGTTCCACGCGAGAGGGCATCCCAGGGCTCATTGAGTTTCCCTGGACGGTACATGATGTCGTAGTTATAGGTGGAGAGTTCAATTCTCCACTGCAAGATCTTGTCATTCTTGATCTTGCCCCTCTGCGTGTTATTAAACATGAACGCCACGGACCGCTGGTCCATGATCAGGGTGAACCGTTTTCCTGCCAAGTAATGGCGCCAGTGCCTGCCGGCCTCCACAATGGCCTGGGCCTCCTTTTCCACCGCTGAATGCCGGATTTCGGGGCCTTGGAGGGTGCGGGAAAAAAATGCGACGGGCCTGCCCACCTGGTTAAGTGTGGTGGCCAGGGCGAAATCAGATGCATCGCTCTCCACCTGAAAGGGGATGGACTCGTCAACAGCGTGCATCGTAGCTTTCGCGATGTCGGCTTTTAATTTATCGAAGGCCAATTGGGCCTCTGGCGTTAGGGGAAAAGTCGTGGACTTAATGAGCGGACGGGCTTTGTCCGCGTAATTGGGAACCCACTGCGCATAAGAGAAGAAGCCTAAGCATCTTCTCAGTGCTTTTGCACTAGCAGGCAAGGGAAGTTCAGAAAAGGGGCGCATACGGTCTGGATCAGGGCCAATGACCCCGTTTTCCACCACGTATCCTAGGATGGCTAAATGGCGCATACGAAACACACACTTCTCCCTGTTGTAGGTCAAGTTCAGGCGAGATGCAGTGCGTAGGAAATTCAGGAGATTCGTGTCGTGGTCCTGCTGGTCATGGCCGCAGATGGTGACATTATCTGGGTACGGGAAGGTAGCCCACAGCCCGTTCTGGTCCACCATTCGGTCCATAGCACGCTGGAAGACCGAGACCCCATTGGTGACACCAAAGGGAACCCTGAGAAAATGATACAAGCGACCATCCGCCTCAAAAGCCGTGTATTGTCGGTCCTCTGGGCGAATGGGGAGTTGATGGTAGGCAGACTTGAGGTCTATGATGGAGAACACCCGGTACTGCGCAATCTGATTGACCTGTTCAGATATGCGCGGGAGAGGATACGAATCCAGCTGCGTGTATCGATTAATGGTCTGACTACAGTCAATGACCATCCGGGGTTTGTTCCCGCTCTTGACCACCACGACCTGCGCCCTCCACGGACTAGCGCTGGGTTGTATGATCCTTTCTTTGAGGAGCCGCTGAACCTCAGATCTAATGAAGATCCGATCCTCAGCGCTGTAACGCCTACTTTTAGTCGCGATGGGCTTGCAGCCTGGCACAAGATTCTGGAACAGGGAGGGTGTGGTGATCTTCAGCGTCGAGAGGCTACAGGCGGGGCGCGTTGGGCAATTTGGAGGCTGCTGCTGTTCTCCCACTGCCAGTGAAGGGAGTGGCCCACCGTACTGTAGGATTACACTCCTCAAGTGGACCATGAAGTTTAGTCCGAGAATTATTGGCGCGCAAAGGTACGGCAACACTAGGAGCTTGAAACGTTCGTAAACTGTGCCTTGTACCGTCAAAGTTACCACGCAACTCCCTAGCACGGTGACAGACCGGGACCTCGATGCCATAGAGATTGTCTGTTTGGCAGGTTGAATCTGGAGTCCACACCGCTTCACAGTGTCTGGGTGGATAAAGCTCTCAGTGCTCCCGCTGTCAAACAGACAATAAATCACGTGGTCATTTACCTGGATGTTCATCATAGATTTGTCAAGTCTATGAGGCTTGGCCTGGTCCAGGATGATCGACGCCACCGTTGGTTCATGAGCGCCACTGCAGGCAGCTGAAATCGACGAGGAGGACCCCTGCTGGTCGTTCGCGGTCGGTGCCGACCAACATGGCCGCTCCCATAGGTCGCACGTGGGTGATGGCGCCAAACTCAACGACCCCTGGTGGTCACACACCTCTGACTCCGTCGACCGTAATGGCGTCGTCCTGGCCTCGCATGTGGACGAACCCCTCGATAATTTCGACGACGAAGAGCCGAGCTCTGAGGAATCGCAGGCCGCACTGCCGTTCCTAGATTTAGATCGGCACACTTTCGAATAGTGCCCTTTCTTACCGCAGGCGGAGCACAACACAACTTTAGCGGGACACCGTTGCCAAGTATGCTTCACTCCCCCACAGAAGGAGCACCACGGGCCGCCCGGAGCTGCTGCCGTCTTCTGGCCCGAGTGTGAGCACGCCATTACGCAGCATTTCGAACCCGAGGGACGAGGAGGGATTGGCGACTGCTCCTGCCACGTTGTCTCCACGTGGTCTTCCGGATACAATACTAAGCTTTTGGAGGCCGTCTCCAGCATCTCCGCTAGCTCGATTGCCTGGGTAAGGTCAAGGTTACCTTTCTCCAATAGTTTAAGTCGAATGTACGATGATCCAACTCCCGCCACAAACGCATCTCGGGCGAGGTCGTTCATGCTCTGCTCAGCCGACACAGCTTTGCAGTTACAGCCCCTGGCTAGCTGTAGGAGCTCGTTCGCATATTCCTCCATCGTTTCGCCAGACTGCCGTCGTCGAGTGGCTAAGAGGTAATGAGCGTGTATTTCATTGGGCGGTTTGATATAACGCTTCTTCAGAAGCTCGAGGGCCTTTGTGTAATCGGTGGCCGCATGGATCGCGAGGTAGACAGTGTCGCTTACCCTCGCATGGAGGACCCAGAGTCTGTCATCATCTGTGGTGACCGCTGCGGAGGCTGCCAGGTAGTCTTCGAAGCACTTCAGCCAGTGGTCGAAGGTGTTAGAGGCGCCCACCGCACGTGGATCTAGTGTAAGGCGTTCCGGTTTCAGGATCTGCTCCATACTCTCTTTTATTTTCTCGACGAGAGGTTAACAACAGTAAATAAAATTGATGCGCGTTATCAACCACGAGGCTTGATGCTCAGGAAATAAAGGCTTTTATTTACTGTAATGAAGCAGCCAATAATTATATACACGATCCCAGACTGAGGGGTCCCAGCCAGAGCAGGGACCTTTATACCTCTCCCAGGAGGCGGAGCCCGACTGGGATGTACCACAACACTACAGTACAAAGGTGTAACAACCCCACCCTAACCCCAACAGCAACAAGTAGCACAACCCAACAGTAACATATGTACATCCTTGTAGTACTGGCCAGACCCTTGCTCAGTACTATCCAGTGGGAACCAACGATGGTTCACCACACTCCCACAGTCCAAACATGTGCGGGTTAGGTGGATTGGCCATGCTAAATTGCCCCTTAGTGTTAGGGGGTCTAGCTAGGGTAAATACATGGGGATAGGGATTGGGTGGGATTGTGGTTGCTGCAGACTCGATGGGCCAAATGGCCTCCTTCTACACTGCATGATTCTATGATCCAAGAATGCAACTCAGTGTTCAACATGCTGTTGGAGAGAATAGTGTGACTGTATCCCTTCAATTAATGCATTTCTTTAGTAATGATCATCTCTGTCATGAGTGCCAATTTAAACCAGGGCGACTGCTTCCTGGTCCACGACCCTGACTTTTCCATCGCTCTCTCCTCCATGATGCGATGACTTGGAGGTAGAGGCAATACCTCCATCTGCCTGGACCCTTTCTTCGGTATCGTGTGTACATTTCTCCTGCAAGGACAAAAGAGAGTGAGACAAGGCACTGCTGTCCACTTTGGTCAATGATGTGGAGATGCCGGCGTTGGACTGGGGTAAACAGAGTAAGGAGTCTCACAACACCAGGTTAAAGTCCAACAGGTTTATTTGGTAGCAAAAGCCACTAGCTTTCGGAGCGCTGCTCCTTCGTCAGGTAAGTGCACTTACCTGACGAAGGAGCAGCGCTCCGAAAGCTAGTGACTTTGGTCAATGACAGCTGCCCCTGTTTATTTGAAACAGGGGGCGGAATTTTCCTATCCCACCCATCACAGGAATCGTAGCGGGTGAGACATGGACCATGCAAAGGTCCTTGGGCAGGATTTTCCAGCCTTGGGGTGAGCACAGCTGGAAAATCCCACTCAGCATGTTTCAGAGCTGGCAAGTCCTCAGCAGCACTATGGCTGTGAGCCATTCTGAACGGCCAGTAAGTGCCTTGGCTACGAAGCCTCCCAGATTCAGGACCAGCATGTGCCTTGAGGCTTTCAGCTAGTGTATCTGCTGGAGGATCAATACTCAGGGACCTTTCCTGAGGGTTTGGGGGCAGCATTCGCCTTGCGAGCACACACAAGGTCATTGAACATTTTCCAGCACTGGATCAAGGATCTCCTAATGTTGCTTCTGCCATTAGAAATTTCAAGCCATGCCTGTTTTGTCTGTGTGAAGGAGCCTCCTCCAGCTATCTCTGCAAATTAGACAGACCTCCTTCTCTCCATCATAGTCTGCACCTCAGAAACAAAGGGTTTACCTGCCCCAGGGTTCCAGGCCTCTTGCTGCCCTGGAACACCTTCCAAACAGAAGAGTCAATGAAATAGCAGCCACGGTAATGGAATCATATAAGAATCATAAAATCATAGAATTCCTACAATGCAGAAGAGGCCATTCAGCCCATCGAGTCTGCACCGACAACAATTCCACCAAGCCCCTATCCCCGTAAACCCCCACATATTTACCCTGCTAACCTACACATCCCGGGACACTAAGGGGCAATTTAGCATAACCAATGCACTTGATAGCTGCTGTGGCCTGCTTAAATCGAGCCCGTGCTTACACAGTCACAACCCCCTGGCTGCTAGCTAGTCACCAGACCTTTCTCCCATCAATTAAAGGGGCTCTCCTGTGACTCATTTTAGTTTCCGCCTCAGGGACAAGTTCAGGACGCGGAAACGGCCCCAACTCCAGTTTCCCCACCTCCAAGGTGAGAATTCAATCCAATTGCAGCTGGAGTTGAATCTTTGCAGCTCGAGCTATCTGTCTTCTATTGCCAGGAACCCCCCCCCCCCCCCTCCCCCCACCTCCCCCATCTGTTCCCTACTTCAGGAACTTTGCCGACTGTGAACAGAATAAAAGATATTCTGCCTACCGCACAATTCAGCAATGTTGTGTATGAACGTTTGAGCCAGTACGATGCCAGCTGTGTTCAAATGATTGGCTGATCAAACAACATGCTCCTCCGGTTATTCATAATAGGCCGAGTACAGACTGTAAACAACCAGCCCGCGCTTGCAAAACCCCAAACTAAATGTCTACTGTTAGATGTGATTCTGTGAGTGGGCAGCACTTACTGAAGAATCCTGAGTGGACTGATATCTACACTAACAACCAACTTAAGATATTCAATTGCGATCCTATCTTACACTTGCTAGAATTAACATCCATTCCTAGACAGGGGCCCGTTCTCTGCAAACAAATGGAATATTAAAAACCTTTGGCTTTTTTTGGACTGTCTGGGAGCTTGGCGAGCCTGTAACTCCCCATGCCTTTCTCCATGGTGATGTCTTGGTCAGTTAGATTGGACTTGCCAATCAATCAGCACCCTTGTTTCCTGTAGCATAAATTGTTGTGAGTGTTTGAAACTTGTCACTCTTGCATTTGTCCTGTTAAGTGCAAAACAAAACGTTTTGAGATAATGGGTAGAATTTTCCCGAAAAATGACTAAGGGTGAAATCTAATGAAAAAAAGTCTAAGTGCCGAACAAGCAAGAAAACGGGAGAGACTCAAGTCACAATCTTATGGCACTTAGTGAAAAAAGAAAGCTCTGATGTGATTCTCACCAGTTGGGGAAGAGGGGTGATTTCTCTTTTTTCCCGCCGCTCACCAACAGAGCATTACCCTGGGTCTCTGGATTATTAGTCCATTGACAATACAACTACGCCACTGCCTTACTAAAAATACACAAGCAGACTCCTGTGGACGTGTTCAGTAGCTGCCCTATATGTTTCCAAACAAAAAAATACAAGTTAGGACCAGTTTCTACCCTAGGATCTGACTTGTCCAGTGGTAAGGCAATCCACTTCAGTAGCAATAATAGGAAGGCAGATTATTATTTGAATGGGTATAAATTGAGAGAGGTGGATACTCAGCGAGACCTTGGCGTCCTCGTGCATCAGTCACTGAAAGTAAGCGCACAGGTACAGCAGGCAGTAAAGAAGGCAAATGGTATGTTGGCCTTCATAGCAAAAGGATTTGAATTTGGAATAGGAATGTTTTACTGCAATTGTACAGGGCGTTGGTGAGGCCACACCTGGAATATTGTGTGGAAGGATGTCCTTGCTATAGAGGGAGTACAGTGAAGATTTACCAGATGATTCCTCGGATGGCTGGTCTGTCATATGAGAGATTAAGTCAGTTAAGATTATATTCACTGGAATTTAGAAGAGCGCGAGGGGATCTCATAGAAGCTTAGAAAATTCTAACAGGGTTAGACAGGGTAGATTCAGAAATAATGTTCCCAATGGTGGGGGAGTCCAGAGGTAGGGGTCATAGTTTGAGGATAAGGGGGTAAACCTTTTAGAACTGAGATGAGGAGAAATTTCTTCACCCAGAGGGTGGTGAATCTATGGAATTCACTACCTCAGAAAGTAGTTGAGGCCAAAATGTTGTGTGACTTCAAGAAGAAATTAAAGACTGTAAAGACTCTCATTCCAACCATTCTTCACATTCAAATCTGTAATTATCTTGCAGTTGTGTCTTTGCCTATATATACTGTGTTTGTGAACCTACCTCTCCGTTCACCCGATGAAGGAGAGGCACTCAAAAAGCTCGTGATTCCAAATAAACCTGGTGTTGTGAGACTTCTTCCTGTTCCCACCCCAGTCCAATGCCAGCAACTCCACATCAAGAAGAAATTAGATATAGCACTTGGGGCTGTAGGGATCAAGGGATATGGGGAGAAGGGGGGATCAGGATATTGAATTTGATGATCAGCCATGATCAAAATGAATGTTGGAGCAGGCTCGAAGGGCTGAATGGCCTACTCCTGCTTCTAGTTTCTATGTTTCTATGTAACAGCAGTTTGGATCGTAACACTGTTCCACATGCGGCAATAAACCGGGGACCTAGGAATATTCAGACCCTGGAATTCTGCCTCCATTTATCTTACAGATGCAGAAGTCAGATTGTGCAGCCAAAGTCCTCATTTCATGCTGTATTGTATGGTGTTATATGTATATATATCTCTGAGAGAAAATCATAACGATTTCTCATTACGAGTATCTCCTTGTGATATTTGATCATTTATATTGTGACAGTATATGTAAGATACTGTTTATCTTTCAGAAACTGGGTTTTATTTTCTAATATTTCATTTAATCTTGGAATCTAAACTGCTTTTAATTCTATGGTGGTCTCCACTGCTTTATTGTTATTGTGCCAAAGTCAGACAAGCTAATCATTCTTGATGACTTCATTGCAAGAGTTGGCACAGATCACTAGGCATGGGAAGGGGGTGATAGGGCAAAATGGGATTGGTTGTTGTAATGGCAATGGTCGAGTTTGAACATGTTTTTGGCCTCCCTAACCATAATGTGATGTCTTCGATGCGCCCAGTTCTATGAATTGGCATCTAATTGATGGTGCAGCCTCTTTCGAAAGCAAGTGCATATCAGAGGCAGAGAGGAAACGCAAGGAGAGGAAATCCTGAGCCAGCACTTGTCCAAAACTCAATTGTCTCCGTTATCCTGTCCCATTTGCAGCAGAACCTTCCAAGTGCAGATTGGTTTTATCAGTTACCTACATACCCAACAGAACCCTACCAAACATTTGCACTAAAGGGGGTGTAGAGGAGATTTACCAGGGGTGAAACATTTAAATTAAGAAGATAGGTTGGATAGGCTTGGGTTGTTTTCACTGGAGCAGAGAAGATAGAGGGGCGACCTGATCAAGGTATACAAGATTATGAGGGGCATGGGCAGAATGGATAGGGAGCAGCAGCCCCCTTAGTTGAAGGGTCAGTCACGAGGCAACATAGGTTCAAAGTGAGGTGCAGGAGGTTTAGGGCGGAAGTGAGGAAAAACCTTTTACCCAGAGGATGGTGATGGTCTGGAATGCACTGCCTGGAAGGATGGTCAAGACGGGTTGCCTCACATCCTTTAAAAAGTACTTGGATGAGCACGTGGCACGCCATAACATTCAAGGTTATGGACCAAGTGCTGGTAAATGGGATTAGGTGGGAGGTCAGATGTTTCTCGCATGTCAGTTCAGACTTGATGGGCCGAAGGGCCTCTTCTGCATGATTCTATGATCCCAGATAATAACCTCACCTCAAAGGGCAAAGAACAACAGAGGAATTTCACTCAGATATGTTTATGTATCTGTTAATAATAGTACACAGTGGTGTTTTCTATCCTTTCATTGAGTTGCATTAGCAAAATTATGTCTCGGAGTTGAATTGCTTAAACTCAAAATTTACATTTACAATAAATGTGCCAGGGTTTTGATAATTGATTATCTAATTTAAGTTATTTTCTTTCCTTCACTGAACAGGAACTGAACTCCTTGGCAAAGCTGAGAGGACTGCTTACTCAACACTTGGTGTCTGCATGTTTTATGCCATAGGATATATTATTCTGCCAATCTTTGCATATTATATCCGAAATTGGAGGATGTTACTATTAGCTTTGACCATCCCAGAGGTTCTATATATTCCTTTTTGGTGGTGAGTTAATTTTTTTTTACTGTTGTCAATTGTAACTATGTGCAAAGGCATCGACGGAAAGTTATCAAATAAAATTTGAAAGCAAATGGATAAAGTTTTATTTATTGGGGCAGATGAACTTGATCAAAGAGTTAGGTTTGAAAAAGCATCCTCGTGGGGGAAAGAGGGGGAGGAAGGGAGGGAACCTTTGGACGCCTTGAGGGAATAGCCATAGTGTTTAAGGCTCAGGTAGGATGAGATGTTTTCAATTTTAAACAATTTCTGGCAAAAATGGGAGCCAATGTAGCTCATCGAGCACTTGGGTGATGTGAACAGGACTTGGGTATGAGGTAGGACACAGAGAGCAGAGTTTTGGATGAGCACAAGTTTCTGTTTGAAAATGGGATGTTGACCAGGAAAGCAGAATTGTCAGATTTGGAGGTAACAAAGGTATGGATAATGGTTCAGCGGTTGATGAGCTGAAGCAGACAGTGAAGTTGGGTCAAATTAAGAAAATGGAAGTAGGCGACCTTGGCGATGGTGCAAACGTAGGGCCAGAGACTGGTTAAAGGATCAATTATGAGACCAAGATTGCAAACAGACTGGTTCAGCCTCAAATAGTTGCCCAGACAAAAGATGAAGTTAATAGTTAGGGAAAGGATTTTATGTCAGGGTCCAAAGACAATGGCTTCAGTCTTCCCATTATTTATCCTTTTTGTGAACGGACCTAAGGCCGTCCGTCATCTTTGACTCTGAAAGGTGCCCAGTCTACCTCAGGGAACTCTGGTAGGGCAAAATATCTCAAAAAATTTGAATAGTAGGTGAGGTTAGCTGTTTCATGCTCCTATTATGTAGTACCAATGTAGATCCAACGCTGGCATCTCCACATCATGCCTATTATGCAGTAGCATGTGTTTGCAGCTAACAGGATGTTGTCATCAAGCCAAAAAGATATTTTGCCTCTCACACAAATGAGTAAAGTGCTATATGAATTTCAGTGCCAGTGTGATGCCGGGCTGTATATCCCAAAGACTGGCAGATTGCATTAAACAGAATCTTTTGTTAGTGCAGACTACTCAACCAGCCCATGCCTACAAAACTCAAAACACATGCTGGAATTCCATCGCCTCGCCCACCACAGAATCAGAGTAGGTGAGGGGCGGAGAACGGAAATGTCCATTGACCTCGGGCGGGAATTTCCTGTCTCGCTCGAGTGAGGCCGTAAAATCCCGCCCACGGCGTCCAACATTAGATGTGATTCTGCGATTGGACAACATTTGCTCAATAATCCTTAGCACGCCAAAAATTACTCTGGCAATCAATTTAAGATTCAGTCAGGCTCACAGTGTGGTGCATTTGCATGTACCAGAAGCTGCAATCACAGGGCTCTGTTCTCTGCAGACAGAAAGAACATGCGCACACATTGTGCCTGTTTCAGCTAAACAAAATAGGTGACAGCCATTCCTCAGGGCAATACCTTCACCAATCAGAATCAAGCTACCTGGTTTAGATTTCAAAAAATGCCTGGCAGTTAGCTGTCAGTCAACATCAACTGGTGCATTCTCCATGGCAACGCCTCTACCAATCAGAGTCCACTTTCCAACCAATCAGTACTCTGTTCTCATACAGTATAAATGAGCTGTTTTCCCTGACATTGATATTCTCGCACATTATCCGGATGAGCGCAAGATGAAAGGTTTCAACAAAATGTCACTTGTTTCAGCAGTCCTCAAGTTCTGTACTCACCAGACTGTACTTGTTCATGGGATATGGACATTGCTAGCAAGGTCAGCATTTATTTGCACATCCCTAATTTGCCATTTGGAAAGTGTAGCTTCATCTTGAAATCCGAGCACCGGTCTCATTGTGGCAAATGTGATGTCTATCCTGTCTCCAGAAGCTTGTCCATTAGCTTGCTATCAAGAAATGGCTGAAGGCACTGGCTACTGCAAAGGCTATGGGCCCTGACAATACTCCAGCAATAGTACTGAAGACTTGTTCTCCACAACATGCTGCTCCCCTAACCAAGCTATTCCAGTACAGCTACAGCACTGGCATCTATCCTGCAATGTGGAAAATTGCCCAGTTAGGTCTTGTACACAAGAAACAGGACAAATCCAACCCAACCAATTTCTGCCCCATCAGTCTACTCTCGATCATCAGTAAAGCGTTGGAAGGGGTCATCAATAATGCTATCAAGCAGCACCTACTCAGAAATAACCTGCTTACAGATGCCCCGTTTGGGTTTTGCCAAGGTCACTCAGCTCCTGACCTCATTACAGCCTTGGTTCACACATGGATAAAAGAGCTGAGTGCCAGAGGTGAGATGAGAGTGACTGCCCTTAACATCAAGGCAGCATTTAACTGAGTATGGCATCAAGGAGCCCCAGCAAAACTGGAGTCAATGAGAATCAGGGAGAAAACCCTCTACTAGTTGGAGTTATACCTGGCAAAAGGAAGATAATTGTGGTGATTGGAGATCAATCATCTCAGTTCCAGGACACCACTGCGGGAGTCCCTCAGGGTAGTGTCCGAGTCCCAACTATCTTCAGCTGCTTCATCAATGACCTTCCTTCCACCACTAGATCAGAAGAGAGGATGTTCACTGACAACTGCACAACATTCAGTATCATTCACGAGTTCTAAGACATGGAAGCTGTTCATGTCCAAATGCAACAAGATCTGGACAATATCCAGGCTTGGGCTGCCAAGTGGCAAATAACAGTTGCACCTCACAAGTGCCAGGCAATGACTATCTCCAACAAGAGAGGATCTAACCATCATCCCTTCACATTCATTGGCATTACCATCACTGAATCCCCTACTGTCAACATCTTGAGGGTTACCATTGACCAGAAATTAAACTGGACTAGCCATATAAATACTGGCTAGAAATCCTGCAGTGAGTAACTCACCTCCTGATTCCCAAAACCCTGTCCACAATCTACAAGGCTCAAGTCGGGAGTGTAATGGAATATTCTTCAATTGCCTGGATGAGTGCCCACCAACTCTTCTACTTTCTCAGAAGACTAAGGAAATTTGTCATGTCAGCTATGACTCTCACCAACTTTTACAGATGCACCACTGAAAGCATTCTTTCTGGTTGTATCACAGCTTGGTATGGCTCCTGCTCTGCCCAAGACTGCAAGGAACTACAAAAGGTCGTGAATGTAGCCCAATCCATCACGCAAACCAGCCTCCCATCCATTGACTCTGTTTACACTTCCCGCTGCCTCGGCAAAGCAGCCAGCATAATTAAGGACCCCACGCACCCTGGACATTCTCTCTTCCATCTTCTTCCGTCAGGAAAAAGATACAGAAGTCTGAGGTCACATAACAACCGACTCAAGAATAGCTTCTTCCCTGCTGCTGTCAGACTTTTGAATGGACTTACCTTGCATTAAGTTAATCTTTCTCTACACCCTTGCTATGACTGGAACCCTACATTCCGCACTCTCTTGTTTCCTTCTCTATGAATGGTATGCTTTGTCTGTATAGCGCGCAAGAAACAATATTTTCCACTGTATGTTAATACATGTGACAATAATAAATCAAATCAAATCAAATGAAGAAACTTGACACCATCCAAGACAAAGCAGCCCACTTGATCGCTACCCCTTCCATAAACATTCAATTCCTCCACCACCAACGAACGGTGGCAGCCGTGTGTACTATCTACAAGATGCACTGCAGGGACTCACCAAGGTTCTGTAGACAGCAGCTTCCAAACCCACATTATCATCTAGAAAGGCAAGGGCAGCAGATAGCTGAGAACACCGACACCTGGAGGAACTCCTCCAAGTCACTCACAGTCCTGACTTGGAAATATATCACTATTCCTTCTCTGTTATTGGGTCAAAATCCTGGAACTCCCTCCCTAACAGCACTGTGGGTGTATCTACACCACAGGGACTGCAGCAGTTCAAGAAGTTGGCACAGCACCACCTCCTGAAGGGCAACTGGGGATGGGCAATGACTGCTGGTCTAGCCAGTGATGCACACATTCCCATCAAATTAATTTTTAAACAAATTAATCCATCCAGTTTTTTGCCTCACCATCAGTGGGCCTGGGGAGGAAGTGGCCAATGATGGTTAACGAGAACAGGAGGGTGTGATCATGCTCACTCATAGCCCTCAGGAGTGTTATGGAGCCAGAAGGAGGACGATTGGTTCTGTGCAAAACTTGTTGGTGGATAGCATCCATAACTGGAAAATGTGCATGAAGCAGTTCGGCCTGAGGCAGCCAATCTCAGGAACATTTGCAAGAGGCCTAATGTGGTGCGGCAACCATAATCTCGCCCTCAATGACAACAAAACAAAGGTGATAGTCACCGACTTCAGGAAGTGTAAAGGAGAACATGCCCCTGTCTATAACAATGGGGATGAAGTAGAAAGGGTCGAGAGCTTCAAGTTTTTACATGTCCAGATCACCAATAACTTGTTCTGAACCCCGATGCCGACACTATATTTAAGAAAGCCCACCAATGCCTCTACTTTCTCAGAAGACTAAGGAAATTTGGCATGTCAGCTACGACTCTCACCAACTTCTACAGATGCACCATAGAAAACATTCTTTCTGGTTGTATCACAGCTTGGGATGCCCAAGACTACAAGGAACTATGACGTGGAGTTGCCGGGGTTGGACTAGGGTAGGCACAGTAAGTAGTCTCACAGCACCAGGTTAAAGTCCAACAGATTTACTTGGTAGCACGAGCTTTCGGCTCTCACCTGATGAAGGAGCAGTGCTCTGAAAGTTCATGCAACCAAATAAACCTGTTGGACCTTAACCTGGTGCTGTGAGACTACTTATTGTACAAGAAACTACAAAAAGTCGTGAATGTAGCCCAATCCATCACGCAAACCAGCCTCCCATCCATTGACTCTGTCTACACTTCCCGCTGCCTCGGCAAAGCAGTCAGCATAATTAAGGACCCCACGCACCCCGGACATTCTCTCTTCCACTTTGATCCGTCGGGAAAAGATACAAAAGTCTGAGGTCATGTACCAACTGACTCAAGAACAGCTTCTTCCCTGCTGCCATCAATCTTTTGAATGGACCCACCTTGCATTACTGTGATCTTTCTCTGCACCCTAGCTATGACTGCAACACTGCATTCTGCACTCTCTCCTTTCCTTCTCTATGAATGGTATGCTTTGTCTGTATAGCGTGCAAGAAACAATATTTTTCACTGTATGTTAATACATGTGACAATAATAAATCAAATCAAATCAGATCAGTCTGATTCAGGAAGCTGCCATGGATGTCTGAAAATTGCCCAACTTGATAGAATGTGGAACACATGTCAAGCAGTCTTGAAGATGTGTGAAGTGGAATACCAGCGGCAGAACAGAATGTTTCTCTGCTTCTGTTTTTCTCCTGGCCTGGCACATCTACAGGGAGACAAAAATAGAGATTAGGAAGGGTTGCAGAGCAGCAATCTCAGTAGGAGGAATAGCATAAGTGAACGTAACCGTGAGAAGCCGGATATCTGACAAATCTGCAGCTTGGCACCTTTTCCCCTTCCCTCACTCCATTAGTTAGCCATTAGTTCTCTATTGGAATGGAAGGCGTTGTGAAGTTGAGTTTGTAAAGATATAAGGAATGTTTATAAAGATATAAAACAATTGTAAAAAAATGCTAGAGGGAAAGAAAACAGTGCATGGTCCCTTTAAAAGCTGGTTTTATGTCAGTCCCTTTAAAAGCTGGCAGTGTTCAATACTTGAATGTTTAAATACAAGGCACACAGGGCACCAAGAATACAACATTGTTGTACCAAAAGCCAAACAACAGGGTTGCTTTGGTAACGGGCTCTACAGGGTTTTGCATTGTGTTAGTTTATGAGTTTAAAGAAGACACTCAGCGATCGAGAACCTATCAAATTTGAATTTGCTGTTGTTGTCAACCTCTGGCCAATCCGGGTACAGGGAATGGATAGGTCATCAAGGGTATAAACAGGAACTCAACTGCCGGACTGCCACTGGGGTTGAGGTAGGAGTTCAACCAGAAGCAGGGCCAGACCAACTGGAGCAGTTAAAGGCAGGTAAGGGCAGTTCGATCAACTGGAACAGTTGGCTCTGAACGAGTGTCAGGCCTTTATATTAACGAATTTCTAAACGTTAATTAAGAACCGATAGCACCTTCCCAAATAATTAAGCAGATTATGACATGAGGTAAAGGGGATCAACCTCTGTGTTATAATAAAGGACAAAGATTGGGAGATCCACCATCTGTGCCAAGCTTTAAGGTTTTCCTTGATCCTACCTGCCAAAGACTTCTCATGTCCCCTCCTGGCTCTTCTTAGCTCTCTCTTTAGGCCCTTCCTGGCTAACTTGTAATTCTCAAGCGCCCTAACTGAGCCTTCACGTCTCATCTTTACATAAGTCTCCTTCTTCCTCTTCACAAGGGATTCAACTTCTTTAGTAAACCACGGTTCCCTCGCTCGACCACTTCCTCCCTGCCTGACAGGTACATACTTATCAAGGACACGCAGTAGCTGTTCCTTGAACAAGCTCCACATTTCAATTGTGCCCAACCCCTGAAGTTTCCTTCCCCATCCTATGCATCCTAAATCTCACCTAATCCCATCATAATTTCCTTTCCCCCAGCTATAATTCTTGCCCTGCGGTATATACCTATCCTTTTCCATCACTAAAGTAAACGTAACCAAATTGTGGTCACTATCACCAAAGTGCTCACCTACCTCCAAATCTAACACCTGGCCTGGTTCATTACCCAGTACCAAATCCAATGACCTCAGCCCATACTACCTCAGTAGACGAGTCCTCATCAAACGTCCTTCTACGCTCCAGAGAAAAAAGCCCTCGTCTATTCAGCCTCTCCTTATAACTCAAACCATCAAGTCCCGGTAGCATCATAGTAAATCTTTTCTGCACTCTTTCTAGTTTAATAATATCCTTCCTATAATAAGGTGACCAGAACTGTACACAGTATTCCAAGTGTGGCCTTATCAATGTCTTGTACAACTTAAACAAGACGTCCCAACTCCTGTATTCAATGTTCTGACCAATGAAACCAAGCATGCCGAATGCCTTCTTCACCACTCTGTCCACCTGTGACTCCACTTTCAAGGAGCTATGAACCTGTACCCCTAGATCTCTTTGTTCTATCACTCTCCCCAATGCCCTACCATTAACTGAGTAAATCCTGCCCTGGTTCGATCGACCAAAATTCATCCCGTTGCAATCCTAGATTACCTTCTTCACTGTCCACTATGCCACCAACCTTGGTGTCATCTGCAAACTTACTAACCATGCCTACTAAATTCTCATCCAAATCATTAATATAAATGACAAATAACAGTGGACCCAGCAGCGATCCCTGTGGCACACCATTGTCACTGGCCTCCAGTTTGTAATACAACCCTCTACAACCATCCTCTGTCTTCTTCATCAAGCCAATTTTGTATCCAGTTAGCTACCTCACCCTGGATACTGTGAGATTTAACCTCATGCAACAACCTACCCATGTGGTACCTTGTCAAAGGTCTTGCTAAAGTCCATGTAGACAACATCAACTGTACTGCCCTCATCTACCTTCTTGGTTACCGCTTCAAAATCTCAATCGAATTTGTGAGACATGATTTTCCACTCACAAAGCCATGCTGACTGTCCTTTATCAGTCCTTGTATCTCTAAATGCCTGTGGATCCTATCTCTCAAAATACCTTCTGACAGCTTACCCACTACGGATGTGAGGCTCACTGGCCTGTAGTTCCCAGGCTTTTCCCTGCAGCCCTTCTTAAACAAAGCCACAACATTTGCCACCCTCCAATCTTCAGGCACCTCGTTTGTGACTATCAATGATTCAAATATCTCTGCTAGGGGACCCGCAATTTCCTCCCTAGCCTCACACAACGTCCTGGGATACACTTCATTAGGTCCCGGGGATTTATCTACCTTGATGCGCTTTAAGACTTCCAGCACCTCCTTCTTTGTTATATTTACACTCCTCAGGACATCACTATTCCCATAGTTCCCTAACATCCATGCTTTTCTCAACAGTGAATACTGATGAGAAGTATTCATTTAGGATCTCACCCATCTCTTATGGATCCGCACATAAATGACCTTGTTGATCCTTAAGAGGTCCTACTAAGAGGTCCTACTCTCTTCCCAGTTACTCTTTTGCCCTTTATGTATTTGTAGAAGCTCTTTGGATTCTCCTTTGCCTTATCTGCCGAAACAATCTCGTGTCCCCTTTTAGCCCTCCTGATTCCTCTCTTAACTCTACTCCTACACCCTCTATACTCTTCAAGGGATCCACTTGATCCCAGCTGCCTATGTATATCATGTGACTCCTTCTTCTTGTAATCACACAACGTTTTGGCCTCAGCTACTTTCTGTGGGAGTGAATTTGCTCTTCACCTCATTTCTAAAAGGTTTATCCCTCATCCTATGACTGCTAGTTACTGAGACTGGCTTTTAATTCCAGGTTTTGTTGATTGAATTTAAATTCCACCATTGTGGGATTTGAACCCATGTCCCCAGAACATTAATCTGGGCTTCTGGGTTACTAGTCCAGTGACGCTACCATTATGCCACCACATACCCACTATTTCTGTACTGTATTTCCTGTGTAAGCACGTGTCATGCATTCATATCCGATGTGACACAACACAGCCACAATGCTCTCAAACGGCATGATTGCCATTCTTTTCTGTCTCAAAAAAATTGACAGTATAGTCGCAGACAGACATTTAAAAAGTGAAGGGAGTAAATTACTTGAAGTCAGCCTTGGTAGAGGCTTGACGTAAAAGTGAGTTGATTATTCCTCACCTACCCTCCACCCTCACACTTGTCCCCCTCTTCCATTTCTGCCTCAGTTAACCTGGCGTGGGGGGGGGATGAGGGAGGTCTCTGACATTTTCTGCAACAAGTGTAAAGCACAGATAAAGGCCCGACTGTGTCAAGCTGGTGTTGATGCTTTCATAAGGAACCTGCTCCCAGCCCTCTTAATCGAATCCTTTTGGCACAGCCTTCCGTTCCTGTCTCCCTCCTGTGGTTATCTAGCTTTCCAGGAAGTTGGCTGGAGTCACCTTGTACTGAGGTCTGGCAGCTGCCGCAGTTATTGTTCTGACTTCTGCTTTATTTGTACTGTTTTTGTTTAGGCTTATACCCGAGTCTCCCAGATGGCTGATCACTCAGGGTCGGGTGACCGAGGCAGAGAAAATAGTGCAAGACTTTGCTAAAAAAAATGGCATCACCCACGTTGGGGTGGTATTTCAGCATGTCAATGCCAGAGAATATACGGTAGCTATTTCACTTCTCTCATTCTTTCTACCTTAGGCTGTTGTTCAAATATGTCTAGATCAAGCAACAATATAGCTCCGTCTTTACAGAGTCATCGTCCAGATATAATTACATTTACTCGCAATAATAGCAAAGTTGCATCACTCGTTTTCGTTTATGCTATCTTCTCTAGCTGACTTTTTTCCCTGTGGCAGGTTCCAGGGAATGGTTAGGGATACCCACGTTCTCCACTCTGATTTCGGGCGGCACGGTGGCACAGTGGTTAGCACTGCTGCCTCACAGCGCCAGGGACCTGGGTTCAGTTCCCAGCTTGGGTCACGATCTGGGTGGAGTTTGTACATTCTTCCTGTGTCTGCGTGGGTTTCCTCCGGGTGCTCTGGTTTCCCCCAACAGTCCAAAGATATGC
The DNA here is from genome assembly GCF_964213995.1 of Mustelus asterias. Lineage (NCBI taxonomy): Eukaryota > Metazoa > Chordata > Chondrichthyes > Carcharhiniformes > Triakidae > Mustelus > Mustelus asterias. The sequence goes on along the minus strand of NC_135806.1, from coordinate 120,744,630 downwards.
AGGTTAGGTGAATTGGTCGTGATAAATTCTCCCTCAGTGTATCTGAACTGGTGCCGGACTGTGCCGACTAGGAGATTTTCACAGTAACTTCATTGCAGTGTTAACGTAAGTCTACTTGTGACTAATAAATAAAAACTTTAACTTTTTAAAAAAATGATAGGGGACATCTAAGGAACTGGACCTGGTGTGGTGAGGCTGAATGTTCTATTATTATTGTGTTATAATTTCAATCATTCTAAAATATTCAAAGCTGTTTCTTGAGCACACATCTTGAAATACTAAATTTAGCATCTTTTACAATTAATCACTGGGTGCTTTGCTGAAAAAAGAGGCCGAAGGGCAGAACCTTCAAGAATGCCAATTCTTTATGGGACCAACTACAAATACTGCACAAGTAGAGGGGGACTGATTGATTGACAAGTTGGTCCTGATTGTTGTCATGATGAATCATAGAATCCCTACAGTGCAGAAGGAGACCATTCAGCCCATTGAACCTGCACTGACTCTCTGACAGAGCATCTTACCCAGGCCTTTAGAACTGAGGTGAGGAGAAATTTCTTCACCCAGAGGGTAATGGATGTGTGGGATTCACTACCTCAGAATGTAGTTGAGGCCAAAACATTGTCTGATTTCAAGATGAACTTAGATGTAGCTTGAGGGGCTCAAGGGATCAAGGGATATGGGGGAAGGGGAGATCAGGATATTGAATTCGATGACCAGCCATGACCAAAATGAACGGCGGAGCAAGTTCAAAGCGCCAAATGGCCCACTCCTGCTTCTACTTTCTATGTTTCTATAACCCCACATATTTACCCCACTAATCCCCCTAACCTACACATCTTGGGACAATAAGGGATATTTTACCTTGGCCAATCCACCTAACCTGCACATGTTTGGACTGTTGGTGGAAACTGGAGCACCTGAAGGAAACCCATGCAGACACGGGGAGAACATGCAAATGCCACACAGACAGTGACCCAAGGCTGGAATTGAATCCGGGACCCTGGCCTTGTGAGGCAGCAATGTTAACCACTGTGCCGCCATGTCAAATGCACCAGGAGGTTGAATAGGTTGAGCCTGTACTCATTGGAATTTGGAAGAATGAGAAGCAACACTATTGAGATATAAAGGATTCTCAGGGGGCTTGACAGGGTAGACGCTGAGAGGTTGTTTTCCCTCGCGGAAGAGTCTCAAATCAGAGGGCATAATCTCAGAGTGAGGGGCCATCCATTGAACATAGAAACGAGGAGGAATTTCGTCTCTCAGAGGGTAGTGAATCTGTGGAATTCTTTACTGCAAAGGGTTGTGGAGATTGGGTCATTAAATATGTTCAAAGCTGAAAAGAACAGATTTTTAATCAGTAAGGGAATCAAGGGTTATGGGGAAAAGGCAGAAAAATTGAGTTGAACATTATCAATGCAGATCAGTTATGATATCATTTAATTGTGGAGCAGACTCAGTGGGCCAAATGGTCTATTTCTGCTCCTAGGTTTTATGGAGTTATTGATCCTCATGCATTTTTTTAATACAAAAAAACTGCAAGGTCTGGATATGTTCCTTTTACAGTAAGAAGTTTAACAACACCAGGTTAAAGTCCAACAGGTTTATTTGGTAGCAAAAGCCACACAAGCTTTCGAGGCTCTGAGCCCCTTCTTCAGGTGAGTGGGAATTCTGTTCACAAACAGAACTTATAAGACACAGACTCAATTTACATGAATAATGGTTGGAATGCGAATACTTACAACTAATCCAGTCTTTAAGAAACAAAACAATGGGAGTGGAGAGAGCATCAAGACAGGCTAAAAAGATGTGTATTGTCTCCAGACAAGACAGCCAGTGAAACTCTGCAGGTCCACGCAACTGTGGGAGTTACAAATAGTGTGACATAAATTCTGATTCTAGGATCGCATGATAAAGACTCAGGAGGAAAAAAGCAGAAATATTTATGTGAAATAGTGTGACATAAACCCAATATCCCGGTTGAGGCCGTCCTTGTGTGTGCGGAACCTGGCTATCAGTTTCTGCTCCGCGACTCTGCGCTGTCGTGTGTCGCGAAGGCCGCCTTGGAGAACGCTTACCCGAATATCAGAGGCCGAATGCCCGTGACCGCTGAAGTGCTCCCCAACAGGAAGAGAACAGTCTTGCCTGGTGATTGTCGAGCGGTGTTCATTCATCCGTTGTCGCAGCGTCTGCATAGTTTCCCCAATGTACCATGCCTCGGGACATCCTTTCTTGCAGCGTATCAGGTAGACAACGTTGGCCGAGTTGCAAGAGTATGTACCGTGTACCTGGTGGATGGTGTTCTCACGTGAGATGATGGCATCTGTGTCGATGATCCGGTTGTCTACCTGATACGCTGCAAGAAAGGATGTCCCGAGGCATGGTACATTGGGGAAACTATGCAGACGCTGCGACAACGGATGAATGAACACCGCTCGACAATCACCAGGCAAGACTGTTCTCTTCCTGTTGGGGAGCACTTCAGCGGTCACGGGCATTCGGCCTCTGATATTCGGGTAAGCGTTCTCCAAGGCGGCCTTCGCGACACACGACAGCGCAGAGTCGCGGAGCAGAAACTGATAGCCAGGTTCCGCACACACAAGGACGGCCTCAACCGGGATATTGGGTTTATGTCACACTATTTCACATAAATATTTCTGCTTTTTTCCTCCTGAGTCTTTATCATGCGATCCTAGAATCAGAATTTATGTCACACTATTTGTAACTCCCACAGTTGCGTGGACCTGCAGAGTTTCACTGGCTGTCTTGTCTGGAGACAATACACATCTTTTTAGCCTGTCTTGATGCTCTCTCCACTCCCATTGTTTTGTTTCTTAAAGACTGGATTAGTTGTAAGTATTCGCATTCCAACCATTATTCATGTAAATTGAGTCTGTGTCTTATAAGTTCTGTTTGTGAACAGAATTCCCACTCACCTGAAGAAGGGGCTCAGAGCCTCGAAAGCTTGTGTGGCTTTTGCTACCAAATAAACCTGTTGGACTTTAACCTGGTGTTGTTAAACTTCTTACTGTGTTTTCCCCAGTCCAACGCCGGCATCTCCACAATATGTTCCTTTTGCCTGTGGAGAACAAGACTAGAGGATTTTCACAGTAACTTCATTGCAGTGTTAATGTAAGCCTACTTGCAGTTCCCAGCAAGCATAAGTGGGAGTCTGATTGATGATTTTAAATTGGCTGTTAGTGTAATTCTCCGTACACTTAGCATTATTCACCAAGTGCTGCTGAATCTCAGAATCACAACGATTGTTAGACATTAAAGGGCGCGTCAAAGCTAGCCAGCAAGATAATGACGACCCTGATCAGATAATGAGTGGGGAAGTGATGGCCTTGTGGTATTATCGCTGGACTATTAATCCAGAAATTCACCTAATGTCCCAGAGACCCAGGTTCGCATCCTGCCATGGCAGATGGTGGAATTTGAATTCAAGAAAAATATCATAGAATTCCCTACAGTGCAAAAGAGGGCCATTCGGCCCATCTAGTCTGCTCAGACCACAATCCCACCCAGCCCCTATCCCCGTAGCCCCACGTATTTACCCTGCTAGTCTCCCTGACACTAAGGGGCAATTTAGCATGGCCAATCAACCCAACCTGCACATCTTTGGACTGTGGGAGGAAACCGGAGCACCCGGTGGAAACCCATACAGACAGAGGGAGAACGTGCGGACTCCGAGCCGAGAATCAAACCTGGGTCCCTGGCACTGTGAGGCAGCAGTGCTAACCAGTGTGCCACCATTTCACCCCAAATCTGGGATTAAGAACCGACTGATGACACTGAAACCATTATCAATTGTTGAAAAAAACCATCTTGTTCACTAGGACCATAGAATCATAGGATCCCTACAGAGCAGAAGGAGGCCATTCGGCCCATCATGTCTGTACTGACCACAATCCCACCCAGGCCCTATCCCCATAACCCCATGGATTTACCCTAGCTAGTACCCCTGACACTAAGGGGCAATTTAGCATGGCCAATCTACCGAGCAGACTAATGTCCTTTAGAGAAGGAAATCTGCCGTCCTTACGTGGTGTGGCCGACAAGTGACTCCAGAGCCACAGCAATGTGGTTGACTCTCAACTGCCCTCTGAAATGGCCTAGCAAGCCATTCAGCTCAAGGGCAGCTAGGGATGGGCGATAAATGCTGGCCAGCCAGCGACGCCCATGTCCCACGAATGAATTAAACAAATGACTTGCTGTGTATTGCACACACTCACAAAAGGGCCTAAGACCACCACGTTCAGACCTGAAAAATGCCCAGTCTTTCTCAAATTACCCTAGACGTATCTCAAAAATTTGAGTAACAGGTGAAGCTAGCTATTTCACGCTGCCACAAGGCTGTGGTATTCTCCATTAACAGGATCTGCTGTTCAAGCCAAGAAAACATTGTGCTTACACATAAATACATGATGTGGTATACGAATTTCAGGGCCGGTGTGATGTCAGGTACATAGAGTGTACATCCTCACAACTGCTGGATGATATCAAACAGCACATTCCTTCGGCTGTTCATGAGCACTGACTGTACTCAACTAATCTGTGCTTACAAAACTCAGACCATAATGTCTAATGTTAGATGTACATAGGAGCATAGAAATATAGAAACTAGAAGCAGGAGTAGGCCATTCAGCCCTTCGAGCCTGTTCCACCTTTCATTTTGATAATGGCTGATCATCAAATTCAATATCCTGATCCAGCCTTCCCCCTATATCCCTTGATCCCTTAAGCCCCAAGAGCTATATTTAATTTCTTCTTGAAATAACACAATGGTTTTGCCTCAACTACTTTCTGTGGTAGTGAATTACACCCATTCACCACTCTCTGGGTGAAGAAATTTCTCCTCACCTCATTCCTAAAAGGTTTACCTTTTGGGTGACGGCCAGGAAGGGTAAGGCTAGGTGGTTGAGAGCACCCCGGTGGATTTGCCCCTGCACAACAAGTACTCCTGCTTGAGTACTGCTGGGGGGGACAGCCCGCCTGGGGGAAGCAGCAGTGGCCGTGTCTCCGGAGTGGAGTCCAGCCCTGTAACTCAGAGGGCTAAGGAAAAGAGGAGAAAGGCGGTATTAATCGGGGACTCGATGGTGAAGGGGACAGACAGGCGTTTCTGCGGAGGTAGGCGGGAGTCTCGCATGGTGGTCTGCCTCCCTGGGGCCGGGATCCAGGATGTCGCTAGTCGCGTCCCGGAAATCCTGAGGTGGGAGGGAGAGGAGCCTGAGGTAGCGGTACATATTGGTACCGCTGATGTGGGTAGGAAGGGAGAAGGTCATGAAAAGGGAGTACAGGGAATTAGGGAGACAGCTGAGAAAGAGGAAAGCAAAGGTAGTAATCTCAGGATTACTGCCTGTGCCACGGGAAGGTGAGGGCAGGAATGGAGTGAGGTGGAAGATGAATGTGTGGCTGAGGGACTGGTGCAGGGGGCAGGGATTCAGGTTCCTGGACCATTGGGACCTCTTTAGGGGCAGGGGTGATCTGTATACAAAAAACGGGTGGAACTTGAATCACAGGGGGACCAATATCCTGGCCGGTAGGTTGGCTAAGGCTACTGGGGAGAATTTAAACTAGATAGGTTGGGGGGAGGGGAGCTAGAAGAGTTGACTAGGATCAAGGAACTAATTGATGGGGGGGAGGATGCAGGGGTAAGGGGAATTACAAAATTAATGGTAGAGGAGAGGGTACAAGTGAATGAAGGCGGTAATTTAGATAAGGGAGTAGAGGGAGAGGGTGTTCGCGACTCATCAAAGCGGGTCCAGATAAAAGCTGGAATAAGGACACTTTGCCTGAATGCACGAAGCATTCGGAACAAGGTGAATGAGTTGATGGTGCAAATCAGCACAAGTGGGTACGATCTAGTGGCCATTACAGAAACGTGGCTGAAAGGTGACCAGGACTGGGAGATGAATATCCAGGGGTATCAGGCGTTTAGGAAGAATAGACAGGAAGGAAAAGGTGGTGGGGTCGCGCTATTAATAAGAGATAATATCAGGGTAGTACTGAGGGATGACATAGGCTCTGAGGAACAAAACGTGGAATCATTATGGGTAGAGATGAGGAATAGTAGAGGGAGAAAGACACTAGTAGGTGTGGTATATAGGCCCCCAAATAATAATGTTGAGGTAGGGAGGGCTATAAACAAGCAGATAAGGGATGCATGTAAAAACGGAACGGCAATAATCATGGGGGACTTCAACATGCACATTGACTGGCAGACTCAAGTCGGTAAGGGTGGAATGGAGGAAGAGGTCTTAGAATGCTGTCGGGATAGTTTCCTTGAACAGCATGTTACGGAACCGACGAGGGAACGAGCTATTTTGGATCTGGTATTGTGTAACGAGGTAGGTAGAATTAAGGATCTTATTGTGAAGGACCCTCTTGGGTCTTGTGACCACAATATGGTCGAATTTCTGATTCAGATGGAAGAGGAGAAAGTTTGGTCCCAAACCAGTGTCCTCTGTTTGAACAGAGGGAAATATGATAGGATGAGGGATGAATTGGCTAAGGTAGACTGGGAGAGCAGGCTGGCAGGTAGGATAGCTGAGGAACAGTGGAGGATTTTTAAGGAGATCCTTTTCAGTTCTCAGCAAAAATATATTCCAGCAAAAAACAAGGATTGTAAGAAAAGGGAGAACCAGCCGTGGATAACGAAGGAAATAAAGGAGAGTATTAAAATAAAAACAGCTGCGTACAGAGTGGCCAAAAATAGTGGAGAAACAAGTGATTGGGAAAAATTTAAGAAACAACAAAGAGAGACTAAGAAAGCGATAAAGAAAGGAAGGATAGACTATGAAGCTAGGCTAGCAATTAATATAAAAAATGATAGTAAAAGTTTTTATAAATATATAAAAAGGAATAGAGTGGCTAGAGTGAATGTTGGACCCTTGGAGGACGAGAGGGGGGAGTTAATAGTGGGAAATGAGGATATGGCTGAGTCTTTAAATAAGTTTTTTGTGTCGGTCTTCACGTTGGAGGACACAAATAGTTTGCCAAATATTAATGATAGAGGGTTGGCAGCAGGAGAAATACTTAATACAATTAATGTTACCAGAGAGGCAGTGCTGGGTAGACTAATGGGACTGAAGGTGGACAAGTCCCCGGGTCCGGATGGAATGCATCCCAGGGTATTGAAAGAAATGTCAGGGGTAATAGTGGATGCGTTAGTGATTATTTATCAAAACTCGTTGCATTCTGGGGTAGTGCCGGTTGATTGGAAAACGGCTAATGTTACGCCGCTGTTTAAAAAAGGAAGGAGACAAAAGGCGGGTAACTATAGGCCGGTCAGCTTAACGTCTGTAGTAGGGAAAATGCTGGAATCCATTATTAAAGAGGAGATAGCAGGGCATCTGGATAGAAATAGTTCGATCAATCAGACGCAGCATGGATTCATGAGGGGAAAGTCGTGCTTGACGAACATGTTGGATTTTTATGAAGATGTGACTAGGGCGGTTGATGGAGGAGAACTGGTGGATGGGGTGTTTTTGGATTTCCAAAAGGCGTTTGATAAGGTGCCCCATAAAAGGCTGCTGAAGAAGATTAGGGCACACGGAGTTGGGGGCAGTGTGTTAAAGTGGATTGGGGACTGGCTATCCGACAGGAAGCAAAGAGTCGGAATAAATGGGTGTTTTTCCGGTTGGAGGAAGGTAACTAGTGGCGTGCCGCAGGGATCGATACTCGGGCCGCAACTATTTACCACTTATATAGATGATCTGGAGGAGGGGACGGAGTATAGGGTAACGAAGTTTGCAGATGACACAAAGATAAGTGGAAAAGTGAATCGTGTGGAGGACGGAGAAGATCTGCAGAGAGATTTGGACAGGCTGAGTGAGTGGGCGAGGATATGGCAAATGGAGTATAACGTTGATAAATGCGAGGTTATACACTTTGGAGGAAATAATAACAAATGGGATTACTATCTCAATGGAAACAAATTAAAACATGCTACCGTGCAAAGGGACCTGGGGGTCCTTGTGCATGAGACGCAAAAGCCCAGTCTGCAGGTACAACAGGTGATCAAGAAGGCAAATGGGATGTTGGCCTATATCGCGAGGGGGATAGAATATAAAAGCAGGGATGTCTTGATGCACCTGTACAGGGCATTGGTGAGGCCACAGCTGGAATACTGTGTGCAGTATTGGTCCCCTTATATGAGGAAGGATATATTGGCATTGGAGGGAGTGCAGAGAAGGTTCACCAGGTTGATACCGGAGATGAGGGGTTTGGATTATGAGGAGAGGCTGAGGAGATTGGGTTTGTACTCGTTGGAGTTTAGAAGGATGAGGGGGGATCTTATGGAGACTTATAAGATAATGCGGGGGCTGGATAGGGTGGAGGCGGAGAGATTCTTTCCACTTAGTAAGGAAGTTAAAACTAGAGGACACAGACTCAAAATAAAGGGGGGTCGGTTTAAGGAGTTGAGGAGGAACTTCTTCTCCCAGAGGGTGGTGAATCTCTGGAATTCCCTGCCCACTGAGGTGGTGGAGGCTACCTCGCTGAATATGTTTAAAGCGCGGATGGATGGATTCCTGATCGGTAAGGGAATTAAGGGTTATGGGGATCAGGCGGGTAAGTGGTACTGATCCACGTCAGATCAGCCATGATCTTATTGAATGGTGGGGCAGGCTCGAGGGGCTAGATGGCCTACTCCCCTGCTCCTATTTCTTATGTTCTTATGTTCTACGAGAGGACACAGGTTTAAGGTGCTGGGGGGTAGGTACAGAGGAGATGTCAGGGGTAAGTTTTTCACTCAGAGGGTGGTGGGTGAGTGGAATCGGCTGACGTCGGTGGTGGTGGAGGCAAACTCGTTGGGGTCTTTTAAGAGACTTCTGGATGAGTACATGGGATTTAATGGGATTGAGGGCTATAGATAGGCCTAGAGGTGGGGATGTGATCGGCGCAACTTGTGGGCCGAAGGGCCTGTTTGTGCTGTGGCTTTCTATGTTCTATGTTCTTATCCTCAAACTATGACCCCTAGTTCTGGACTTCCCCACCATCGGGAACATTCTTTCTGAATCTGTGATGTGATTTCTGAATGTGATTCAGCAATGTGTGCTAACAAATAACAACCAATCTAAGATTATCTTTTGGGCTTGCAATGGAAGCTCACTTCTGCTTGCTAGAAGTTACATATATTCATATGCAGCAACCTATCCTCTGCAGGCAAAAGCAATATGTCCAGACATTAGACCTTTTTGAATAAACAAAAGCATGGGGGACAGTAACTCCCTGGTGCATTTGCCATGGCAACACCTGGACCAATCAGAGCTGACTTGCCAACCAATCAGCACCTCTTTTCCCATTCAGTATCAATCATTGTGCTTTTCAGTTTAGCATCCTTGCTTGTGTCCTGGTGAGTGCAAGATGAAAAACTTCAACAGCATGTATCTTTAAAATCAGTTAACTTCCAGATAATTAAATAGGATGATGGACAACATCAAAACTAAATCATGAACCAATGCATCTCTTGATCTTGTATATAATCCCCTTCTCTAAAACGGTAATGTCAGCATTTGCCCATGAACCACAGAGACAGAAGTAGGTCATGGAACTCCTGGAGCCTCTTCTGTCTTTTAGTCAGTTCATGGCTAATCATGGTGGCACAGCAGTTAGCACTGCTACCTCACAGCAGTAGGGACCCGGGTTTGATTCCCGGTTTGGTTCAATGTCTGTGCGGAGTTTGCACATTCTCCTCGTGTCTATGTGGGTTTCCTCCGGGTGCTCCGGTTTCCTCCCACAGTCCGAAAGACGTGCTGGTTAGGTGCATTGGCAATGCTAAATTTTCCCTCAGTGTACCCGAATGGGCGCCAGAGTGTGGCAACTAAGGGATTTTCACGGTAACTTCATTGCAGTGTTAATGTAAGCCTACTTGTGACTAAAAATAAATAAACTTTAATCCGTATTTTAACTTCTAGTTCTGTAACCCTTTATGCACCTTACCTAACAGCACTCTTTATTAATCAGAATCTTGCTGTTTTCAATTAACCCTTTGTGGTGAACCATAGATGGTTAGCACTATGGGTACTTGTACATATGTTACTGTTGTTACTGTTGGGGTTAGGGTTGGGGTGTTCTACCTGTTGGTATTGTTCTGTGGTACACTCCGGTTGGCTCCGCCTACCTGTAGGAGTATAAAGGTCACTGCACTGCCTGGTGACCCTTTAGTCTGGGGTTGTATTGTTAAGCAGTATGCTCCATTCTTGTCACTAATAAAAGCCTTTATTTCCCGGGTACGATCCAGCCTCCCGAGTGAATTAATCGCGCATCACCCTTCGATAGCTTTCTTGAGGAAAACACTCCCAGATTCTATTACCCTTTGCATGAGTAAGTGTCTCCAATATTAACCCCTAAAAGGCATTGCTCTAATTTGATAGCTATGTCTGCCACTACCTCAATTCTTGTATCTCCATCAGAGGAAATGGTTTCTCTCTCTTGTCAACACGTCATTAGATAAACCTTTCGTCTCTGTATTCAAGAGACTACAGGGCTAATTTGTGCCACTTGTCCTCACAATTTAACCCGTTTCAAAAAACCAAAAGCAAAATGCTGTCGATGCTGGAAATCTGAAATAAAAACCGAAAACACTGGAAGTGCTCAGCTGGTCTGGCAGCATCCGTGGAGAGAGAAATAGAGTTAACGTCTCAGGTCAATGACCTTTCATCAGAACTGGGAAAAGTTAGAAATGTAATTGGTTTTAAATAGATCATATATTGGAGAAAGAACAAAGTGTTCTTGTGAGTGGAACAAAGTCTGTGATAGGCTGGATTTTACTTTTATTCATTCGTGGGACATAGGTGTTGCTAGCTGGCCAGAATTTATTGTCCATCCCTATTTGCCCGAGGACAGTTGAGAGTCAGCCACATTGCTGTGGCTCTGGAGTCACATGCAGGCCAGACCAGGTAAGGACGGCAGATTTCCTTCCCTAAAGGACATCAGTGAACCAGATGGGTTTTTCCGACAATCGACAATGGTTTCATGGTCATCAGTAGATTCTTAATTCCAGATTTTTTTGATTGTATTCGATTCACCTTAATATTTTTCCAAACCACCAATACCTCTCCCTTTCTATCTCAACATGTCCTAGAATGTCAACATCCTCCTTTCCACACTGACCATCCACCACATCCTTCTCCTTTGCGAATACTGATGGAAAGTTCTCATTAAAGACCTCACCCACCTCATCTGGCTCCACACACAAATTGCCTCCACTGTCCTTGAGTGGACCCACCCTTTCCTTAGCTACCCTCTCCCTCCATATACATGCATAAAAAGCCTTGGGATTAATCTTAATCCTGCCTGCCAAGGACATTTCATGGCCAATTTTTGCCCTCCTAAATCCCGGTTTAAGCTCTTTCCTGCTATCTTTGTATTCCTCAAGAGCCTTATCCATTTTCAATTTCCTGAAATTTATGTACAGATCCTTCTTTTTCACTAAGCTCACAATCTCTCTTGTCATCCAGGGTTCCCGAATCTTGCCATCTTTATCCTTCATTTTTACCGGGACACACTTGTCCTGAATTATCAATAACTGACTTTTAAAAGACTCCCACATATTGGATGTGGATTTACCCTCAAACAGTTGCCCCCAGTCTACATTCCCGAGCGCCTGCCTAATACCTTCGTAGTTAGCCTTCCCCCAGTTTAGCAGTTACACTCTGGGGCTACTTCTATCCTTTTCTACAAGTATCTTGAAACTTATAGAATTGTGATCGCTGCTCCCAAAATGGTCCCCCACTGAGACATCAATCACCTGTCCGGGCTCGTTTCCCTGCAAATATTTTTTCACCTCAAGAAACCAACTAATTTCCTTTTGAAAGTCATGATTGAATCTGCCTGGGGCGGCACGGTGGCACAGTGGTTAGCACTGCCTCACAGCGCCAGGGGCCCGGGTTCAATTCTGGCCTCAGGTCACTGCCTTTATGGAGTTTGCACGTTCTCCCTGTGTCTGCATGGGTTTCCTCCGGGTGCTCCTGTTTCCTCCCAAGTCCAAAGGTGTGCGGGTTAGGTTGGTTGGCCATGCTAAATTGACCCTAGTGTCAGGAGGATTAGTAGGATAAATGTGTGGGGTTATGGGAATAGGGTCTGTGTTGGATTGTGTTCAGTGCAGACTCGATGGGCCGAATGGCCTCCTTCTGCACTGTAGGGATTCTATGAAATTTAGACATCCTCAGGTAGTGCATTCCAGAGCCTAACCACTTGCTGCATGAAAAACGTTTCTGCTCATGTCACCTTTAGGTCAATCATCTCAGCCCCAAGACATCACTGCAACAATTTCTCAGGGTAGTGCCCTAGGCCCAACTACCTCCAGATGCTTCATCAATGACCTTCCTTCCATCATGAGGTCAGAAGTGGGGATGTTTGCCGATGATTGCACAACTTTCAGCACCATTCATGACTCATCAGATACTGAAGCAGTCCATGTACAGATGCAGCAAAACCTGGACAATATCCAGGCTTGAAATAATAAGTGTCAAGTAACATTCACACCATACAGGTGCCAGGGAATGACCATCTCTAACAAGACAGAATCTAACCATCTTCCTTTGACATTCAATTGCCTTACCATCATTGAATTCTCCAGTATCAACATCCTGAGGGTTGCCATTGACCAGAAACTGAACAGGACCAGCCATATAAATACTATGGTTACAACAGCAGGCCAAAGACTGGGAACTCTCCGGCGAGTGACTCACCTCCTGACTCCCCAAAGCCCATCCACTATCATCCATAATAAAGAACAAAGAACAAAGAAAATTACAGCACAGGAACAGGCCCTTCAGCCTCCAAGCCTGCACCGACCATGCTGCCCGACTGAACTAAAACCCCCTACCCTTCTGGGGACCATATCCCTCTATTCCCACCCTATTCATGTATTTGTCAAGATGCCCCTTAAAAGTCACTATCGTATCTGCTCCCACCATCTCCCCCGGCAGCAAGTTCCAGGCACCCCCCCACCGTCTATGTAAAAACCTTGCCTCGTACATCTTCTTTAAACCTTGCCCCTCGCACCTTAAACCTATGCCCACTCTTCCACCCTGGGAAAAAGCTTCTGACTATCCACTCTGTCCATGCCCCTCATAATCTTGTAGACTTCTACCAGGTCGCCCCTCAACCTCAGTCAGTCTAGTGAGAACAAACCAAGTTTCTCCAAACTCTCCTCATAGCTAATGCCCTCCATATCAGGCAACATCCTGGTAAATCCTTTCTGTACCCTCTCCAAAGCCTCCACATCCTTCTGGTAGTGTGGCGACCAGAATTGAACACTATATTCCAAGTGCGGCCTAACTAAGGTTCTATAAAGCTGCAACATGACTTGCCAATTTTTAAACTCAATACCCCAGCCGATGAAGGCAAGCATGCCATACACTTTCTTGACTACCTTCTCCACCTGCGTTGCCACTTTCAGTGACCTGTGTGCTTGTACACCCAGATCCCTTTGCCTATCAATACTCTTAAGGGTTCTGCCATTTACTGTATATTTCCTATCTGTATTAGACCTTCCAAAATGCATTACCTCACATTTATCCGGATTAAACTCCATCTGCCATCTCTTCGCCCAAGTCTTCAACTGATCTATATCCTGCTGTATCCTCTGATGGTCTTCATCGCCATCTGCAAATCCATCAACCTTTGTGTCATCCCCAAACTTACTAATCAAACAAGTTATATTTTCCTCCAAATCATTTATATATATTACAAACAGCAAAAGTCCCAGCACTGATCCCTGAGGAATGCCACTTGTCACAGTCCTCCATTCAGTAACGCACCCTTCCACTGCTACCCTCTGTCTTCTTTGATCGAGCCAGTTTTGTATCCACCTTGCCAGCTCACCTCTGATCCCATGCGACTTCACCTTCTGCACCAGTCTGTCATGAGGGACCTTGTCAAAGGCCTTATGGAAATCCATGTAGACAACATCCACTGCCCTACCCTCATCAATCACCTTCGTCACTTCCTCGAAAAACTGATCAAGTTAGTGAGACACGACCTCCCCTTCACAAAATCATGTTGCTTCTTGCTAATACGTCCATTTATTTCCAAGTAAATCCTGTCTCGAAGAATCCTCTCCAATAATTTTCCCACTGATGTAAGGCTCACTGGCCTGTAATCACCTGGATTATTCTTGCTACCCTTCGTAAACAAAGGAACAACATTGGTTATTTTTACCTGGGGAATAGATAAATGGCTGGGAAGCTAAATGATTACTTTGTGTCTGTTTCCACTGGGGAAGATACAGAAAATCTCCCAGACGTAGAGATCCAATGGACGAGGGAGAATTCAGAGTTGAAAAAAATTAGTTTAACTCAGAAGGTTGCATTGGAGAAATGAATAGGATTGGAAGTTGATTCGGGCAGCATGGTGACCCAATGATTAACACTGCTGCCTCACAGCACTAGGGACCTGGGGCCAATTCCAGCCTCGGGTGAATGTGTGGAGTTTGCCCACTCTCCCTGTGATTGCGTGGGTTTCCTCTGGGTGCTCCGGAGGAAACTCACACTCCAAAGGTGTGCGGGTTCGGTTCATTGGCCATGCTAAATTGCCCCTTAGTGTCAGAGGACTAGCAGGGTAAATGCATGAGGTTATGAGGCTAGGGCCTGGGTGGGATTGTTGTCGGTGTAGGCTCGATGGGCCAAATGGCCTCTTTCTGCACTGTAGGGATTCTGTGAAGTCCTCACGACCTGATATTGTGCATCCCAGAGTGTTGAAGAATGTTGCTATAGTGATCGTGGATGCATTGGTGATCACCTTCCAAAATTCTATTGATTGTGGGGGGGTTCCTGATGATTGGAATCACCCCAATATTTAAGAGGAGACAGACAGAAAACAAAGGGAACTGATGACCTGTTAGCCTTATTTTGGTCGTAAGGAAAATGCTAGGATCTATTATAAAGGATTTGTGATAAATGGACAACAAAATTGACAATGGTGAATTGATGGATGTAGTATCCTTGGATTCTCAGCGGGTTTTTGATAAAGTCCCCCACAGGATGTTTATTAGCAAAATAAAAGCACATGGGATAGAAGGCAATAGACTGACTTGGATTAAGGATCGGGAACAGGCAGAATACCGAGAGTAGGAATAACTGGGTCATTCTCACATTGGCAGACGGTGGTCGTGGGAATCACTGAATCACAAGAATCAGTACTTGGGCCCCAGCTGTTCAGAACATAAACAAAAATGTGAGATAATCCACTTTGGTAGAAGAAACAGATGTGCAGAGTATTTCCTAAATGGTAAGAAATTAAGAAGTGTAGACGTACAAAGGAACCTGGGTGTCCTTATCCATAAGTTACTGAAGACTAACTTGCATGTGCAGCAAGATATCAGGAAGGCTAATGGAATGTTAGCTTTTCTCTCAAGAGGATTTGAGCACAGAAGTAGTGGGGTCTTGCTTCTTGTATAGGAGGTTGGTTAGACTGCACCTAAGTGCAGTTTTGATCCCTTTACCTCAGAAAGGATATTTTTGCTATCGAGGGAGTGTAACGAAGGTTAACCAGACATATTCCGGCGATGGTGGGACTGTCTTTTGAAGAGAGATCGGGCAATCCGGGCCTGTATTCTCCAGAGTTTCGAAGAACGAGGCGGCGCGGTGGCACAGTGGTTAGCACTGCTGCCACATCATTGAAAATTCATTTCTTTATGCTTTCTTTTAGCTTCTGGATTCCACAGTTGGGAAAAACCATTCACATAGTTTCTTGGACTTGATTAGAACTTCAAATATACGGAATATCACGATTCTGTCTTTCCTTGTGTGGTGAGTAGAGATTGTATCAGCAAAGAGCTCCCAGCAAAATAATTCACATTCAAAAATGTGTCAGTTTGTATACACATCTGGAGCCATACTTGGGACAAAGCCATGTTAACGACGCTTACTGAGGAGCCATTAATGTTGCAAATTGAGATTCTTCCTGCTGTCATTAAGTTAATCCATTTTCTGCTGCAACGATTTAACTTGGCTACCCTTGCAAGTCGATGTATAAGTTGATTTGACTCATTGATCTTTTGCAGTGAAAGGCAAAATAAAGCACACACGAAAGACACAAAGGGACCACATTTCCCTGAAATTGGGTTGTTTGTATTATTTTAGGAAAGTATTGTATCCATTGAAAATGCTGTGCTTCAGGAAACAAAATGGCAGCACACGCAAAGTTTTTTGATTTGTTTTGATTTATTATTGTCACATGTATTGGGATACAGTGAAAAGTATTGTTTCTTTTGCGCTATACAGACAAAACATACTGTTCATAGAGTACTTAGGGGAGAAGGAATCATTGAATCCCTACAGTGCAGAAGGAGGCCATTCAGCCTATTGAATCTGCATCAACCACAATCCCACCCAGGCCCTATCCCTGTAACCCCACATATTTACCCTGCTAATCCCCTGACACTAGCGTCAATTTAGCGTGGCTAATCAACCTAACCCGCACATCTTTGGAGTGTGGGGGGAAACCGGAGCACCCGGAGGAAACCCACACAGAGAGAACGTGCAAACTCCACACAGACAGTGACTTGAGGCCAGAACTGAAGCCGGGTCCCTGGCGCTGTGAGGCAGCAGCGCTAACCACTGTGCCACCGTGCCCCCAAAGGAGAGGGTGCAGAATATATTGTTACAGTTACAGGTAGGGTGTAGAGAAAGATCAACTTAATATATGGTAGATCCATTCAAACGTCTGATGGCAGCAGGGAAAAAGCTGTTTTTGAGTCGGTTGGTATATACCAGAAGCAGCAGGAGTGAAAACTTACACATCGAGTGGTTAGGATTTGAAATGCACTGTCTGATACAGATTCAATTGTGGCCTTCAAAAGGGAATTGGATAAATACTTGAGGGAGAAAAAGTAATTGCAGGGAATGTGGGGAAAGAACGGATGGACAGGGCTACTTTAGTGAAGTGTTGTTACAATACTGTACTGTACTAATTTAAGATTCCAACAGAAAGTCATTAAAAGCTTGGCAGAACTGAAGCAGTATAATTTTAAAATATCAGCATGGAGTTTTGAAATGCGGAAGCTTGGCAAAACACAGTGGGCGGGATTTGGTGATGGCGGCACGGTGGCACAGTGGTCAGCATTGCTGCCTCACAGCACCAGGGACCAAGGTTCAATTCCAGGCTTGGGTCACTGTCTGTGTGGAGTGTGCACGTTCTCCCTGTGTCTGCGTGGGTTTCCTCCGGGTGCTCCGGTTTCCTCCCACAGTCCGAAGATGCGCAGTTAGGTGGATTGGCCATGCTCAATTGTCCCTTAGTGTCAGGGGGACTAGCTAGGGTAAATGCGTGGGATTATGGGGATAGGGCCTAGATGGGATTGTGGTCGGTGCAGACTCAATGGGCTGAATGACCTTCTTCTGCACTGTAGGATTCTATGATTCTATTTTACGGCTTCGCTCGACCTGAGACTGGAAAATCCCGCCCGAGGTCAACGGACCTTCCCATTGTCTGCCCCTCGCCCGCTCCGATTCTCAGCGAATAATGATTTTACAAAGAATGGCTCAATGTGTGACAGCATACAATGTAAAGAACCATCAGTGTGATAGTTCCATAATCCGTACAATAGTCTGCTGCCCCAAAAATATCTTCATTCGGTCAGGAAAATGAATGATTTCTGAGGCATTCAGCCTTTTAAACGATGAAAACGATATGTTCTGAACATTAGCCACTCTGGTAAGTGTACATTTGTTCTATTTATAAGTTTATTCTAAAGTAAAAAACAAAATTGTTGAATTTTCACTGTTTGCTAAAGTTTGCCTTGTGGTCTCGTGCCAAGTCAGCTGGTGTAAATCTTCCTTCTAGGTTCACCTCAACATTGTTCCAAGTTTCTGATAGCATTCTGAAGGGCAAGCAGAATGATGAAACTTCCAGGAGAATCAACGCACAACTCTGGAAAATGCAGGACCTCGCATCGTGTTGTCAGGAAGATTTTGAAACCTATGAAGAAACTTTCTGCAAGTGGACTTCCAAAAGTGCCAGAGAAACTGGCAAGTCCGCCAAATTAAAAACCAAACATCTGTTACGGATACATCAGCAGCTGTGCTGGCTTCGAAGCACCTCACTGACAGCAGACTGGAGTAATTAATTTTCACCAGATCTATCAGCCCCTCGAGGCAAATCATGTCCGACTAACACGATTGAATTCTTTAACAGATAGGAAAGGTTGATCAATGCAGTGCAGTGCAGTGCAGTGCTGGCCGGAATTCTCCAATGTCACATGCCCCTCCATCGCTGACAGAGAGAACAGAGAATTTGGCGCTTAGCCAAATCTCCATTCACAGCCGTGGAACTGGAGAATCCCAGCCGCGGGCAAGGTCGGAGAATTCTCATAGAATCCCTATAGTGCAGAACAAGGTCATTCAGCCCATTGAGCCGACACGGACAACAATCCCACCCAGGACCTATCCTCGCAACCCCATGTATTTACCTTGCTAATTTAATTCCCCTGACACTAAGGGGCAATTTACCATGGCCAATCAACCTAACTCGCATGTCTTTGGACTGTGGGAGGAAACCGGAGCACATTTTGCTCATTCTGCTCATTTTTTATATGAAAGTTTGGAAGACATTCATGAAAGTGCCACACGGGAGCTTTATTAATAAGATGGCAGCCCATGGAATGAAGACGAAACTTGTGATTGGATCAGTGACAGGAAACGAATGATGGTGTTGGATGGATATTTGTCAGGCTGGGAGGCTGTTTGCAGTAATGTTCCCCAAGGCTCATTTTGGGTCCATTACCCCTCACAATTTTTATAAAGAACGTGGATTTGGATTGAGGAAGCAGCATAAAAATCATAGAAATCATAGAAACCTTGCAGTACAGAAAGAGGCCATTCGGCCCATCGAGTCTGCACCGACCACAATCCCACCCAGGCCCTACCCCCATATCCCTACATATTTTACCCACTAATCCCTCTAACATGCGCATCTCAGGACACTAAGGGGCAATTTTAGCATGGCCAATCAACCTAACCCGCACATCTTTGGACTGTGGGAGGAAACCGGAGCACCCGGAGGAAACCCATGCAGACACAGGGAGAATGTGCAAACTCCACACAGACAGTGACCCAAGCCGGGAATCGAACCCAGGTCCCTGGAGCTGTGAAGCAGCAGTGCTAACCACTGTGCTACCGTGCCGCCCCATTGCTGCCCTAATGCCAAGCATTATAAAGCTTGCAGATGATTTCTTGGCAATGTTGTGTAGTGTAGTAGTTAGCACTGCTTCCTCATAGCACCAGGGACCTGGGTTCAATTCCGGCCTCGGATCACTGTCTGTGTGGAGTTTTCACGTTCTCCCTGTGTCTGCGTGGGTTTCCCCCGGGTGCTCCGGTTTCCTCCCAGTCCAAAGATGTGCGGGTTAGGTGGATTGGCCATGCTAAATTGACCCTAGCATCAGGGGGATTAGCAGGGTAAATATGTGGCGTTGCGGGGATACGGCCTGGGTGGGATTGGGGTCGGTGCAGGCTAGATGGGCCGAATGACCTCCTTCTGCACTGTAGGGGGGAAGGGCTGTTGGGGATGCAGTGCAGTTGGGTGGGTAGGGTTGTTGAGGGGTGAAAAGGGGTTGAGAGGTGGGATGTAGCCAGGTGGTATCAGGGTATAGTCAGGGGTGGGGGGGTAGTCAGAGGTTAGGTTAGCTTGGGGTGGGTTGGGTGTCGTAAGTAAAACTCCATTTTTTAATTAAATGGCACTGTGGGATATTTATAAATTTGCCTTTATGCTATGAAAACTGGGAGGAATGTTTCTATCCCGCCCACCACGGGAATCATAGTGGGCCCGATTTTACTATTTTCATTCTAAATGCTGAATCTGGGCACAATTCAGATCTGACTTGAAAATCTGCTTTCAGGCGTCCCCATACGCACTTAGCTTGAAAAAAACATTGCGGGTCTGAATCGTGTTGTGGACAGGGCTTATCGCGCCTGGAACGATTGGAGCTCCGAACTGCGCAGGCGCAGTTAGAAAAAAATTTGAAATTGCACGCCCGTGTCAGATTGCTCCCGGGCCACTGAAAGCGGAGAAAGCGGCCCGGGACCGATGGTCCCCACAGACGTCAATGTCCCTCTTATCCATCTTGCCCCCTAACCAGACCGATCGCGACCCCCTGCCCCCTTCCCCTCCACCGATTGCTTGCAGAGTGGCAACGGACCCCTCTGCCCACCCCCCGTCCCTCCAATCAGAGATCCATCTGGCCTCCCCGCCCCCCCCCCCCTCCCCGCCCCCCACCAGTGAGCGATCGGGCCTCCCCCACCCCCACCAGAAACACATCTTACCTGCCTTCCCCCCCCCCCCCCCCCCGAAACCAGAGAACAATCTGGCCTCACTACACCCCCCGCCAGAGAATGATGTAGCCTCCCTCCCCTCCTCCTCCACTCCCCAGAGGTACATCCAACCCGCCTCCTCCTCCCTCCCCACCCCCTCACCAGAGAATGATCTGGCCCACCTCCCCCCCCACCCCCACCATCCCCCCCCCCCTCCCCCTCCCCCAACCCTTCACCACTGATCAGAGTCAGAGAGCCATTGGAAGCTCTGAACTTACCTCTTCAGCAGCTGGAGCGCCTGAAACAGACTTTTATTCAGCATGTCCATTTCGGCCCGATTCCGGATTGGCAAATGCGGTGGTAAAAGGGGAAATGCTGATAAAGTTGGGCGGGCAGTCCATTAATTCAATTGAAATGCATGCAAATACATTTAAATTGTCGTTGCGCCCGTTTCAGGTGCAAATCGGATTGCGGCCATTCCCAAGCCTCGGTAAAGTGACCATCTGCGCGGACGCGGGCGTGGATCGCATTAATGGCCTCATGCCCGAAAACGGGCATGACGCAATGGTAAAATCAGGCCCAGTGTGTGGGAATGGGGGGGAGGGGGTGTGGGGGGGAAGGGTGATGGACCATCCAAAGGCCCATTGACACCGGGAGGGATTTTCCAGTTTTAGGGTGAGCGCGGCTGGAAAATCCCACCCTCCATGATTTGATTTTTTATTTGATTTATTATTGTTACATGTACTGGGAAACAGAGAAAAGTATTACTTCTTGTGCGCTGTACAGGCAAAAATATTCGATTCATTCAGTACTTAGGGGAAAAGGAAAAGGATAGGGTGCAGGATACAGTGTTGCAGCTACAGGTAGGGTGAAGAGAAAAATCAGCTTAATATATGATATGAATGTTTCTTATGCATAATGCAGTTAAATTTTAAAACTGAGGATATATAACAAAATAGCGTTGAAGAGACACGCATTGCAAGTATCTGCTTGTTGCCTTCACTGTACCCTGACCTGTACCCACGTTCTGGGGTCACCTAACTAAACAGGAGCAGGCACGCTAACCTTGTGCTGTTATGGTTCAGGTCACAAACTCCAGTATTTTATGAAGCCCGTCTGAATCATAAGTTTTGCATCTTGAATTTGGCTAGGATAAGCATGATAGGTTCCACTTCGAGAATGAGTTAAGTAACCCACTAGGGAGCTTTTATCAAGCAAACTTTATTTAAGGATATAGTTAACATGTATAGTAAGAAAATTAGTAAGAATTTTTGTCAATTACAAAAAAGAAACAAACAATCATGGATAATGTATAACCTTTAACAAAGATATCTACAATGTTCCAATCAAACCAATCTCATTGACAAAAGACCCTTTTCATGGGTTTAACGCGGCACAGACTAATACTCACGTGATACTGGAAATTGAGTCCTTTGGTTGGAGAATTGAAAATTCTCACTCAGGACAATTTGAAGATAAGACAGCTTCCCAAATCCCCATGGAGACTCTGGTCCAGCCCCCAACAACAGCAGATTTTCACCCTTCAGAGAAGCAACAGAATTTCCAAAAAACAGGGAGGGAGAGACTTCTCTTTCTTGATGTTTCCAACCTCCAACTCCCAAAACTGAAACTGAAAATGAACTCCTGTCACCTAACCTGCCTATGGTAGTCATGATGTGGAGATGCCGGCGTTGGACTGGGGTAAACACAGTCAGAAGTTTAACAACACCAGGTTAAAGTCCAACAGGTTTATTTGGTAGCAAAAGCCACACAAGCTTTTGGAGCTCCAAGCTCCTTCTTCAGGTGAGTGGGAATTCTGTTCACAAACAGAGCATATAAAAACACAACCTCAATTTACATGAATAATGGTTGGAATGCGAATACTTACAACTAATCAAGTCTTTAAGAAACAAAACAATGTGAGTGGAGAGAGCATCAAGACAGGCTAAAAAGATGCGTATTGTCTCCAGACAAGACAGCCAGTGAAACTCTGTGGGGGTTACAAATAGTGTGCCATGAACCCAATATCCCGGTTGAGGCCGTCCTCGTGTGTGCGGAACTTGGCTATCAGTTTCTGCTCAGTGACTCTGCGCCGTCGTGTGTCGCGAAGGCCGCCTTGGAGAACACTTACCCGAATATCAGAGGCCGAATGTCACGGGCCGGTCACGGGCATTCGGCCTCTGATATTCGGGTAAGCGTTCTCCAAGGCGGCCTTCGCGACACACGACGGCGCAGAGGCCCATCCAAAGACAGATGGCGAAGGGCACTACTCAAAGACAGCCGCACTCATCACACGAGCTGAGTGTTTCTTTATTTGGTTAAATTTATTTATAATGGCAAGTATAACTGAACAACTTCTGGCTCCAAACTCAATCACAAACACAGCAAGGGCATTGTCTGAACCATCGTGCAATGGACCACAAAGATTCGTTTCTCACAAACAGTTAGGAATCAGTGAATAACTGATTCAGTCTTGGAGCGGCACAGTGACACAGTGGTTAGCACTGCTGCCTCACAGCGCCACGAACTCAGGTTCAATTCCGGACTCAGGTGACTTTCTGTGTGGAGTCTGCACATTCTACCTGTGCTGCGTGGGTTTCCTCCCACAGTCCAAAGATGTGCGGGTTAGGTTGATTGGCCTTGCTAAATTGCCCCTTAGTGTCCCAAGATGTGTAGGTTAGCAGAGTAAATACACGGGATTACGGGAATAGGACCTGGATGGGTTGTTGTCGGTGCAGGCTTGATGGGCCAAATAGCCTTCTTCTGCACTGTAGTAATTCTATGATTCTATATCTGTTATGAATTCTGACACAGCTGAGTTCCTCAGGTACTGGACTTCACTTAACTTACTGACGATTTGTTACTTCGGATTTATCCAAGGTACACCACATCAAAAGGCTGCACTTTCTCCCACAGCTCTGAACTTCTTTGCCAACAGCTCCTTCCAGTCTCTTCAGAGGACATCTCCCACCATCTCCCAGTCTGTAGTATGCAAGCTGTATTGGGAAAGTTTTCCAGTACACCACTTTCTCCAATAGGCAACTGGAGATGTCTTGGAAATTTGCAGCAGTGAAGGTGCAATTTGTTGTTAAAAGAAAGGGCGGCATGGACAAGTTGGGCCGAAGGGCCTGTTTCCATGCTGTAAACCTCTATGACTCTACGGTGCTAGTAACTGCCCGCGTGTTTCCACTGGGAGCTCCAGAAGACCAGCCAGCAGCGTTTGGAGAAAATTAGGAGCTGCCACATGGTTAATGCCCACCTAGCCTCCAATCAAAGAAAAAGGACCAGGCAAGTTTGTGAACGTTACCCAGGCATGGAGATTTATCCGACAAGTCTCAAACATGGCCGTACCCACAATATTCAAACTTCCCGCCATCGTGACAGGATGGCTGTTGATGTGCATAAGTCTGGACAAGTCTGGAACCTCCCTACAGTTTGTCCCACAGGCAGACTCCCACATTCTTTTGCCGTATAGAGGAACCTGATTACAAAGAGGCACAGCATATATTTTTTCTGTTGACAATAAAGTCTTTTATTGTTAAAGCTGCATTGAGTTACCCTCCATCTATTATCTGAGGGAGAATTTAGCATGGCCAATGCACCTAACCGATGCACCTATCATTTTGACATATTGCGAACTTTAGTGGCAAGAAAATTGCGCGTGGTGAAAATCCAGCTGTCAATTCGCTATGAGCCAGTTCTGTTACCCATGACAACATTTACTTGTCTTTTGCATGATTCCCGAGCTTTGTCATTCCAATGAAATAAAATTCAGGAGAGACGTATAATGTCTCTTCCCTGCTATTCTGATCCATCCTATTAATCAAGTCTATGGGCGGGATTTTCCAGCCGCGTCGCCTCGAGGCCGGAAATTCCTGCTCAAGGTCAGCGGACCTTTGCATGGTCCGCTGAATTTTCTGTCCCACCCACTACAATTCCCGTGGCAGGTGGGACGGGAAAATTCTGCCCTATGTTATACCCATTGTGTCCTCCTCTACCAACCATGGCAAAGCTTTCAGCCAGCGTGCATTTTCAGATTCTCCCTTTGCCTCCCCATCTTCTTACTTCTGCACCCAACTTGCAAAATCGTTTGAAAATTAGCTTCTTTGATTCTATATTTGGTCAGACCTCCTGCCAGTCCTGCTGAAGTGTCTAATCCTCTTTGCGGTGAAGTACTGTGATGCTTTTCCATAAACATAAAAGATATCACATAGGTGTGAGCGGTGACCTGAATACCATTAGCCTGCTGACCGCATCTAAACAACATTTTACACAAGGTTTGGAAAATCTGTCCTTTATTCTCTGTTTCATTTCAGGATGACTACCTCCATTGGGTATTTCGTTTTAACCTTGGGCACTCCCAACATGCATGGCGACCCTTACCTCAACTGCTTCATTTCTGCGATCAGTGAAATAGTGGCATATACGATGGCATGGTGGATGGTGAATCACGCCCCTCGACGACTTGCAACAGCTTCCATGTTGATTCTTGGTGGTGTTATTCTGCTCTTGATTCAATTTATTCCTTCATGTAAGAGCTTTTGAAAACTCTCCCACTTCATATTTTTGAAATACCGATGGTCATGGGCTTCAGGTTTACCGAGTGACGTTTTTATTCACTTTTTAAGCAATGTTGTTTCAAGTGAAGAATAAGATTCCCATTGCAATAGGAGCTCTCTGAATGGCATGATGGTAACTGCACCAGTCCAGAAAAATCCCAGGTTCCGTCCCCAGTCTGTGCTGATCTTGTTCCTGAGCATCACAAGGAATAGTTACCCATTGAGCACTCGGGTAGTGCACTAGAAAGCTTTAGATTGGCTAAGAGGGAGTTGAAGAGCGAGCTTAGAAGGGCTAAAAGGGGACATGAGAAGACTTTGGCGGATAGGGTTAAAGTGAATCCTAAGGCGTTCTATAGGTATGTCAAGAACAGAAGGTTGGTTAGGGCAAGTTTAGGGCCAGTTATAGATGGCAGAGGGAAGTTATGTGTGGAACCGGAGGAGATTGGTGAAGCATTGAACCAATATTTCTCTTCGGTGTTCACGCAAGGGGACATGAATATAGCTGAGGAGGACACTGGGTTGCAAGGGAGTAGAATAGACAGTATTACAGTTGATAAGGAGGATGTGCAGGATATTCTGGAGGGTCTGAAAATAGATAAATCCCCTGGTCCGGATGGGATTTATCCAAGGATTCTCTGGGAGGCAAGAGAAGTGATTGCAGAGCCTCTGGCTCTGATCTTCAGGTCGTCGTTGGCCTCTGGTATAGTACCAGAAGATTGGAGGTTAGCGAATGTTGTCCCATTGTTTAAGAAGGGGAACAGAGACTTCCCCGGGAATTATAGACCGGTGAGTCTCACTTCTGTTGTCGGCAAGATGTTGGAAAAAATTATAAGGGATAGGATTTATAGTTATTTGGAGAGTAATGAATTGATAGGTGATAGTCAGCATGGTTTTGTGGCAGGTAGGTCGTGCCTTACTAACCTTATTGAGTTTTTTGAGAAAGTGACCAAGGAGGTGGATGGGGGCAAGGCAGTGGACGTGGTATATATGGATTTTAGTAAGGCGTTTGATAAGGTTCACCATGGTAGGCTTCTGCAGAAAATGCAGATGTATGGGATTGGGGGTGATCTAGGAAATTGGATCAGGAATTGGCTAGCGGATAGGAAACAGAGGGTGGTGGTTGATAGTAAATATTCATCATGGAGTGCGGTTACAAGTGGTGTACCTCAGGGATCTGTTTTGGGGCCACTGCTGTTTGTAATATTTATTAATGATCTGGATGAGGGTATAGTTGGGTGGATTAGCAAATTTGCTGATGACACCAAAGTCGGTGGTGTGGTAGACAGTGAGGAAGGGTGTCGTAGTTTGCAGGAAGACTTAGACAGGTTGCAAAGTTGGGCCGAGAGGTGGCGGATGGAGTTTAATGCGGAGAAGTGTGAGGTAATTCACTTTGGTAGGAATAACAGATGTGTTGAGTATAGGGCTAACGGGAGGACTTTGAATAGTGTGGAGGAGCAGAGGGATCTAGGTGTATGTGTGCATAGATCCCTGAAAGTTGGGAATCAAGTAGATAAGGTTGTTAAGAAGGCATATGGTGTCTTG
Organism: Mustelus asterias; assembly: GCF_964213995.1. NCBI lineage: Eukaryota > Metazoa > Chordata > Chondrichthyes > Carcharhiniformes > Triakidae > Mustelus > Mustelus asterias. The sequence goes on along the minus strand of NC_135806.1, from coordinate 120,718,274 downwards.
GCGTTTATTGGTAGGGGGATTGAATTTAGGAGTCGTAGCGTTATGTTGCAACTGTACACAACTCTGGTGCGGCCGCACTTGGAGTACTGTGTGCAGTTCTGGTCCCCACATTACAGGAAGGATGTGGAGGCTTTGGAGAGGGTGCAGAGGAGGTTTACCAGGATGTTGCCTGGTATGGAGGGGAGATCCTATGAGGAGAGGCTGAGGGATTTGGGATTGTTTTCGCTGGAAAGGCGGCGGCTAAGAGGGGATCTTATTGAAACATATAAGATGATTAGAGGTTTAGATAGGGTGGATAGTGATAGCCTTTTTCCTCTGATGGAGAAATCCAGCACGAGGGGGCATGGCTTTAAATTGAGGGGGGGTAGTTATAGAACCGATGTCAGGGGTAGGTTCTTTACCCAGAGGGTGGTGAGGGATTGGAATGCCCTGCCAGCATCAGTAGTAAATGCGCCTAGTTTGGGGGCGTTTAAGAGATCCGTAGATAGGTTCATGGACGAAAAGAAATTGGTTTAGGTTGGAGGGTCACAGTTTTTTTTTTTAACTGGTCGGTGCAACATCGTGGGCCGAAGGGCCTGTTCTGCGCTGTAATGTTCTATGTTCTATGTTCTATGTTCTATTGCAGCATTCACTTGTCTTTTGCATATTTCCAGAGCTTATTGATCTATCTAAGAAAACGTCCAAGATATTGGATATTTCGTGCTAGACGTTGCCTTTTATTCACTTTATGCCCATGCTCCCCATAGAATCATAGCTAACTAATAAAGATCATGCTCAGGATTTAGTTTCTTTCTATTGGTAGCTTACCATGAGAAGGATTCTTTATCACTTTAATGGCTCAAGATAGCAGAGAATTTCATTCTCATTGTGCCTGGGGACACTCAGTTCCCTGGCACAGCAACATGAAACAAAATGCTTGGTGAAGGACCAGGTCTCTATCCTCACAATGCTGACCTGTGTTCGCTGCTCTGCTAAAGCTGGGTCTGTGTCCGGAGTAGGTGCAGCCCCAGGTTAAGTAGAGGTGGGCAGTATAGGGAATCCTGACCTCCCACTTCAGTTCTGTCTATGTTGGTGCTCTGGGTACTCAGTCAGAGGTACATCTGAAAGAAACAGACATTGGGTTTATGCTGGGATTATTTATGGATTCTTAAGGGCCTGAAGTATCCTGGGGATGCCTGGAGAATGATGCACCCTCCTTGAATGCGGCAGGAATTGCTACCACATCACTTACAATGACCATACCTTTATTTTGTTACATTATATGGGATTTTTTAAAAATTCATTTGTGGGACATCTGTGTCACTGGCTGGCCAGAATTTATTGCCCGTCCCTAGTTGCCCTTAGAGAGCAGTTGGGAGTCAACCTCATTGCTGTGGCTCTGGAGTCACATGTAGGCCAGACCAGGTAAGGATGGCAGATTTCCTTCCCTAAAGGGCATTAGTGAACCAGATGGGATTTTCTGACAATCGACAATGGTTTCATGGTCATCAGTAGATTCTTAATTCCAGATATATTTTTTGAATTCAGATTCCACCATCTGCTGTGGCGGGATTCAAAACTGGGTCCCCAGAGCATTAGCTGAGTTTCTGGATAAATAGTCTTGCGATAATACCACTAGGCCATCGCCTCCTCCAACTATGAGAGACAAATTTGAACCCAACTGCCTAGCGGAAATTAGGTCAATGTGAGATTAAAATTGGCAGGAGGATTTACCTGCTGATCTACCTTTCGTAGAATCATAGAATCCCTACAGTGTAGAAGCAGGCCATTCGGCCCATCGAGTCTGTACCAACTTTCCAACAGAGCACCTTACCCAGGCCCCATCCTCGTTACCCTACATATTTATCCCACGAATCCACCTAGCCTACATATCGTAGGACACCAAGGAACAATTTAGCTTGGCCAATCCTGACAGTGTTTGATTTTAGCACACAATTCTGAGTTAGTAGGAGGAACTCTTGCTGGAAGCCTGCAGGATCCTCTATAAATATGCAGCTCAGGCTGTCGGGCCTGCTGCTATTTTATCTGTAGCCTAAGTAGAGGAGTTTTGTGATTATCCTCCCAGATACATCTATCAGGTAGAAGAGAATGGCAAAAGGTACTCAGAGAGTCCTTTTAAATTTTATTCTCCTTTACTTTCTTTGAGGGAGCAGGAGGAGCAGGAATACACCTCCAGACCACACGATTAGCAATGTTTAGACTTCCCCTTGGCCTCAGCTCCATCCTAAAGTGATCATGAGACCCTCCTGAAACCCCTGGAACCCCATGGTTCCCTGGAACTGTGAGACAGCAGCACTACTGACTGGGTAAAGGAGGAAGGGATATCATTTTTGCTCCTCAGTGTAAATGTAGCCATGATGTGGAGATGCCGGCGTTGGACTGGGGTGGTCTCAGTAAGAAGTCTCACAACATCAGGTTAAAGTCCAACAGGCTTATTTGGAATTACGAGCTTTTGGAGCACTGCCCCTCCACTCACCTGGTGAAGGAGCAGCGCTCTGAAAGCTCGTGATTCCAAATAAACCTGTTGGACTTTAACCTGTGTTGTGAGACTTCTTAATGTAAAGCCGGAATTCTCCCATCCCACCGCCACTGGAATTTTAGCGGGCGGGTTGCAGAGAATGTGAAATGCCATTGACGGTGGGGCAGGAATTTCCGGCTTTTAGACCAGCGCAGCCGAAAAATTCTGCCCTAAATGTGACGGTACAAAAACAGAAAATGCTGGAAAGTCTCAGCAGATCTGACAGCACCTGTGGAGAGAGAATAGAGCCAATGTTTCGAGTCTGGATGAATGACTCTTTTATATAAATGTAGTGGTGGCAGTCACACAAATTGACGTCTTATTTCAAGAAAAAAGACACTGTGGGATTGGGGAATTATGCAATAAGTAAATATTCTGCTTGGAAATGATAAAGGGAAATGTGGAGACGTACTTGCAACATTCTGAAAAACCTTCCTGCATGTACTAAATGCTACCTTATTTGCTTTCCGCAGCTCTTCATATTCTAACAACAGTGTTGATGATGGTCGGAAAAGCAGGGATTACAATATCCTTCGCCATAGTCTACGTTTTCTCAGCTGAGCTCTATCCGACTGTGGTGAGGAACATGGGGATCGGAATTTGTTCCATGGCATCCAGAATTGGCAGCATCATCTCCCCGTATTTTGTTTATCTTGGTAAGTGAGGAGTTGAAAGATTATCTGCTGTGTTTTTTTCTCTTAAGATAAATCTTTCCCTGAGTTTCAAGGTGTGGTAGCTCAACAGGAAGACACTGATAATAGGATTTGAATTATTTAACTGGGAATTCCCCATGGAACTGCTCCTGCTCCATCGCTTTGATCATTTTTACCAGCGGTGTGGCTGAGTGGCTGCAGCTCTGAGGAAATTCTCAGCTTTTGGTTCACTTTGATCAGATGGGGGTGCTCAGGCCCCACCATCCATGTAGTCAGCAGGGAATACATTCCGGCTAACTCCAACTGCCCCACAGCCAATTTACGCTCAAATGACCGACTTGGAAGAAAATGTAGTTGGTCTGATTAGCAAGTTTGCAAATGATACTAAGATTGGCGGAGTTGTGGATAGTGATGAAGATTGTCAGAGAATACAGCAGGATATAGATAGGCTGGAAAATTGGGCAGAGAAATGGCAGATGGAATTTAATCCGGACAAATGTGAGGTGATGCATTTTGGTAGATCCAATTCAAGTGGGAGCTATAAAATAAATGGCAGAACCATCAGGAGCATAGATAGACAGTGAGGCCTGGGAGTACTGGTCCACAGATCCTTAGAAGTGGCACCACAGGTGAAAAAGGTGGTGAAGAAAGCATATGGCTTGCTTGCCTTCATCAGATGGGGCATTGAGTACAAAGGTTGTCAAATTATGTTACAGTTGTATAAAACATTGGTTAGGCCACATTTGGAATATTGTGTCCAATTCTGGTCACCACACTATCAGAAGGACGTGGAGGCTTTGGAGGGAGTACAGAAGAGGTTTACCAGGATGTTGCCTGGAATGGAGGGTATTAGCTATGAGGAGAGATTGAATAAACTGGGATTGTTCTCCCTGGAAAGGCGGAGGCTGAGGGGCGACCTGACAGAAGTTTATAAAATTCAACGTGGGCAAGTGCGAGGTCTTGCACTTTGGAAAAAAGAATAGAGGCATGGACTATTTTCTAAACGGTGACAGAATTCATAATGCTAAAGTGCAAAGGGACTTGGGAGTCCTAGTCCAGGATTCTCTAAAGGTAAACTTGCAGGTTGAGTCCGTAATTAAGAAAGCAAATGTAATGTCATTTATCTCAAGAGGCTTGGAATACAAAAGCAGGGATGTACTTCTGAGGCTTTATAAAGCACTGGTTAGGCCCCATTTGGAGTACTGTGAGCAATTTTGGGCCCCACATTTCAGGAAGGACATACTGGCACTGGAGCGAGTCCAGCGGAGATTCACACGGATGATCCCGGGAATGGTAGGCCTGACATACGATGAACGTCTGAGGATCGTGGGATTGTATTCATTGGAGTTTAGGAGGTTGAGGGGAGATCTAATAGAAACTTACAAGATAATGAACGGCTTAGATAGGATGGACGTAGGGAAGTTGTTTCCATTAGCAGGGGAGACTAGGACGCGGGGGCACAGCCTTAGAATAAAAGGGAGTCACTTTAGAACAGAGATGAGGAGAAATTTCTTCAGCCAGAGAGTGGTAGGTCTGTGGAACTCATTGCCACAGAGGGCTGTGGAGGCCGAGACGTTGAGCGTCTTCAAGACAGAAATTGATAAATTCTTGATTTCTTGAGGAATTAAGGGCTATGAGGAGAGAGCGGGTAAATGGAGTTGAAATCAACCATGATTGAATGGTGGAGTGGACTCGATGGGCCGAATGGCCTTACTTCCGCTCCTATGTCTTATGGTCTTATAATATTATGAGAGGTATGGATAGGGTGAATGTTTGGAAGCCTTTTTCCCAGGGCAGAAATTACAATTACAAGGGGGTACAAGTTCAAGGTAAGGGAGGGAAAGGTTCAGTGGAGATGTGCGGGGAAGTTTTTAACACAGAGGGTGGTGGGGGCCTGGAATGCACTGCCAAGTGAGGTGGTTGAGGCAGTTACATTAGCCACATTTAAGACTTATCTTGATAGACATGTGAACAAACGGAGAATAGAGGGATATAAGCGGTTGGTCTAGATAGGGAAATGTGATCAGTGCAGGCTTGGAGGGCCGAGAGCCTGTTCCTGAGCTGTACTGTTCTTTGTTCTTTGTTCTTTGTAAATGCACATTGATTGGCAGTAGATGGTATTAAATCTCTTAATACAAAGGTGTCTCCTCAAGAACTACTCCACAGTCAGGTATCGGGGAACACAGATCTTTATTCAGTCTACTCGTTCCACACTCCAAATGCTGGGGGGTGATTCTCCCAGCACAGCGCAGTGGGCCAGGACACTCAAGTGGAGGCCATTTCACGGGCCCCGCACTGGGCACGGCCTCTGCGTGTCTCCGGCAGCCAGAAATCGGCACAGAGCTGTATAAATTATTATAATGCGCATTTGAATCTGTTTTAAATGTCGTTAGTGGGCCCAGAACTGAAATCTCTGGACCCACTAGCATCTCCCCTGCTCCCCCCGCCCCCGACACTGCTGGAATGAAGGGGGGTCAATCAAGGCCCCCAAAGGGTCAAGCGCCAGGATGTGCCATCAGGCATTGCCACCTTGGCAGTGCCAGCCTTGGCCTCCTGGCACTGCCCAAGGGACAAAGTGCCAATGCCCAGAGGGCACCTTGGCACCTCCCACCAGACATCGGGCAGTGCCAAGGGGGCAGTACCTAAGGGGGCAGGGCTTGATGGGGGCGATCGGTGGGGGTGTGGGTTCCCGCTGCCACTCTGCATTTGGGCTGAGTGACAGAGGGAAGGAGACTAGCAATCAGGCCTGGCTATTGGGGTTGGTGGGGGAGGGGTGCGGGGCGGTTCAGCCTGCTCGGGAGATTGGGGTTGCCTGGGGGGGGTGATTATCAGGAGATTGGGCATGCAGTGGGGCGGGGGTTGGGGGGGAACATTGAGGTGGGCTGGAGAACGGAGAGGGGTCAAGGCTGGCCTGGGTGTTTGGGGGACCAACGATCAGGCTGGGGGAGATGGGAGGGCCAGAGATGTGGGGTCGCTGGACTGGCCAGGGATTGAGTTGGCCAGCAATCGGGAGGCCGGCGGTGTGGGGCTACTGCGCATGCGAACTCGGTGCTGACAGATTGGCACATGTACAGTGGCCCACTCAGCACGATGCTGCCAGCCTCTCCAGCAGGGATAGGCCCCACACACTGAATTTCAGTGTGATTCACGCTGAGGCACTCTGCAGTGCACAGAGTGTGGGAGATTCATTTTGAAAACCCTGCTGAAAAATACAGTGTGATTTACTCCAATTTTTACATGAATTCAACACTTTTTGGGAGAATTGCCCCCGTTATCTGCCACTCAGGGCAGTTCCCAACCAGCTCTCACCACATACGTGGACACATGACCCACTCCCTTAAATGCCCCAAGGTACATAACAGGTGGGATTTCTGTCCCTCACTCAGGAGGAAGTCATGCCAATCTACCAAATGTTGAAGCATGATTCACAAGGTCACATGGCAAATGTAACATAGGAAAAATGAAGAGACAGACAAAGGGCATGCTGTGTTTGGTACAGTTTTTATATGTGCATTGTTTTATGTTAAATTATAGACCAGAATTTTATGCTTCCTACCCTGGCAGGGTGGGGGATTCGCACCAGGTTCGTGCGCGCCCCAACTTTGCAGTGATTTTACACTAGGGTGGGCAAGGCCTTGGACAGGAAACCCCAACTGAGGCCCTTAAGAGGCCTGTTACTGGCCACTTGAGGGCCACTTCTCGCCCAGCCTCAATTTTGAGGCCAGTGGGCATATTGATGCTCGGTGGGGGAAACCTGAAAATTAAAAAAAAGATCTCGAGGGAAATGGGTGGGGCACCTACATCTGAATCCCATTTCTTGTCTGGGGTTGCCCTCCCCTTAAGGCCTTGGTAACCTCGGGACCTCTCTTGGCCACTGTAGCACTGCTGTTGTCGAATCTGCAGCAGCAGCGCTGCAGTGGCTGGAAGAGGAACTGCATGGAGCTGCCTGAGACTAAGTCCTGGGAAACTGAGACCCAGGTAAGTGTAAGAGGTCCCATGGCAGGGAGGGGAGGAAAAGCTGGGGGGTCATGAGTAGGGGGTATGGCGTGGGGGGGGGGCTGGTGATTGGGGGTTTCAGGGCATAGGACGTGAGGGAAGGGAGGTCCGGAGATCGGCGAACCTTAAGAGGAGGCCCTCAAGTCTCAGGCAGCTCCATGCAGTTTGTCTTCCAGTAGTCTCTATGGAGCATATCCTCATATATCCTATGTTACATTTGCCATGGCACATTATGGGCCCGATTTTACCATTTTCATTCTAAGTGTCGAATTTGGGCGTAGTACAGATCCGACTTAGAAATCCGCTTTCAGGCGCCCCCATACGCTCTCAGCCATCTTCAGTCTGATTTGCGCTGTGGGCGGTGCTTAGCACTGCTGGAACGATCGGAGCTCTGAACTGCGCATGCGCAGTTCGAAAAAAATTGGAAAAGCCACGCCCGTGTCAGATCGCTCGTGGGCTGCAGAAAGCAGAGAAAGCGGCCCGAGAGTGAAAAGTGGGAGCGAGGGTGTATCTCGGGGGGTGGGGGGGGGGGCGCAGATGGATCTCTGGTGGGAGGGAAGCAGATGGATCTCTGGTGGGGGTGTGGGGGGCACAGTGGGGTCCTCTGCCACTCTGCGGGCGATTGGTGGGGGGGAGGGGGGCAGGGCTGGCGATCGGTCAGGGTAGCGGGGGGTGGTGGATAAGGATAAGGGGGACAGTGATGTGTGTGTGTGTTCCTTATTCCCCCCCCCCCCCCACTACCCAGACCGATCGCCACCCCTGCCCCCTCCCCCCCACCGATCGCCCGCAGAGTGGCAGCAGACCCCCCTGCCCCCACCAGAGATCCATCTGCCCCCCCACCAGAGATCCATCTGCCCCCCCCCTCCCCGAGATACATCTTACCCGTCTCCCTCCAAGACAACGATCTGGCTCACTCCCCTCCCCCACCCCCCCCAGACGACGATCTGGCCTCACTTCCCCCCCCCCACCCCCAGACGACGATCTGGCCTCACTCTCCCCCCCACCCCCAGACGACGATCTGGCCTCACTCTCCCCCCCACCCCCAGATGACGATCTGGCCTCACTCCCCCCCCACCCCCCGACAACGAACCTGCCTCACTGCCCCCCTCCCCCCCCCAGAGTATGGTCTGGCCTCACTCCCTCTCCCCTCCAGAGGAACATCTGACCCGCCTCCCCCCCCCACCACCAGTCAACAATTGGCCCTCCCCCCCCCCCCGCCAGAGATACATCTGACCCACCTCCTCCTCCTCCCCCCTCCAACCAGAGAATGATTTGACCCGCCTCCCTCCTCCCCCCCACCACTGATCTGCGCCAGAGAGCCGTTGGAAGCACTGAACGCACTCTTCAGAGGCTGGAGCACCCGACTCAGACTTTTATTTAGCAGGTCCCTAAAAGCGCGGTTCCGGATTGGCAAACGTGGTGGTAAAGGGGGAAATGCTGATAGAGTTGGGCGAGAGTTCAATAATTCAATTTAAATACATGCAAACGCCATTCACGGGTCTCGGTAAAGTAGCGATCTGCGTGGACGCGGGTGCAGATCGCGATAAAGGCCTCACACCCGACTTTACCACGATTTTGCGCCCGAAAACGGGCGCAAATTGTTGGTAAAATTGGGCCCATGAGTCACGCTTCACCATTTAGTATGAAACTACTTAGAATCATAGAATCCCTACAGTACAGAAGGAGGCCATTCAGCCCATCAAGCCTGCACAGACAACAATCCCTCCCTTTTGCCTCACATTTTGCGATCACAAAACAGTGGCAAGTCACAACTTAAGAAATATGTGGCACAATGATGAATTTGCGAGGTAAGATGCTAGATAAACAAGAGTTCAGACATAGAAAGAAATACTTATGCATGGTCTATTGAAGGTGAACTCATCACAGTTCTAAATAGGTTTTTAAGAATATTTTGTCCCATCATTTAGATTTCTCCAAAGAGTTGAGCATTTATTACTGGGAAACGCCTGTAGCAATGCCCATGCTTTTGTGAGCAGCCTGAGCATTTACCTCTTAAGATTGTCACAACCAGTACATTGAGATGAATAGCAGCAAGATAAAGAAGGTAGTTCCCAACATGTATGTAGAAAATATTCTGCCTGTAGGGATAAGAGGGCAATAACAGCCGGAGACTTTAGCTATTGTGACAATGCAGTGCTTTTAAGAAATGTCTTTTTATCATATTTCTTGCAAGGGGTATGTTTAGAATTCAGCTCTGTTTACATGGTGCCTATTTGTCTGTACTAGGCAGCTCATGCTGAGAATGCAGACTAATAAATGATCTTAGCTAACGGGGTGTTTGTTTTAATCTGAGTTCATGCATTTTTGTTTATTTTTGCTTTTTCCCCTGGGGTTTCAGAGTAGGGTTTGATTAGATTGATTGGCAAGAGACAGAGTGATGTACTAATGGGAGGAGCTAAGCTTACAGGGAAAAGCATGCAGTTTCTGCCCCGTCCAGAAAGAAGCAAGAGGTCTCTCTCGCTCTCTCTGGAGGCTGCTGTTTGAGTGTCAGAAAACAAGTGTCTCTTTATCTCTCTCTCCAGAAATGTTTAAAGGCTCGAGGAGTGTTGACAAGTAGCAACACATAAGCCTGTGTTGTTTGCTAACTGATTTTTAAGAGGACTTTACATCGATAAGAATATTGCTTGAACGGAAACTAATGGAGATAGTTAAGCAGTTAAGAATTGTATCTTGTCATGTTTATGTATCTCAAGTGATAAAGTTTAAGCTAATTCATTTGTCACAGTTAAACTGCAGTGTTAAAATAAAGTTGGTTTTGATGAAAACTTCCGAGTGTGTCAATAGAATCACACTTGGAGTGAAACACCTTATCCTCACACTAATGCCAAAGAAAATGGGGTCTAGTCTAACTTCATAATATACCTTAGGGGTCCTGATCTGTCCCTAACACTATCCCCATATCAACTGGGTTTCAAACAATATAAAGGGCATTGAGGGTGAAACATTCATGTAGTGTGTCCAGGAAAATTTTCTTACACAATGCATGACAAACCCAACAAGAAGAGATACAATTCTGGATTTAGTCTTGGGAAATGAAGATGAGCAAGTGGGTGAAATGACATTGGGTGACCATATTGGGGATAGAAATCACAATTTGGTTAGATTTAGTATTATTATGGAAAAGGACAGAGATAAATCAGGAATAAAAGTTTTAAACTGGGGGAGGCAAATTTTACAAAATTAAGAAGTGATTTGGCTTATGGGGAAGCAATGGCCTAGTTGTATTATCACCAGAATATTAATCCAGAAACTCAGCGAATGTTCTGGGAACCTGGGTTCGAATCCCGACACGGCAGGTGGTGGAATTTGAATACAATAAAAAAAGTCTGGAATAATGTATCTACTGACGACCATGAAACCATTGCCGATTGTCGGAAAAACCCATCTGGTTCACGAATGTCCTTTAGAGAAGTAAATCTGCCGTCCTTATCTGGTCTGGCTTACATGTGATTCCAGAGCCACAGCAATGTGGTTGACTCTCAACTGCCCCCCAAAAGGCGACTAGGGATGGGCAATAAATGCTGGCCAGCCAGTGACGCCCATGTCTCATAAAGGAATAAAAATAAAGGTGGACTGGACAAGACTACTAAAGGATAAATCAGTGGTAAACCAATGGAAAGCGCTAATAAGTGAGATTCTTAGGGTACAATCAGGAAAGTTCCCTCTAGAAAAATACAGGTGAAGGTTAAACAAAAAAAGAAAGCTGATGACAGTCAGCTCAACACTGCAGATAGCCTAGATGAGGATAGAAAGTACAGGAATCAAGTAAATAAAGAAATAAGGAAATCTAAGAGAGGGCATGAAAAAAATATTAGCAAGCAAGATTAAGAAAAACCCAAGATGTTTTACGAGTATATAAAGAGCAAAAGGATAGTTGAGGGCAAAATGGGACTTATCAGAGATGAGGAAATGAGCTTGTGTGAATATGCATAGGATTTGGGAAGAGTTTTAAATTAAGTTTTGTCTTCGTATTCACAAAGGAAAGGGATGATGTGGATATAGTAATCCAAGATGAGCAGTGTGAAATATTGGATAAAGTAATGATAAAGAGAGAGGAAGTGTTAAGATTGAAGATTGGCCTTCTCAGCAGACCTGGGATGTTTTTCTGGATGCCTTACTCCCAGTGACAGGGAACCCCAGCACTCTCACGTGGCTGGTTCAACTGAGAGCCATGTGTCAATCTCACAATGCCACACAAAATGGCTTCTTACAACCTCCTTTATACAGCTCAGAAACACAAAAATGGCTGATACATTAAATTAGAAGAGTCATTGCTCCACAAAGCAAAGAAATTAATTAAATTGTAGTTTTATTGAAGAAGTCCTTTCTGTATCAAAGGCGTCATGAGTTTTCACACGTAAATTTTCAAAAATCCAGTTGTGTTTTCCAAGGCATCCTTGCATCATTAATGTCTCTCTTGGTGACTGATTCTGAGGTAACATAGTTCAACAATATTTGAGCAATCATCTCAGTAGACCCCTGTCTGCTGTGATTTCTATCTTGAAGCGACTTTTAAAACGTAACTTCATGGTTTTTTTCTCAAAGCTGGAATGTATCTTTAACAATTTTCCTTAAAAGATGCACAATATCATTACTGCATGCTTGACCTCACAAAGATAGTGTAGTAGAAAGGGTTAACAGATGGGCGATGCTAATGTATGACGTAGATGATGATATATCACTGACAACAGCCGGTCATGTGTGAGAGAGGGAAAGAGAGTGAGCTATTTATCACAATTGGTGCGATTCACCCAAATATCCAATATATGGCTGGAATTCTCCGACCTTGGCCGCGGCTGGAATTTTCCGTTCCCACTGCAGTGATTACAGTTTTGTCCGAACGCCAAATTCTCCGTTCTCGCTGGCAGTGGTGGCGGGCCAAGCGACTTCGGAGAATTACAGCTAAGATGCCAGTTGGGCTCTCTATGGCCGCTCTGAGTTGTTGGTGTTGCTGAGGCGAGTTGTGACAGGCCTCAGCAGTACATCCTTTGAGAGCAAAATTCATGTTAAGCCCCATTTCAGATCTAATTTGCTGCACTGCGATTGAGGATGCAATTTCTGGCAGCTTCCAGTTATTTGTAAAGGTGCCCTCTTCTGTCTTTTAGGAACATATAACAGAATGTTGCCTTTCCTGCTAATGGGCAGTGTCATTTTATTGGCTGGCATTTTCTGTTTACTCCTACCTGAGACACGTGACCAACCCCTTCCTGAAAGTGTGCAGCAGGTACAGCCAATCAGATGGTAAGACATTTGTAAGAAACAGTGATGTGATTTAATGTGATCGGCATGTACGGAAATCCATCTCATTAGCCAAGAGAAACAGTGGATGCAAACTGACTACTTCATTGTTTGACCATAGAATAAACCCCTTATAGCCAGGGGATTAGCAGGGTAATAGGGCCTGGGTGGGATTGTTGTCGGTGCAGGCTCGATGAGCTGGATGGCCTCCTCCTGCACTGTTGATTCTATTGTACGAACTTAGCATGGCCAATCCCCTTAAGCTACACATCTTGGTGCACTAAAGGGCAATTTAGCATGGCCAATCCACCTAACCCATACATCTTTGGACTCAGTGTGCGAGGAAACTGGAGCACCCGGAAGAAACCCACACAGGTAGAATGTGCAAACTCCACACAGACAATAACGCAAGGCCGGAATCGAACCCGGGTCCCTGGCGTTGTGAGGCAGCAGCGCTAATCACTGTGCCACCGTGCTGCCCATTGTGCCTCCGTACCGCACTGATAACTTTCTAAACAAGCCTAATCATGGTTACTTGTAATTAGATATTAATTGATGCCATTGATAATAATCCAGGTTACAAATCATCCTATTGAACATAGTGTTGTTAAAATATGTCATTTTTTCAAAGCTTTTTGACTGGCATTCCTGTCCTGATGAGTGCAAGATGAAAAACGTTGACAATATGTCTTTTTTCAGCAATACTCAAATTCTGTACTACCAAAGGATGATTTATTGAACGTAACTGGGTGGGTTTGCCTCCACGGGCATGCACTGGCTGCTGACAAATACAGCATAGCCTGAACGCAGCCTAGTAGCAAGGGCAGCATGGGAAAGTAATCTGTTTGTCACCAAACAACCCGAGTGCCATTGCTTAATAGAGGGTGATAACTGCAGCCAAGAACAGGAAAATATATACTCAAGTCTTAACACTAGTTATAAGTATGCGTTCGACTATGAGCGAAGGAGTAATTTAATGTATTTGAGCTGCAACCTTTCTTCTGATAACCTACTTTCTACCTTAAGTCTCTGCTATCCTGTTGCTCAACAACATTCTGAACCTAATCCCTCCAAGACACCCAGTCCCCAGGAGACGCAAGCACAGAGCAGCAATGTTTTTTTCCTGCCTCGCTCCACAACTGGACCAAGTTACGGGATGACATAAACTGCTCCCCATCATGTGCAAGTAAGTACACATTTTTCTCAGTCCTATTTTTGCATTGCTTGAGTTGAACAGCATTGCGGCGAACCAGAATGTTTTCCCATCGGTATTCGTTGTTGGTGTAAAGATAGCTATCGCAGGTCCAGGCACAGAATGGAGTGGATGGCCCAGTGATGTACGCTCATTCCAATATTAGAAGGACATTTCTAACTGAGCGCATTTCCTTTGCCTGTTTGAGAGAGATTGTGGATTTGTAGGAAACTTTGCGCTGTGCCATCGAAACTGGCTTGGCATTCTCCCAAAGCCATTCCAGGTACGCTTCGTCCATGGAAATTTTCATTCCTCTGTGTTCAAACCTGAAGTGCCAGTTAGGAAAAGCATGGCTTGTTGCCCTCGTCAATCTGATCACGCTAATTCTTCTCCATTGCAATTAATTTTTCTGCTCCCATATTCTCAGTTCGCTTTCAATACTGTTGCTGTGGTGACCACAAGGAGATGCTGGCAAGTATACCAAGGTGCATTTCCCAAGTTAATTTTGGTTCAGCACATAGCCAGAGGATTATTGCATGGAAAGAGATCATTTACCCCAATAGTGCTGATGCTAGCTCATCAACTGATATTATCTATTTTAATCTCATGTCCCTTCTTTCCTCAACATCCTTTATCATAGAATCCTTATAGTGCAGAAGGAGGCCATTCGGCCCATCATGTCTGCACCGACCACAATCCCATCCAGGCCCTATCCCCTTAACCCCATGTATTATACCCTAGTAGTCCCCCTGATACTAATGGGGGAATTTAACATGGCCAATCAACCTAACCCACACATCTTTGGACTCAGAATCATAGAACCTCTTGTGGTAAACCACTGTTAAGCTTATTGCCTGTGTGTGTGTGTGACATGCCTGGACATGCCCCTGCCGGCCCTGCCTGAGACTCCTCCCCCCCTGGTCCAGGTATAAAGGTAGCAGCTCCCCACCTCCCTGCCTCAGTCACTGGACCAGTTCATCAGCATGGGTATGCTCCAAGTCTTTTGTGAATAAAAGCCTATTTGTTCTTGCATACAAACTAGTCTTTGCTTGATTGATAGTGCATCAATTTTATTCACAAAAAGTTTTGGGATGGAGCAGATACTAAAACCCGATAGATTAGAATTGAATCCTCAAGCCGTAGGAGCCTCTAACAGCTTCGATCACTGGCTGCGATGTTTCGAAACTTTCCTCACCGCCTCCGCCTCTGTCGTCCGGACCGAAACCGATAAGCTACATGTGCTCCACGCCTGGGTAAGCGATCAAGTATTCTCGATGATTAGAGACGCTGAAACTTACGAGGATGCAATCAAACTTTTAGAAGGCCAGTACAACAAACAGACTAATGTAATCTACGCCAGACACCTTCTGGCTACTCGCAGACAACAGCCAGGAGAATCGGGTGATCAATTCCTGCGTGTGTTGCGAGCACTTGGCAGGGCCTGCAACTGCAAGGCCGTAACAGCTGCCCAAAACACTGAGGACTTAATCAGAGATGCCTATGTCACGGGTATCAGGTCAAACTATATCCGACAACGACTGCTGGAACAGGGTGGGCTGGATCTACAAAAGACTGTAGCGCTTGCCGACTCGCTAGAGGTGGCCTTCTGTAATCTCGAGGCCTACATCCCCGACCACGGGGGCGCATCGTGGATGCCGCAGTCGCCGCCATCCCTGTACTCGGGAGGGCCGCAGGCCTACGCCACACCACGCCCCACCAATGACCCAACCGCTTCGGCAGTCTCTGGAGGCCCAAAGTGCTACTTCTGCGTCCTGGGGAAGCACCCCCGACAACGCTGCCCGGCGAAGGATGCGATCTGCTCTGGGTGTGGAAAGGAGGGCCATTACGCAAAGGTATGCAGGGCGAAATCTACCTCCAAGCCCAGTAGCGCCGCATGCGACCCGCGGGGCCGCCATCTTGGACGCCGATAGCCACGTGTGAGCCGTGCGGGCCCCCATCTTGGACGCCTTCAGCCGCGTGTGAGCCGTGCGGGCTGCCATCTTGGATGCCGTCAGCCGCGTCGCAAAATCCAACGGTGGCTTCGGTTACGCTGGACCAATCCAGGCCTCACCAACTCGCCAGGTCCATGATGGACATCGAGGTAAACGGTCGCACTACAAACTGTTTATTTGACTGTGGGAGTACGGAGAGCTTTATTCACCCTAACACAGTGAGTCGCTACGCCCTTTCAGTACTGCCAGTGAAGCAAATGATCTCCATGGCTTCAAAGTCCTACTCGGTGGAGGTCCTCGGGTACTGCGTGGCGGCCCTGACTGTACGGGGCACAGTGTACAAAAACTTCAGGCTCCTCGTGCTGCCACAACTCTGCGCTGCCGTACTCCTGGGGCTAGATTTCCTGTGTCACCTTAAGAGTGTCACCACGGAGTATAATGGGCCTTTTCCCCCGCTCTCTGTTTGCAATCACCAGTTCTTAGATCGCCCACCGCGCACCACCTGCAGCCTCTCGACCCTTAAAGCCGCCCCTCCCTCACTATTTGAAAATCTCACCCCCGACTGCAAGCCCATCGCCACCAAGAGCAGATGGTACAGTGCTGGAGATAGGGCTTTTATCAGGTCCGAAGTACAACGGCTCCTAGGGGAGGGGATCATCGAGGCCAGTACCAGCCCCTGGAGAGCCCAAGTAGTAGTTGTTAAGACTGGCGAGAAACATCGCATGGTCATTGACTACAGTCAGACCATTAACCGCGACACGCAGCTGGACGCGTACCCCCTTCCCCTCATATCTGACATGGTTAATCAGATTGCGCAATATCGGGTGTTCTCCACCATCGACTTAAAATCTGCATACCACCAGCTCCCTATCCGCCCGGAAGACCGCCAATATACTACCTTCGAGGCGGATGGCCGCCTCTATCACTTCTTTAGGGTCCCCTTCGGCGTCACCAATGGGGTCTCGGTTTTCCAGCGTGAGATGGACTGAATGGTAGACCAGAACAGGCTGCGGGCCACCTTCCCGTACCTGGATAACGTCACCATCTGCGGCCATGATCAGCAGGACCATGACGCCAACCTCCACAAATTCCTCCACACCGCCACACTCCTAAATCTGACCTATAATAAGGGGAAGTGCGTATTCCGCACACGCCGCCTCGCCATCCTTGGTTGTGTTGTGGAAAACGGGGTCATCGGTCCCGATCCTGACCGCATGCATCCCCTCCTGGAACTTCCCCTCCCCACCAGCCTCAAAGCACTGAGGAGATGCCTGGGCTTCTTCTCGTACTACGCCCACTGGGTCCCCAATTATGCGGATAAAGCCCGTCCGCTCATCAAATCCACCTCTTTTCCCCTGACGGCAGAGGCCTGCCTGGCCTTCGACCGCATCAAAGCAGACATCGCGAAGGCCACGATGCACGCTGTAGACGAATCCATCCCGTTCCAGGTGGAGAGCGATGCGTCTGACTTCGCCCTAGCCGCCACCCTTAACCAGGCGGGCAGACCCATGGCCTTCTTCTCATGAACCCTCCAAGGCCCTGAAATTCGACACTCCTCTGTCGAGAAGGAGGCCCAAGCCGTAGTGGAAGCTGTACGGCACTGGCGCCACTACTTAGCTGGTAAACTATTCACCCTACTCACGGACCAACGGTCAGTTGCATTCATGTTTAACAACACACAGCGAGGCAAGATCAAAAATGATAAAATATTGAGGTGGAGAATCGAGCTTTCCACCTACAATTATGACATCTTATACCGGCCCGGGAAGCTCAATGAGCCCCCAAACGCCTTGTCCCGGGGAATATGTGCCAGCGCACAAATAGACCAATTGCAGACTCTCCACAACGACCTCTGCCACCCGGGGGTCACCAGGTTTTTTCACTTCATTAAAGCCCGTAACCTGCTCTACTCCATTGAGGAAGTCAGGTCTATAACCAGACACTGCCAGGTCTGCGCAGAGTGCAAGCCGCACTTCTATCGGCCAGACAGAGCACACCTCATAAAGGCCACCCGGCCTTTCGAACACCTAAGCGTCGACTTCAAAGGCCCTCTCCCCTCTTCTGACCGCAACATATACTTCCTCAACATCATTGACGAATATTCACGTTTCCCCTTAGCTATTCCCTGCCCGGATATGACCTCGGCCACGGTCGTCAGGGCCCTGCACAGCCTCTTCACCCTGTTCAGTTTCCCTAGCTATATCCATAGCGACCGGGGAACCTCCTTTATGAGTGATGAGCTGCGACAGTACCTGCTCTCCAAAGGCATAGCCTCGAGTAGGACCACCAGCTACAACCCCAGGGGGAACGGACAGGTAGAGAGGGAGAACACAACAGTCTGGAAGGCCGTTTTACTAGCTCTGAGGTCTAAAGGTCTTCCAGTCACCCACTGGCAAGAGGTCCTCCCTGATGCACTACACTCGATTAGATCACTCCTTTGCACAGCTACCAATGCTACCCCTCACGAAAGAATGTTTGTTTTCCCCAGGAAGTCCTCCTCGGGGACCTCACTAAGAACATAAGAAATAGGAGCAGGAGTAGGCCATCTAGCCCCTCGAGCTTGCCCTGCCATTCAATAAGATCATGGCTGATTTGAAGTGGATCAGATCCACTTACCCGCCTGATCCCTATAACGCCTAATTCCCTTACCGATCAGGAATCCATCTATCCGTGATTTAAACATATTCAACGAGGAAGTCTCCACCACTTCAGTGGGCAGAGAATTCCAGAGATTCACCACCCTCTGAGAGAAGATGTTCCTCCTCAACTCTGTCCTAAACTGACCCCCCTTTATTTTGAGGCTGTGCCCTCTAGTTCTAGTTTCCTTTCTAAGTGGAAAGAATCTCTCCATCTCTACCCTATCCAGCCCCTTCATTATCTTATAGGTCTCTATAAGATCCGCCCTCAGCCTTCTAAATTCCAATGAATACTACCGTCGTGGCTGACGTCCCCAGGCCCTGTCCTGCTCCGGAAGCACGTGAGGACCCATAAGTTGGACCCCCTGGTCGAAAGAGTCCAGCTCCTCCACGCCAACCCCCAATATGCCTATGTGGCGTATCCCGACGGGCGGGAGGACACGGTCTCCATTCGAGACCTGGCACCCGAAGGTGCCCCAGGGACCACGACGACCCACAACCCCACACCCCCAACCCCCGTATACAGCACACCTGAGCCCCAGGAGCCGCCACCACGCACCCGACAATCGGAAGGGACTACAGACGGCTCGAGCGACTATGGCCTGGTGCCTGAACCAACACCGCGGCCATCGGAACCGACACCACAACCGGCACTACGGCGGTCGCAGCGGCAGATCAAGCCCCCAGAGAGACTGAATTTGTAAATTTGTAATTCTGTAAATATCGTTCCACCCACCTCACCCCCGCCGGACTCTTTTTTAAAAGCAGGGGGTGAATGTGGTAAACCACTGTTAAGCTTATTGCCTGTGTGTATGTGTGACATGCCTGGACATGCCCCTGCCGGCCCTGCCTGAGACTCCTCCCCCCCGGTCCAGGTATAAAGGTGACTGCTCCGCACCCCCCTGCCTCAGTCACTGGACCAGTTCATCAGCATGGGTGTGCTCCAAGTCTTTTGTGAATAAAAGCCTATTTGTTCTTGCATACAAACTAGTCTTTGCTTGATTGATAGTGCATCACCTCTACAGTGCAGAAGGAGGCCATTCGGCCCATCGAGCCTGCATCGACATACGTAGGGTTATCAGGGTCTACCCTCATAACCCTACATATTTACCCTGCTAGTCCCCCTGATACTATGGGGCAATTTTACTTGGGTCAATCAACCTACCTGTACATCTTTGGAGGAAACTGCAGCACTCGGAGGAAACCCATGCAGACACGGGGAAAACGTGCAGACTCCACACAGACAATCACTCGTGGCCGGAATTGAACCTGGGTCCCTGGCACTGTGAGGCAGCAGTGCCACTGTGTTCAAGCACAACTTGTTCATTTATGTTAATTTATATTATAAATCCCTTCCTCCATTATCCCTTGCTGCACAGCTCATCTTCCAATAACATTTCTGGGTAAATATATTCCTTTGAACTTCCTTCTTCGAGTGATAAACCTCCATCCACAATTTCCTCAAGTCATAGAATCAGATCTTCAAACGGCTGCTGAATTGGGACCTGCTGCGAGCGGGAATTACACGGTGTCTGTGGGATAGTTTTGAATGTTTTTAAAGGAGATGTACGAGGCACGTTTTTTACACAGAGGATGGTGGGTGCCTGGAACTCGCTGCCAGGGGAGGTAGTGGAAGCGGACACGATAGTGAGTTTTGAGGGGCATCTGGACAAATACATGAATAGGATGGGAATAGAGGGACATTGTTCCCAGAAGGGTAGGAGGTTTTAGTTCAGTCGGGCAGCATGGTCGGTGCAGGCTTGGGGGGCTGAAGGGCCTGTTCCTGTGCTGTGATTTTCTTTGTTCTTTGTTCTCAATGGGCTGGCGAGGGGATGTAGGTGAGTAACGCAGTTCTGCCAATCTTTTTCCTACGAGCCCACACACCCTTCATGCACAGCTGCCCGTTTCACTGTCGGACCTGAGTCATTCGTGCAAGAGTATGAAACTGATAGTAATGAATTGGCACAACGTCAAAATCTTTCTCCAAGTGTTCTGGACACTTAGCTGTCTTTTTGCACCACTTCTGCTTGCCATAAGGAGATTATTGCAAGCATCCACTCTAAAAGAAAGGACGCTCAGAGCTTCAGGACGGCCCAGAGTGTTTCATGGCCAACAAAGGACTTTTGAATTATAGTCGCAATCGTGAAAGAGTAAAACCCTGCAACAAACTTGAACACAGAAATTTCCCCCAAAGTTCTCCCATTGCTTAAACGATGATTTCATCTCTTCCAGGCCCATTGGTTGTGGGATAAATATTGACTACCGCATTGGGGCAGTGTGGTGGACTACAGTTGCGCCTTTGTCCTGCCTGGACCACCGTTGTGTGTTTGTCATGCCTGGACACACCCCCTGCCGGCTCCTCCCCTTGTCACCTAGTATAAAGGTGGCTGTTTCCTCCCCCTTGTTCAGTTCGGGTCGGTTATCTGTTGGGATATGCTCCTAGTTCTGTAATGAATAAAAGCCTACTGTTGTATTGGCACACAAGTAGTCTTTTGCCTAATTGATAGCGCATCAGGCAGGTCCCCTGCTCTTCTTTGAAAACACCACGGGTTTATTTACTTCCACTTGAGTCGAGCAGACAAGGTGGAAATGTGACACATCTGACATCTAACAGGGTTAGACTCAGAAAGAATGTTCCCAATGTTGGGGGAGTCCAGAACTAGGAGTCGTAGTTTGACTTTTAGAACTGAGGTGAGGAGAAATTTCTTCACCCAGAGAGTGGTGAATTTGTGGAATTCACTACCACAGAATGTAGTTGAGGCCAAAACGTTGTCTGATTTCAAGAAGAAATTGGATATAGCTCTGGGGGCTCAAGGGAATCAAGGGATATGGGGGGATCAGGATATTGTATTCGATGATCAGCCATGATCAAAATGAATGGTGGAGCAGGCTCGAAATGCTGAATGGCCTACTCCTGCTTCTAGTTTCTATTTTTCTATGTTACTACACTGGATTATCCACGTAGATTATGTGCTGAAGATTCTGGAGTAAGGCTTGAACTCACAACTTTCTGGCTTAAAGACAAGATGGAAAGGAAAGGATTCCTTGTTGGTGGTCAGTCTAACAATGCCCATTTTCCACCTCTGCAAAAGTTAAAATCAGGCCTATGAAAGCTGCCATTGTCTGAGGTCAACTCGAAGTAAATATTACGGGCACCCAGCTCATTCCTTTCTGAAGAAAAGGCCAAAGATATATTGTTGTCACATGAAGGATAACATTCTCCAAGTTGTCTGATGGAAGATTTAGACTTTTCTCCTAGCCTGGTATCTTTTATCAAGCTATCCATTGTGACAATGTAACATTTTTCAGTGGCAGAATAGATTTTCCATTCAGCAAAAATGAAGCTATCCAGAGGTTGCAAAGCAAAATTCACCCCGTGAATTCCCACTGGGAAGGTAGAAGAGGCATTGCAGTCAAACGCAAAGGAGGCAGCGATGTCACCACAACTGCTGCCACACTTTGAGAAGTCACCATTTGGCAAAGATCTAAGTCGACAGGCAGTACGTGGCCTTAGTGTTTGTGGTCGGAAGATTTGGAGGGGTGGGGCAACAAACAACAAACACATAGAGTAGAAGGTCCAGGAACCCAAGGCAGAGCCATCTCAGGAGCTATGAAGGCCACAGTTCCAGTGGCAACATATCATTGGGGTCATGACCTATACCCAGAAATATGGTAGTTTCAGGTAGAAGGAAACATGTAACAAAATTCTGGCAATGAGCACACTGCGATAAGTCATATGGTAAATGTCTTATTCCGATGACCAGAATATGTATTATTTTAAGTTTTTATGTTCAATTTATTTTGTTTTTTTATTTTAATTATTTTTAATGATGTTATTGAATGGCAGAGAAGGCGCGAAAGGCTGAATGGCTTATTCCTGCTCCTAAATCCTCTGTTCCTGAGTTAATCTGGAATAAAATGGTGCCCTTGAAAAATCAGTCTCTATTAAAATGGTATTTTCCATGAAAAAATGCAGCAAGCTTCGTAACATAAAAACGTGTTGATGGCTCCTTGAGGTATCTGACAACATTGTTATCTATGGTTAGGGTTATCCTTACTCGATTACGCTGTCGATGAATAACTCGATAATGTACATCCATTATTTCTAGTACTAGATGACTTTTTTTGTCTGATGCCTTGCTGTTTGTGATTAACTCCTTTATGTACTTCATGCAGAATTAGAAGAAAAGAATACCGTTCTGCCAGCGCATAGTGGCAGAAACCATTTTGAGGATGCTTTCTTACCTAAAGTGCCTATTTTAAACTAAGAAGTCTCACACAGAGAAAATGATAAACTATATAGAAAGACTTCCATTTATATACAGCTTATCATGACCAAATGCTTTACATCTCATGGATTATTTTGAATTGTTGTATTACTGTTGTAATTTAAGAAACATGGCAGCCAATGTGAAAATACCAAACTCCCACCAACAGCAATGTAATAATCAACAGATACAGTAAGAAGTCTCACAACACCAGGTTAAAGTCCAACAGGTTTATTTGATAGCACGAGCTTTCGGAGCACTGCCTCTTCATCAGTTGAATGGAGCAGTTATTAGTATAACTAATGTAACTAGTATAACTCACCTGATGAAGGGGCAGCACTCTGAAAGCTCATGCCACCAAATAAACCTGTTGGACTTTAACCTGGTGTTGTGAGACTTCTTACTGTGCTTACCCCAGTCCAACGCCGGCATCTCCACATCAATCAGCAGATAGACTTTTGTGATGTCGAGTGAGGGATAAATATTGACAAGACATCAGGAATGACTCCCCAACATTTCTTCAAAGGAAAATGCTTGTTTAACATCCACCTGAGCAGGCCTTAAGCTTTAACATCTCATTTGAAAGATGGTGCCTTCTGCAGTGCTGCACTCCCTCAGCGCTGCACTCCCTCAGCGCTGCACTGGAGT
The DNA here is from genome assembly GCF_964213995.1 of Mustelus asterias. Taxonomy (NCBI): domain Eukaryota; kingdom Metazoa; phylum Chordata; class Chondrichthyes; order Carcharhiniformes; family Triakidae; genus Mustelus; species Mustelus asterias. Next base: position 120,695,152 of record NC_135806.1, on the reverse strand, counting down.
GACAGCCTTGTCTTTTGTACTCCTGCACTGGTGTGGGACTTGAACCTGGAACCCTGCGATTCAGTGGTCGGAGGATTTGGGGGCGTGCCAGTTGCCAGCTAGAGCCATGGCAGAATATGCGCTGAAAACCTCCGACCTCGCCCGCGGGTGGGATTCTCCGGTGTCTCTGCACTGAATGGAGTTTTGGCCAGAATGCCAAATTCTCCATTCTCACTTGGCCGCGGGGCAGACACGGACGAGATTGGAGAATCCCCGCCCATCATCTATGGACAGAAATACTCACTATGTCCACCAAAACCATGATCATAAAATGCTCAAAATAAGTTTCATGGAAATGTTGAAGAAGCAAAGATGCTAACAATGGCAGAAGGGGAAAGTTCCACAAGTCTTCTCTGATGAAAGCTGCAAAGGTTGGTTATTTTATTACAGGAATGTTGCCTTAATGTCTGCTGCATGGTGATATATAAATGCATCATTTTTTTATATTACACAACACCTGACTACATACATCACTTTCTCAAATGCAGTGAATCCAGTGTAGATAAAATATATTTAACTCAATGCAAACTATTATTTATTACACAGGAACATGTAATTATGGTGCTGCACATGTAAAGATTGTGAAGATAAATGATACGCACTTAATTTCTTTCTTTTTTTCATACCGCAGATCCATCTCACTTAATCACTTGCCAGAAGTCTTCAGGAACATCTGTCATCTGTAACAGCTGCATCTCCCATTGCCAGCAACATCTGCACAGCCTATAGCTGAAACTGCACACGCCTGCCCTTTGCACTTTGCACTATCAGTACCAGTTGGAGAAGGTTAATTTGATCACTGTAATCACACAAACATAAGACCACGGTTTCGGATAGGAGTTGGCAAGTCTTCAAAGTGACCGGTTTAATTTGCTGAACAGGAAATGTGCCAAGCACTGGAACATTTCCACAAAGGTTTAGATAAAAGATCAGAGAATGTTTCCAGAAAAATGCGGTGCCAGTTCCTGGGATATATCCTCACAATTCTCTTCGGCCCATGTAGAGAGCAGCACACATGTGGAAATTTTTCCGTGTTATTTTTAGCAGATTTATTCACTGTCACTACAATTATTAAAGGAGTGCACAGAGAAACATGGCACCAATACACAGAAGAATTCTGTCCAGGAATCAGGCCTGAGGAAGACCAGGCAGATTTCAGAGAAATAATAATCAGGTACGAGGGGAAGATTTGTGTGAAAGAATTCCAGGCGCTGGGATGGTTTCCACAACACCAATATAAGTTGATTAAATGTCACAAGTAGGTTCCCATTAACACTGCAATGAAGTTACTGTGAAAATCCCCTTAGTCGCCACACTCTGGCGCCTGTTCGGGTCCACTGAGGGAGAATTTAGCATGGCCAATGCACCTAACCAGCACGTCTTTCGGACAGTGGGAGGAAACCGGAGCACCCATGCAGAGGAAACCCACGTGGACACGAGGAGAATGTGCAGACCCTGTACAGACAGTGACCCAAGCCAGGAATCGGACCCACGTCTCTGGTGCTGTGAAGCAGCAGTGCTAACTGTGCCAACATGCCACCCAATTTAACAATAAATTGCATTTATGTAGCACCTTTCGCAAACTGAAACACCACAAGGTCCTTCACTGGAGCTTTGTCAAACACCATTTGATACCAAGACACACAAGGAAATGTTCGCTAGATTAATTCCAGAGATGAGGGATTTGTCGTATGAAGAGAGATTGAACAGTTTAGGCCGATACTCTCTGGATGCACGAGTTGGTCTCCATCGTGATGCACTGAAAATAATTTTCCATCCAAGGTTAGTGGGCATGTGGATTACTTTCTCACCGTTTTTATCAGAGCCTCCTTTTAATACTTAAGTAAGGGGGTAATCATTATAAATCAAAGGGCACATACTTCACTACTATTTTGAAAATGATCACCTTTGGCTTGCCATCTGGGAAGCTCTTCAAATGCCACATATCAGGACTGCGGGAACATCACACCGATCAGTGACAGCCTGGAGGAGAGGATGCAGGGATTCATCATTGAACTGTGGCGTCATTCAGCTTCTTGTCACCTCCATTGTTCCTGGCTGCCTCCGCGGTGAGACAGGCTACAAGCAAATCTGTTGGGGGTTACCCTGGAGGATTGGTACTTTTTCACTACGCAGTTAAATGCTGACAGTGAAAGAAATCACCAAAGATCAGTGACTCTGACATACATTTCAATCACCTCCTCAGGATATGGACTACAGTTCAAAATGTAATGATGGCCAGAGGATTGCAAATCTCTGCCCAGGGGACTTATCCTTTCAATGCCGTCAGCCCAAAAATCTAAGACTAGACTCTTCCCCTGGGTCATGACCCCGCTGCAACATGACAACACAATTTGTTGAGATTGATGCTTCTCCTTGTCCAACTGGCCGGCAGTCCTGATATGTGCCCTTTGATTTATAATGGATAAAGGAGACCTCCTCAACAACCAAGCAAGCCTGGATGGAGGTGGCAGAGATGTTCAGCAACTGTAGGCTTGGCTGCAATGCCACAAGAGGCGAAGTGACTTTCTATGTTCTGTGAGGGTGAGTGATTAACCTTTTCCACATTGCAGGTGCACATATTTGGGAGGCTATGTGGGTGAAGGACACAGTGAATCAATCTCCACTAGTCAAACTGTATAACCGAGAAACCTCTGCCCTAGCAAGATGGATTCAGGTAACTGGGGGTGGTGTGTGGACTAAGGCAGCTCAATTTTGGTGTCCATCAGAAGGACATGATGCTACCTTCAAGGATAATCCTCATTTTTTCCATTTCCTTCCCAGGAGTAAATGATCTATAAAGCCAGAGAGAGGTAGACACTGTGGCCAGTTCAGCATTGCTCACAGCAATGGAGGCAGACGTACTGGAGCTGTAACTCGGGGTGCAGATCTGTTGATTGTCGAGAGGCTGGAATTCAAAGAATGGATGAGGGGGTTAGTATCATAGAATCCCTACACTGCAGAAGGAGGCCATTCAGCCCATTGAGTCTGCACCAACTCTCCAACAAAGCATTCTATTCAGGCCCTATCCCGTAACCCCACTTATTTACCCCACTAATCGCCCTAACTTACACATCCTGGGACACTAACGGGCAATTTAGATGACCAATTCATCTTTGGAGTGTGGAGGAAACCAGAGCACTTGGAGCAATCACATACAGACAAGGGGAGAATGTTCAAACTCCACACAGACAGTCACCCAAGGACAGAATTGAGTTTTAAAGTTTATTTATTAGTGTCACAAGTCGATTGATATTAACACTGCAATGAAGTTACAGTGTAAACTATTATTTAAATGGTAAAAAATTGCAGCATGCTGCTGTGCAGAGTGACCTGGGTGTCCTTGTGCAGGAATCTCAAGGAGTTGCTTTGCAGGTGCAGCAGGCGGCAAATGGAATTTTGTCCTTTATTGCTAGAGAGATGGAGTTTAAAAACAGCGAGGTTATGTTGCAGCTGTATAAGGTGCTGGTGAGGCCACACCTGGAGTACTGTGTACAGATTTGGTCTCCTTACTTGAGAAAGAATATACTGGCACCGGAGGGGGTGCAGAGGAGATTCACTAGGTTGATTCCGGAGTTGAGAGGGTTGGCTTATGAGGAGAGACTGAGTAGACTGAGGCTATACTCATTGTCATTCAGAAGAATGAGGGGAGATCTTATAGAAACATATAAGATTATGAAGGGAATAGATAAGATAGAAGCAGGGAAGTTGTTTCCACTGGTGGGTGAAACTAGAACTAGGGGGCATGGCCTCAAAATAAGGGGAAGCAGATTTAGGACTGAGTTGAGGAGGAACTTCTTCACACTAAGGGTTATGAATCTGTGGAATTCCCTGCCCAGTGAAGCAGTTGAGGCTACCTCATTGAATGTCTTTAAGGCAAGGATAGATAGATTTTTGAACAGTAAAGGAATTAAGGGTTATGGTGAGCGGGTGGGTAAGTGGAGCTGAGTCCACGAAAAGATCAGCCATGATCTTATTGAATGGCAGAGCAGGCTCGAGGGGCCAGCTGGCCTATTCCTGCTCCTAGTTCTTATGTTCTTATGTTCTTAAACCAGCTAACACAGGTTGGGGGAGGGAGGTGGTTGGTATAGTAGTGAGAGAATGATTGAGTGTCCTGCAGATAAAGGGATTTTGGAATGAAGCTTGATCAATGAGATTGGGAGTTCAGAGTGAGAAGAAGTCAAAGGCTGGGCGGTCATCAGTCAGTGCAATGTGTTGTATGACAGGGTTACCATGGAGATGCTTCAACCTCTGCTGGTAGTTCGTATGAGCTGAGATTTAGAACATAGAACATAGAACAGTACAGCACAGAACAGGCCCTTCGGCCCACGATGTTGTGCCGACCTTCATCTGAAACCAAGATCAAGCTATGCCACTCCCTACCATCCTGGTGTGCTCCATGTGCCTATCCAATAACCGCTTAAATGTTCCTAAAGTGTCTGACTCCACTATCACTGCAGGCAGTCCATTCCACACCCCAACCACTCTCTGCGTGAAGAACCTACCTCTGATATCCTTCCTATATCTCCCACCATGAACCCTATAGTTATGCCCCCTTGTAATAGCTCCATCCACCCGAGGAAATAGTCTTTGAACGTTCACTCGATCTATCCCCTTCATCATTTTATAAACCTCTATTAAGTCTCCCCTCAATCTCCTCCGCTCCAGAGAGAACAGCGCCAGCTCCCTCAACCTTTCCTCATAAGACCGACACTCCAAACCAGGCAGCATCCTGGTAAATCTCCTCTGCACTCTCTCCAGCGCTTCCACATCCTTCTTATAGTGAGGTGACCAGAACTGCACGCAATATTCCAAATGCGGTCTCACCAAGGTCCTGTACAGTTGCAGCATAACCCCACGGCTCTTAAACTCCAACCCCCTGTTAATAAAAGCTAACACACTATATGCCTTCTTCACAGCTCTATCCACTTGAGTGGCAACCTTTAGAGATCTGTGGATATGGACCCCAAGATCTCTCTGTTCCTCCACAGTCTTCAGAACCCTACCTTTGACCCTGTAATCCACATTTAAATTTGTCCGACCAAAATGAATCACCTCACATTTATCAGGGTTAAACTCCATTTGCCATTTTTTATTGACAACATTTTTGTTTTCCCCAACAGGTCAATCATTGGCATCAGCAACACCAAATCTGACTGATCTCAGAGGAAAATGGTGGCAACCTCGAAGGTTACACACTCCCATCCTTCATCTGCACCCAGCACCAGCTCAGATACTTGCACGTCGGTGGGATTGGGCATGTGGGAAGAATGTGAGACACAAGGGTTGAGCATCATCCAGTCAAATGTTGGAGGCTGTGACTGAGCAGGAGTTTAATACTTGACGGAGTGTGGGACCGCTGGTCGATGCTGAGTCCCAAGCTGATGGTGACCCTCTGGAGCCACCCGCAAGGCTGAAGATGCCAGATGTGTAGTGTGAAGGTCAGGCAGACGTACCAAGGGAATGGGTGCACTGGCAATGGGGAGTGGATCCAGGCATGTGTGCTCATGTGTGCACATGTGGCCTCCTCAACTGAGAGAGTGGTGACTCTGATAGATACCCACATTCAGCAAACCAGTCAATGGCTGCTGGTGATGCATGCTGACCTACACACCATCATCTTGTCACTGAGCTTAAGCAGCTTGCAACACACTGGAGGGGAGTGGGCTGCCTGGACTAGATACCAGGACCTCATTCCTCTCAGCTAACCAGGGGGCTGCAGGTTTGCCTCGTGACGGTGGATGGTCAGTATCTGGGTTCTCCTGTCAGGGTAATCCTGATGCTGTCGGTGTTGTTTTTGCCCCTTCGCCCCCCTGACACCAGCACCCTGAGGTGCCAGGGCAGCAGAGGAAGTTTCTGTTACTGTGCGGGGGAACCTCACAATGCTGGGACACTCACAGCCTCAAGCGCTCAGAGGCCGTCTGCCAAGGTCATCATGGGCAAAGGGGCATCAAGGTCAGAAACCTGTCTCCAACCAATTTTGTTGGCAGTGATCAGAGAGTCTACACAACGTCGGCACGTGGAAGAGTTTGAAGAAAATATTTTCACCACACCTTGGTCAATATGGGTGACACTTTCTATTCAGTCTGATGTGGGAAGAGATGTTCTTGCCTTTTTGATCGTATCAGCATAAGCTGGGATGGATGTCCAGTTATTGTGCAGTTTCTAATGTCTAACATTTGGACTAAAGAGCGAACGTCCCAGATGGCTTTGTGATAATGTGAGTGTCATCAATGGTCTCTGAGGTGCCATTAGCTGCGATAGTTCTAATAGAGCTCCTGCCTACATGACCTGAAATGCTCTGAGGGGTTCACCTCTTGGGGGACAAGGCAGTTCAGATAATGTTCCATGGACTCTACATTGTATATGAAGCATTGCAATATTGGGTCTCACGGGCACCACACCCCTGGTTCCCCATAAGTTCATTGGCTGCCTGGTACAGATCCTCTTGCTCTTCCTCAGATTCCTCTTCAGGATCCTCATTAGAGGATTGATGCCGTTCTCCAAGGTCATCCCCTGCTCTTATCTCCCCCTTCCCCTCCCTCTGTAGCTTGTAGAGAGGTTGTGGGGAACACAACACACCACTGCAATGAGGGAGACCCCTGCCGGTACATACTGCAGTGGTCCACCAGCCTGTTTGATGAAATGGGATCTCATTTTGAGCATAATGATGATCCCTGACGATTACATGGTTCCCGTTATAGCATTGTTCTGCCTCTGTTTGTGAGCTTCTCATGAATCCATGCACATTCTAATTGAGGTGCTGGAAGAGAATTGGAGCATTCTGACTGAGCCGTTTGGCTTAAGAACAGTAACCATTCCTGCACACCATTTTGTTGGCATGGTTACTGATGAGATGACCCCTTGCTGTAGCATGTTCTTCTTTGCACCCTTGACAGTGTTCAAGAATGGATGAGGAACTTCCCTCGGTGCAAAGAGGCAGATTGGTTTAGCGTCAGTTCATAGGGTAACATGGTACTCGGTGTTCAGTCTTCCCAAATCTGTAAATCATCGTGGAAATCCATCCCTGAAGGTGCTGCTGTAATGCTCATTAGCAACTTAATCAACTTTATAGATTAGCCTCAATTTTCAGCATGCCTCCCCGCTTAGTGCATAAGATTCTTGATTTTATATGACATACAGAGGCTAAATAACTTATCTATCTATACTTCAATTTTGCCAGGTGTTGGCTTATGACTTTCAGTGTAGTCCCACCTGGATCCTGTAAGTCAACGGATGAAGGCTGTAGTACAATGTACTTAAGCCACTTCATCAGATAAAACAAAATCTCTCGCCCCTGTGTCTAATTCAAACTCTGTAGGGTGTCCATCAGCTTCAAGTTTAATGTATTTATTTTCTGTTTCATTTACTTCTGAATTACTCCTCCGAGGCTGGTGTCCCTTCACCAAACTTAGATTTATTTACATAGTCAGCAGCGCTCTGACAGGTACTTCCTTGTAAGAAGTCTCACAACACCCAGGTTAAAGTCCAACAGGTTTATTTGGCAGCACGAGCCTTCAGAGCCCCAAGCCCCTTCTTCAGGTGAAGAAGATTTTTTTGTGAAGAAGATTCACCTGAAGAAGGGGCTTGGGGCTCTGAAGGCTAGTGCTGCCAAATAAACCTGTTGGACTTTAACCTGGTGTTGTGAGACTTCTTACTGTGCTTACCCCAGTCCAACGCCGGCATCTCCACATCACAGGTACTTCCTTGTACAGGGTAGAAACCCGAATTGCCAGTAACCCCGACATTCCACATTATATACACAGGCAGGGCTCCCTAACTGAGCAACCCATTACTGTCTTAATCAGGGAGCTCGTATTCTAAGAGGTCCACACCGTAGGCCTCATTAAAGTCATTACATCTTCCCCTGGGAAGGTTATTTCCTTTTTCTGTGGTTCTTCCACTTTCTATGTGTGGTTTGGCTTTAATATTTTTCCTTCTTTTTGCGGCTTGTCTATTTTAGATCAGCAAACAATTTTAAAATGTCCTATTTTTCCGCAATTGTGATGCTCTGTTCCCCCTACCGGGCATTCTTCCCGCTGCTGCAGGTTTTGCCAGCCACACTGAGAGGATTTCAAGATGGCAGCTTATGCTCTTTTCCCCCTTTTTGTGGGCTTCTGTTTTGGTGCAGTGTCCCTCATCTGGCCCACATCCTGAACAGCCTCACTCATCTGTTTCCATGGAGACCTGCCTAATCCACGAACAATGCTCTATTTTGCTTTCTGAGCTCAGTTTGTCTTGCAATTTGTACTGCCTGTCGAGCTTCATCAAAGGCCCCAATTACTCTGTGATCACAGATCAATTCTTCCCTTAATATCCCATAGTTGCAATTTTCTGCCAGGGGGTGGTGAATGTCTGAAACACTCTGCCCGGGGACGTGGTGGGAGCAGGTACGATAGTGGCATTTAATGGGTACCTAGACAAATTCATGAATAGGATGGGAATGGAAGGATAGGGAGTCCGTAAGTGCATACGGTTTTAGTTCAGGCAGGCATCATGATCGGCGCAGGCTTGGAGGGCCGAAGGGCCTGTTCCTGTGCTGTACTGTTCTTTGTTCTTTGTATAGATCATTAATGAATGAATCGATGTTGTCAGCTAGTCTATGTTTTCGCTTGCTCATTTTTTCCATTTCTATGATTAAATTTTTGTGAATGCTGAAAAATGAATCAAATGTTTGCAGGACTTCTTCAGAACAAGTCAATATCTCATTGACTCCATGCCTCACTATCACGTCATTGGTAATAACTCCAACTGCATTGAATAACATACTGACCCAATCCTTCTGTTCTTTTTGATACAACCCAGAAACAGTTCTATAGCTGGAAAACTTCTTTCCCCAGTTGTCACAGTGCTGAGCCTGTTTCAAGCCTTCAGTGCTCTGGAATGGTTCTTGGAGTGGTAGTGTGGATTCCATGCCACAATATAAGAGTGTTCGGCAGATTAAAGGTTAATATGGGACTAGAGAATGGACCGCACACAGTATGATGTACAAAGTCACATGATAATAGATTGTGGGGTAGGGTCTGGAAGGAGCCAGCACTCAGACAGCACCCATGTAGGGCTGTACCGTGGATAGTTAGGAATTACCAATAAACGGTTAATGTTCCACATTCAAGCCTTCAGACCTCTCTGTGGAACAGCAAACAACCTTTACAACACAAGCTTCTTTCTACCAGGCCCTAGAATGATGCTGCTTCACTGGTATTGCTTGTTGGTTCTGGTTTGTGCTCACTGCTCTGCGAGCTCTGGGATCTGTATCTCAGCTTGCATCTACTGCACCTACGATGCTCCAACGTTTTGGTGAGTTTTGAATCTGTTCCTTTTGTCCTTCTCTTAAGGGACTCTTGACTTTCCACGTCTGTGGCTGCTTCTTGGAGTTGTTTTTGTGTCTTTTTCTTGTTGTCAGCTGCCACTATGTTTCATCGTGTGTTCAGAGTCTAAATGGAGTCCTTTCGGGCTTGCCTACTTTCCCCACAAAAACTGCTTAAGGTTACCATGTATTAAAACCATAACTTTTTATTTACAGCTATTACACACATATTGGATCCTCTGCATGAGATTGGAACATCTTCCTCCAGATCTCGCTTACTCTGTCATGTGGTATTACATCATTATGCCATCAGAATCATGTGCTTCTGATGTTAACCCTTTAAATTAACTGTCCTTGACCAGCTTCCAACCTCTCCCTCCTTTCCTGATTCTTTCCTCACTGGAGGAGCTGCCTCCAAAGTGAAAAATCCCCATCGGAGCAGTCACCTCAGACTTCTTAGAATCTTAGAATCTTAGAAACCCTACGGCACAGAGAAAGGCCATTCGGCCCATCGAGTCTGCACCGACCACAATCCCACCCAGACCCTACCCCCATATCCCTACATATTTACCCACTAATCCCTCTAACCTACGCATCCCAGGACACTAAGGGCAATTTTAGCATGGCCAATCAACCTAACCCGCACATCTTTGGACTGTGGGGGGAAACCGGAGCACCCGGAGGAAACCCACGCAGACAGGGGGAGAATGTGCAAACTCCACACAGACAGTGACCCAAGCCGGGAATTGAACCCAGGTCCCTGGAGCTGTGAAGCAGCAGTGCTAACCACTGTGCTACCGTGCCGCCCCAACTTATCAGTTGAAATATTGCAAGGCTCACCCATAGCTGCAAGACATCCAAGGAATCCCTTCCGAATACTCCCACTGATCATAGAATCCTACAGTGCAAAAGGAGGCCATTTGGCCCATCGAGTCTGCACCGACCACAATCCCACCCGGCCCTATCCCCATAACCCCATGCATTTGCCCTAGCTAATCACCCTGACACTAAGGAGCAATTTAGCATGGTCAATGCACCTAACCCGCACATCTTTGGACTGTGGGAGGAAACTGGAGCACCCGGAGGAAACCCACGCAGACAGGGGGAGAACGTGCAGACCCCACACAGACAGTGACCCAAGCCGGGAATCGAACCCGGGTCCCTGGCGCTGTGAGGCAGCAGTGCTAACCACTGTGCCACCATGCCACCCCAAATGATGGCAGGTCACTGAAAGGTTGCTCAGAAAGCTAAGCTACTTTATCCCAAGCTATTGCCGCAGCCGCAAATGCTGCTGCCACCTTCTCGCCATTAAAGAAACACGCTGAATCTTTTCAAACACCTTGTACTACATTTATTCATCTGTTGAGATTAATATCTCCTCATTCAGCCAGCGCGCAAAACGTAAATTTAAACAACCAGTAAATTATGGGTTCATTGCCTTTCTAATTGGCTCGATAATTAATTAAACGCAAGCTGCGAGTGGGCTTTTGACTTTGGAGTATGTTTGCTTCCCGTAATAAGGCCAATTGACATCAGGGTCTTGCGTTTCCGATCTGACATCACGGAGTTACAGAGTTGTTATGGTGCAGAAGGAGGCCATTTGGCCCATTGTGTCTGCACTGGCTTTCCAAACAAATATCATGATAAGTGAAATTCCCCTGCCTTTTCCCTGTACCCCTGCACATTGTTTCTATTCAATGAATCATCTATTGCCCTCCTAAATGCCTCAATGGAACCTGCCTCCACCACCCTCCCAGGCGGCGCATTCCAGACCCAAACCACTTGCTGTGTGAAAAAGTTTTTTCTTGCATCACATTTGCTTCCTTTGCAGATCACTTTACATCTGTGCCCTCTCGCTCTTGATCCTTTTATGAGCGGGAACAGTTTCTCCCGATGTACTCTGTAAAGCCCCCTCATAATCTTGAACATCATGAGCTGTATTTCACAAATGGGCAGGATGGCCCACTAACGTGAGATAGTGGAGCACAAAATTCTCTTATTCTCCCAGAGGGAATTTTAATTTAGATAAAGTAGATACACAATAATCGTCAGATATTTGGCCTGGGCCCAGACACTTGACTAACATGTTGGCCAGATCTACAGGCCCAGTGAGAGATGAAAACTGGTCCTTGGGCCTTGTCAGCCTGAGCTGCTTGTACTTGTCACAAGGTTGCCACTGTTAGCTTGGTTAAGAGAAGTGGTCAATGTCCACCATCTGCCTCACTGGCAGCAGCTTTGAGCTGAGTCCCAGGAGAAAGGATTGAACTGAGATAAGAGGTGTAGGAGGGGGAAATTGTAATTCCTTTGGAGTCAGAGGGGGCACTCATACTTCACTTGGCTCCACAGGAATCTTTAAATGAACATTTGTTTTCAGTGTAACTTCTGTTGGCGGCTCCAAAGCTACTGTAAAACTGTGGGCAAACTTGACAACACCTGTCACATTCAGCACTGACTAATTTCTGGATGGTCCACAAACTGGGAACAGGCTCCTAACTTGCCTATTTAAGGACAGCAATGCCTGTTTTAAGCATTTGCTTTAAAGTTTATTTATGAGTCACAAGTAAGGCTTACATTAACACTGTAATGAAGTTACTGTGAAAATCCCCTAGTTGCCACACTCCGGCACCTGCTCGGGTACACTGAGGGAGAATTTAGCATGGCCAATGCACCTTTTAGATTGTGGGAGGAAACCGGAGCACCCAAAGGAAACCCATGCAGACATGGGGAGAATGTGTAAACTCCACACAGACAGTGACCCAAGCTGGGAATCAAAACCAGGTCCATGGTGCTGTGAAGCAGCAGTGCTAATCACTGTGCCACCGTGCCGCCCCCTTTACGCCTGCAAAGATTTAACAGTGTGACCAATGTCTGCGCCAGTTTGCACAGGGTATGCCCACTTATATTTCATTATGGCTTTTATCTCAATATGTGAAGATGCTGGTAAAGTGGGATTTTACGGCCTCTCTCGTCCCAAAACCATAAGGTCCCGCACGAGGTCAACGCACATCCCATTGTTCGCCTCGCCCGCTCCGATTCCTGTGGCGGGCAGGGCGGTAAAATTCCAGCCAATGTCTCTCGTAAGGGAGGGGCCCCCATGCTGGTTCCAATCGCATATAGCAGCTGGTGGAATTTAAATTCAATTAATTAAAAGATGGATTTGAAACCGATCTCAGTAATGATTACCATGAAATTATCACTGATTGTCATTAAAACCAAGCTGGTTCACTAATGGCCTTTAGGGAAGGAAATCTGCCGTCCTTAACTGGTCTGGCCTATGAAGACTTGTTCTCCAGAACTAGCTGTGCCCTTAGCCAAATATTTCAAGCACAGCTACAATACTGGCATTTACCCTGAAATATGGTAAGTAAGATGTGCATCACCAAAGTACCAGGCAATGACAATCACCAAGAAGAGAGAATCCAACCATCTCCCCATGACATTCAATAGCATGAGCATCATTGATTCCCCGCTATCAACATCCTGAGGGCTTCCATTGACCAGAAACTGAACTGAACTAGCCACTGTGGTTACAAGAGCAACTCAGAGGCTGGGAACACAATTCTTGACTCCTCAAAGCCAGTCCACCATCTACAAGGCACAAGTCAGGAGTGTAATGGAATACTCCCCACTTGCCTGGATGGGTGCAGCTCCAACAACACACAAGGAGCTTGACACCATCCAAGACAAAGCAGCCCACTCGATTGGCACCCCATCCACCAACCTCAACACTCACTCGCACCACCACCCAGGTAGCAGTGTGTACCATCTACAAGACGCACTGCAGGAACTCATCAAGGTTCCTTAGACAGCACCCAACAAACACACGGGGGTGAATTTTCCTGTTCCGCCCACCATGGGAATCGGAGCGGGCGAGGGGCAGTCCATGGAAATGTCCGTTGACCTCGGACGGGATTTTCCGGTTTCGGGGCGAGTGCAGCCGGAAAATCCCGCCTGCGATTTCTACCATCCAGAAGGACATGGGCAGCAGATGTGTTGGAACAACACCACTTGCAAGTTTACCTCCAAATCTCACACCATCCACACCATGGCAATAAAAGTGCGAGCCTGGCCACCAACATCCATGGTAGCGTGAAATGGAATGCAACCCAGAACATTTTGCTAGCACGTGGATTGTTAATGGACGTGCTCATTCTCAACCCGCATTCACAACGATGTTGCTTTGGATACTTGATGATTGATATTATGAATTGCACCCTGAGCTGTGAGTACACCTGTGAATGTATCCACTGGCTGCAAATTCCAAGATTCTTTTACACAACTTCATAAAAAGGACCTACTTTTCATGAATGCTTGCTTTGTCTACCTTTTGATCTTAACTTGCTAACAGCAGTTTTCACCGTCACAACAAGGCGTAGATATCTGAGCTGGAAACCTCTAATGGGAGCTTAAAGAGCAAATACAATTATGCCTTGAGGCAACTGCTACTTACAGTGGGCTCAACTAATACGGTTGTTTTTGTTAGGCGAGGAATGTTATCAGTAACGAAAACCAGCAAAATAGAAATGTGGTTATATTTGGCACTAAAGCACTTTTCATTGACCCCTGGCAAGCAGTCTATGAGCCGAGTAAATCATATTTAATCTCATTGGTTGTGTTTGCATTTTTCTTGTTGCAGGTATAAGCAGGCACGAGCACCATCACGACTGAGCGTACAAGCATGGAAAGCAGAAAAGGAACAAAAAGTGAAAAGCAAAAGTGGAAGTCCTCCAAATCTTCTCGGAATGCCAACACTTCCAACACCTTTATGAAATGAACTCAACAAGTCTTAAAATGCAAATAAAAATGTGAAAAGTGTTCGACAGAAAACCAATCATGACTTGAAGATGTATAATTTTATAGTTTCACAAATGATTTCCTCGCACAGAAATTAGTTTCGGTGATGCTACACAGATGGCTCGATAATGCACGGATATCCCATTCTTCGCTCAGCTTTTTAATGCAAGCGTTAGCCTGTTTATTTTTAAGTAATCAATCTCCCATGGCACTGGGGAGTCGAGAAGCAAGGACAGTCTTCAGCTGAAGCAGGACAAGAGGACAGGGTTCATTGGACCAGGGTGTACAGGTGCAATGCAGTCCCTATTTTGAATGCTCTGTTCTTCTGTTAATGTTTTGATTGTACGTTATTAGTTATGGCAAACAGCAACACATCTGGCAATTGGTGAAGCAGAGATGTGGAGTCAGTTGAAGCCTCAGCGTTTCGCTGCATTGGGGGAGTTGCAGCATACAAAATTGAAAGGCTAAAGTGCCAGCACTGGTCGGACTTTACTACATGACACTTACATGGGTAATTTTTGTTATAAATAGGACACAGAAATTTATAATGGAAAGAGATGACGCAAAAGTGCAACTGAAATGTGTCGAGAAATAAAGTTTTTCAGATAGGACGGGTAAGATTGTATTATACTATAGATAGGTCAATGCCTTTGCTGAATTAAAGGAATGTCATGTTACCAATGCTCATATTGTCAAGCGTTTTCCAGGTTCTGGTAATTTATTGCTGTATATAATCAAAAAAATGGTAAGAAGAACCTGATTTGTCAACAATATATAAAGCAAGCACAGCTTAAATTTGTATTTCGTACCTTTATTGAACATCTAACAAATAGATCTTTCAAAATGCTGGAAGTAAGCCAGCATGAAGAGTGCAGCTGGCCACAGAGGGTGGAGTTTTCCCGTCCCGCCCACCACATGAATCGTAGTGGGCGGGATACGGACCATGCAAAGATCCGTTGACATTCTGGTGGGATTTTCCAGCCTTGGGGGCGAGCGTGGCTGGAAAATAAAGTTTATTTATTAGTCACAAGTAAGGCTTACATTAACACTGCAATGAAGTGACTGTGAAATTCCCCCAGTTGCCACACTCCGGCGCCTGTTCGGGTCAATGTAACTAACTAGCACGGCTTTCAGACTGTGGGAGGAAACCGGAGCACCCGGAGGAAACCCACACAGAAATGGGGAGAACTTGCAAACTCCACACAGACAGTGACCCAAGTCAGGAATTGAACCCAGATCCCTGGCGCTGTGAGGCAGCAGTGCTAACCACTGTGCCGCCCTCAGAGCATGACCTTGAGAATTTGGTGAACGAGAGGGGCTTTAATAGTTAATTTTAAGGGTTGATTTCTTTCTAAAATCTAGTCTACTTTGCATTTCACATTTGCCTCGTCTCTGTAAGATTTCAGCTAGGTAAATGAAGGGAGCAGCTGGTCACTGAGAGCACCTGGACACTGTGTGACCTTGGGATTTTGGTGACTGAGGGGATTTGGTGCAGTTGTTGCTGTTCACTTTACCTCATCATGAAAGGGCGCAAGGCCAGTGGGCCAGGAGACTTCATGAAGAGTTAGCTTAACTGTGGCCCCAGAGGAGATTGGTGAGTTCTGAAAACATCAAGAGCAACATTCTGGGAAGCAGGTTAGTGAATATCTTTCTCATTTACCTTTCAATGCTCAATTAACTTTAGTAATTGTAAGGTTTTATCAATAGTAGAAGGTTACTAATAGTATTGAATCTCATTAGATTGACTGGTGAGTACTTCTTAATAATTTTAACTGAGGAATTTCAATCAGGATAAATAGGATATTTACTGAAACGATTACATCTGTAAAGTGGCAATTGGAGTTGGATTGCTGTGACCCTCGACATGTTTTACCTCGAAATCCAGCCATTCTTTTTTCACCTGACTTTCCAACTCAGGCTGGGTGAGAACAGTGCAAGCAGAGCCCCGAGACCCTCTGTCAAGAGAAGCTGAGTTGGAGGTAAGGAGGGCATGGACCTTTTTTTTAACAACAGTAGTTGCCACTGGGGAGACCAGTCTGGAGAGTTGGAGAGGAGAGTTGGACAGGTTGAAGGGCGGTTGAGGGGTCCCGGGGTGGGGGTCTTGTCAGGCGGCACTTGGGAGGAAGAATGGGCAGTTAGGACATCCTATGGTGAGTCAGGGAGTAGTCGGGGCTGTTTTGGGAGTATGAGGCTTAGTTAGAGGGTCCCATCGGGTATCAAGGTGTGGGAGTTAGTGGGGGGGCTGGAGAATAGTCACGGTGTGGGGGCAGTCCAAGGGGGCAGGGTCAGTGTGGGCCAGTACTATAGTTATTGGGAAGTTCAAAGTGTTTTTTATTTTTTTTTTGGGTAACGGCTAATGTGAGACAGTGGGAACAATTTGAAATTTGGGATTTCTATCATAGTTTTGGATGGTTCCTATTGCTGGACAAATACCCAACAGAGGTTTGAACTACCCGAGCAATTTCTGGCAATCCTTAGCTGGGGACGTCTGTGGAGGTGGGATCTTCCAGTGCATCTTTGGGGTATCCCACAGTTGGGACATCCCAGAAATCAGAAGTTATTGGTCATTAAGCACAGGCAGGACTAAAAAAACGAATTAAAATTTAATCAGTAAAAATATTTAATTAAAGGCAGATACATGATAGTGCAGGTGATGTATAGCAGCTGCAGAATGTGGGGTCTTTATAAAAATGCATTTGTGGGGTGTGGGTGTCGCTGGCGAGGCCAGTATTAGTTGCTCATCTCTAATTGCCCTTGATTAGGTGGTGGGTGAGCTGCTTTCTTGAACTGCTGCAGTTCCTGTGGTGTAGCTACAGCCACTGTGCTGTTTGGGAGGGGGTTCCAGGATTTGACCCACCTGTGTGACCAAGTCTGTAGTAAATGTCTGCAACTGGAGGAACCTCAGGCTGGAGGCCAAGCTGCAGACATTGCTATGCTTAAGGGGGTAGGAGAGTTACCTGGGCACTTTATTCCAGGAGGTGGTCGCACCCCTTAGGATAGGGCTGGCTGTTGTGGTCTGTGATCAGGGACAGGACAGCGTGACTGCCAGGGAGGCAGGGAAGGGGATCAGGAAGGTAGAATTGAGGAGTCTAAGCCTTTGCAATTTTCCAACAGGTTTGAGGTTTTTGCAGCTTGTACAGGCACAACAAGGCCAGCAGCTTGGATGAGTGTATTCCTTGGTATAAGAATCCACTAAAGCTGGGGAAATTAATTGTAAGGGGCAACATAGTCAGGGGATAAACACAGTTCTCTGTAACCAAGGGCGAGATGCCAGAAGGCTCTGTTGCCTACCTGGTGCCAGGGTCTGGGCATGATGCTCTGGAATGGAGAAGAGCTTTCAGGGAGAGGGGGAGGAGTCGGTTGTTGTGGTCCACGTAGGTAGCAAAGACACAGTGGGGCTAGGATTCGAGATTCTGCTTATCACAGAACCACAGATTTGTTCCAGCTCAGAAGGAGGCCATTTATATCTGCACTGGCTCTCCAAACGAACACTATAGTGCAATTCCCCTGCCTTTTCCCTATACCCCTGCATATTGTTCTGTTCAAGTCATCATCTAACGCCCTCTGGAATGACCACCTTGACATTTCCAGCCAGAGCATTCCAGACCCGAACCGCTCGTTGTGTGAGAGTGCAGGAATTAAAGTAAAAAGCAGAACCTCAAAGATAACAATCTCTTGCTCACCCTGCCTAACAGCACTGTGGGTGTACCAACCCTACAGGGATGACAGCGTTTCAAGAAGGCAGCTCACCACCACCTTCTCAGGAGCAACTAGGAATGGCAATAAATGTTGGCCTAGCTAGTGACACTCAT
The DNA here is from genome assembly GCF_964213995.1 of Mustelus asterias. Taxonomy (NCBI): domain Eukaryota; kingdom Metazoa; phylum Chordata; class Chondrichthyes; order Carcharhiniformes; family Triakidae; genus Mustelus; species Mustelus asterias. Next base: position 120,677,197 of record NC_135806.1, on the reverse strand, counting down.
TTCCCATAAATGAATTTTTAAAAAGCCACATCTGTCTCATGGTAATTAGATAGCTGTTTACTTGTATTTGTGCCCTTAATTCACCTAGTTTGTTGTGAATGCCACATAAACATAGAATAAAAACTAGAAGCAGGAGTAAGCTATTTGGCCCATCGAGCCTGCTCCGCCGCCATTCATTTTGAGCATCGAATTCAATATCGTGATTCTCCCCCCCGCCCCCCCCCCCCCCCCCCCCCCCCCCACTTCTTCCCATATCCCTTGATCCCTTTAGCCCTAAGAGCTATATCTAATTTCTTCTTGAAATCAGACAATGTTTTGGCCTCAACTACATTCTGTGGTAGTGAATTCCACACATCCACCACCCTCTGGGTGAAGAAATTTCTCCTCACCTCAGTTCGAAAAGGTTTACCCCTTATCCTTAAACTATGACCCCTCGTTCTGGACTCCCCCACCATTGGGAACATTCTTTCTGAATCTACCCTGTCTAATCCTGTTAAAATTTTATAAGTGTCTTTGAAATCCCCCCTCACTCTTCTAAACTCCAGTGAATATAATCCTAACCGACTTAGTCTCTCCTCATATGACATACCTGCCATCCCAGGAATCAGCCTGGTAAACCTTCGCTGTACTCCCTCTATAGCAAGGACTCCTTCCTTCGATAAAGACACCAAAGCTGTGCACAATACTCCAGGTGTGGCCTCAACAACGCCCCATATAATTGCAGCAAAACTTCCCGATTCCTATACTCAAATCCTCTCGCGATGAAGGCCAACATACTATCTGCCTTCTTTGCAGCCTGATGTGCGATTGATCCACACGGGAGACAAGGTCGTACCCGGGAATAAAGGCTTTTATTCACAACAAGAATAGAGCACACTGCTTAACAATACTATCCCAGACTAAGGGCTACTAGGAAGTAGCAGTGACCTTTATACCCCTGTAAGAAGGCGGGGCCAAATGGAGTGTACCACAGAACAATGCTAACAGGTGGAACACCCCAACCCTAACCCCAACAGCAACAAGAATAACATATGTACAAGTACCCATAGTGGTAACCATCTATGGTTCACCACACAGCCTGCTATACCTGTGCACTTACTTTGAGTAACTGATGCATGAGGACTCCAAGGTCTCGTTGAGTATCCACGAGTCTCAATTTACACCCATTCAAATAATAATCTGTCTTATTATTGCTACCAAAGTGGATAACCTCACATTTATCCACATTATACTGCATCTGCCATGCCCACGCCCACACACTCAGCCTGTCCAAATCACACCGAAGCATCTCTGCATCCTCCTCACAGCTCACCCTCCCACACACCTTTGTATCATCTGCAAATCTGGAGATAATACATTCAGTTCCCTCTTCCAAATCATTAATATATAATGTGAACAGTTGGGCTCCTAGCACAGATCCCTGCAGAACCCCACTAGTCACTGACTGCAAATCAGAAAAAGACCTATTTATGCCAACTCTTTTCTTCCTATCTGCTAAGCAGCTTTCTATCCATCTCAAGACATTACCTGCAATCCCATGTGCTTTAACTTTACACAATAGCCTGTTATATGAGACCTTATCGAAAGCGTTCTGAAAGTCTAAATAAACAACAACCACTGGTTCTCCTCAATCCACTCTACTAGTTACATCCTCAAAAAATACCAATAGTTTCATCAAGCATGATTTCCCTTTTGTAAATCCATGCTGACTGTGTCTGATTATACCACTGTCTTCCAAATGCCGAGTTATGAAATCCTTGATAATGGACTCCAGCAACTTCCCCAGTTAGGCTCACTGGTCTATGGTTCCCTGTTTTCTCTCTACCTCCCTTTTTGAATAGCGGGCTTACATTAGCTACCTCCAATCTTTTTAGAAATCATAGAAACCCTACAGTACAGAAAGAGGCCATTCGGCCCATCGAGTCTGCAGCGACCACAATCCCACCCAGGCCCCACCCTCATATCCCTACACATTTTACCCACCAATCCCTCTAATCTACGCATCCCAGGACACTAAGGGGCAATTTTTTTTAGCATGGCCAATCAACCTAACCCGCACATCTTTGGACTGTGGGAGGAAACCGGAGCACCCGGAGGAAACCCACGCAGACACGAGGAGAATGTGCAAACTCCACACAGACAGTGACCCAAGCCGGGAATCGAACCCAGGTCCCTGGAGCTGTGAGGCAGCAGTGCTAACCACTGTGTCACCGTGCCGCCCCTGTAGGAACTACCCTGTAGGAATCTGTAGGAACTATTCCGGAGTCCAAAGAATTTTGGAAAATAGCCACCAGTGGATCTATTATTTCCAGGGCCACTTCCTTAAGTATTCTGGGATGAAGATTATCAGGACCTGGGGATTTATCCACCTTCAATCACATCAATTTCCCCAAAACCATTTCTCTGCTAATGCTCATTTCCTTCAGCTCCTCACTAAAACTCTCAGCACCTCTGGCACATTATTCTTGTCTTCCTTTGTGAAGACTGAAGCAAAGCTCAAATTGAATTCCTCAGCCATTCCTGCCTTTCTGTCTTTTTATCGTCTGAAGGTTGTAAACTCTGCTTGATTTGATTTATTATTGTCACATGTATTAGCATACAGTGAAACGTGTTGTTTCTTGCATGGTATACAGACAGACATGGTATACATACCATTCATAGAGAAGGAAACTAGAGACTGCAAAATGTAGTGTTACAGTGTTACTAGGGTGGAGCGAAAGATCAACTTAATGCTGAATCGTCACTTATAGGGCTCAGTTTAATGGTGTCCGCTATGAAAATAATGAGTTTAAAATGTGGTTACTTTTGGGTGTCCAAGGGAGTGGATGTTCAAGAATTCACCAGAAAAAAACTGTCTGCACATGTACCAAGAACAGTACAGCACAGGAAACAGGCCCTTCGGCCCTCCAGGCCTGCGCCGCTCCTTGGTCCAACTAGACCAATCGTTTGTATCCCTCCATTCCCAGGCTGCTCATGTGACTATCCAGGTAAGTCTTAAACGATGTCAGCGTGCCTGCCTCCACCACCCTACTTGGCAGCGCATTCCAGGCCCCCACCACCCTCTGTGTAAAAAACGTCCCTCTGATATCTGAGTTATACCAGTTCCAAACAAGGAGCCTTTGGTGGGAATTTTCTTGTCCCGCCCACCACAGGAATCATAGTGGCCGGGAGACGGAGCATGCAAAGATCCCTTGATCTCGGGCGGGATTTACCGGTTTTGGGGTGAGCACGGCCAGAAAATCCCGCCCTCTGTGTCCAGCTGGTGACTCTTCATTGGTTTATGTAAAGAAATGTTGAGAAATTGAATTATCTTCTTGCGTTTGTATTGAGATCTTTCAATCTTTTTTTGTCTGGTGTAATATAGTTCATTTTTCTTATCTTAATAAATATTTTATTCTTCATGTTAAAAAGTTAATCAATGGACTCCTGTGAATTTGTTCAGTAACTTTTTCCACGGTTTCTACAAAAATTACGATCTATCTGGGATCTGCTGTGCCCAGTAGAAACCATAGGAACCATAGAAAATTACAGCTCAGAAACAGGCCTTTTGGCCCTTCTTGTCTGTGCCGAACCATTTTATGCCTAGTCCCACTGACCTGCACTTGGACCATATCCCTCCACACCCCTCTCATCCATGAACCCGTCCCAGGTTTTTCTTAAATGTTAAAAGTGACCCCGCATTTACCACTTTATCCGACAGCTCATTCCACACTCCCACCACTCTCTGCGTGAAGAAGCCCCCCCTAATATTCCCTTTAAACTTTTCTCCTTTCACCTTTAACCCATGCCCTCTGGATTTTTTCTCCCCTAGCCTCAGCGGAAAAAGCCTGCTTGCATTCACTCTATCTATACCCATCAAAATCTTATACTCCTCTATCAAATCTCCCCTCAATCTTCTACGCTCCAGGGAATAAAGTCCCAACCTATTCAATCTCTCTCTGTAACTCAGCTTCTCAAGTCCCGGCAACATCCTTGTGAACCTTCTCTGCACTCTTTCAACCTTATTTACATCCTTCCTGTAACTAGGTGACCAAAACTGTACACAATACTCCAAATTCGGCCTCACCAATGCCTTATATAACCTTACCATAACACTCCAACTTTTATACTCGATACTCCGATTTATAAAGGCCAATGTACCAAAGGCACTCTTTACGACCCTATCCACCTGTGACGTCACTTTTAGGGAATTCTGTACCTGTATTCCCAGATCCCTCTGTTCAACTGCACTCTTCAGAGTCCTACCATTTACCCTGTACGTTCTACTTTGATTTGTCCTTCCAAAGTGCAATATCTCACACTTGTCTGCATTAAATTCCATTTGCCATTTTTCAGCCCATTTTTCTAGTTGGTCCAAATCCCTCTGCAAGCTTTGAAAACCTTCCTCACTGTCCACTACACCTCCAATCTTTGTATCATCAGCAAACTTGCTGATCCAATTTACCACATTATCATCCAGATCATTGATATAGATGACAAACAACAATGGACCCAACACCGATCCCTGCGGCACACCACTAGTCACAGGCCTCCACTCAGAGAAGCAATCCTCCACAACCACTCTCTGGCTTCTTCCATTGAGCCAGTGTCTTATCCAATTTACTACCTCCCCATGTATACCTAGCGACTGAACCTTCCTAACTAACCTCCCATGAGGGACCTTGTCAAAGGCCTTGCTGAAATCCAGGTAGACAACATCCACCGCCTTCCCTTCATCCACTTTCCTGGTAACCTCCTCGAAAAACTCTAATAGATTGGTCAAACATGACCTACCACGCACAAAGCCATGTTGACTCTCCCTAATAAGTCCCTGTCTATCCAAATATTTGTAGATCCTATCCCTTATCACACCTTCCAATAACTTGCCCACCACCGACGTCAAACTTACTGGCCGATAATTTCCCGGATTTCTTTTGGAACCTTTTTTAAACAACGGAACAACATGAGCCACCCTCCAATCATCCGGCACCTCCCCCGTGAATACTGACATTTTAAATATGTCTGCCAGGGCCCCTGCAAGTTCAACACTAGCTTCCCTCAAGGTCCGTGGGAATACCCTGTCCGGTCCTGGGGATTTATCCACTCTGATTTGCCTGAAGACAGCGAGCACCTCCTCCCCTTTAATCTGTAAAGGTTCCATGGCCTCCCTACCAGTTTGCCCTATTTCCGTAGACTCCATGCCCGTTTCCTCAGTAAATACGGATGCAAAAAAACCATTTAGTATCTCCCCCATCTCTTTTGGTTCCATACACAGTGTACCACTCTGGTCTTCAAGAGGACCAATTTTATCCCTCACTATCCTTTTGCTCCTAACATACCTATAGAAGCTCTTTGGATTTTCCTTCACTCTGTCTGCCAAAGCAACCTCATGTCTTCTTTTAGCCCTCCTGATTTCCCTCTTAAGTAGCTTCTTGCACTTTTTATACTCCTCGAGCATCTGATCTGTTCCTTGCTGCCTGTACATTTCATACAACTCTCTCTTCCTCTTAATCAGTGTTACAATCTCCCTCGAGAACCAAGGTTCCTTATTCCTATTTACTTTGCCTTTAATCCTGACAGGAACATACAAACTCTGCACTCTCAAAATTTCTCCTTTGAAGGCCTCCCACTTTCCATTTACATCCTTACCAGAGTAGTACCAGCAACTGGGATTATAAAAACGTGGGGGCTCGTCCAGGATCAAAAATCCTTCAAGTTAAGTGAAGTCAGTGAATCCTTAAACTTGTACTTGGATGTACCGAGCATAGAATATTACTCTAGCTGGAATTCAACAATGGCTTTAACTATTGCTAAGATAGTGGGGTGGCACAATGGCACAGTGGCACAGTGGCACAGGGGATAGCTCTGCTGCCTCTCAGCACCAGGGGCCCAGGTTCGATTCCCGGCTTGGGTCACTGTGCGGCGTTTGCACATTCTCCCTGCGTCTGCATGGGTTTCCTCCGGGTGCTCGGGATTTCTCACACAGTCCAAAGATGTGCGGGTTAGGTTAATTGGCCATGCTAAATTGACCCCAGTGTCAGGAGGATTAGCAGGTTAAATATGTGGGGTTATGGGGATAGGGCCTGGGTGGGATTGTGGTCGGTGCAGACTCGATGGGCTGAATGGCCTCCTTCGGCACTGTGGGGATTCTAAGACCTTTCTGTGAGTGGAAGATATAACAGTAATGTGTTTCAATTCCTTAGACAAGGCTGCACCAGGAGAATTGCATGTGAAAAAATGTGATTTAAATTGCAAACTTTGGAGGTTCCGACAAGGTTGCCCTGAGAAAGTTAGAAGAATTAAAATCTCTTCTCACCTCAGGATCACTGTTGTAATGACCCAGACTGACCCTCTCCACCCCGGCCCCACATGACTCACGCAACACTCCTGACCCATCACAGAACTCCACTCACAAACCCCTCACACTCTGACTAATCACCCCTCCACTGATAATCCTCTCCCCCATGGGAATTCCCCCTGCCACCGACTAACCCCCTCAATCCCCACACCCCCTCCAAGGTCAGACCCCCCCACCACAATCCCTCCCATTCCAATCATCTTCCCTCGATTTAAGGTGCGAGCGGCAAAGTTTAAAGGAGATGTACGAGGCAAGTGGGTGCCTGGATCTCGCTGCCGGGGGAGGTAGTGGAAGCAGATACGATAGTGACTTTTAAGGGGCATCTGGACAAATAAATGAATAGGATGGGAATAGAGGGATATGGTCCCCGGAAGGGTGGAGGGTTTTAGCTCACATGGGCAGCATGGTCGGTGCAGGCTTGGCGGGCTGTAGGGCCTGTTCCTGTGCTGCAATGTTCTTTGGTCTTTAACCCGCACACAACCTCTGATCCACAAATCCCCGGATGCCCCCACATTCCAAAGTCTGACCAACCCACTCCCTTACACCCTCAAACTCACACCCTTCAGAAGTCTGAAGCCCAACCTTCTCAACCTCCAATTCCCCCCCAACTCACTGCCCAAGATCCAACCCCTCCACCCGATGTCCGGCTCCCCCACTTTCTACCCAAGTCTGACCCAACATACTTCAATTGAAGATTGATGACATCATTGGAGAACTGGTTTTGTGAAATTTGCTGCTGGTGATTTCAATGAACTGGATTCATCCGTATACAACAGGAGACAAGACTTGCTGAAAAGTTATTTCTAAAGGTGCTGGTATTTTGCTGACATATTCTTGAAAACAGAAACACCATCAGCTACTTTCTTCAATATTAACTCCCCTTTATATTTAAAGCATTCAAAAGACTTAAGCAGAAATAGCAAAATCAATTGTCTTTATAAATCATGGCATAGATTACAAAAGCAGACAGGTCATGTTGGAGTTGTATAGAACTTTGGTGAAGCCTCAGCTGGAGAACTGTGTGCAGTTCTGGTCACCACATTATAGGAAGGATGTGATTGCACTGGAGTGGGTGCAGAGCAGATTCACCAGGATGCTGTCTGGGATTTAAGTTATGAGGAGAGGTTGGATAGGCTTGGGTTGTTTTTGCTGGAGCAGAGAAGACTGAGGGGTGACCTGATCGAGGTGTACAAGATTATGGGAGACATGAACAGAACGGATAGGGAGCAGCTGTTCCCCTTTGTTGAAGGTTGAGTCACGAGGGGACATAGGTTCAAAGTGAGGGGCAGGAAGTTTAGGGGGATGTGAGGAAAAACTGGTTTTACCCAAAGTGATGGTCTGGAATGCACTGCCTGGGAGGGTGGCAGAGGCAGGTTGTCTCACATCCTTTAAAAAGCACCTGGATGAGCACTTGGCACATCATAACATTCAGAGCTATGGGCCAAAAGCTGGTAAATGGGATTAGGTGGAAGGTCAGGTATTTCTCACATGTCGGTGCAGAATCAATGGGCTGAAGGACCTCTGCTGCACCTTATGATTCTATGATTTTATTCTAAACTAAAGTTGACTTTTTTTTTAATAAATGATACTGATCGTGAAACATCCTAGTGAAACAAAACATGGTGGGCTGTGGTGGTGAATGGCTTCAACACTATCTTTTCACTTTGGAGGACTGGTTATGAATATGAATACTGGACCAGGAGCCAGTGGGCGGCACGGTGGCACAGTGGCTAGCACTGCTGCCTCACAGCGACAAGGACCCGAGTTCGATTCCCGGTTTGGGTCACTGTCTGTGCGGAGTCTGCACGTTCTCCCCATGTCTGCGTGGGTTTCCTCCAAGTGCTCTGGTTTCCTCCCACAGTCCGAAAGACGTGCTGGTTAGGTGCATTGATCATGCTAAATTCTCCCTCAGTGTACCCGAACAGGTGCTGGAGTGTGGCGACTAGGGGGATTTTCACAGTAACTTCATTGCAGTGTGAATGTAAGCCTACTTGTGACACTAATCAATAAACCTTTAAAGTATTGGCCAGTGAATGCAGGAGGATGGTGAACGGGGCTTGGTGCAAGTTAGGATGAGACCAGCAGGTATTTTGGATGAGCTCAACATTCTGTCTGGTGAGAAATAAGAAGGCAGTCAGCAGGGTAGCACAATTGTCAAGTCTAGAGATAACAAAGGCATGGTTCCAACAGTCGATGAATGAGGCAAGGCAGAGTCGGACTGAGGTGGACGAAATCCCTTGAGGTGACTGCAAGGATACATGTTTAGAAGCTGACATGATGATCAGACATATCACCAAGGTTGTGAAATGTCTATTGCAGCCTCAGACAGTTGCTGTGGAGAGACTGGAGATGGTGGCGAGGGAATGCAGATTATGGTGGGAACCATGGATTACATGCAGCACAAAAGTAGGCCATTCGGCCCAACAAATCCATGCTGTTCTTTATGATGGATTCAAATGCCCTTCCATCTTTCCTCAGCTAAAGCTACCTAGATAATCCTCTATTCAATTCTCCCTCATTAACTTATCTCGCTTCCCCTAAATGCATCTATACTACTTCCTTCAACCATTCCTTGTAGCAGCGAGTTCCATATTCTCATCTCTCTCTAAGTAAAGACGTTTCTTCTGAATTCCCAATCTGAGAACTGGATTCAATTTGAATTGGTTTTTGGAGCAAGCAAGGAGATGGATTAAGGGTTCGCCCGATCCGCACTGGCTTTGTAACTCTGAGAAAGGAGTAAAATATCCGTGCAGAGTTATTGGGCATAATTGGCTCATTTGTGAAAATAAAGACTGAGCCCAGAGAATCCCCCTCCATCCCCACTGATTTTTGGCCTTTCTCTAAACTTGCTGATCTGCCATGAAACCTGACACTGGCAAGACTGGAAAATTCCATCTTTAGCAATCCCCAGAATATAGGTTCCACTCTGATAAGCACTAACTTTGTTTTCATTGTTCCTGCTACCCATCATTGGACGCAATGGAAACCTATAGATCCCATGGTCAGTGTCACTGGATGCTGTTAAGTCTCACATTTTCCTCATAGAATTGAGCACGAAGAATTTTGGTCTATCAGAGATTGGGCCATCATTGACAATGCAGCCAAATCATAGAATCTCTACAATGCAGAAGGAGGCCATTCGGCCCATTGAGTCTGCACCGGCCATAAACTTACCCAGGTCCTATTTCCATAACCTCACATATTTACCCCGCCAATCCCCTGACAGTAGAGTCAATTTAGCATGACCAATCAACCTAACCCGCACATTTTTGGAGTGTGGGAAGAAACTGGAGCACCCGGAGGAATCCCACGCAGACATAGGGAGAATGTGCAAACTCCACACAGACAGTGACCCGAGGCTGGAATTGAACCCGGGTCCCTGGCACTGTGAGGCAGCAGTGCTAACCACTGTGCCACTGTGCCGCCCCATGGAAATGTTCTCCTTTGAACCATAACATAGGGATGGGGGTTATTTAAAGAGTTTTTGCAAAGTGCTGTTGCTAACTGTTAGCCATTTACGAAACCTCAATAGCAGGGAGCCAACAATTTGTGCTTGATGCGCGATATAACTCACGAGGCTAGAGATGCTCGAGGAAATAAAGGCTTTTATTGACTACTACAATAGAGCTACCATATATAATACATGATCCCGGACTGAAGGGTCCCAGACAGAGCAGTGACCTTTATACCTCTCCCAGGAGGCGGAGCCCGACTGGGATGTACCATAATAACTATATTACAGGTAGAACAGCCCAACCCTAACCCCAACAGTAACATGTAGAACAACCCAACCCTAACCCCAACAGCAACATATATACAGACTCATAGTACTGGCCAGACCCTGGCTCAGTACTACCTGGTGGGAACCAACGATGGTTCACCACAGTGCTTTCCTTCCCACTGGGCTGGGTTCAATGTAGCATTGCATGTGTCTAACATCAGATGTCATTTGGCCTTTTACAAGGCCAAATTTTACTAAATCTAATCGGATTCACAAAAGTTTTCGATGCAGTTGTTTGAACAACCGCGAGGCATATGTCTCTTTCAATCAAGCTAAAGTCCAACAGGTTTATTTGGTAGCACGAGCTTTCAGAGCGCTGCCCCTTCATTAGGCAGCGCTCCGAAAGCTCATGCTACCAAATAAACCTGTTGGACTTTAACCTGGTGTTGTGAGACTACTTATTGTGCCCACCCCAGTCCAACGCCGGCAACTCCACATCTTTCAATCAAGTTTATTTTCCCAAAGTGTCGTCAGAAGCATTGTTTTTACAAAGTATGAATCCTATTGTAAAAATACAATAAATTATATCTTGAAATGTCATCATTTATTTCAAGCTAAATCTATATCCTACTAAAGTCACCAGATTGTCAGCTGCTTTTTTCACTCACATGTTTTAAGCGTGATTCCAAAATATTGGACTGTATTTGGACACAAGTGGAAGCAGCAGAGAATAAAGCAAGTCCGATAAACATTTGCAATAACGGATATCAGTGTGTCGTACATGGCTTATGATGTTTTTTTGAAGATTTTACGGTATGTTTTTGCAGTTGTCCTGAGGGAGTATTAATTTGTGTAGTTAATATCAAATATAGCTCTCCATAAAATATGACGACCATTTTTCAAAGTGAGCTTCTGTTAGCTTTACAACAGTGAAAACAAAATGTGGTTTCTAAATGTGTCGCCAGCTTATGAGATGTGATGCACATTCTTACTGGGAGTAACGGTGATAACTTCCTGGCACAAACCTATTAGAAAGCTGAATTAATCAGTTTCACTGTTTCCACAGAAAACACGTTTAAAACTAAAGCAGCCACTGCACAGGGGGAAAAAAGAAAATGCAATGTTACACTGCAGCAACTGTTTTCCTGGGAGAATGGGGACCATATCAGAGGAATGTGTTCTTTTTCCTATCTGTCACCAATATTCCGAATGGCTATCTGGCTATGTATATGGTGTTTCTGGCAGATACCCTGGAGCACCACTGTCGCCTGCCTAACTCTTCAAACACGATGACTGGAGAAACTTCCTTTACTAATCAGAGTTTACTGCTGCCCGTGAGGTGGATAGTGAACAAGTGAATGCCCAGTGAACGCACCAGGTACAGAAGTCAAATGGCAGATGGTTTAAGTGACACAACCCATGGAACAGAGGCCTGTGTGGATGGCTGGGTGCACAGCACAGACAGATGCATCTCTACCATTGTGGCTGAGGTAAGAAACTTCCATTGTATGCGTCAATACTTGATTTGATTTATTATTGTCTCATGTATTAACATACAGTGAAAAGTATTGTTTCTTGCGTGCTATACAAACAAAACAAAACGTTCATAGAGAAGGAAACAAGAGAATGCAGAATGTAGTGTTATAGTCCAAGCTAGGGTGTAAAGAAAGATCAACTTAATGCAAGGTAGGTCCATTCAAAAGTCTGACAGCAGTAGGGAAGAAGCTGTTCTTGAGTCGGCTGGTACATGTCCTCAAACTTTCATATCTTTTTCCCGATGGAAGAAGGTGGAAGAGAGAATGTCCGGGGTGTGTGGGGTCCTTAATATTGTACATTGCCAACAGGTTCTTATTTAAACTGAGTCAGCTGATCATCACATCATTTTGTCATTGAACAAAGAAAAATGAACAAAGAAAATTACAGCACAGGAACAGGCCCTTCGGCCCTCCAAACCTGCACCGGCCATGCTGCCCGACCTAACTAAAACCCCCTCCCTTCCGGGGACCATATCCCTCTATTCCCATCCTATTCATGTATTTGTCAAGATGCCCCTTAAATGTCACTACCGTATCTGCTTCCACTACCTCCCCCGGCAACGAGTTCCAGGCACCCACTACTCTCCGTGTAAAAAACTTGCCTCGTATATCTCCTTTAAACCTTGCCCCTCACACCTTAAACCTGTGCCCCCTAGTAATTGACTCTTCCACCCTGGGAAAAAGCTTCTGACTATCCAGTCTGTCCATGCCTCTCATAATCTTGTAAACTTCTATCAGGAGATAGAAGTTACATCGTTTATTGGGTTGACTTCCTCAGTGTGTTAACAAAGTCATTGCATATTTTCCACTATTCTCACAATCTCCTAAATTATGTTTGAATGCATATTTTTAACTTCCTTTAAAGAAAAAAATAAGCAAGACTCTGCTTGGCTTTAATTTTTTTCAATGCACGCTCTTTCTTTGCTAATCGCTATGCTAATATGGCAGGATGGGACAATGGCCGCCCAGGGACTTAAAAATGTGGAGGCTATAAGAATTGATAGCACGCTATATGGTTCTGTACTCGGGTTGCCAACTCTTGATTCTCAATGCTGGGGGTTGTGTCAAATGACCTCCAGTTGCCATCCTACAAGGCTATCATTGTCCACCTCTAATCTACATCTAATGTTGGACACAATGTTTTGAGTTTTGCAAGTACAGTCTGGTAGGATGCGGTCAGCACTTTGGCTGTTGCCTGATATTCTCTGCCAAAAGAATGCTGCCGACAGGCCAAAAAGATGTTCTGCCTATCACACAAATGAGTATTGAGGTATAGGAATTTCAGTGCCGGTGTGATGCCAGGTTTTTGAGCCTTGCATCCCAATTTGGAAAAGCATGTCCTCTTATAGAATCATAGAATCCTACAGTGCAGAAAGAGGCCATTCGAATCTGAACCAACCACAATCCACCCAGGCCCTATCCCCATAACCCCATGGATTTACCCTATCCCTGACAGTAAGGGGCAATTTAGCATGGCCAATCCACCTAACCCGCACATCTTTGGACTGTGGGAGGAAACCGGATAATCTGGAGGAAACCCATGCAGACAAGGGGAGAACTCTACACAGACAGTGACCCATGTTGATCCTCCAGAAGGAACTCTTCAGGTGTAGGCAATAAAATATAGCAAAATTTACTGCAACATAGAAATCAAAGAAAAAGGTTTAATAAAGAAGCTTCATTACTTCAACACTTGAGACCTCCCCCTGGGCCATTCCACAATTCCCAACAGGTTCTTATTTATACTGAGTCAGCTGATCACATCATTTTGTCATTGGTTACATAGGTTATTGGGTCAGCTGACCCTTACAGCTTGCTACCATTAGTCACAATACAACAGATCCAATGTAACCATCGGTTACATTCTAACAACCCAAGCTGGGAATCGAACCAGAGTCCCTGGTACTGTGAGGCAACAGTGCTAACCACTGTGCCACTGTGTCGCCCCTCTTGCCAGATTGCAACATTCATTGTGATTCCATGACTGGACAGCACTTGTTCAACAATCCTATTGTGTTAAGAATCCCACTGACAGCCAATTTAAGATTAGAGTCATAGAGGTTTACAGCATGGAAACAGGCCCTTTGGCCCAACGTATCCATGCTGCCCCTTTTTTTAACCCCTAAGCTTGTCCCAATTGCTCGCATTTGGCCCATATCCCTCTATACCCACCTTATCCATGTAACTGTCTAAATGCTTTTTAAAAGACAAAATTGTACCCACCTCTCCTACTACCTCTGGCAGGTTGTTCCAGGCACTCACCACCCTCTGTGTGAAAAAATTGCCCCTCTGGACACTTTTGCATGTCTCCCCTCTCACCTTAAACCTATGCCCTCTAGTTTTAGACTCCCCTACCTTTGGGAAAAGATATTGACTATCTAGCTGATCTATGCCCCTCATTATTTTATAGACCTCCATAAGATCACACCTAAGCCTCTTACGCTCTAGAGAATAAAGTCCCAGCCTCTCCTTATAACTCAAACCATCAAGTCCAGGTAGCATCCTAGTGAATCTTTTCTGCACTCATTCTAGTTTAATATCCTTTCTATAATAGGGTGAGCAGAACTGTAAAAATTATTCCAAGTGTGGCCTTACCAATGTCTTGTACAACTTCAACAAGACGTCCCAGCTCCTGTATTCAATGTTCTGACCAATGAAACCAAGCATGCCGAATGCCTTCTTCACCTCTCTGTCCACGTGTGACTCCACTTTCAAGGAGCTATGAACCTGCACCCCTAGGTCTCTTTGTTCTATAATTCTCCCCAAAGCTCTACCATTAATTAAGTAAGTCCTGCCCTGGTTCGATTGACCAAAATGCATCACCTCGCCTTTATCTAAATTAAACTCCATCTGCCATTTGTCAGCCCACTGGCCCAATTGATCAAGATTCCATTGCAATCCTAGATAACCTTCTTCACTGTCCACTATGCCACCAATCTTGGTGTCATCTGCAGACTTACTAACCATGCCTACTAAATTCTCATCCAAATCATTAATATAAATGACAAATAACAGTGGACCCAACACCGATCCCTGAGGCACACCACTGGTGTCAGATTGTCAGACTCACAGTGTGGCTCTCTGATATGTTCTAGAAGCAACATATATTCACACGCAGTCCTATCATACGGAGACAGAAGGAGCATGTCAACACATTGCACTTTTTTCAACTAACAAAGGCTTGGGGACAGACATTCCCTCGTACATTCCTTATGAAAATACATTAACCAGAGTCAACCTGCCTGGTTTGAATTTAAACAAAGTGTAATAACCTCACCAAGGCTTGCCATATGATAAAATGGTGCTTTATTGAAATAAAGAGAAGGGCCGCATCCATGGCTTACAATAATTCAAGTCAGTGCTCCAGACCCACAATAGCCCAGTCCAGGCTGTGAGCGTGGATGTTAACACCCACCAACACCTCTACTTTTTCAGAAGACTAAGGAAATTTGGCATGTCAGCTACGACTCTCACCAACTCTTACAGATGCACCATAGAAAACATTCTTTCTGGTTGTATCACAGCTTGGTATGGCTCCTGCTCTGCCCAAAACCACAAGAAACTATAAAGGGTCGTGAATGTAGCCCAATCCATCACGCAAACCAGCCTCCCATCCATTGACTCTGTCTACACTTCCTGCTGTCTCGGAAAAGCAGCCAGCATAATTAAAGACTCCACGCACCCCGGACATACTCTCTTCCACCTTCTTCCGTTGGGAAAATGATACAAAAATCTGAGGTCACTTACCAACCGACTTAAGAACAGCTTCTTCCCTGCCCATCAGACTTTGAATGAACCTACCTTATATTAAGCTATGACTGTGACACTGTGTGTTCATCTAGCAGAAGGAATTCTTCAGTTGCATCTTTTAACTTTTGTTATCATTGGTTACAGTCTCACAATATATTCTGAACTCTCTCCTTTCCTTCTCCCCTATGTACCCTATGCTTTGCATAGCATGCAATAAACAATACTTTTCACTGCATACCAATTTATGTGACAATAATAAATCAACTCTCTGGTTGGTGTTAAAATGTGTTACTGTAAGAAACTATCCCGAAAACAATCTATGGGCTCATGATTCAGACTACCTTTGCAAATCGGATTTGCCAATCAAATTTATACGTAGATTAAATTTACCCATGATCATTTTCTGTATCTTTTTCACAACCCCTATTATTTCTTCCTGTATACCCTGCTCTGCAGTATGGTTACTGTCAGGGATTCTATAAATGACTCCCACTGAATGGGATTGAATCCCTCAGTGCCCAACAGGCAGGAAAAAGGGAGAATTTTCTCCCTGTTCTTTGGGGCTACTTACCTGAACAAATCTCTGATACTCTGTGTATCACAGAGTGCCTTAGGGGGATTTGCACTGCTAAGTGGTGGCGGCGGGGCTTCATCCCACCCGAGAGGCCGGCAACATAGCGCTGAGTGGGCCACTGCGCATGTGTCAATCTGTCAGAGACTGACAGGCCCAGAGACTACCACCCCGAGCCCCACTAACCATACTGAAATTCAGATTTCAGTATGGTAATCAGCCCCGCACGGAGCTGATTACGCTGAAAGAAAGGCCTGGGGGAACTCGCTGGTCGTGAATCCCGCGAAAGGTCTCTCACTGTTGTCTCTCAGCCCGCTGCGTTACTCAAGCAGTGCAGTAGGCTGGGAGAATCCTGGCCCTTATCTTTACTATTTCTTTTCTCTATCTAAACTGACTTTACATCTTAATCTCCCAAAATGAGGTCCTTTCTCTCTATTGTATCAATGTCATTGTGAATTACAGAGCTATGCCTCCAAATTTCCCTCGCTTCCTGTCCTTCCTTTAAATATTCAGGTGCCGGTCTTTGTGATCCTGCAGCCATGTCAGTGTAATGACTATCAGTTCATACATATTTATTTCTATTTGTGTTGTCAATTCATTTGTTTTCCTGGGTATGTTATGTGCATTCAGATACAGAGCCTTTAATTCTATCTTCTTACATTTTTGTAACTTCTAGTCTTATCTGCTGATGTACTTTTAGGTTTGTTCATTCTGTCCCTTCCTGCCATGGTTGTAATCATCATTTCTCTTATTCCTTGCTTGCTCTTTTGCCTTGTTAATCTTTCAAGTCTTCCCAAACTTGATCCCTTGCCCCCACTATTTAGTTTAAACCCCTCTCGACTGCCCGAGTTGTATGACTCGCAAGAGGGCTGGGTATAATGGGTATAATGTTCTGTCAGAGTCGGTGCAGACTCAATGAGCTGAATGTCCTCCTTCTGCACTGTAGGGATTCTATGAATAGCTGATGGTACAAGGTCTACGGGCCACATGTTTAAGATTTTGAGCAAGAAATGTGAGGGCAAACATTTTATGCTGAGATTGACGATGATCTGGAGTTCCACACCCCTGTAAGCAGTTCAACCATGTAATTCTATGACTCTGTGACTCTTTCTGTAGTTCCTGGTAACGTGTGGGTGTTATAGTTGTTTTTATAGTGCTTTCTCTGTCTATCACTAGTTTTAGCACATGTTCCTGGAATGAAAGTGGTTACTTTGCAATGTCAGCTACTTGTGCTGCAGCTTCATCGAGAAATTAAAATAGGTCACAATTAATTGCCTTGTTTAGTAGTCTTGTATATTCTTCATTCTCTGATTAGGGAGAGTGAGGTGGAGGCACGGATGTGCGTTACCTTCGCTTGTACGACCGCGTGTTATAATACTGAAAACAAGATATAGAGATGCCCATGTCTTAAACATCATCGAGTCTGTAGAGCAAAGATATCACTGTGTTACTCATCCACCACTAACAGCAGCTGCAATCTTTCCAGTTACAGAGCAATATGTTCCTTGAAAGTGAAATCTGATCTACATTGATGTAAACAAGTAGCAGGGAGAGCTGGAAAGCCTGGGAGAGTCAGAGTCTTGAAGAAAGCTGAGCTTTATCATTATGAGCCGTTCTGTTACACAGTGGAGCTCCGGTCTGAGATTGCCTTTTTTCCCCCACATGGTGGGCCTGTGACAGAGTTTGAATCAGATCCCTGCCCCTTGCTCTGCCTGTGAAAAATACCAGTGCAAGTGTAGCTGGTCACATAACATTTGCAACCATCATTTCAAGATAAGGGGCCTTTTAAAAATAGAGTTGTACATTTAGGACTGAGCTGAGGCAGAATTTCTTCTCTCAGAAGGTCATTTTTGAAAGATACCTTTTTGGAGGATATGGTCGTTGCTGGCTAGGTTACATGTCTTTGCCCATTCCCAATTGCCCCTTGAAAGGTAATGGTGAGCTGCCTTCTTGAACCACTGCAATCCAGGTGGTGTCGATACACCCACTGTTCTGTCAGGGAGGATGTTTCAGGATTTTGACTTAGACTCAAAGAAATGGTGATATAGTTTCCATGCCAGGATATTGTGTGGCTTGAGGCAAACCTTTTTTATTCATTTATGGGGCATGGGTGTTGCTAGCTCAGTAAGAAGTTTAACAACACCAGGTTAAAGTCCAACAGGTTTATTTGGTAGCAAAAGCCACACAAGCTTTCGAGGCTCTGAGCCCCTTCTTCAGGGGCTCAGAGCCTCGAAAGCTTGTGTGGCTTTTGCTACCAAATAAACCTGTTGGACTTTAACCTGGTGTTGTTAAACTTCTTACTGTGTTTACCCCAGTCCAACGCCGGCATCTCCACATCGTTGCTAGCTGGCCAGCATTTATTGCCCATCCCTACTTCCTCTTGGAGGCCAGTTGAGAGTCAATCACATTGCTACGGATCTGGAGTCACATATAGGCCAGACCAGGTAAGATGGTGGACAGGGTTTGGGGAGTCAGGAGTTGAGTTCCTGTCCACAGAATTCCTAGCCTCTGATCTCTTGTAGCCACAGTATTTATATATGTTATGGTCAGCTGAGAAGTGGGTAGAACAGCTCCCCTCTCTTTCCACCCTTTGGTATTTTTAAAAAACACTTGCTTGCCAATCCAGTGTTCAACTGTTTAGGTGATTGTGTCTGTAAAAAGCAAACATGGGCAGATTTTCTTGTAAGTTCTAAAATAATAGAATTAATTGCACTCAACATCTACTCTAATATATGTAGGCTGGGACTTTCCAGCCATTCACACTGGCGGGAACTTCTGGTACCGCTGATGGCATGCCCCCACCATGGGTTTCACGGCAATGAGGGGCATTCAGTGGGAAACCCGGTTAACAATGGCAGGACTAAAAGATCCCACCACTGGTCAATGACAGTTCACCTCCCGCCGCTGCAAAACACGCGGCGGGTTGCCCAGTAACCCCTACCTGCATTAGACCTCTACAATTCCCACTCACAACTCCATTCAAGAAGAATTCACACAGACATACACAGGGAAGTTAGTCACAAAGAGGGACGTAATTGTTTAAGAGTCCAAATAAGAGTAAATTGTTCATGGATCCTGTAGAATGATGGCTTGGATAGTTTCAGGCTTGGATCGATGTTCTTTCTAGATTCTAGATCAATTTGATTTCGCAGTGTTCTCGGCTGATTTCAATCTTTTCCTCTAGAGTCAGCCCTGCTGCGTTGATATTCAAGACACTGCCTACTGCTCACAGCTGGTCAATATCAAGCAGGGCACCAGCTTCCAGAACCATTGGAGAAAGAGGGTGTTCACTTCACATCTTTCTGATCTTACTCTCTGACCACACACTGACTTATCTGAAAAGAGGTAGTTTCTTAAGATAGAAAGAGGGTTTGCTTACAGCACATTGGCACAGTGGTTGGCACAGTGGTTAGCACTGCTGCCTCACAACGCCAGGGACCCGATGTTTGATCTCAACTTGGGCCATGTCTAGGCAGAGTCTGCACATTCTCCCCGTGTCTGCGTGGGTTTCCTCACGGAACAAATAGGTTTGCACAATTCTATAATTCATCGTATCTCCCGAGAAATGTAACAGAAATGACTTCTCCTGCATTAACACTCAGATAAAACTGCCATTTAAAACACAAAGGTTGCACGGTGGCACAGTGGTTAGCATTGCTGCTTCACAGCACCAGGGATCCAGGTTTGATTCCCAGCTTGGGTCACTGTCTGTGTGGAGTCTGCATGTTCTCTCTGTGTCTGCATGGGTTTCCTTTGGGTGCTCCGATTTCCTCCCACAGTCTGAAAGATGTGTTGGTTAGGTGCATTGGCCATGCTAAATTCTCCCTCAGTGTACCTGAACAGGTGCTGGAGTGTGGCGACTCGGGGATTTTCACAGTAACTTCATTGCAGTGTTAATGTAAGCCTATTTGTGACACTAATAAATAAACTTTACTTTAGAAAGAAACCTATAGGAAACAAATTCAAAAGAAACTAACCCTGCAAAGCAAGAGCTGTGATGTTAAGTTTTAAATAAGAACTTAAAGTAAAAAATTAAGTTGCTGAAAAGATTTTGTTTCAAAAAGCACATAGAAGTGCTTAAAGTAAAAATAAATGCCCCAAGTGAGTTGTAGTGAGGTTTTTTAAAAAAGTTTATTAGTGTCAGAAATAGGCTTACATTTACATTGCAATTAGCCATGCTAAATTCTCCCTCGGTGTACCCGAACAGGCGCCGTAGTATGGCAATTAGGGGATTTTCACGGTAACTTTATTGCAGTGTTAATGTAAGTCTATTTGTGACTAATAAATAAAGTTTATGTAAACTAAAGTGCTCAGCAGCAAGATCTGTTCTTAGCAACACTCTAAAGCGACATCACAACAACCTAAATAGTCTAAAATACTTCAAGCATAACATACCATTGTTTGACTTTCATGCTAAGTTCTGAGGTCTAGAGGGATCTAGGTGTTCTCGTGCATGAGTCACTAAAGGTTAGCATGCAGGTACAGCAAGTAATTAAGGCCAATGGAACATTATCCTCCAATATGAGAGGAATTGAACCTAAAATTAGAGAAGTTATACTTCAGTTATACAAGGCAGGGCATCTCGAATACTGTGTGCAGTTTTGGTTTCCTTATTTAAGGAAGGATGTGAATGCGTTGGAGACGGTTCAGAGGTGGTTTACTAGATTGATGCCTGGAATGAGCGGGCTGTCTTAGAGGATAGTTTGGACAGATAGAGCTTGTTTCCACTGGAGTGAAGAAGAATGAGTGGTGACTTGATTTAAGCATATAAAATACTGAATGATCTTGCCAAGGTGGACGTTGAAAGGATGTTTTCTCTTGTGGGTGAGCCCAGAACTAGAGGGCAATGTTTCAAAATTAGGGGATGCCCTTATAGGACAGAGATGAGGAAAGTTTTGTTCTCTGAGGCCTTGGAACTCGCTGCCTCAGAAGGGCAGTGGGGATGGAGTTATTGAATATTTTTAAGGCAGAGGCAAATAGGTAAGCCTTAGGTAAGGGAATCAAGAGTTGTCAGGATTAAATGGGAATGTGAAAATCAAAACACAAGCAGGTCAGCAGTAATCTTATTGAGTGGTAGGGAAAACTCGAGGGGCCAAATGGTCTACTCCTGGTTGTATTTTGTGTCTTTGTTTGTATGACAAGAACAAAGAACAAAGAACAATACAGCACAGGAACAGGCCCTTCGGCCCTCCAAGCCCGTGCCGCTCCCCGGTCCAGGATTGAATCCTGAATCCAGGATCCCCGCCCAATTTTCCAGCCTATCTACATACCAATATCCTATCCACCGAGCTGTCCCTCACAGCTACGATGCTTTGTTCATCACAACCTATTAACTCACCCCCACCCCCCCATTCCAGACCATGTGATCTCCAGGGAGAGGCGAAAACCCAGAGTGAAAACCCCAGGGCCAATATGGGGAAAAAAAATCTGGGAAATTCCTCTCCGATCCCCTGAGGCGATCGAAACGAGTCCAGGAGATCACAATGGCCCTGATCGGAAAATGCTTCCCACCCCTAGTCATTTCCACTTCCACAAACACCATATGAATTCCCTGCCCCCGAGACAGGTTCCCAACTATCCGCAGTCTCGCTCTGTACTGGCGATTAGAATGACATTAGATACAACATTTTTGTTAATTAAAGGTATTAATGAAAGGTTGAAGCATAACCTTTTAGTCGTGGAAATTAATATATGCTGTTTGTATAAAGGTACAGAAGAAAAGTTGTTCTCTTTGGAGGCATGGTGTTACAGATAATCTTTAATTTATTTCAGCTGATCTCAGAGTTGGGAAATGTTCTGCATTCTGTACTTTTTAGTTGGCGTTGGAGAAACTGCAAGTTATGTTCTTGCTAAGGAACTTATTTTTTACTGTATTCCCAGCCTGTAGTTCAAAGATAATATGAACAGAAAATACCACAAACACTCAGCCAGGCAGGCAGCATCTGTGAAGAGAAAACAGAATTGAAATTTCAGATTGGTGACCTTTCATCAAAACTGGAAGGAATTTGAGATAAGGATGGGCAATAAATGCTGGCCAGCCAGCCACGCCCATGTCCCATCAATAAGTTTGTAAGATATAGGAGCAGAATTAGGCCATTTGGCCCATCGAATCTGCTCCGCCATTCGATCATGGCTGATATGCTCCTCATCCCCATTTCCCTTCAACCCATTACCAATTAAAAATCTGTTCAACTCCTCCTTAAATTTACTCACTGTCCCAGCATCCACCGCACTTTGGGGTCATGCATTCCACAGATTCCCAACCCTTTGGGAGAAGTAGTTTCTCCTCAACTCTGTTTTAAATTTGCTATCCCTTATTCTAAGACTATGGCCTCTGGTCCTAAAATGCCCCACGAGAGGAAGCATCCGCTCCACATCTACTTTATCCATACCTTTTATCATCTTGTATACCTCAATTCGATCTCCCCTCATTCTTCTAAATTCCAGAGAGTATAGGCCTAAACTGTTCAATCTCTCCCAACTATTCAATCTCGATGAATAAAAACAAAAATTAGCGGTTAATAAAAATGACAGTGACAGGGAAAGTAGGAAGGGAAGGAGTAAAAGGGAAGGTCTGTGATAGGGTGGAGGGTGCGTGTGATTAAATTAAAAAAGGGATGATTGGTGCAAAGTAAAAGATAGTGAGGCGACAAAGAAGTAAAAGATGGAGTCAAAGGTGACACCAATGGCTACAGCCAAAGCCTGGAGACATTGGCAGTGATGGTTGTTGAACTCAGTATTGAGCCCAGAATCGAAAATTGAGATGCCATTCTTTGAGGTGGAGCGGAGATTCATTGCAACAGCATCAGAGGCCGAGGGCAGCAAGGTCCTCAAAGATGTCCTAAAAATGTTCAGGATCCTTACAAAGAGTGAAATGTTGACAGGTGAACAAAAGGTCGGGATTCCAGCCTGTTCTCTCCTAAATTCCTAAAGTGAAGAGAGAATTCACAGTCAGGATTGTGTTCAGTAAAACTGTTCCCTCAAGGATTGTGAATACTTATAGAGTCATAAAGATTCACAGTATGGAAACAAGCCCTTTGGCCCAACTTGTCTATGTTGCCCTTTTTTTAAACCACTAAACTGGTCCCAATTGACCGCGTTTGGCCCATATCCCTCCATACTCATCTTAACTCATGTAACTGTCTAAATGCTTTTTAAAAGATAAAATTGTACCCGCCTCTACTACTACCTCTGACAGCTCATTCCAGACACCATCCTCTGTGTGAAAAAATTGCCCCTCTGGACCCTTTTGTATCTCTCCCCTCTCATCTTAAACTTATGCCCTCTAGTTTTAGACTCCCCTACCTTTGGGAAAAGATGTTGACCATCTCCCTGATCTACGCCCCTCATTATTTTGTAGATCTCTATAAGATCGCCCCTCAGCCTCCTTCGCTCCAGGGAAAAAAGTCCCAGTCTATCCAGCCTCTCCTTATAACTCAAACCATCAAATCCTGGTAGCATCGTAGTGAATCATTTCTGCACTCTTTCTAGTTTAATAATATCCTTTTTATAGTAAGGTGACCAGACCTGTACACAGTTGAATTTATCTTCTCTGAGCTTGCTCGGTAAAGAACCTCAGGTCTTTTGTTTCCTTCTCAAAGCACAGGTGCTACATATCAGTTTGGTTACTATTTTCTCCATTCTCTCTGATGTCGGGATATCCTTACTGTTATATGCAGCTGCACGTATTAATGCATCTTGGAACTTTTCCAACTCCCTGACATGGCGGTGCTAAGTCCTGCCCCAACAGTATAAATAAAATGTACTGGGAAGATGAACAGAAAAGTGGCTTAAGAGGTAGAAAACACCTTGGGAGGTTAAGAATAGAACCTGGAACAAAATCACTAAATTGCAGAACTCTTACTCTTACAGGACATCTTTTTAGCCTGACATGTCGCCATTATAAAGTGGCAAGATGTGCCACTTTATGTCAATTTTAAATGTTGTAAATTTCTATTTTTTATTGCATTGAAGCATAACAGTGTTCATTTCCAATACTTTGTTCACTCTCGATCCACAGCTGCAGTTGAACTGACAGGCAGATACATTCCTGAAAACTGAGGTGGCTATAGAATTACACAGGTAGCTTGGTTTACAGGGGCATTCGTACAATGTAGACTCCGGTTCTCTACCAGACATACCGAATAATTATCAACAGAGCTGACATTTTCATACAGCACAGAAATGGTGGCATCCTTAAGACCTTAAGCTGCCTTCCCAGCACCCTGTTCAGATGAACATTGTAAGAAGTACAACGAGTTCTCCTAGTGATTTTGCTGCTTGATTCTTCAAACAGTAACAAAACCAAAATAGAAATTAACCAATTATACCTTCATTACTGTCTGTGGGCTAGCTGAGAATAATTTCCGCTTGTGCCTACATAACTGTCATTACAGCACTGCTGCCTCACAGTATCAGGGTCCCGGGTTCAATTCCCAGCTCGGGTCACTGTCTGTCTGTGTGGAGTCTGCACGTTCTCCCCGTGTCTGCGTGGGTTTCCTCCGGGTGCTCCAGTTTCCTCCCACAGTCCGAAAGATGTGCTGGTTAGGTGCATTGGCCATGTTAAATTCTCCCTCAGTGTTACCCGAACGGGCGCCGGAGTGTGGCGACTAGGGGATTTTCACAGTAACTTCATTGCAGTGTTAATGTAAGCCTACTTGTGACTAATAAATAAATAAATTGTGTGAAGAATTTGGGGATGTTTCAATGACTAATAAACAGCTATAGGCAATGCCAAGGTATTCTTCTTTTTCTTCAACAGAAACAGAAAATGCTGGAAAGTCTCAGCGGGTCTGACAGTGTCGGTGGAGAGAGAATTGAGTCAATGTTTTGAGTCTGGATGTCCCCAACCATTTCCTCCACCCCCCCCCCCCCCTTCCCCTTTCAGGGTAACTGCCACAATCCTCAGGCACTCTCTTTACAATCTGTGCCATTCACACATTCTGATCACTTAATGGACACTTTTAACACCTTTCTCAGCCTTTTTCATCATTACTTACACTTCCTTTGTCCAATTACAGTTGCCACCCCATACTATAAATCTCTGCTGAAGGGTCATCCAGACTCGAAACGTTGGGTCTATTCTCTTTCCACCGACCTGCTCAGATTTTGAATAGTTTTCTGTTTTTGTTTCAGATTCCAGTATCCGCAACATTTTGCTTTTATTGTTCTTCTTCTTTTCTGGCTGTTATCATCTGTATTGTTTCCCATGAATATTAGCGCTGCACTAACCTCTGGTTTAATTAAAGTAACAGTAAAGTTTATTTATTAGTCACAAGTAGGCTTACATTCACAAAGTAATGAAGTTCCTGTGAAAATCCCCCAGTCACGACACTCCGGCGCCCGTTCGGGTACACTGAGGGAGAATTTAAGCCGGCCAGTGCACCTAACCAGCATGTCTTTGGACTGTGGGAGGAAGCCGGAGCACCCGGAGGAAACCCATGCAGACACGGGGAGAAAGTGCAGACTCGGCACAGACGGTGACCCAAGCCAGGAATTGAACCCAGGTCCCTGGCACTGTGAGGCAGCAGTGCTAACCACTGTGCCACCGTGCCGCACCTAATTTGTAGGTTCCCTCCTGCTTAGAAAACATCAGATTTTCTTTTGAGTTCAATAATAAACATAGCCATAACAACAAGCAAGATCACAGAGAACAGCACATGCAGTAATTGGTGTAAGATGTGGATCAATTTACATGGTATTTAGGGGTAAATGATTATATGGTAAACTGGAAACAGACAGATAGGTTTCCAAACATTAACAAACCTGCAAAACAAACACAGAAGGTACAAGACAAAACAGATCAGCCATGATCTTATTAAACAGCGAAGCAGGTTCAAGGGGCTTACTGCTCCTCCGAATTCATATATTCATACATAAGAGGTCAGAAAATTGAGTGACATTTCAAAAACCCAAACGATTATTTTTTAATCTCCCCTTTAACGAAAATGTGAGAGTGTTTGTAATCTGCCATCATTATGAAAACCGTTCTTATTTTTTGATGTTCTTTTTTGAACTTCTCTTCACAAACATTAACCAAGAGGTGGCGCCCTCAACTACAATAACCAAAATGAGGAGATTGCCAAAAAGCTTCCGATGTCGGAGATCTGAAACAAAAACAAAAAATGCTGGAAAGACTCCACGGGTCTGGCAGCTATTGTAGAGAGAGAAACTGAGTTAGTCTGAGTGTTCAATGAGCTTTCATCAGAACTCTTGAATGGTTGATGGTTTGAGGCAAAATGGAGTAATAATGGGACAAGCAGAGAATCAAAGAGCTGAGGGGGAATCAGTGGTGGAGTGGTAGGAGGGAACCAGGCCACCCTCAGGAAACCCACACAGACACAGGGAGAACATGGAGACTCCACACAGACAGTGACCCAAGCCAGGAATTGAACCCGGGTCTCTGGCGCTGAGAGGCAGCAGTGCTAATCACTGTGCCATCGTGCTGCCCAGGAGTGTGATGCAATACTCTTTACTTGTCTCGGTGAGTGCAGCTCCAACAGCACTCAATAAACGTGACACCATCCACAACATCCACCATCCATCACTTTAACCATTAACTCCCTCCAATGCTGATGCCAGCAATGTATATCAGCTACAAGATACATTGCAGCAACTCACCAAGACACATTCAACACCATCTTCCAAACTCCTGAGGCCCTATTTTACCATTTTGATTCTAAGTGCTGGGCAGACTTGAAACTGGGAGTGTTTCAGATCCGACTTTTAGGCGCCCCCATACGCACTCTGCCTGAAAAAATATCAGCGATTTCGAATCGTGTTGTGGAAGCCTGTGGGTGGGGCTTCATGCACCCAAAACTCTGCAGCTCCGATCGAAGCCTTCAACTGCACATGCGCAGAAAAAAAATGATAGAATGCAGCTGCCCTGCCACATTGCTCCCGGGCCGGATAATGCCTCCCCCAGCTCCCACAGACATTGCCTCACTCCCACAATATTACTGACCCCCTTATCCTCCCATCCACCTGCCACCCAGACCAATTGCTCCCCCCTTTCCCCTCACTCTTCACAGGCAGCGTGGCAGCGGATCCCCCTTCCCCCTCACTGATCTCAGGCAGAGTGGCAGCGGATCCCCCTTCCCCCTCATTGATCTCAGGCAGAGTGGCAGCAAATCCCCCCTTCCCCCTCACTGATCTCAGCAGAGTGGCAGCAAATCCCCCCTTCCCCCTCACTGATCTCAAGCAGAGTGGCAGCGAATCCCCCTCCCCCTCACTGATCTCAGGCAGAGTGGCAGTGAATCCCCCCTTCCCCCCGTCTGATCTCAGGCAGAGTGGCAGCGGACCCACCTTCCCCCCGTCTGATCTCAGGCAGAGTGGCAGCAGACACCCCCCTCCCCCTCCCATGATCTCAAGCAGAGAGCCATTGGACATTCGGCACTTACCTCCTCACTGGCTGGAGCACCCGAATCGGACTTCAAGAGAGCATGTCTGTTTCGCGCCGATTCTGGATGGATGAACACGGTGGTAAAGGGGGAAGTGCCTGCAAAGTTGGGCTTGCAGCCCATTAAGTTAATTTAAATGCATGCAAATGCATTTAAATGGCCATCGTGCCCGTTTCAGGCACAGTCCCGATCACGGCCATTTTCAGGCCTTGGTAAAAGTGGAACCGGCATGGATCACGCTACTCGCCTTATGTCTGACGTTACCAATTTTCCACGCCCGAAAATGGGCGCAACTTGATGGTAAAATTGGGCCCCTGACTCTACCATATAGAAGGGCAAATGCAATAGATGCATGGGAACAGCAAGTTCCCCTCCAAGCCACACACCATCCTAACTTGGAAATATACCACCCTTCCTTCACTGTTGCTGGGTCAAAATTCTGGAGCGAACAGCACTGTGGGTGTGCCTACACCATATGGATTGCAGCAGCTCAAGAAGATGGATCATTGTAAGTAAAATTTATTTATTAGTCACAAGTAAGGCTTACATTAACACTGCAATGAAGTTACTGTGAAATTCCCCTAGTCGCCACACTCTAGCACCTGTTCAGGTCAATGCACCTAACCAGCCCATCTTTCAGACTGTGGGAAGAAACCGGAGCACCGGGAGGAAACCCACGCAGACACTTGGAGAACGTGCAAACTCCACACAGACAGTGACCCAAGCCGGAAATCGAACCCAGGTCCCTGGAGCTGTGAGGCAGCAGTGCTAACCACTGTGCCACCGTGCATACTAGTCGGAAGATAAGGACTGTTCCTAGCACTGAGCTAGGAACAACGTCAGACTGTGAACTCCCTCCTGACAAACAGAGTTGTGAGGCTTTGGTTGTAGATAAAGGAAAATATATCAGAAATAGTGATATGGAATGTAGTAGCACCATCAGAACACCCTCTTAATGAATTAAAACAACAATCACGTTTTAAAAATACCTTTTAGTGCCTTTTCACCCAAAGGAACCAACTTAATTTTGAGGAGTCTTCCTGAAGATTGTGCAAATGAATGCAATTGGCAGAGACATCCAATGGGGGGAATTAACTCATCCTGGTGATGTAGTCATTTTGTGGGAGACTTTTGAATGGACCTACCTCGCATTAATTTGATCTTTCTCGACACCCTAGCTACGACTGCAACACTACATTCTGCACTCTCTTCTTTCCTTCTCTATGAACGGTATGCTTTGTCCGTATAGCGTGCAAGAAACAATACTTTTCACTGTATCCCAATACATGCGACAATAATACATCAAACCAAAACACCTTCCAGAAAAGCGATTTTTTTTAAACTAACGCAAATGATTGTGGAATCCGGAGTTGGATCAATTTAAGCTTAAATTTCCGCAATCCTTTTGACCAAATTGCGTCAAAAGAAAGAACACAATCGAGCAGGCATTCCAGGCCCTTGTGTTTTGTTTGTTACTCATGACTTAATTTACCTCACTGCATACTTTTCTCACTGAGAACTCTTTGGAAAATCTGTGAGGATCGCCTACACAGCATTTAAGAACATAAGAACATAAGAACTAGGAGCAGGAGTAGGCCATCTGGCCCCTCGAGCCTGCTCCACCATTCAATAAGATCATGGCTGATCTTTTTGTGGACTCAGCTCCACTTACCCGCCCGCTCACCGTAATCCTTAATTCCTTCACTGTTCAAAAATTTATCTATCCTTGCCTTAAAAACATTCAATGAGGCAGCCTCAACTGCTTCACTGGGCAGGCAATTCCACAGATTCACAACCCTTTGTGTGAAGAAGTTCCTCCTCAATTCAGTCCTAAATCTGCTTCCCCTTATTTTGAGGCCATGCCCCCTAGTTCTAGTTTCACCCGCCAGTGGAAACAACTTCCCTGCTTCTATCTTATCCATTCCCTTCATAATCTTATATAAGATCTCCCCTCATTCTTCTGAATTCCAATGAGTATAGCCCCAGTCTACTCAGTCTCTCCTCATAAGCCAACCCTCTCAACTCCGGAATCAACCTAGTGAATCTCCTCTGCACCCCCTCCAGTGCCAGTATAGCTTTTCTCAAGTAAGAAGACCAAAGCTGTACACAGTACTCCAGGTGTGGCCTCACCAGCACCTGATACAGCTGCAACATAACCTCACTGTTTTTAAACTCCATCCCTCTAGCAATAAAGGACCATTTGCCTTCTTAATTACCTGCTGCACCTGCAAAGCAACTCCTTGAGATTCCTGCACAAGGACACCCAGGTCCCTCTGCACAGCAGCATGCTGCAATTTTTTACCATTTAAATAATAGTCCATTTTGCTGTTATTCCTACCAAAATGGATGACCTTACATCCACCAACATTGTACTCCATCTGCCAGA
This sequence comes from Mustelus asterias, assembly GCF_964213995.1. Classification (NCBI taxonomy): domain Eukaryota; kingdom Metazoa; phylum Chordata; class Chondrichthyes; order Carcharhiniformes; family Triakidae; genus Mustelus; species Mustelus asterias. The sequence continues at coordinate 120,647,498 of NC_135806.1, read as the reverse complement.
CCCTCGCCCATCTATATCCCTTTGCAGACTTTCAGCATCCTCTGCACACTTTCTCTGCCACTCATCTTAGTGTCATCCACAAATTTTGACACACTATACTTGGTCCCCAACTCCAAATCATCTACGTAAATCGTAAACAATTGCGGTCCCAACACTGATCCCTGAGACACACCACTAGTCACTGATCGCCAACCAGAAAAACACCCATTTACCCCCACTCTTTGCTTTCTGTTAGTTAACCAATCCTCTTTCCATGCTAATACATTACCCGTAACACCATGCACCTTTATCTTATGTAGCAGTTTTTGGTGCGGCACCTTGTCCAATGCCTTCTAGAAATCCAGATACACCACATCCACAGGTTCCCCATTGTCCACTGCACATGTAATGTTCTCAAAGAATTCCACCAAATTAGTCAAACATGACCTTCCCTTCATGAACCCATGCTGCATCTTACCAATGGGACAATTTATATCCAGATGCCTCACTATTCCTTCCTTGATGATAGATTCAAGCATTTTCCCTACTACAGGAGTTAAGCTAACCGGCCTATAGGTACTTGCCTTTTGTCTACCTCCTTTTTTAAACAGTGGCGTAATATTTGCTGTTTTCCAATCTGCGGGAATGACCCCAGAATCTAGCGAATTTTGGTAAATTACCACTAGTGCATTTGCTATTTCTCCCGCCATCTCTTTTACTACCCTGGGATGCATTCCATCAGGACCATCTTTAGCTCTATTAACTTGCCCAACACTACCTCTTTCATGATAATGATAGTTTCTAGGTTCTCATCTGTCATAGCCTTCTTGTCATCAATTTTTGGCATGTTATTTGAGTCTTCCACTGTGAAGATCGACACAAAATACCTGTTCAATGCCTCAGCCATTTTCTCATTTCCAGTTATTACATTCCCCTTTTCATCCTCTAAAGGACCAATGTTTACTTTAGTCACTCTTTTTTGTTTTATATATTTGTAGAAACCTTTGCTATCTGTTTTTATATTCTGAGCTAGTTTACTCTCATAATCCATCTTACTTTTCTTTATAGCTTTTTTCGTGGCTTTCTGCTGATGTTTAAAGATTTCCCAATCCTCTAGGTTCCCACTAATCTTTGCCACTTTGGATGCATTTTCTTTCAATTTGATACCCTCCTTTATTTCCTTAGATATCCATGGCTGATTATCTCTTTTTCTACAGTCCTTCCTTATCACTGGTATATACTTTTGCTGACACTGTGAAAGATCGCTTTGGAAGTCCTCCACTGTTCCTCAATTGTCCCACCCTAAAGTTTTTGCTCCCAGTCTACCTTAGCCAACTCCTCCCTCACCCCTTTGAAGTCTCCTTTGTTTAAGCACAACACAGTGGTATTGGATTTTACCTTCTCATGCTCTGTCTGTATTTTAAATTCAACCATACTGTGATCGCTTCTTCCAACAGGATCCCTAACTGCAAGATCATTAATTATTCCCGTCTCATTACACAGGACCAGATCTAGGATAACTTGCTCCCTTGTCGGTTCCATTACAAACTGTTCAAGGAAGCTATCGCGGATACATTCTATGAACTCCTCCTCAAGGCTGCCTTGACCAACCTGGTTTGACCAATTGATATGTCGATTAAAATCCCCCATGATAATTGCTGTACCATTTTTACATGCATCAGTTATTTCTCGCCCCACCATGATGTAATTATTTGGTGACCTATAGACTATGCCTATTTGCTATCAACACATTTTATATCCTTGGGTACATACCGCTGCCACTTTTTGTATATTATATCCGAGATTGGAGAATGTTACTACTGGCTTTGACCCTCCCACAAATTCTATATGTGCCTCTTTGATGGCGACTGAATTATTCAGTCATTAATTTAAATTTACTTGTAGCAAAAAAAAAGATATGGGACACTTTTGAAATTCAAATTTGCCTGTTCTGGGGCCTAAATGAGCAACAGGCGCAAAGTGCACACTAAAACCAGAAGATCTGTTGTTGGCCAGAAATAGACCTGGAGTCCCACTAATATTAGTTGGGTGAGCTGCCAGCATCTGGTGCACCACCACAGAAACCCGACAGTGCAGAAGGGGGCCATTCAGCCCATCGAGTCTGCACCAACAACTATCTCACCCAGGCCCTATACCTATAACCCCAAGTATTTACCCTGCTAATCCCCCTGACACTAAGGGCAATTTAGCATGGCCAATGCACCTAACCTGTACATCTTTGGACTGTAGAAGGAAACCGGAGCACCTGGAGGAAACCCACACAAACACAGGGAGAATGTGCAAACTCCACATGGACAGTGACCCAAGCCGGGAATCGAAATCGGGTCCCTGGCGCTGTGAGGCAGCAGTGCTAACCACTGTGTCACCATGCCGCCCATTATGGGTAACTCACACATTTTAAAAGGTGAATGTCGGCCCATTCATTCTCACTGGCAACGGCCTGAAGAAAAGTCTGAGGGGTGAGGTGGAATAGCAAAGGGCGGCCGGGGACGGGAAAGTAATGAGGGTTACAATGGGGTTGGGAGGCTACAGATGGAAGTACAACTTTTGGAATAAATTCAAAGCTTACTGGATGCTGAGGATTCCTGAGTGAAGTGGGTCCAGCTCTTGCTCAGTTCATGGCTCTTGAGGCTTTCGGGAACTCATTTAAACATGTCAGCTATCTAGGGCCTGCTTTAGGCAACCACTGGAGATGCCTGAAAAGTAGTCCAGTGTGACATTGAGTCAGGCATCTTCTGGGTGTACTTAGGAGGTGAAAAGTGTTGATCTCTGAAATTGGCCTGAATTGTTCATTTTCTTTCCCTTGTAAAATGAATGCAAGAGGCCCATATTTGGCCATTGGGGCCTGATTTGGTAGCAATTTAGGCAAAGACAAGCAGGGACGGGGGAGAGAGTTTAATGATAATTGTGTATCAGGCCCTTACATAGAATAGCAGTAAAAAAATAAAATGAATGGGTCTATATCTGAATACATAAAGAATTTGTAACAAGAACTACAAACAAATAGCAATAAAGGCCTGTATTTTTGAATGGATTGAGTCTTTTCATCTTGCATGAAAATTTAGATCTTTATCTCTATTTGTGTCACTAGTTCATATATCTTTTTACTAGTGCTCAACAATCCACCCTTGTCGCTCCACCCCTTGTCCTCCTCCCTTGTTCCCCCCCTCCCCACCCTTGCCCTCTTCCAGGGTATTTTGCAGAGAGAGTGGTACAGTTGTGAATCAGCACATCTAACTCTGGCTCGCATAGCCATCGATTGGAGGGTAGTTGTGTAAGGCCTGTGAGACCATAAGTGCTGTGCTAGAAACATTCCACCACCCCAGCTGATGAGGGTGACTGCACAAAGTGAAAGGCTCCTCGGACTCAAAGTGAAACAGGTGTTAATTGTGAAAGTGTATATTCAGTGCCCCATCTCTCCCTAACTAACCCTTCTATATTTCACACATGCCAACTCAGTCATCCTGCAACTTCTTAACTTTTCACCATCTCCCACTCCTCTAGGTGTTCCCCCAAACTGCACATCTGGTGAACTGGTGCGGCAACACTAATCTCTCTCTCAATGTCAACAAAATGAAGGAAATTGTCATCGACTTCAGGAAGTGTAGTGGAGAACATGCCCCTGTCTACATCAACGGGGATGAAGTAGAAAGGATCGAGAGCTTCAGGTTTTTTAGGTGTCCAGATCACCAATAACCTGTCCTGGTCCCCCCATGTCGACACTATAGTTAAGAAAGCCCACCAACGCCTCTACTTTCTCAGAAGACTAAGGAAATTTGGCATGTCAGCTACGACTCTCACCAACGTTCACAGATGCACCATAGAAAGCATTCTTTCTGGTTGTATCACAGCTTGGTTTGGCTCCCACTCTGCCCAAGACCACAAGGAACTACAAAAGGTAGTGAATGTAGCCCAATCCATCACGCAAACCAGCCTCCCATCCATTGACTCTGTCTACACTGCCTCGGAAAAGCAACCAGCATAATTAAGGACCCCACGCACCCCGGACATTCTCTCTTCCACCTCCTTCTGACGGGAAAAAGATACAAAAGTCTGAGGTCACATACCAACCGACTCAAGAACAGCTTCTTCCCTGCTGCTGTCAGACCTTTGAATGGACTTAGCTTGCATTAAGTTGATCTGTCTCTATACCTTAATTATGACTGTAACAGTACATTTTGCACTCTCTCATTTCCTTCTCTATGAACAGTATGTTTTGTCTGTATAACGCGCAAGAAACAATACTTTTCACTGTATATTAATACACGTGACAATAATAAATCAAATCAAAAGGAAGTGGAGGCAGCCTGCTGCGTTCCACACTCTCTAGCTGTGATGCCCTTGGCAGGTGGCGTCTGGAGGGCCTGAACCTGGAGAGGCCCAGCCGACTTCCGGGTGTCACTGGTGTTGCCATGTCACTCTGTTCTTCCCGATTCCCACCAGGTGCGCCGATGTCAGGAGCGGGCATTCAGAAGGGGGGCCAGAGACTGCCAGGAAACCCCGGTGGAAAGCCCCAGGCTGTGCTCCAGTGCTTCCTCCCTCGGGGTGCCTAGTGGCCCCCAGTTCTTTCTATAGGACGGAGGGCTTGCTGGAGTGATCTCCGGATGTATCAAAGTCATTTGGCGATGCCAGCCTTGGAGGCCCTCAGCCATGGTCTGGCGTGACTGGGCCAAGCTCTTGACCACTGCTGCAATGTCCATCTGTGCCTTTGACATGTCTGTAAGAATGCTGGACATGCTGCCTTGGCCCTCAGCAATGGACAGCAATGAGTGAGCCAGGCCTTGGACATCATCAGACATTGTTCGGACACTTTGCCCCAGGTTTCCCACTGCGGCCACCACCCTTGAAGTGTTGGCCTGGATTGCACACATTGCTGGCACCATCTCCTGCAAAAGAAGGCTTCTGGATTCCTACAGATGGCCTTGCAGTTGCAGGAAAGTTCCAGACACCCCTTCCTGAAAATCACGGCTTTGCTTCTATATCTGTAGCAGTGGTGGGAGGACTTTTCCAGAGGATTGACATCTGCCTTCAGGCAGCTGATTCTTGGGAGCCAGCTGAATGCCAGCTCGCTGGGAAGTTCCTACCTCCACCCGATGCGCAGCAGCAGCTGTGTGGTGCCCACCAGAAATGGTCCCAGAAGCTGATTGCTAACATTTCCCACCGAGGTGAGTGTATCTGCGCTGGTGGATAGTGCAGGTGAAAGCAGTGCCGAGAATTCCGTGTTATCCCTGGAGCTGTGATCCGGGGTGGTCTGAGGGGCTGGAAGGGGGGGTGCGACCCCGGATGGCCTGGCCTCATCGAAAGGACATGGGTTAGCTTTTGGGAATCTCAGTAGTGTGGAGAAGGTTAGATTCACTTGGGATATGTCATCTGGATAAAGGTGCTTTGGACTTTCACTTGCTTGGTGAGAATCATCCCAACCTTTCAGTTGGCAATTTCCCCCTCCCAGGGCCTCCCCTGTGATTTCCAGGGCCCTTTCTTCAAAGGGAGTATGGACCCTCAGTGCGACATTCCCCCGGCAGTCTACCCTCGCTCCCTCCTATTTTGTGCCATCTTATCTTTCGAGATGGGAAAAACGGGATTTTGAGAGGGTGACCAGGTGCATTTGAGCGTTTAACGTCAGTTCCATGCGAGGGATCTGGGGCAAATCAGTGAAGGATCGTGCTGGGTGTCAGGGCGGCGGGGGGGGGAATGATAACGATGGGGATCATTTGAGGAGCAAGTGGTTGGGATCAGTGAGGGGGGGGTACGGGGGAAATGAGGGGTTCTGAAGGAGGTACTGGTAGGCCGAATGGTTGAAGGCTGGAAGAGCTTATTGTCACGTGGTTGTGGTTCTGGTCAGGGATGATGTTGGGGAGAACAAGTGGGTCCTCACTTTTGGTCTAAGGAGGTTGTTAATTTTTTTCTGCATTGCACTGTGTTCCTCTGGGTCAGACTGTTGGTGCTGACTGCCTCAGCTGCTGCCTCCCAGGCTTCTGCCGTTATATTTGCAGGTAGTCTCCTGCCTGCTTTGGGGAACAGGGTGGCCCTTCCTCACCTCACTGGTGTCCAACGTCCGAATATGTCCACCTTGAGGAAGTGCAGAGCTGCTCTTCATTCTGTCATCTTAGAAACATAGAAACAAAGCAAAATTAAACAGGAGGAGGCCATTCAGCCCTTCAAGCTTGCTCCACTGTTCATTATGATCGTGGCTGATCATCCATCTCAATAGCCTGATCCCGCCTTCCCTGGTGATGTGATTGTGGGGGGTGCAGCAAGTGCTTTTAAGCTGCTCACGGTTGTTGCTGATTGAGGTGAATCAACCGCTGTTGGAGTTGGAGGATCCACATGATTCCCATGGGCGCTATTTGAATCGGTGGCTGGCTTCTGACCAGCACTGCCAACGGCAGCACGACTCAGTCCCATTTTCACTCCAATGGAAGCATTTAGACTCAAAATGGGTGAATCGCAGCCCATCTGTCTACATCGCCCAAACTTCAGTATACAGGAGAATTGGTCTACATCATGCAAAATTCAGTATACAGGAATCATCGAATCACCGAATCCCTTCAGTGAAGAAGGAGGCTATTCGGTCCATCTAGTCTGCACTGACTCTCCGACAGAGCATCTTAGCCAGGCCCTATCCCACGTATTTACCCCACTAATTCCCCTAATCTATACATCTTTGGACACTAAGGGGCAATTTAGCATGGCCAATCTACTCAACCCGCACACCTTTGGACCGTGAGAGGAAACCGGAGCACCCGGAGGAAACCCATACAGACACGGGGAGAATGTGCAAACTCCTCACAGGCAGTGGCCCAAGGCTGGCATTGAACCCGGGTCCCTGGTGCTGTGAGGTAGCAGTGCGAACCATTGTGCCACCGTGTTGCCCAAAAGGGAGAATTGACCTACATCGCGGCACGGTAGCACAGTGGTTAGCACTGCTGCTTCACAGCTCCAGGGTCCCGGGTTCGATTCCTGGCTCGGGTCACTGTCTGTCTGGAGTTTGCACATTCTCCTCGTGTCTGCGTGGGTTTCCTCCGGGTGCTCCGGTTTCCTCCCACAGTCCAAAGATGTGCGGGTTAGGTTGATTGGCCAGGTTAAAAAAATTGCCCCTTAGAGTCCTGGGATGTGTAGGTTGGAGGGATTAGCAGGTAAAATATGTGGGGGTAGGGCCTGGGTGGGATTGTGGTCGGTGCAGACTCGATGGGCCGAATGGCCTCCTTCTGCACTGTAGGGTTTCTATGATTTCTATGATTTCTATGATCGCTCGACCTTCAGTATAATGGAGAATTGGCCTACATTGCTCCACATTCTGGTATACAGAAGAATTGGCATATGTTACCCAAACTTCAGTATACAGGAGAATTGATCTATATTGTTTCACCTTCAGTATTTTGGAAAACTGGCCTACATTTCTCCATTTCCAGAAGACAGGCAAATTAGTTTGCATCAGGGATGGGCAACCTGCAGCTTGGGGCTGCACGGTGGCCTCACAGTGCCAGGGACCCCGGCTTGATTCCTGGCTTGGGTCACTGTGTTTGCAAACTCTGCACATTCTCCCCATGTCTGCGTGGGTTTCCTCCGGGTCCTCCGGTTTCCTCCCACAGTCCAAAGGACGTGCTGGTTAGGTGCATTGGCCATGCTAAATTCTCCCCCAGTGTACCCGAACAGGTGCCGGAGTGTAGCGACGAGGGGAATTTCACAGTAACTTCATTGCAGTGTTAATGTAAGCCTACTTGTGACAAATAAATACATTTTAAAAAATAAACAAACTTTAAATCACATGCGGAGTTCTGAGAGCGACCCACAAGACATTTAGTTGACTGATGCTCATGCGTTGGGTTCCGCTGATTTCCGTCCATGTAGTTTTTTTTCCCTACTGGTATAACTGAAGTGATACGCAGGTAAAGCAGGGGCAAGTGAAGTGAGGTGCATGTTGATTGCTCACAACATTGACTGTGAGAGCGCGCGCTGCCTCAGAGTCCAAAGTGTAAATGTTTCTTTTGTTTTTCAACACTTAACCACTTAAGAGCCGTTACCCCACCCTGCCTCAATTGTCACTCTGGCGGAGGAGCTCAGGGGTATGGGAGAAACCCGTAAATAAATCGGGTTCAGGCCTCAGGTGAGAAAGGGAAGCTTCTTCAGCAGCAATCCTCTTTAAACATCCTTCAGGTTTGATAACCGAAGGACATCCCCCACCCCCACCCCCACCTATAATCCTGTCAGCGGGAGAGTGCAAAATTCTACTCAGGGTAAAGCTGCCAAAGACCACCTCCCTGGTCAACTTACAGCCGGGTAAGTGAGTTGCAAATCAGTTGGCTGAGGTGCATAAAAGCATAGGAACTCTGAGAAGGAGCAGACCAAACTGCCCATTGAGCCTGTCCCGCCATTAAACACAATAGGAACATAGAATCCCTATAGTGCAGAAGGAGGCCATTCGGCCCATTCAGTCTGCACTGACAACAATCCCACCCAGGCCCTATCCCCAGTTAGTTCCCCCTGCTAATCCCTCTAACCTATCACATCCTGGGACCCTATGGGTTAATTTAGCATGGCCAATCAGCCTAACCTGCAGATCTTTGGACTGTGGGAAAAAACCGGAGCACCCGCAGGAAACCCATGCAAACACAAGGAGAATGTGCAAACTCCACACAGACAGTGACCCAAGGCTGGAATTGAACCCAGGTCCCTGAAGCTGTGAGGTAGCAGCTGGATCCACTGGAGCAAGCTGAGAGGGGTGATTGAAAAGCAGCAGTGCTGGTAAGAGATTAATTGGATTAATTGAATTGTTTATTTATTTAATTAGTCAGCTAGTGTGTGTATTTTTTTGGCCTTTACTTTAACAGCAGTTTTTCAAGTTTAAAGTGAAAACTAGAAGTGGGCAGCAAAGGAGTCTGGGAAGGGTTTTTATTTTAACTTTAAAAGTCAGTTACCTGGGTGGTTCCCCCTCAGTAGTAGTTTTTTTTTTCTCTCGGGCCCCTAGCCCTATAAATTGGTGCAGAGGAGATACCCGATCCTCTACACTGGTAGAGGATCCCACCCTTCCATCCTCCTCTAACCTAATTATAAGTGTGGGGAAGTTTTTTGTTTTCTTTTTTTCTTGCTGGTAATGGCTTCAGGGATGGCAGTTCAGGCAGTATGCTGCATCTCCTGTGGGATGTATGTGGTGAGGAAATCCAGTAGTGTTTCAGGAGATTTTAGTTGTAAGAAGTGCATTAGATTGCAGCTTCTGGAGGAGCGTGTAAAGGAGCTGGAGGGGGAGGTAGAGGAACTCCGCATAATTCGGGAGGCGGAGGTGGAAGTTGATAGGAGTTATAGAGAAATAGTAACTCCTAGAAATGAGGCTTGGGTCAATGCCAGGAGGAGGGGTAAGAAGCAATCGGGAAGACAATCCCCTGGGGCGGTTCCCCTCCATAATAGGTTTTCGGTGCTGGAGGCTACAGTTGAGGAGGAATCAACTGAGCATAGAGAGCAGATCTCTGGGGGTGAGCCGAGTGAGAAAGCTCAGGTGGTTAGGGGCTGTAAAAGACTGGGCCTTGTGATTGGGGACTCCACAATTAAGGGGACAGATAGGAGGGTCGGAACTAAAGGTAGGGACTCAGGGTTGGTGTGTTGCCTACCAGGGGCTGGGGTCCGGGATGTGTCTGACAGGGTATTCAGGACTCTTAGGGGGGAGGGAGATAAACCACAAGTTATTGTACATGTGGGGACACACGACATAGGGAGGATAGGGGAAGGGGATATTAGGCAGGGATTTATGGAGTTGGGGTGGAAACTAAAGGCCAAGACTGACAGAGTGGTTATCTCTGGACTCTTGCCTGTACCACGGGATAGTTTAGAGAGGAATAGGGAGAGGGAAGGTTTGAATTCATGGCTGAGGGGATGGTGCAGGAGGGAGGGGTTCAGGTACTTAAGCAATTGGGGCTCGTACTGGGGAAGGTGTGACCTCTATGAGAAGGATGGTCTACACCTTAATCAGAAGGGGACCAATATCCTGGGGGGTAAATTTGCTAAGGCCATGCAGGGAGGTTTAAACTGATTCGGGGGGGGGGAGGGATCCTGAGTAGTGGGGCTGAAAGTGAGGGATGCATGGATGGGGACTGCAATGCACGGCATTGCAGAGGTGGGGTGGAGCAGGGTTTGAAATGTGTATACTTCAATGCCAGGAGTATTCGCAATAAAGTGGGTGAACTTGCAGCGTGGATCAGTACCTGGGACTTCGATGTTGTGGCTATTTCAGAGACATGGATAGAGCAGGGGCAGGAATGGATGCTGCAGGTCCCGGGGTTCAAATGTTTTAGTCGAAGTAGGGAAGGAGGTAGAAGAGGGGGAGGGGTAGCATTATTGGTCAGAGATTGTATCACAGTGTCAGAGAGGAGGTTTGATGAGGACTTATCTGTTGAGGTAGTATGGGCGGAGATTAGAAATAGGAGAGGAGAGGTCACCCTGTTGGGAGTCTTTTATAGACCTCCTAAAAGTTCTAGAGAGGTTGAGGAAAGGATTGCGGAGTCAATCCTGCTTAGGAGTGAAAGTAATAGGGCAATTGTTATGGGGGATTTTAACTTGACTAATATTGACTGGAATTGTTATAGCTCTAGCTCGTTAGAGGGGTCAGTTTTTGTTCAAAGCGTGCAGGAAGGTTTTTTGACTCAGTATGTAGACAGGCCAACTAGAGGTGAGGCTATATTGGATCTGGTGCTGGGAAATGAGCCAGACCAGGTGCTAGACTTGGAAGTTGGTGTGCATTTTGGTGATAGTGACCACAATTCGGTTACGTTCACCTTAGTGATGGAAAGGGATAGGCATGAACCTCGGGCCAGTGGTTTTAGCTGGGGGAAGGGTAATTATGAGGCTACTAGGAGAGAATTAGGAAACATAGGTTGGACTAGGAGATTACAGGGACTGGGAACGTCCGACATGTGGAGTTTTTTCAAGGAGCAGCTACTGCGAGTCTGTGATAGGTATGTCCCTGTCAGGCAAGGAGGAATTGGTAGGGCTAGGGAACCGTGGTGCACCAAAAAAGTTTCTTTGTTGGTTAAAAAGAAAAAGGAGGCTTATGTTCGGATGAGACGTGAGCACTCGGGTAGTGCACTAGAAAGCTTTAGATTGGCTAAGAGGGAGTTGAAGAGCGAGCTTAGAAGGGCTAAAAGGGGACATGAGAAGACTTTGGCGGATAGGGTTAAAGAGAATCCTAAGGCGTTCTATAGGTATGTCAAGAACAGAAGGTTGGTTAGGGCAAGTTTAGGGCCAGTTATAGATGGCAGAGGGAAGTTATGTGTGGAACCGGAGGAGATTGGTGAAGCATTGAACCAATATTTCTCTTCGGTGTTCACGCAAGGGGACATGAATATAGCTGAGGAGGACACTGGGTTGCAAGGGAGTAGAATAGACAGTATTACAGTTGATAAGGAGGATGTGCAGGATATTCTGGAGGGTCTGAAAATAGATAAATCCCCTGGTCCGGATGGGATTTATCCAAGGATTCTCTGGGAGGCAAGAGAAGTGATTGCAGAGCCTCTGGCTCTGATCTTCAGGTCGTCGTTGGCCTCTGGTATAGTACCAGAAGATTGGAGGTTAGCGAATGTTGTCCCATTGTTTAAGAAGGGGAACAGAGACTTCCCCGGGAATTATAGACCGGTGAGTCTCACTTCTGTTGTCGGCAAGATGTTGGAAAAAATTATAAGGGATAGGATTTATAGTTATTTGGAGAGTAATGAATTGATAGGTGATAGTCAGCATGGTTTTGTGGCAGGTAGGTCGTGCCTTACTAACCTTATTGAGTTTTTTGAGAAAGTGACCAAGGAGGTGGATGGGGGCAAGGCAGTGGACGTGGTATATATGGATTTTAGTAAGGCGTTTGATAAGGTTCACCATGGTAGGCTTCTGCAGAAAATGCAGATGTATGGGATTGGGGGTGATCTAGGAAATTGGATCAGGAATTGGCTAGCGGATAGGAAACAGAGGGTGGTGGTTGATAGTAAATATTCATCATGGAGTGCGGTTACAAGTGGTGTACCTCAGGGATCTGTTTTGGGGCCACTGCTGTTTGTAATATTTATTAATGATCTGGATGAGGGTATAGTTGGGTGGATTAGCAAATTTGCTGATGACACCAAAGTCGGTGGTGTGGTAGACAGTGAGGAAGGGTGTCGTAGTTTGCAGGAAGACTTAGACAGGTTGCAAAGTTGGGCCGAGAGGTGGCGGATGGAGTTTAATGCGGAGAAGTGTGAGGTAATTCACTTTGGTAGGAATAACAGATGTGTTGAGTATAGGGCTAACGGGAGGACTTTGAATAGTGTGGAGGAGCAGAGGGATCTAGGTGTATGTGTGCATAGATCCCTGAAAGTTGGGAATCAAGTAGATAAGGTTGTTAAGAAGGCATATGGTGTCTTGGCGTTTATTGGTAGGGGGATTGAATTTAGGAGTCGTAGCGTTATGTTGCAACTGTACACAACTCTGGTGCGGCCGCACTTGGAGTACTGTGTGCAGTTCTGGTCCCCACATTACAGGAAGGATGTGGAGGCTTTGGAGAGGGTGCAGAGGAGGTTTACCAGGATGTTGCCTGGTATGGAGGGGAGATCCTATGAGGAGAGGCTGAGGGATTTGGGATTGTTTTCGCTGGAAAGGCGGCGGCTAAGAGGGGATCTTATTGAAACATATAAGATGATTAGAGGTTTAGATAGGGTGGATAGTGATAGCCTTTTTCCTCTGATGGAGAAATCCAGCACGAGGGGGCATGGCTTTAAATTGAGGGGGGGTAGTTATAGAACCGATGTCAGGGGTAGGTTCTTTACCCAGAGGGTGGTGAGGGATTGGAATGCCCTGCCAGCATCAGTAGTAAATGCGCCTAGTTTGGGGGCGTTTAAGAGATCCGTAGATAGGTTCATGGACGAAAAGAAATTGGTTTAGGTTGGAGGGTCACAGTTTTTTTTTTAACTGGTCGGTGCAACATCGTGGGCCGAAGGGCCTGTTCTGCGCTGTAATGTTCTATGTTCTATGTTCTATGTAGCAGTGCTAACCACCGTGCCGCCAATCAAACTTGACCTTCAGTTTCAACTCCACTTTCCCACCTGCTCTCCACTCACCTTGATTCCCTAAGAGACCCAAAAAATCTGCTTAAATCGAATGATAGTGCATCCAAAGTTCTCTGGGGTAAAGAATTCCAAAGATCACAACCCGTGTAGGTGAGATGACAGTTTTCTAATTCACCAAGCTGTTGTGTTTGAATTGTAGGTACACTCCTGAGTCTCCTAGATGATTGCTCACTCAAGTTCACGTGGAATAAGCTGAAGCCCTGCTGAAAAAGGCAGCTAGGATAAATGGCATTACCCATCATGGGGCAATATTTGAGATGATACACATTCATACTGTAACAAAGTTCTTATTTGTTACTTTATTTTCTTTGTCACAGTCTTGTGCTGAGTTTGAAATCCGCGAGTCTTTCCAATGTGGTTTGTACCTAACACAAAACATTTTTTAACGATCAAGTTAAGAAAACCAAGTGTCATAGACACAGGCTACCAAACCTGGAAAGAGTAAGGAGAGGGTGAAACTAATCTGACCATGCTGATTGGGGTCCACCAAGCTAGTGCAGACACTTTGATTTTTTGATTTGATTTATTATTGTTACATGTATTAGTGTGCAGTGAAAAGTATTGTTTCTTGCGCGTTATACAGATAGCATACCGTTCATATAGAAGGAAAGAAGAGAGTGCAGAATGTCGTGTTACAGTCATAGCTAGGGTGTAGAGAAAGATCAACTTAATGTGAGTTAGGTTCATTCAAAAATCTGATGGCATCAGGGAAGAAATGTTCTTGAGTCGGCTGGTATGTGACCTCAGATTTTTGGATCTTTTTCCCGACGGAAGAAGGTGGAAGAGAGTATATCCTGGGTGCATGGTGTCCTTGATTATGCTGGCTGCTTTTCCGAGGCAGCGGGAAGTGTAGACAGAGTCAATGGGTGGGAGGCTGGTTTGAGTGATGGACTGGGCTTCGTTCACGACCTTTTGTAGTTTCTTGCGGTCTTGGGCAGAGCAGGAGCCATACCAAGCTGTGATACAACCAGAAAGAATGCTTTCTGTGGTGCATCTGTAGAAGTTGGTGAAAGTCACATTGGACACTGTCAATACATGAGAAAACTTCACACCTTTGAGATTAATTTTTTCTCTATTCTTTTCTTCCAGGATCCTACGGATATGAATAAGCATGCAGACAATTATTTGGATCTGGTTTTCACTCCCAATATAAGGAATGTCACAGTGCTCTCAATCTTTTTGTGGTGAGTGAAGATTCCCATCAGCAAAGACGTCTCATCAAAACTCATAATTGGAACTTGAAAGAAATTTATAACTTACATATGTTATAACTGACCTTTTAATGAAGAATGCTTTCCTCGAATGCCTCTGAGCATTTTTATTGTGTGAGCTTCATAAGAACATAAAAACATAAGAAATAGGAGCAGGAGTAGGCCATCTAGCCCCTCGAGCCTGCCCCACCATTCAATAAGATCATGGCTGATCTGAAGTGAATCAGTTCCACTTACCCGTCTGCTCCCCATAACCCCTAATTCCCTTACCGATCAGAAATCCATCTATCTGTGACTTAAACATATTCAACAAGGTAGCCTCCACCACTTCAGTGGGCAGAGAATTCCAGAGATTCACCACCCTCTGACAGAAGAAGTTCCTCCTCAACTCTGTCCTAAACTGACCCCACTTTATTTTGAGGCTGTGCCCTCTAGTTCTAGTTTCCTTTCTAAGTGGAAAGAATCTCTCCACTTCTACCCTATCCAGCCCCTTCATTATCTTATATGTCTCTATAAGATCACCCCTCAGCCTTCTAAACTCCAATGAGTACAAACCTAATCTGCTCAATCTCTCCTCATAATCTACACCCCTCATCTCCGGTATCAACCTGGTGAACCTTCTCTGCACTCCCTCCAAGGCCAATATATCCTTTCGCAAGTAAGGGGACCAAAACTGCACACAGTATTCCAGCTGCGGCCTCACCAATGCCTTGTACAGATGCAGCAAGACTTCTCTGCTTTTATATTCTATCCCCCTCGTGATAAATGCCAACATTCCATTTGCCTTCTTGATCACCTGTTGTACTTGCAGACTGAGTTTTTGCGTCTCATGCACAAGGACCCCCAGGTCCCTTTGCACAGTAGCATGTTGTAATTTTTTTCCATTTAAATAATAATCCAATTTACTATTATTTCTTCCAAAATGAATAACCTCGCATTTGCCAACGTTATACTCCATCTGCCAGATCCTCGCCCACTCACTCAGCCTATTCAAATCTCTCTGCAGACCTTCCGCTTCCTCCACGCAATTCACTTTCCCACTTCTCTTCGTGTCGTCAGCAAACTTTGTTACCCTACACTCAGTCCCCTCCTCCAGATCATCTATGTAAATAGCAAACAGTTGAGGCCCCAGTACCGATCCCTGCGGCACGCCACTAGTCACCATCTGCCAACCAGAAAAGCACCCATTTATTCCAACTCTCTGCTTCCTGTTGGATAGCCAATCCCCAATCCACGCTAACACCCTACCCCCAACTCCGTGTGCCCCAATCTTCTGCAGCAACCTTTTGTGAGGCACCTTATCGAAGGCCTTTTGGAAATCCAAAAACACCACATCTACCGGTTCCCCTCCGTCAACCGCACTAGTCACATCTTCATAAAAATCCATTAAGTTCGTCAAACACGACTTTCCTCACATGAATCCATGCTGCGTTTGCTTGATCGAACCATTCTTATCCAGATGGCCTGCTATTTCTTCTTTAATGATGGATTCCAGCATTTTCCCAACTACAGACGTTAAGCTAACCGGCCTGTAGTTACCCGCCTTTTGTCTACTTCCTTTTTTAAACAGCGGCGTAACAGTAGCCGTTTTCCAATCAGCTGGCACTACCCCAGAGTCCAGTGAATTTTGATAAATAACCACTAACGCATCAGCTATTACCTCTGACATTACTTTCAGTACCCTGGGATGCATTCCATCCGGGCCCGGGGACTTGTCCACCTTCAGTCCCGTTAGTCTACCAAGCACTGCCTCTCTAGTAGCAATAATTGTACTGAGTACATGCCTCTCCATGCCTTAGAGTTACCATTCTTCCACTTGTGGCATTTTGTTCCTGCTGCTTATGGGTGACCTTTTCTTTTGCAAGGATTATAAGAATAAGATGTCCTTTCAGTGTACTAACTGCCTCCCTATGGATTGCCTGCACCATTTTTTTTGCTAGGATTTACAGTCTTCAGGTCCAAAGTAAGATTTTCTGACTGCCATCAAGCAGTAGCAATAATGTTTCCATTCCTTGCAAAGGAAATGGTGACTCATAAACGGCACGGGTGGCACAGTGGTTAGCACTGCTGCTTCACAGCGCCAGGGACCTGGGTTTGATTCCCGGCTTGGGTCACTGTCTGTGTGGAGTTTGCACGTTTCTCCCAGTGTCTGAGTGGGTTTCCTCCGGGTGCTCCGGTTTCCTCCCACAGTCTGAAAGACGTGCTGGTTAGGTGCATTGACCCGAACAAGCGCCGGCCAGTGGTGACTAGGGGAATTTTGCAGTAACTTCATTGCAGTGTTAATGTAAGCCTTACTTGTGACTATTAAATAAACTTTAAAGCAGGGGGATTTTCAAATGTTACTGTTTACGTCAATATTATGTTTTTATAATAATATAAAGGCACCGATCACACATAAGGGATCACTCATAAGGGAGAACGCACAAGGGATATTATCGGTAGCGCGGGTTTTTGTGAGTTCAGTCTTACCACGAGGGACCAGCTGCCTTCGGTTCTGAGTCCATGCTGCACTGTATTTCAATATTTTTATAAGTAAAGAAGATGGAATATCACAACGCATTCGACTGCCTTTTAGTGGCCAGGTTACCACACACATAAATGTTCGAAGTTTCCGAAAGCATACGTTCTTCAATTTTAAAACTGATCAGGTGAAATTTTCTGTAATTATTACTGTGTAGAAAACTAGTCGAGGCTTCTTTAATCTTATTCAAGTGAGGGAATTTTAGCTCATCAATCCTGATTTATGGTGTGAATTCAGAGGCTCTATATAGACTGTTGGATGCATGACCTGGCGTGGTTACTTGTTTGTAATAAAGTTCTTTCAGTTTCGTCACTCCTTCCTTCTGGAGATATTTGGTGTAGCATGCAGTTAAGAAACTGTTCCAGTGACTTTGTTTCGTGGCAAAGAGGAGTGGTAAACTCCTGCTGTGAAATTATCTTTACTTCAGGCCTTGTGAAGTCACCTAATTCTCGGTCTAAATGATTAACTAATGAGGGATTATCTAAGCTTTGCTCGAATAAAGTTCCTTTCATTTAGGAACAGTGCCATGAGATTGAAAGTTGGCAAGTGTTACACCGCTTTACAAAAAAGAAGGGAGAGAAAACAATGAACTACAGACTTCTTAACCTACAGACCACAATCAGTAAGGATAGGCAACAACACCTCCTCCCCAATCATCCTCAACATCGGTACCGCACAAGGCTGTATTCTCAGCCCCCTACCATACTCCTTATACACCTATGACTGTGTGGCCAAATTCCCCTCCAATTCGATTTTCAAGTTTGCTGAGGACATTACCATAGTGGGTCGGATCACAAACAATAACGAGACAGAGTACAGGAATGAGATAGAGAATCTGGTGACCTGGTGCTACGACAATAATCTCTTCCTTAATGTCAACAAAATGAAGGAGATTGTCATCAACTTCAGGAAGCGCAGTGGAGAACATGTCCCTGTCTACACCAATGGAGACGAAGTAGAAATGGTCGAGAGCTTCAAGTTTTTAGGTGTTCAGATCACCAACAACCTGTCCTGATCCCCCCATGCCGACACTATAATTAAGAAAGCCTACCAAGGCCTCTACTTTCTCAGAAGACTAAGGAAACTTGGCACGTCAGCTACGGTTCTCACCAACTTTTACAGATGCACCATAGAAAGCATTCTTTCTGATTGTATCACAGCTTGGTGTGGCTTCTGCTCTGCCCAAGACCGCAAGGAACTACGAAAGGTCGTGAATGTAGCCCAGTCCCTCACGCAAACCAGCCTCCCATCCATTGACTCTGTCTACACTTCCTATTGCCTCGGCAAAGCAGCCAGCATAATTAAGGACCCCAAGCACCCCGGACATTCTCTCTTCCGTCGGGAAAAAGATACAAAAGTCTGAGGTCACATACCAACCGACTCAAGAACAGCTTCTTCCCTGCTGCTGTCAGACTTTTGGTATGGCTCCTGCCCTATCTTGCATTAAGTTGATCATTCTCCACACCCGAGCTATGACTGTAACACTACATTCTGCACTCTCTCCTCTTCTCCTCTATGAACGGTATGCTTTGTCTGTATAGCGCGCAAGAAACAATACTTTGTACTGTATACTAATACATGTGACAATAATAAATCAAGTCAAATCAAACAGACTAGTTAGCCTGACATCAGTTGTGAGAAAAATACTGGAATATATTATTCAGGAAGTCTTAACATAAGAACATAAGAAAGAACATAAGAAATAGGAGCAGGAGTAGGCCATCTAGCCCCTCGAGCCTGCCCCGCCATTCAATAAGATCATGGCTGATCTGACGTGGATCAGTACCACTTACCCGCCTGATCCCCATAACCCTTAATTCCCTTACCGATCAGGAATCCATCCATCCGCGCTTTAAACATATTCAGCGAGGTAGCCTCCACCACCTCAGTGGGCAGAGAATTCCAGAGATTCACCTCCCTCTGGGAGAAGAAGTTCCTCCTCAACTCTGTCTTAAACCGACCCCCCTTTATTTTGAGGCTGTGTCCTCTAGTTTTAACTTCCTTACTAAGTGGAAAGAATCTCTCCGCCTCCACCCTATCCAGCCCCCGCATTATCTTATAAGTCTCCATAAGATCCCCCCTCATCCTTCTAAACTCCAACGAGTACAAACCCAATCTCCTCAGCCTCTCCTCATAATCCAAACCCCTCATCTCCGGTATCAACCTGGTGAACCTTCTCTGCACTCCCTCCAATGCCAATATATCCTTCCTCATATAAGGGGACCAATACTGCACACAGTATTCCAGCTGTGGCCTCACCAATGCCCTGTACAGGTGCATCAAGACATCCCTGCTTTTATATTCTATCCCCCTCGCAACATAGGCCAACATCCCATTTGCCTTCTTGATCACCTGTTGTACCTGCAGACTGGGCTTTTGCGTCTCATGCACAAGGACCCCCAGGTCCCTTTGCACGGTAGCATGTTTTAATTTGTTTCCATTGAGATAGTAATCCCATTTGTTATTATTTCCTCCAAAGTGTATAACCTCGCATTTATCAACGTTATACTCCATTTGCCATATCCTCGCCCACTCACTCAGCCTGTCCAAATCTCTCTGCAGATCTTTTCCGTCCTCCACACGATTCACTTTTCCACTTATCTTTGTGTCGTCTGCAAACTTCGTTACCCTACACTCCGTCCCCTCCTCCAGATCATCTATATAAATGGTAAACAGTTGCGGCCCGAGTACCGATCCCTGCGGCACGCCACTAGTTACCTTCCTCCAACCGGAAAAACACCCATTTATTCCGACTCTTTGCTTCCTGTCGGATAGCCAGTCCCCAATCCACTTTAACACACTACCCCCAACTCCGTGTGCCCTAATCTTCTTCAGCAGCCTTTTGTGGGGCACCTTATCAAACGCCTTTTGGAAATCCAAAAACACCGCATCCACCGGTTCTCCTCCATCAACCGCCCTAGCCACATCTTCATAAAAATCCAACATGTTCGTCAAGCACGACTTTCCCCTCATGAATCCATGCTGCGTCTGATTGATCGAACCATTTCTATCCAGATGCCCTGCTATCTCCTCTTTAATAATGGATTCCAGCATTTTCCCTACTACAGACGTTAAGCTGACCGGCCTATAGTTACCCGCCTTTTGTCTCCTTCCTTTTTTAAACAGCGGCGTAACATTAGCCGTTTTCCAATCAACCGGCACTACCCCAGAATGCAACGAGTTTTGATAAATAATCACTAACGCATCCACTATTACCTCTGACATTTCTTTCAATATCCTGGGATGCATTCCATCCGGACCCGGGGACTTGTCCACCTTCAGTCCCATTAGTCTACCCAGCACTGCCTCTCTGGTAACATTAATCGTATTAAGTATTTCTCCTGCTGCCAACCCTCTATCATTAATATTTGGCAAACTATTTGTGTCCTCCACCGTGAAGACCGACACAAAAAACTTATTTAAAGACTCAGCCATATCCTCATTTCCCACTATTAACTCCCCCCTCTCGTCCTCCAAGGGTCCAACATTCACTCTAGCCACTCTATTCCTTTTTATATATTTATAAAAACTTTTACTATCATTTTTTATATTAATTGCTAGCCTAGCTTCATAGTCTATCCTTCCTTTCTTTATCGCTTTCTTAGTCTCTCTTTGTTGTTTCTTAAATTTTTCCCAATCACTTGTTTCTCCACTATTTTTGGCCACTCTGTACGCAGCTGTTTTTATTTTAATACTCTCCTTTATTTCCTTCGTTATCCACGGCTGGTTCTCCCTTTTCTTACAATCCTTGTTTTTTGCTGGAATATATTTTTGCTGAGAACTGAAAAGGATCTCCTTAAAAATCCTCCACTGTTCCTCAGCTATCCTACCTGCCAGCCTGCTCTCCCAGTCTACCTTAGCCAATTCATCCCTCATCCTATCATATTTCCCTCTGTTCAAACAGAGGACACTGGTTTGAGACCAAACTTTCTCCTCTTCCATCTGAATCAGAAATTCGACCATATTGTGGTCACTAGACCCAAGAGGGTCCTTCACAATAAGATCCTTAATTCTACCTACCTCGTTACACAATACCAGATCCAAAATAGCTCGTTCCCTCGTCGGTTCCGTAACATGCTGTTCAAGGAAACTATCCCGACAGCATTCTAAGAACTCTTCCTCCATTCCACCCTTACCGACTTGAGTCTGCCAGTCAATGTGCATGTTGAAGTCCCCCATGATTATTGCCGTTCCGTTTTTACACGCATCCCTTATCTGCTTGTTTATAGCCCTCCCTACCTCAACATTATTATTTGGGGGCCTATATACCACACCTACTAGTGTCTTTCTCCCTCTACTATTCCTCATCTCTACCCATAATGATTCCACGTTTTGTTCCTCAGAGCCTATGTCATCCCTCAGTACTACCCTGATATTATCTCTTATTAATAGCGCGACCCCACCACCTTTTCCTTCCTGTCTATTCTTCCGAAACGCCTGATACCCCTGGATATTCATCTCCCAGTCCTGGTCACCTTTCAGCCACGTTTCTGTAATGGCCACTAGATCGTACCCACTTGTGCTGATTTGCACCATCAACTCATTCACCTTGTTCCGAATGCTTCGTGCATTCAGGCAAAGTGTCCTTATTCCAGCTTTTATCTGGACCCGCTTTGATGAGTCGCGAACACCCTCTCCCTCTACTCCCTTATCTAAATTACCGCCTTCATTCACTTGTACCCTCTCCTCTACCATTAATTTTGTAATTCCCCTTACCCCTGCATCCTCCCCCCCATCAATTAGTTCCTTGATCCTAGTCAACTCTTCTAGCTCCCCTCCCCCCAACCTATCTAGTTTAAATTCTCCCCACTAGCCTTAGCCAACCTACCGGCCAGGATATTGGTCCCCGTGTGATTCAAGTTCCACCCGTTTTTTGTATACAGATCACCCCTGCCCCTAAAGAGGTCCCAATGGTCCAGGAACCTGAATCCCTGCCCCCTGCACCAGTCCCTCAGCCACACATTCATCCTCCACCTCACTCCATTCCTGCCCTCACCTTCCCGTGGCACAGGCAGTAATCCTGAGATTACTACCTTTGCTTTCCTCTTTCTCAGCTGTCTCCCTAATTCCCTGTACTCCCTTTTCATGACCCCTTCTCCCTTCCTACCCACATCAGCGGTACCAATATGTACCGCTACCTCAGGCTCCTCTCCCTCCCACCTCAGGATTTCCGGGACGCGACTAGCGACATCCTGGATCCCGGCCCCAGGGAGGCAGACCACCATGCGAGAATCCCGCCTACCTCCGCAGAAACGCCTGTCTGTCCCCTTCACCATCGAGTCCCCGATTAATACCGCCTTCCTCCTCTTTTCCTTAGCCCTCTGAGTTACAGGGCTGGACTCCACTGCGGAGACACGGCCACTGCTGCTTCCCCCAGGCGGGCTGTCCCCCCCAGCAGTACTCAAGCAGGAGTACTTGTTGTGCAGGGGCAAATCCACCGGGGTGCTCTCAACCACCCTAGCCTTACCCTTCCTGGCCGTGTACTTAACAATGTACTTGGAAAAGCATTGAATGAGTAGAACAAATCAACATTGTTTTACTGAAGGGAGATCCTGTTTTACACATTTATTAGAGTTTTCTGAGGGTTTTTTGGTCGGGTAAATAAAGAGGAACCAACAGATTCAGCAAAAGCAAAATAGTGCAGATGCTGGAGGTCTGAAATAAAAACTGGCAGCATCTGTCAAGATGGAAACAGCTTTAATGTTTCTAATCCAAATGACTCTTCTTCTAAACTGAAGAGAGGTAGAAATGTGACTGGTTTTTTGCTGTTCAAAAAGGGGAGGAGGGGCAGCTGGAGAAAAAGGAAAGGTCAGGTTAGAGAGTGGTAGAGATGGAATGATGATGAGGTCATGGAACACTGTTAAAGGGAATTGTAATGCTAATGTTAAAGGCACAAGGCTTGATTAGAGTGGGTATCAATAGCAGAATAAAAGTCAGCCCTGTCTGAAAGCAAAAACACGAAAGCCAGATACAGATTGGCACGAGGGGAAACAATTCAGAATGGAGGAGAACATTCATAGCCTGAAGTTTTTGAACTCAGTGTTAAGTCGAGGAGGCTATTTTGCTTTCAGATCGAACTCACCCTTATTCTGCTGTTGACACTTAGGGCAGAATTTTATGACCTTGCCCGGGTGAGACCGGAAATTGCCGCCCGAGGTCAACAGGGATTTCCATTGTCGGACACTCAGCCGTGCCGATTCTGTGGCGAGTGAGGTGGCAGAGTTCCAAGTGTATACCAGTCATTTATAAATGCATCAATCCTTGACGTTAGCTACATTTGTTAACTTTAACCCATCCAACAATGGTATTCTTTCTCAGATTGAAGTATTATCAAGTGCTTTGATTGTTTCATCAATACCTTGTCTGACGAGGATATCATCCACACAGTCACTCATCACATATAACAGTGTACTGACCTTTTTAATTCGTTCATGGGACGTGGGCATCCCTGGCTGGGCCAGCATTTATTGACCATCCCTAATTGCCCTTTAAGGGGAAGTTAAGAATCAACCACATTGCTATGGATCTGTAGTCACATGTAGGCCAGACCAGGTAAGGGTGATAGATTTCCTTCCCTAAAGGAAATATACCATATGGGTTTTTCCAAGTCTTCTTTAGACTTTTAATTCCAGACTTCCTGGCATAACTATAGGGTTCGTGGTGGGAGATATAGGAAGGATATCAGAGGTAGGTTCTTTACGCAGAGAGTGGTTGGGGTGTGGAATGGACTGCCTGCAGTGATAGTGGAGTCAGACACTTTAGGAACATTTAAGCGGTCATTGGATAGGCACATGGAGCACACCAGGATGATAGGGAGTGGGATAGCTTGATCTTGGTTTCAGATAAAGCTCAGCACAACATCGTGGGCCGAAGGGCCTGTTCTGTGCTGTACTGTTCTATGTTCTATGTTCTAATTTTATTCAATAACAATTTCACCTTCTGCATTGGCAGGATTTGAACCTGGGACAATAGAGCATTACTCTGGGTCGCTAGTCCAGTTACAATACCACTATGCCACAACTTCCCTAACTCCCTATTCATCTTCGTGGTGATGCCTGAAGCAGTGCAATATCTGGCAAATCACCAATACCAAATAAGGCATGGTTCTCCTTGGCTGAGGCCTGTGACCTTTTTGAAGTTACCAGCAATAGTTGAGACCTTTCAGGAACTGTTCTTTCACATGCTGTTAGCAGACATTTCCTTTGTGTTGTTCAACTAATATGGAATAGAGGGTAGGTGCTGGCCTAGTGGTATTACCGCTAGATTATTAATCCAGAAATTCAGCTAATGTTCTGGGGACCCGGGTTCGAATTTGAATTCAATTAAAAATATCTGGAATTAAGAATCTACTGATGACCATGAAACCATTGTCGGAAAAACCCATCTGGTTCACTAATGTCCTTTTGGGAAGGAAATCTGCCATTCTTACCTCGTCTAGCCTACATGTGACTCCAGACCCACAGGAATATAGTTGACTCTTAATGTTTTCTGAAATGGCCTAGCAAGCCACTCAGTTCAAGGGCAACTAGGGATGGCAATAAATGCTGGCCCAGCCAGCGACACCCAGTCCCATGAATGAATTGACAAAGAAAAATGAAAACAGAATATATTCTGATTCTGCAGAGACGTGTAAAAGATTAATTTTATTAAAGCATACATACGAACGGACGCATTAGGAGCAGGAGTAGGCTACTCGGCCCCTCAAGCCTGCTGCACCATTTAATAATAATACCTTACTGCTGGTTCCATGTGGTTGCGTAACAGAGGGCAAAGCATGTGATGTCACATCACTTTGTGTTTTATTCAGAAGCTTTTAGTTTTAAGTTTGAATGGATATTTTGAGAATGAGTTAGTTAAAGGGAAACTTTGTAAGTATTTTTTTGAAAGTGTTTTTTTTTAAAGTTTATTTATTAGTGTCATAACTGGGCTTACATTAACACTGCAATGAAGTTACTGTGAAAATCCCCTAGTCGCCACACTCCGGCGCCTGTTCGGTTACACAGAGAGAATTAGCATGGCCAATCCACCTAATCAGGATGTCTTTTGGACTGTGAGAGGAAATTAGACCTCCCGGAGGTAACCCAGGCAGACATGGGGAGAACATGCAGACTCTGCACAGTGACCCAAGCTGGGAATTGAACCTGGGTCCCTGACACTGTGAGGCAGCAGTGCTAACTACTGTGCCACCGTGCCGCCCTACTTGTAAGTAAGCAGGATTTGCTGACACAATGATATGACGTAAGGCAGTGATGGGCAACCTAGGCTAGCGAGTGGGCCGCATGAGTGGCCCTCCTTCATCTCAATGGGCCACAAAATTGAAATCAGGCTTGTTCACTCACCATGACCCTATAAATAAGATCAAATACACACCAAATATTTCATGACGAGTTATGGAAAATGCTTAATCATTTATCTATTAATAGAACTGTCATCAACTTCAAATGATAAAAACAAAATAAATACTTATGCTCTGGAAGAATGGCTCTCACAGCCAATGTTATGTGCATTCAGCAAGCACCTCACTTCATTCGCTTGCTCTTGCTTTACACACATGTCATTGCAGCCGTATCAGCAGGCAGAAATCAGTGAAATGTGGCACCCTGCATGTGGGCCACACTAAACCGACTCGTGGGCCGCACTCAGAGCCCAGACGGGCTGCATGTGGCTCCTTGGTCACAGGTTGCCCTCCACTGGGTTAAGGTAAGAGGAAATTCATGTGGGGCATAAGCACCAGCATGTATCTGATGTGTCGAATGGGCTGCTACAGTGCTGTAAAAATCTGTGTAGACCACATGGCCTAGAAAGGAATGAAAACCTTATGGAATGTACATGCATGGAGCAAGGAAATGGTATTCATCCTCCCAACAAGTAAGGCCTTTGCTTCCACAGATCATGTACGATCCACCTGGGGCTCTGAATCCTAACCAATTATTAGTCAGTATGGTAAGAAGTGTTTTTGCATGCTGTCTGTTGTACCTAATCAATACCCCAAGGTAATAAACCAATCAATTTGATTAACCAATGAGCAATGTTGAAGGGAGTCTAGTTTAGAAATAAAATGAGAACATTGGAGCTCCAATCCACTGACCTTGCACAGGGAGTGTGGGATCAAGAACTAGAATCATAGACTCCCATAGTGGAGAAGGAAGCCATTCAGCCCATCAAGTCTGCACTGGCCACAATCCCACTCAGGCCCTACCCCATAACTCTGTGTATTTACTGCAGCTAGTCTCCCTGACACTAACGGGCAATTTTGCATGGCCAATCCACCGAACCCGCATATCTTTGGACTGTGGGAGGAAACCGGAGCACCCGGAGGAAACACATGGGGAGAATGTGCAGACTCCGCATAGACAGTGACCCAAACCGGGAATTGAACCCGGTTCCCTGGCGCTGTGAGGCAGCAGTGCTAACCACTGTGCCACCATGCCACCCTAGCTCTAACTAGCTCTAACGTTTCTTCCAATCGCTAGCCGCACTTGAGGCTCGTTAGGCCATGTTTATGCTGTAACTTTAGAGCCTCCTTGAAGTCGGTTTACTGCTCAAGGTGCACATATATCACCAAAATCAGGGCCTGACACATGTCTGGCACAAACACTGTGGCACTCCTTCAAGGACACAGCTTCGCCTCTTGGCATGACATTGCATGTAGCACAGCTCCAGCGTGCTTTCCAAGTTGGTTTAAAAAGCCTAGCTGGACTGGGCTTCTTTAAAAGTACTGAGAATACAGGCTTTCTCACCTGTGCACCTGACACAGTTAAGGACTGGGAGTGGAACCCTATGCATACACTGAAGCAGATGTTCACAGAGGCGATACAGCTGGATCTGACCATTCCTTATAAACCAGTTGCTGCTGGCTGAGAATGGATCAAAGTAGCTATCGCTCTGAAATCATTTGTTTAAGTTTAAAGTTTATTTATTAGTGTCACAAGTAGGCTTACATTAACACTGCAATGAAGTTACTGTGAAAATCCCCCCAGTCGCCACACTCCGGCGTCTGTTTGGGTACACTGAGGGAGAATTTAGCATGGCCAATGCACCTAACCAGCACGTCTTTCGGACTGTGGGACGAAACCAGAGCAGCCGGAGGAAACCCACGCAGACACGGGGAAAACATGCAAACTCTGCACAAATAGTGACCCAAGCCTGGAATCAAACCCAAGTTCCTGGAGCTGTGAGGCAGCAGTACGAACCATTGTGCCTCTCTACTATCTGTACCTGCAGTAGAACTGCACACTTACTTTCATGCTTATCTCTTTTGCATTACAAATCAAATTCCCCGCTTACAACTCAGGATTGCAAAGACCTGCAGGATGTCTCTCATCAAGTTCGGTGGCACCATAACATAATGGATAGTGCTGCTGCCTCACAGTGCCATGGACCTGTGTGGAGTTTGCACATCCACCCCGTGTCTGCGTGGGTTTCCTCCGGGTACTCTGGTTTCCTCCCACAGTCCAAACATATGTGGATTAAGTTGATTGGCCATGCTAAATTGACTCTAGTGTCAGGGGGATTAGCAGGATAAATATTTGATTTCATTTATTATTGTCACATGTATTAACGTACAGTGAAAAGTATTGTTTCTTGCACGCTATACAGACAAAACATACTGTTCATAGAGAAGGAAACAAGAGGGTGCAGAATGTAGTGTTACAGTCATAGCTAGGGTGCGGAGAAAGATCAACTTAATACAAGGTCTGACAGCAGCAGGGAAGAAGCTGTTCTTGAGTCAGTTGGTACGTGACCTCAAACTTTTGTATCTTTTTCCCGAAGGAAGAGGGTGGAAGAGAGAATGTCCAGGGTACGTGGGGTCCTTAATTATGCTGGCTGCTTTGCTGAGGCCCCGGGAAGTATAGACAGAGTCAATGGATGGGAGGCTGGTTTGCATGATAGATTGGGCCTCATTTACCACCTTTTGCAGTTGCTTGCGGTCTTGGGCAGAGCAGGAGCCATACCAAGCTGTGATACAACCAGAAAGGATGCTTTCTATGGTGCATCTGTAAAAGTTGGTGAGAGTCGTAGCTGACATGCCAAATTTCCTTAGTCTTCTGAGAAAGTAGAGACGTTGATGGGCTTTCTTAACAATAGTGTCGGCATGGGGGGACCAGGACAGGTTGTTGGTGACCTGGACACCTAAAAACTTGAAGCTCTCGACCCTTTCTACTTCGTCCCCATTGATGTAGACAGCGGCATGTTCTCCTTTACGCTTCCTGAAGTTGATGACAATCTCCTTCGTTTTGTTGACATTGAGGGAGAGATTATTGTTGCCACATCAGTTCACCAGACTCTCTAACTGCTACCAGTTTACAAGCAAAAACTGAAGTGGGAGAATCCATCAAAGAGAGTTGTGCAATGTTGGTCTGAGGAATCGGATGATCTCCTACGGGCTGCTCGGAGTCAGTGGACTGGTTAGTATTTAAAAACTCTGCGACCAGCCTGAACGAGTATGTCACTACAGTAACTGACGTCATTAGTAAGTGTGTAGAAGACTGTGTGCCAAAGAAGCAAATCCGTGTGTTCACCAACCGGCAACCATGGATGAACAGGGATATCCACTACTTGCTGAAGTCCAGGTCTGAGGCATTCAAGTCAGGCAACGCTGACCTATACAAGAAAGCCAATTACAATCTAAGGAGATCCATCAAAGATGCCAAAAGACAATACCGGACCAAGCTAGAGTCCCAGGCTAGCCACACCGACCCCCACCGACTATGGCAAGGTCTGCAAGACGTAACAGGCTACAAGATGAAGGCATGTAAAATCGCCGGTTCCAACGCGCCAATATATGGAGTTACAGGAAAAGGGCCTGGGTGGGCTTGTGGTCGGTGCAGACTTGATGGGCCGAATGGCCTTCTTCTGCACTGTAGGGGTTCTATGAAGTTAAAAGAAATGCATATTTTTAAAATCTTCATGATTTAGGAATGATCGTCGTCCCTCTTCTCTGTAGTGGATTGGTGTTCTTTCCAAAAGAAGATATCCCAAAAGTGCACAACATATTGCAAGTGTGGCCTTAGCAATGATTTATACTGTGCTGGCAAAATTTGTTCCAATTTAATAATGAAAAGCCCTCAAAATACATCTGTATCAGCATTCAATTTGATTGAATACTTTCAGCAAATAATCATGCATAAACCTACATACATTCCTTTTATTCCCCTTTTAAAATGTGCATTATTTTATATTTGTGGCGCATTACCTTAAACTCTGTAATAACAGGGCGTTCCCAGAGAGAATCATAACCACTCATGATGACATCATGATGACCACACGGGATGACCATGCCAGGGACACACAGGCATGTATAGCCCCCGGGTGGTGAGGGACATGGCCGGATAATGGCCTGGCACTGCCCTCTGGCACCTTGGCACTGCCTCGGCCAACCTGGCAGTGTCAGGGTGGGCCCTCTGGGGAACCCCACTGGGGTTTTTTCCCTTATCTGTGATGGGACGGGGGGGATTGCAACGGTGCTTTTTGCTAGGGGGAGCCTTTTATTTAAATTGGAAATCGGGATGCCTTTTTAAAAAAGGCGTCCCTATCTCGGAATTCCTGCCCTTGCCAGCTTTTTTCGGACCCACCCCTGTGAAATACCCTCCTGGCTGGAGGGTATTTGCTATGAGGAGAGGTTGGATAAACTCGGTTTGTTCTCACTGCAACGATGGAGGTTGAGGGGTGACTTGGCCGAGGTTTACAAGATTGAGTGGCATGGACAGAGTGGATAGTCAGATGCTCCTTCCTAGGGTAGAAAAGTCAAGTAGTAGAAGGGCATAGGTTTAAGGTGCATGGGGAAAAGTTTAGAGGAGATGTGCGAGACAAGTTTTTTACACAGAGGATGGTGAATGTCTGGAACGCGCTGCCTGGGAAAATGGTGGGAGTAGGTACGATAGTGGCATTTAAGGGGCACCTCGACAAAAACATGAATAGGATGGGATGGGAATAAGTGCATACAGTTTTAGTTTAGGCAGGCATCATGATCGCGCAGGCTTGGAGGGCCGAATGGCCTGTTTCTGTGCTGGACTGTTCTTTACTCTTTGAAATTGCACAGAGTGTTGCTCAATGCAGCGGGAAAAGCCGGTCATATAATTTGCGAGCTTCATGCTAGCTTTCTTGTCTGAGCCAACACTCTGTGGCATCTTTGGGAAGATTCTGCCCAGTGCATCTAATGCAATAAAACCGCACACATCACAAGAGAGTGATCAGAAAAAGTGACACTGCGCCCAAGAAAGAGACATTAGCAAGGAATAAATTTACAACAATGTCTTAAAGGAAGGGAGAGAGAGATGGAGAGGGAAAGGGATTTAGGGAGGGAATTCAGGAGCTTGGGGCCTATACCGCTGAAGGCAGAGCAACCAAAGGTGGAGAGAAGGAAGTAGGGGATAAGAATTGGGGGAATGTAGATTGATCAGAGAATTGCCAGGCTGAAGGAGGTTCCAGAGATAGGGAAAGGAGAGTGATTTGAACATGAGGATGTTGCCAGAGTGGGAGCTAATGTATAGGTCAGCAAGTACAGGAATGAGTGATGGAAGGGACTTGCTCAGAATTTTGAACAAAGAACAGGCCCTTTGGTCCACCAAACTTGTGCCAACACATGATGCCTTTCTAAACGAAAGACCTTTTGCCTCTAGGTGGTCCATGTCCCTCTATTCCCTGCCTATTCATGCATCTAAATGCACTTAAGATTATGAAGGGTTGAACTTGGCCATCCAGCGTTGAGAAACAATCAGGTAGAAGTTAATTCAAAGGTTGTAACACTTTGTCATTCATTATTTCCAGTTATCTATGTCCGGTAGCCAGTGCAAGAAATGCTTTGTCTCATTTCTCAATTTTCTCCCTCCTCTCCTGAAGAAAGATATGGGGGAGGTATAAATGCCCAAAAAATGAATACTCAAAAGTACTCTGCTATTATTTCTTAATTTAATTTTTATAGCAACAAGCACTGGCAACCGAAGTGAAGAGTGAACCTCTGTACGCAACATGACAAAGCGCTAACACAATGTACGCCCACACTGAACTTGTTGGGGACTAAGTTGGATAGCTTCCAAAACTGTACACTGGAATCACGATGCACAAGTCGCCACGCCCATTCAAAGTGATGCAGAGACCAACCAAACTTTGTACTGCCTGCTAATTATAATGATTGCCTCCAGCAACCCAGCACTGAACACACCAGTGAGCACAGAATTCTGCAATGCAGAAGAGGCCCTTCGGCCCATCGAGTCTGCACCAACGCATGAAAGGCCCTGACCTGCCTACCTAATCCCACTTGCCAGCACTTGGCCCATAGCCTTGAATGTTATGGCGCGCCAAGTACTCACCCAGGTACTTTTTAAAGGATGTGAGGCATCCTGCCCTATTATGCCTAATAGCTTTTCTGTCATCAAGCTTACAAATGGGTTGTTTTACTTTCTTGTACATGTTCATGATGTGGTTGGCTGGGCTGTTGCACTTCAATGGGATTTTCTGCGCCAGGAATTTGGATGACTTTCAGTATGTTTACAAAGTCTGTTTGAGGTGCAGAGATGTGGCGCGTGAATATATGAAAAGAAGAAATCATGCAGTCGGGTCCAATAGCGGAATGAATATATTTAATTGGTGAATTAGAGATAGGTCCCTCTTCACAAGAAGCTTAGAGGAGTAGGTTGCTTCAATGGGCTGGGAAGGATATAGGAGGCCTGTGTGCCAGGTAATTGGGGAAAGTTAAGTGGGAGAATGCCACCCTTAAATGAGAAGGAGTTAAAGAGGTGATTACCTCAGTGGACTATTAATCCAGAAACTCAGCTAATGTTCTGGGGATCCGGGTTCGGAACTTGCCATGGCAGATGGTGGAATTTGAATTCAATTCAAAAGAAACCATAGAAACCCTACAGTACAGAAAGAGGCCATTCGGCCCATCGAGTCTGCACTGACCACAAACCCACCCAGGCCCTACCCCACTATCCCTACATATTTACCCACTAATCCCGCTAACCTACACATCTCAGGACACTAAGGGCAATTTTTAGCATGGCCAATCAACCTAACCTGCACATCTTTGGACTGTGGGAGGAAACCGGAGCACCCGGAGGAAACCCACACAGACACGAGGAGAATGTGCAAACTCCACACAGACAGTGACCCAAGCCGGGAATCGAACCCAGGTCCCTGGAGCTGTGAAGCAGCAGCGCTAACCACTGTGCTACCGTGCCCCTGGAATTAAGCATCTACTGGTGACCATGAAACCATTTTCGATTGTTGGAAAAACCCGTCTGGTTCACTAATGTCGTTTAGAGGAGGAAATCTTCCATCCTTACCCAGTCTGGCCTACATGTGACTCCAGAGTCACACCAATGTGATTGACTCTCAACTGCCCTCTTTTGAACAAGGGCAACTAGGGTTGGGCAATAAATACTGGCCAGCCAGCGACACCCATGTCCCACAAATGAATAAAAAAGTAAACTTGGAGAGAATTGGATGGGCCCCTCTGAATTATGGAGCTCAGAGGGGAAGTCTACAAGGACCCAGGTTTAATTCCAGCCTCGGGTCACTGTCCGTGTGGCGTTTGCACGTTCTCCCCGTGTCCATAAGACCATAAGACCATAAGACATAGGAGCGGAAGTAAGGCCATTCGGCCCATCGAGTCCACTCCACCATTCAATCATGGTTGATTTCAACTCCATTTACCCGCTCTCTCCCCATTGCCCTTAATTCCTCGAGAAATCAAGAATTTATCAATTTCTGTCTTGAAGACGCTCAACGTCTCGGCCTCCACAGCCCTCTGTGGCAATGAATTCCACAGACCTACCACTCTCTGGCTGAAGAAATTTCTCCTCATCTCTGTTCTAAAGTGACTCCCTTTTATTCTAAGGCTGTGCCCCCGCGTCCTAGTCTCCCCTGCTAATGGAAACAACTTCCCTACGTCCATCCTATCTAAGCCGTTCATTATCTTGTAAGTTTCTATTAGATCTCCCCTCAACCTCCTAAACTCCAATGAATATAATCCCACGATCCTCAGACGTTCATCGTATGTCAGGCCTACCATTCCTGGGATCATCCGTGTGAATCTCCGCTGGACCCGCTCCAGTGCCAGTATGTCCTTCCTGAGGTGTGGGGCCCAAAATTGCTCACAGTACTCCAAATGGGGCCTAACCAGTGCTTTATAAAGCCTCAGAAGTACATCCCTGCTTTTGTATTCCAAGCCTCTTGCATGGGTCTGCATGGGTTTCCTCTGGGTGCTCCGGTTTCCTCCCACAGTCCAAAGATATGCAGTTTAGGTGGATTGCCCATGCTAAATTGCCCCTTTGTGTCCCAAGATCTATAGGTTAGGGCAATTAGTGGGGTAAATACATGGCAATAGGTCCTGGGTACAATGCTCTGTTGGAGAGTCGGTGCAGACTCGGTGGGGTGAATTTCCCGTCCCGCCCACCACTGGATTCATAGCAGGGGAGGGGGTGGACGATGGAGAGGTTCATTGACCTTGGCTGGATTTTCCAGCCGCGCTCGCCCCGAAACTGGAAAATCCTGCCCAACATCTATGAAGGATGGAGAGCGCCTCTAAACAAAAGGGAGTGGCTGATTTAGTTGGTATCTTAATTATGGATAAAAGGGAAGCAGTGACGGTTATGGGAATCTGGATTGGTAATCCAGAGGCCCTCAGGCTAATGCACTGGGCATACAAGTTCAGATGCCAGTTGGTAGAATTTAAATTCAATCAGTAAATCTGGAATTAAAAGCTGGTTGGATAAGGGTGACATTTCCTTCATCATAAAGTCAGAAGTGGGGACTTTGCTGATGATTGCACCATTAATGACTCCTCAGATGCCAAGCAGTCCGTGACCATATGCAGCAAGACTTGGGATCATTTTCAGACTTGGGATGATAAGTGGCAAGTTACATTCATGCCGCACAAGTGTTAGGCAATGACTATATCGAACAACAGCGAATCCAACCACCTCCCCTTGACAGTCAATTGCATTAGCATCAGTGAATCCCCCTCTGTCAACACGGTATAATCACTGTGGCTGCAAGAGCAGGTCAGAGGCTGGGAATTCTGTGGCAAATAACTCACTTCCCAACTACCCAATGAAGTTACTGTGAAATTCCCCGAGTCGCCACACTCCAGCACCTGTTCGGGTACACTGTTCGGGAGAATTTAGTATGGCCAATGCATCTAACCAGTACATAATTTGTACTGTGGGAAGAAACCGGAGCACCCAGAGGAAACCCACGCAGAGGAGATGAGGAGAATGTACAGACTCCATAAAAACAGTGAGCCGAGCCAGGAATCGAACCCGGGTCTCTGGCACTGTGAGGCAGCAGTACTAACCATTGTGCCACCGTGCCAACCATACAAGGCACAAGTTAGGAGTGTAATAGAATATTCTCAATTTGCCTGGATGAGCACAGCTCCAACCACACTCTAGAAGCTTGACACCATCCAGGAAATGGCAACCTGTTTGATTGGCACCCCATCCACCACTTTAAAATTCACTCCTTCCACCACTAATTCACAGTGGCAGCAGTGTGTACAATCTACATGAAACACTGCAGGAACTTACCAAGGTTTCTTCGACAGCACCTTCCAAACTCATGACCTCTACCACCTCAAAGGACAAGGACAGTAGATGCATTGTAACACCACCATCTGAATGTTCCCCTCCAAGCCAGTCACTGTCCTTACACGGAAATATCCAACGGTGCACAGGTTAGGCGGATTGGCAATACTAAATTGCCTCTTAGTGTCGGGGGCTAGCTAGGGTAAATACATTGGGTTATGGCCTGGGTGGGATTGTGGTCGGTGCAGACTCGATGGGCTGAATGGCCTCCTTCTGCACTGTAGGATTCTATGAAATATATTGCCATTCCTCCATTGTCACTGGGTCAAAATCCTGAAACTTCCTTCCATCAGTGTACCTGAACAAGCGCCAGAGTGTGGCAACTAGGGGATTTT
Organism: Mustelus asterias; assembly: GCF_964213995.1. Taxonomy (NCBI): domain Eukaryota; kingdom Metazoa; phylum Chordata; class Chondrichthyes; order Carcharhiniformes; family Triakidae; genus Mustelus; species Mustelus asterias. The sequence goes on along the minus strand of NC_135806.1, from coordinate 120,612,764 downwards.
CACAGCAACTTCATTGCAGTGTTAATGTAAGCCTACTTGCGACACAAATAAATAATAAGCTAACAGCATTGTGAAAGTACCTACATCACAAGGCCTGCAGTGCTTCAAGAAGTTGGCTCACCACCACCTTCACAAGGGTATTCAGGGATGAACAATAAATGTTTGTCGAAGCAGTGACTCCCACACCTTGTGAAAGAATTAAAGAAACACAAAAATCATTCACTTTTCCATTTTCTTTTATACTAAAGGCATAATTCTATCACACTGGTGATAAGGAACTTAGAGCACTGCCAATGCATATTGAAAAAGCCTACTATCTTCCCAGCTATTCTGATAATGGGCAAAGTTTCCCGCTACCAATAGCTACTTGGAAAATGACTTTTTAAATACCTATTAAATCTGAAATTAAATATTCTTTCAAAATTGACCAGAATGAACCACTTTCAAATTCAAATAAGTGGACCAGGGGAACCCCAGACAGTAAGTATCAATTGCAAAGAGGCACAGGGTTCAAGGTGAGAGGGCAAAGTTTAAAGGAGATGTTCAGGAGATGTTTTTCACGCAGAGAGTGGTGGGTGCCTGGAACGCGCTGCCAGAGGAGGCGGTGGAAGTAGGAACATTCGCAACATTTAAGAGGCATCTGGATGAGTACGTGAATAGGGAGGCAATAGAGGGATATGGTCCGAGTAAGGGCAGAAGGTTTTTATTTAGTTTAGTTAGGGCATCATGATCGGCACAGGCTTGGAGGGCCGAAGGGCCTGTTCCTGTGCTGTACTTTCCTTTGTTCTTTGTTCAGACACCCTGGAAATATGTACACAGTATACCAGTTAGCATGGTGGGTAGGGTCAGCATTTGCAGATGAAGTAAAGTTTATTAGTCACAAGTAAGGCTTACATTAACACTGCAATGAAGTTACTGTGAAATTCCCCTAGTCACACAATCCAGTGGCTGTGCGGGTCAATGCACCTAACCAGCACGTCTTTCAGAATGTGGGAGGAAACCCATGCAGACATGGGGAGAACGTGCAAACTCCATATAAACAGTGACCCAAGACAGGAATTGAACCCAGGCCCCTGGTGCTGTGAGGCAGCAGTGCTAACCACTGTGTCATCATGCCGCTCGCACTGTCTAGATATCTAAAGCTTTAAATGGATGCCTGAACCTCTGTTTTGATTATATCTGAAAACTGTGGCATTAACAGCTGATCTTGGACCTCTGTCTCCAGTGACCTGATAACTGGATATTTTAATATCGTGGCATGCATTGGGGTCGGTCGCAAATCACTTTCCTTATCCTTTACTGAGTCACCCCACTTTTGGTGAGTGCTACAGCGGGAATTGCCATTAATCAGGCTTTGGTGCCATTCATTTGGTGAGGTTTAATTGACTGAAGTTGATGAAGGGCTAATCCTTCTAGAATTACTACTGTTTAAATATTTATTCCTCACACTTAGCCAGTAAAAAATGACTGGAGTACAGAGGGACTATCCTGTTTTTTGGAAGGTATAAACTAAAGAATATTAATTGCAGAGTGTTTCCTTAAATCAGTTCAGCTGAACTGGTTTTCCTGCATATTAGGTGCCTTAGGCATCTAAAAACAATCCATAATAAACTAATTTTCTTTCCGTACTCTTATAATGGAGTTGCCCAAAATGCAACAGTATCTGAACACAAACAAAAGCGCAGATGTGTATCAGGCAATCAGAATTAGTTTACTGCAGGAAGCAATCCGAGAGAACCTTTCAAGAAAGCTAAAATGACAGTAAACTGGCAATGATAGCAGGGCAAAAACCAATTTAGTCATGAAGGAACAAAATAACTTTTAGTTACTTCGGTCTTTTGTGACTTTAGGGCATCTCAAAGTGCTGTGCAGTCAATGAAATATTTTACAAGTAACATCACTGCTGTAACATAGGAATTGCAGCAACCAATTTGTGCACAGCAAGCTCCCACAAAAAGTAATGAAATGAATGGAAAGATAATCTGTTTCTTAGTGAAATAAAAACAGGAAATGCTGGAAATGCTCAGCAGGTTTGGCAGCACAGGCGGCACGGTGGCACGGTGATTAGCACTGTTGCCTCACCGCGCCAAGGATCTGGGTTTGATTCCCAGCTTGAGTCATTGTGTGCAGAGTCTGCATGTTCTCCCCTTGTCTGTGTAGGTTTCCTCTAGGTGCTAAGAAGGTGGTGGTGAGCTGTCTTCTTGATCCCCTGTGCTAAAATGTCTGTTATTATACAATGGAACGATTGTATTATACTTGAGAAAACAGAACACTGAAGCTTCTGATGAAAAGTCTGTGGTGGACCTCAGTTGTGCCTTTGTCCTATATGGACCACCGTTGTGTGTGCTTGTCATACCTGGACACATCCCCTTCCAGTTTGGTTCCTCCCCTTGGCACCTAGTATAAAGGTGGCTGTCTCCTCCCCCTTGTTTAGTCCAGGTCGGTTACTTGTTGGGATCTGCTCCTGATTCTGTTGTGAATAAAAGCCTACACTTGTATTGGCACACCGGTAGTCTTTCGCCTTATTGATAGCGCATCAAAGTCATTGACCTGAAACATTGGCCAGAATTTGACCGGCCCCTTGCCCACCACAGGAATTGGAGCAGGCAAGGTGTGGAGCTTGGGAAGGTCCGTTGACCTCGGACAGGAGTTTATGGTTCCTGGACGAGCGAGGCCATAAAATCCTGCCCATTAACTCTGTTTCTTTCTCCCATAGATACTGCTGCCTTCTGCCTTCTGACTATTTGCAGCATTTTCTGTTTCTATTTCAGATTTCCAACATCCCCAGAGTCTTCCTTTTGCTTTGAATCCTCACATCAGTTCTAATGCTGTCATTTTTTTTGCAGTTGCGTATAATAAATTATTGGCCTTCACGTTAATGGGTAGTTTAATGGTAACAGCTGGATTATTAAGCTTGTTGCTGCCTGAACCCCATCACCAGCCTCTCCCAGAGACAACTCAGCAAAGACAAACAGTCGATGCTGGATCATTGGCATCTGATTTTTAGCTGCTACAAATACCCTTAGAATTCCAAACTTGTGTATGTTTTTTATTCATTCGTGGGACATGGGCGTCACTGTCTGGCCAGTGTTTATTGCCCATTCCTAGTTGCCCTTGAGAAGGTGGTGGTGAGCTGCCATCTTGAATCGCTGCAGTCCACGTGCGGTGGGTTGACCCACAATGCCGTTAGGGAGGGAATTCCAGGATTTTGACCCAGCGACTGTGAAGGTGGTGAGTGACTAGGAGGGGAACTTGCAAGTGGTGGTGTTCCCATGTATCTGCCACCCTTGTCCCTCTGGATGGAAGTGATCGTGGATTTGAAAGATGCTGTCTAAGGATCATTGGTGCATCTTATAGATAGTACACACTGCTGCTACTGAGCATCGGTGGTCGAGGGATTGAATGTTTGTAGATGTGATGCTAATAGCGATTTGTAGATGTGGTGCTGTAGAGAGGCTGAATAGACTGGGACTTTTTTCCCTGGAGCGTTGGAGGCTGAGGGGTGACTTTATAGAGGTCTATAGAATAATGAGGGGCATAGACAAGGTAGATAGTCAATATCTTTTCCCAAAGGTAGGGGAGTCTAAAACTAGAGGGCATAGGTTTAAGGTGAGAGAGGAGAGATACAAAAGTGTCCAGAGGGGCAATTTTTTCACACAAAGGGTGGTGAGTGTCTGGAACGAGCTGCCAGAGGTAGTAGTAGAGGCGGGCACAATTTTATCTTTTAAAAAGCATGTAGATAGTTACATGGGTACGATGGGTAGAGAGGGATGTGGGCCAAATGCGGGCAATTGGGACTAGCTTAGGGGTTTTTAAAAAAAAAGGTGGCATGGACAAGTTGAGCTGAAGGGCCTGTTTCCATGCTGTAAACCTCTATGACTCTATGACTAATCAAGCGGGCTACTTTGTCCTGGATGGTGTCAAGCTTCTTGAGTGTTGTTGGAGCTGCACCCATCCAGACAAGTGAGGAGTATTCTATCGCACTCTTGACTGGTGCTTTGTAGATGGTGGACAGGTTCTGGGGAGTCAGGAGGTGAGTTACTCGCTGCAGTATTCCTAGCCTCTGACCTGCTCTTGTAACCACTGTGTTTACGTGGTGAGTCCAGTTGAATTTCTGGTCAATGATTATCCCAAGGGTGTTGACAGTGGGGGATTCAGTGATGGTGACAGCATTGAATGTCAAACGGTGATGGTTAGAGTGTCTCTTCAGTGAATCATACAGCACAGAAGAGTCTGCACTGACACGTTAGAAACACCTAAACTCCCACCTAATCCCATCTGCCAGCACTTGCTCATAGTTCTGAATGCTATGATGTGTGAAGTGCTCATCCAGATACTTTTTAAAGGATGTGAGGCAACCCGCCTCTACCATTCTCCATGCAGCGCATTCCAGACTGTTACCACCCTCTGAGTAAAAACGTTTTTCCTCTCATCCCCCCTAAGCCTCCTGCCCCTCACCTTGAACCTATGTCCCCTCGTGACTGACCGTTCAACTAAGGGGAACAGCTGCTCCTTATCCACTCTGTCCATGCCCCTCATAATCTTGTACACCTCGATCAGGTTGCCCCTCAGTCTTCTCTGCTCCAACAAAAACAACCCAAGCCTACCCAACCTTTCTTCACAACTTAAATGTTCCATCCTAGGCAGCATCCTGGTGAATCTCCTCTGCACCCACTTCAGTGCGATCACATCCTTCCTATAATGTGGCGACCAGAACTGCATACAATGCTCCATTTGTGGCCTTGCCTAAGTTCTATACAACTCCAACATGACTTCCCTGCTTTTGTAATCTATGCCTCAATTGATAAAGGCAAGTGTCCCATATGCCTTTTTCACCACCCCACTAACATGTCCTTCCGCTTTCAGAGATCTGTGGACAAACACGCCAAAGTCCCTTTGTTCCACAGAACTTCCTTGTGTCCTATCACTCATCAAGTACTTTCTTGTCAAATTACTCCTTCCGAAGTGTATGACCTCAAGCTTTTCAGGGTTAAATTCCATCTGCCACTTATCTGCCCATTTGAGCATTCTGTCTATATCTTCTTGTAGCCCAAGATACTCTGCCTCACTGTTAACCACCCATCCAATCTTTGTGTCATCCGCAAACTTACTAATCCTATCCCCCACATAGTCATCAATGTCATTTATATAAATGATGAATAATAGGGGGCCCAACACAGATCCCTGTGGTACGCCACTGGACACTGTCTTCCAGTCATGAAAGCAACCTTCTGTCATCACTCTCTGTCACCTACAATTGAGCCAATTTTGAATCCACTTTATCAAATTACTCTGTATCCCATGTACATTTACCTTCTTTGTAAGTCTCCCATGTAGGACTTTGTCAAAGGCTTTGCTGAAATCCATATAAACCACATCGACTGCACTAGCCTCATCTACACACCTAGTCCCCTCCTCAAAAGATTCAATCAAATTTGTTAGGCATGACCTCCCTCTGACGAAGCTATGCTGACTATCCCTGATCAAGCTTTGCCTCTCCAAGTGGAGATAGATGCTTTCCTTCCGAAGTTTCTCTAATAGTTTCCTACCACTGATGTGAGACTCACTGGTCTGTAGTTTCCTGGTTTATCTCTACAACCCTTTTCAAATAGTTGAACCACATTAGCTGTTCTCCAGTCATCTGGCACCCATATCCACTCCATCAGACGAAGGAGCTCTGCTCCGAAAGCTTATGGTATTTGCTACCAAATAAACCTGTTGGACTTTAACCTGATGTTGTGAGACTTCTTACTGTACCTCCCCCGTGGCCAGAGAGGAATTGAAAATTTGGGTCAGAGCCCCTGCAATCTCCTCCCTTGCCTCCCACAGCAGGCCACTGCTTTTCTGTAGATTTCCCCATCAGTAGTTGTTCCCCGTCTACCTTGGCCAGATCCTGTCTTATTTTACTAAAATCCGCTCCCCCCCCCCATCCAAACCTTTTTGTTTTGCAGCTTGTCTATTTCCTTCTCCGTAACGAGCTTAAATTGTACCATGTTGTGATTGCTAGAAATCGGTGTAGAGCTGATTACCATATGGTAATTCGAATTTCAATGGCATTAGCAGGTCCAGGACTGAAGTCTGAGGGCCCACTAGCATCTCCCCCACTCCACCTTCCCCCCACCACTCCCGCCAGGAATGGTTCACTCCAGCGGGGTTTCCTACTGCTCCAAACTAATGGGGAACAGGCGGCCAACTCCACTGGAGGGAAGAGAGGATATTGAGGCCCACCCCAGGGGGTCGGGGGTAAGGGGGGGTGCCCCTTGGGCAGTGCCACCTTGACACCCTGGCACTGAGGGAGAATTCAGCATGGCCAGTGCACCTAACCACAACTAGTTTATGGGATGTGGGTGTCGTTGGCTAGGCTGCATTTATTGTCCATCCCTGAGGGCATTTTAGAGTCAACCACATTGCTGTGGGTCTGGAGTCACATGTAGACCAGACCAGGTAAGGATGGCAGATTTCCTTCCCTGTGGGAGCTCAGTGAACCAGGTGGGTTTTTAATGACAATTGACAATAGTTTAGATGGCCATCATTAATTTTTCCTTGCATGGGAAAGCTCAAGTCTCGCTGAACATCAACATTTTCATGCTTTTTCAAAAATATTTTGCTTTTCGATTACTATGAAGTGAATAACCTCACACCTCTTCACATTATACTCCATATGACACCTTGGCAGAATTCTGCCAAAAAATTCTAAGTCCCCAATTTGCTTGAAAATTTTAGTAATTCCCGCCGATTTTTTTAGCAGGATTTTCAGGTTGAATCTCCAATGCTCTTTGCCTCACAGAGTGCCCAAGATGGATTCCCTCTGAAAATCAGGGGGCGGGGCCTATTTCCACCCAAGAGGTCAGCAGCATAGCGCTGAGCGGGCACTGCGTATGCGCCAATCTGTCAGAGCTGAAATCGGCGCATGCGCAGTAGTCCCGCATTTCCGGCCTCCCGATCACTGACCAACCCAGTGACACCAATCGCTGGCCTACCTGATCTCCCCAGGCAAACCCCGATCTCCCCGACCCCTCATCCAGCCCTAAGCTCCCAATACTCCCATCGCAGGCAGTCCCAACTCTACCCCCCGAGAGCCCCAACTCCACCCCACCCCCCCCCCCCAAGCAGGCCTGACCCCCCCATGGCAGCCGTGATCCCTCCCCTACCCAATGGCTTGCCACAATCGCCATCCTCCCTCCCTCTGCCCATGGTCCCGAAAGCAGAGTGGCAGTGGAACCCCTCCCACCCCCACAAATCACCTCCCAATAACCCCCTCTGGCTCCGCCCACTTGGCACTGCCCAATGCCCAGTGAGGAGTGCCAAGAGGCCTAATGGGCAGTTCTGGTTGGCTGATGGGCAGTTCAGTCTGTCTGGCAGACAGAAAGAGGGTTGTCAGGCCCCTGCTGCTGCAAGCAGCCTCAAGCAGCTGTCCCACCCCTGGCAATCACGGGTGCCAATGGCCAATCGTGAGCCCCAAACTGCCCAAAATGCAGCCCCCACCACTGCCCAGATCGATCGCGTCCTCTCCAAGCAATGATCGCAATACAAAGCGGACTCCTTCCTTCCCCCCCTCTCCCCCACCGATCACATCCAGAGCGGCATCGAGCCCCCCTCGCCCTCCAATCTGATCACCTGCAGAGTGGCAGCTGGCCCCCCCCTCCCACCCTGAACCGATCGCATGTCCACCTCCCTGCCTCCGTAGGCCTGGCCCCAATAGGCTCTTCCCAGTGGGCAGTGCCAAGGTACCCAGTGGGTATTACTGAGGTGCTAGGCTGGCAGTGCCAAGGTTCCAGGGTGGCACTGCCCAAGAGGTACCCCCCTTGCCCTTGGCTGCCTGGGGGGCCCTCGATGCCCTCTGGTTCCATCAGCAAGGCCAACATAATCGTTCCCCATTCATGGGGAGTAGGTGTGTTCCTCGCCGGAGAGAATATCTCCCAGTGAGGCCAAAAAGGCAAGACAACCTGAACGATTGAGCGCCAGACTCACTATTGCCATGGAAATTAACATGAGCATATATTTACAAAATGTATTCAGCTTCTCGCCCATTTCCGATGACAGGCTGACCTCACCGGAAATCCAGCTCTTGTAACGTCGCAAGAGCCGCGAAATTGGGTGCGATCCTGATTTTTTGGCTCTTGCCCGATTTTACCAGCTCGCTCCGCCCATCATCGATGGACGAGGTGAGCTGGTAAAATCCTGGCCAAAGTGTTGTTTCTGAAACAGAAATTGGAATTTGTCATTTTGAAACTTTTGCTAATGAAATTAAGCCAAAGACAAAATTGTAGGAATAAAGTTATCTAGATGATATGAAACTCAAAACACACTTCATCTAGGAGAGAGTTAAATTTTACTGGCTGACAAGGAGTTACAGAAACGCCCTAATTTAATGAAAGGAATCGTCACTGTTATGATTATCATAAGGACTTAGCTGTCTTCTTTCAAAAGATGTATTGGCAAAGGAAAACACAAACAAAAGTGAGTCTCCGGTATCATTGTCTCATCGTTCTATAAAACTTTGAAATGCGAAAATGTATCTACAGCGTGGCATGAAGGAAAGAAATCATAGATTTCAGCAGTGAAATGTGTTTGCGCTATTTTCTTTTTGAAGCTTCTGTACTTCAGTCAAACGACACTGCTGCAAGCCTTCCTCCTTCCTGACAACCGTGCATCAGAGCAATCACCCTCAGGATGGTATGACTTCCTCACCTCCCTCCACTGCTGGATTACAGTTAGTCCCCCATGTGCAGGTTAATTTTTTTCATTTTCCTTGATTCCTTCCTGTCTACTCCATTGCACAGAGATATGGCAGTAGATAAGCAATTGCAAACGTTAAGAAACTATTCATCATTCCCAACAAATATACAAAGAACACAGGCAAGTACAGGCCCTTCGGCCTTCCAAGCCCAGGCCAATCATGATGCCCTTTAAATTTTTTTTTATTGCTTCATGTGATGTGGACTGGCTGGCCGGGCCAGCATTTATTGTCCATCCCTAACTGCCTTTGAACTGACTGATTTGCTGCGGCCATTCACAGAGGGCATTTGAAAGGCAACCGCATTGCTGTGGGTCTGGAGTCACTAAAGGACACTCGCGCACCAAATGGGTTTTTAATGACAGTCAACAATGGTTTCACGGTCATCGTTAGACTTTCAATTCCAGATTTTTATTGAATTCAAATTTCACCACCTGCCATGGTGGGATTTGAACCCGGGTCCCCGGAGCATTACCCAGGGTCTCTGGATTACTAACCCAGTGACAACACCATTACGCCACCACCTCCCCACTGACCAAACAGGCGCCGGAGTGTGGAGACAAGGGGATTTTCACAGTAACTTCATTGCAGTGTTAATGCAAGCCTACTTGTGACACTAATAAATAAATAAATATTTGTATTTGTGGGCATGGAGAAAATCAAGGGATATGGGCACTGTGTGAAAAAGTGGAGTTGAAATCGGGTGGCACGGTGGCACAGTGGTTAGCACTGCTGCCTCACAGCACCAGGGACCCGTGTTCAATTCCCGGCTTGGGTCACTGTCTGTGTGGAGTTTACACATTCTCCCCGTGTCTGCATTGGTTTCCTCCGGGTGCTCCGGTTTCCTCCCACAGTCCAAAAATGTGCGGGTTAGGTGGATTGGCCATGCTAAATTGTCCCTTAGTGTCGGGGTGGGTGGCTAGCTAAGGTAAATACATGGGGTTATGGGGATAGGGCCTTCTGCACTGCAGGATTCTATGAGATAATAGCTCAGGCACGGTCTTATTGAATGGAGAAGCTTGGCGGCTCAAGGAACCATATTGCCTACTCCTGCTTATTTTCCTTATGCTCCATCCTCCTTATGTTGCTTCTCTCCTTAATCTCCTAGGTCAATCTCAACATTGCTGTTGGGCTGACAGTTGGGGGTGTGGGGAAGCACCAGGACATTTCTCGTCACCAAAGCACTGATGGATTGTTACTTGCGCATAAAGTAAAACACCTGCTTCAATGCATGCTGTGGAAACACATCACTGCAGCATATCGTTCAATTAAGGATCTCAATTCAGTTAATAATATGTTGCACCAGAGAATTTTATTGTATTTTTTAAACAACCTATTGTGCTTGCTTCCTGTGATTATCTTCTAAAAACTGTAATTTGGCTCCATATATTCAGCGCGTTGGTTTTTACCGGGATTGGCCACAATACACCATCTGTAATAAAGGCCACCCAAGTGAATATGATCAAAATGATTAGCAGGTGGAGAGGGGAAGGGAGGATGACACGAAAGGAAATATGTGTCAGCTGGTAGTCTTTGGTATCAAACTTGTCCCTCCTAACGATTATTAATCTTGACTAGGGTGAGTCTGATTTGCCTCACCGAAGTTATTTTTGCATATCACTTTTTTTCAAAAACAATGTTTGCGGATACGCTTTCAGTTAGCCCACGATTTATGAAAGGTAAATGCTCTCTCGAAGAAACATTGACTGTAATAACTCCTCTGATGTCAGCGCTCTTTCACCAAACTTAGATTTATTCACATGGTCAGCAACATTCAGACAGGCACCTGCTTGGACAGAGTATAAACCTGGATTGCCTGTAACCCCGACACTCCACATTATGTACACAGGCAAGGATCCCTGATTGGACAAGCCATTATTGCCTTAATCAGGGATTCTAAGAGGTCCACAATCTGGGCCTGTTAAGACCATAAGACCATAGGAGCAGAATTAGGCCACTCGGCCCATCAAGTCTGCTCCGCCATTCAATCATGGCTGAAATTTTTCTCATCCCCATTCTCCTGCCTTTTCCCCATAACCCCTGATCCCCTTATTAATCAAGAATCTATCTATCTCTGTCTTAAAGACACTCAATGATCTGGCCTCCACAGCCCTCTGCGGCAAAGAGTTCCACAGATTCACCATTCTCTGGCTGAAGAAATTCCTCCTCATCTCTGTTTTAAAGCATCATCCCTTTAGCCTGAGGTTGTGCCCTCTGGTTCTAGTTTCTCCTACTAATGGAAACATCTGCTCCATGTCCACTCTATCCAGGCCTCGCAGTATCCTGTAAGTTTCATTAAGATCCCCCCTCATCCTTCTAAACTCCCACGAATACAGACCCAGAGTCCTCAACCGTTCCTCATACGACAATGTTTATACTCTGTACAAAAAAAGTGCCTGTTAAAGTCATTGCATTGACTAACTCTTAAAATGTTTCATTTACCTGTAAATGAAATGTTGAAATAAGCCATTATTGCTCCAAACTCGATAAGAGAACTGAAAGTGAAAAACAATACTCAATTAAACCACACGAGGGTGCTAAAGAGGCAGTGAACTTTTTGGAGGTCTCATAAATAAATCCTTTTTGGAAATCCTGACATTTTACCTGGACAGTAACTGCAGGTAACAGTGCAGAGCGAACAGCTGGCTGTGAATGAAAGGAAGCTATCCAGTCAAACCCTAACCCTGCAAAAGGAAAATGAAATAAGGTTGGAAAATATTCAGATCAGAACTCAATTGGAAGATTTTTAAAAAACATTTGTGGGACATGGGCGTCGCTGGCTGGCCAGCATTTATTGCCCATCCCTAGTTGCCCGAGGGCAGTTGAGAGTCAACCACATTGCTGTGGCTCTGGAGTCACATGTAAACCAGACCATGTAAGGACGGCACATTTCCTTCCCTAAAGGACATTAGTGCACCAGTTGGGTTTTTCTGACGATCATTTTTCATGGTCATGCTTAATTCCAGATTTTTTTTTCCATTGAATTCAAATTCAACCATTTGCTGTGGCGGGATTCGAACCCAGGTCCCAGAACAAGGCCATTGCCTCCCTTAGAAATGCATGAGACACAAAAATCATCAATGCTGGCTGCTTTGCCGAGGCAGTGGGAAGTGTAGACAGAGTCAATGGATGGGAGGCTGGTTTGCGTGATGCATTGGGCTACATTCACAACCTTTTGTAGTTTCTTGCAGTCTTGGGCAGAGCAGGAGCCATACCAAGCTGTGATACAACCAGAAAGAATGATTTCTATCGTGCATCTGTAAAGGTTGGTGAGAGTCGTAGTTGACATGCCAAATTTCCTTAGTCTTCTGAGAAAGTAGAGGCGTTGGTGGGCTTTCTTAACTATAGTGTCGGCTTGGGGGGATCAGGACAGGTTGTTGGTGATCTGGACACCTAAAAACCTGAAGCTCTCAACCCTTTCTACTTCATCCCCATTGGTGTAGACAGGGGCATGTTCTCCTTTACGCTTCCTGAAGTCGATGACAAACTCCTTCATTTTGTTGACATTGGGGGAGAGATTATTGTTGCTGCACCAGTTCACCAGATTCTCTATTTCATTCCTGTACTCTGTCTCGTCATTGTTTGAGATCCGACCCACTACGGTGCTGTCGTCAGCAAACTTAAAAATCGAATTGGAAGGGAATTTGGCCACACAGTCAAAGGTGTATAAGGAGTATAGTAGGGAGCTGAGAACACAGCCTTGTGGGGCACCGGTGTTGAGGAAGGTCATGGAGAAGGTGTTGTTGCCTATCCTTACTGATTGTGGTCTGTGAGTTAGGAAGTTCAGGATCCAGTCACAGAGGGAGCTGCTGAGGCCCAGGCCATGGAGTTTGGAGATGAATTTCATGGAGATAATAGTGTTGAAGGCTGAGCTGTAGTCAATAAATAGGAGTCTGACATAGGTGTCCTTGTTATCTAGGTGTTCCAGGGTTGAGTGCATGGCGTCTGCTTTGGATCTGTTATGGCGGTAGGCAAACTGCAGTGGATCCAAGTAGTCCGGGAGGCTGGAATTGATTTGTGCCATGACTAACCTTTTGAAGGACTTCATAATGATGGATGTCAGAGCCACCAGCCTATAGCCATTGAGGCACGCTGCTTGGTTTTTCTTAGGTACCAGGAAGATCGTCGTCTTCTTGAAGCAGATAGGAACCTCAGATTGTTGTAAAGAGAGGTTGAAGATGTCTGTGAATACCTCCGCCAGCTGATCCGCGCAGGATCTGAGTGCACGTCTGGGTACCCCATCCGGGCCAGTCACTTTCCGTGGGTTGACCTTCAAGAAAACTGCTCTGACATCTGCAATGGTGACCCCAGATACAGGTTCATCCAGGGCTTCCAGGATAGAGGGCATGCTCTCGCTGACCTCTTGCTCAAAACGGGCGTAGAATGCATTGAGCTCATCAGGGAGGGGTGTGTTGGAGCCAGCGATTTTACATGCCTTCATCTTGTAGTCTGTTATGTCTTGCAGACCTTTCCATAGTCGGCGGGGGTCGGTGTGGCTAGCCTGGGACTCTAGCTTGGTCCAGTTCTGTCTTTTGGCATCTTTTCTGGATCTCCTTCGATCGTACCTGGCTTTTTTTATAGGTCAGTGTCGCCTGACTTGAACGCCTCAGACCTGGACTTCAGCAAGCAGTGGATATCCCTGTTCATCCATGGTTTCTGGTTGGGGAATACACAGATTTGCTTCTATGGCACACAGTCTTCTACACACTTACTAATGAAGTGGCGTACCCGTTCAGGCTGGTTGCAGAGTTTTTAAATACTGACCAGACCAGTGGCTCCAAGCAGCCCCGTAGGAGACCATCCGATTCCTCAGACCAACATTGCACGACTTTCTTTGATGGATTCTCCCATTTCAGTTTTTGCTTGTAAGCCAGGAGCAGGAGCACAGCTTTGTGGTCTGATATCCCAAAATGGGTGGGCGATAGAGCGGGAGACATGTTTTATATTTGTGTAGCAGTGGCCTAGGATGTTTGGGCCTCTGCTGGAACAGGAGATGTGTTGGTGGTAACGTGGTAGTACGCTCTTGAGCCTGGCCTGATTGAGGTCCCCGGCCATGATGAACAAGGCCTCGGGGTGTTTCTTCTCAAGGCTATTCGTACTGGTGTATATTTCATCCAGCACGATCTTCACGTCTGCATGGGGTGGGATATAAACTGCCAGTTACGGTGAAAATTCTCTAGTGGCCACACTCCAGCACCTGTTCGGGTACACTAAGGGAGAATGGAGCATGGCCAATGCCCCTAACTTGCACATCTTTCGGATTGTAGAAGGGAACCGGAGCACCAGGAGGAAACTCATACAGACACGGCCAGAATGTGCAAACTCCGCAGAGACAATGACCCAAGCTAGGAATTGAACCCGGGTTCTTTGTGCTGTGAGGCAGCAGTGCTAACCACTGTGCAACCGTGCCGCCCTTGCAGGAAAAATGAGAACTATTGAGAACTTTAATGTCAATGACAGGATGTAGAACAGTTGAAAGTGGAATTAAATGATCAGCTTGTAGGAACAAATTCAACAAAAATGAACATTCAATTGAAACTTGATGAACTTCAAGCAAGGAGATGGAATTGCTGATGAAGTAGAACTTGAAAGCGGAATTGACAACCAAAACTGAGGAACTCTTTGAACTTCAGTCCAATCTGAACAGCATGAAGGATGAGACATGCAGTAGAGAAAAGCAAATCTAGTCTTTAAAGTGTGAAAAGGTGAATTCTACAGTGCAGATCGAAGATGAATGAATTGAAAGAGTCTAAGGAGCGATTGGTGACCATGGTAGAAAGATTTCAAAAAGAGCTGAATGCCCAGGGGAAGTTGTTAAATGTATACAAGAGTTCCGTGGATAATTCTGAAACACAAACAACTCGTGGCTGAGCTGACTGCAAAGATTCATAAGGTCAAAATAAAACAACTGGAAAAGAAGAAAGTGATCACAAATCCGGCTGAAATTGTGAAACAAGTGGGGATGAAAGTGCCATTGTTCAAATGTAAACTTCCATATGTGTTGTGGTGAGTTGCAGGACAAAAGAAGAGGAAGAAACGCTACAGACGTGAGCACAGCATTCTGGAAAGTTCACCCCGGGAAAAAAAGAGATAAATCAACAACTATCTATCACCAGAACTGCCGAATCAATGAAGAGTGGTTCAATACCAAGGAATGGAAAAATATGCAATGCCAGAACAACCTCCAAACCAACAGAGTTTAGCTGCAATGACAGAGCCTATCATTTGTCTGTCAGCGTGAATCAGATTTATATGTCGGATTAATCAGGGTTAAAAGGCCTCCAGACTGCCTGAACCTATGAACTCAGAGACTTGAAGCAGGGAGTTGTGGTAGTAATAATGATGCAGATACATGTGGTAAACTAAAATAACTTGAAATACACTGGATAAAGATTTAGGAGGAAGAGCAGTGTAAGGTTCATAGAATCATAGAATCCCTGCAGTACAGAATAAGGCCATTTGGCCCATTGGGTCTGTACTGACCACATCCCACCCAAGCCCTATTCCCGTAACCTCACACATTTACCCCGCTAATCCCTCTGACACTGGGGTCAATTTAGCATGGCCAATCAACCTAACCCACACATCTTTGGACTGGCACATATAGGGTTAACATGAGACTGGAGTACAGTATCACCCACACAGTGACGTAAGATAACACATGACCTTCACCTAGGGGTCAGTCTAGTTTTGGACAGAGCTGTGTATACAAGCAAGCATGGAGACTGTTCTTAGCTTGACCCCTCTATGTATATATAGAACATAGAACATAGAAAAGCTACAGCACAAACAGGCCCTTCGGCCCACAAGTTGTGCCGAACATGTCCCTACCTACTAGGCTTACCTATAACCCTCTATCTTACTAACTTCCATGAACTTATCCAAAAGTCTCTTAAAAGACCCTATCGAATCCACCTCCACCACCACTACCGGCAGTCGATTCCACGCACCCACCACCCTCTGAATGAAAAACTTATCCCTAACGTCTCCTCTGTACCTACTCCCCAGCACCCTAAACCTGTGACCTCTTGTGGCAACCATTTCAGCCCTGGGTAAAAGCCTCTGAGAATCCACTCTATCAATACCTCTCAACGTCTTATACACCCCTATCAGGTCACCTCTCATCCTTCGCTCCCCCAGACGTCACACTCCGGCCCATGTTAGGGAACACTGAGGGAGAATTTAGCATGGCCAATGCATCTAACCAACATATCTTTCGGACTTTGCTTTGATTTATTATTGTCACATGTATTAGTATGCAGTGAAAATTATTGTTTCTTGCGCACTATACAACAAGACATACTGTTCACAGAGAAGGAAAGGGTTCTTGTAGTTATAAATACACAGAGTTAATCTACTTAAGGCAATGAAGACCTACTGTAATATCTACTGAATAGTATCTAATACCCTACAACAGCATCCACATTTTATTCCTAAGATTAGATTGCCAGCTGCAAGAACCTTTTGTGTTGAATAAATGGTGCAGAATACTTTGACATCCATGGAACAATGTGAATTTGTTGTAAATCTGTGATAGATGTGCACTAAGACATACCAGAAATAGTTATGGTCGTTCCAGTACATTTTTAATGGTGAGATAATGTGCTAAGACTCATTCCTTCAGAGTTTAATTATTGTTGGAGATTTTTTTTAAAAGATGCAATTTTTAAAAAACATTTTCTTCCTGACTCTCTTTCTTAAACACATATTTCTTTTGCTCTCTTTGTTTAGCTTTCTGTGCCTAATTTGGCGTTGTATTAAATATTTTAACCTACACATCCTGGTTCAGACTCGACATGCCTCAGTCAAGATTCTTCAGTCTGATTGTTTAGGAAGATATACAGTTACTTGCCATGTTCACTCACGTCCCAGATCCCGACAGAGGGCACTGTGCCAAAGTGGCCTTTTATTCATAGCCAATCTAATGAAAAACCCCCGCAGAAAGGCAAGAAGGTTTTGTGGCAGCAGTGTTCTCACCACTGGCTGAAAGGTTAAGGGTGAGCCCATCTCGACTCACCCAGGAAAGCACGACACAATTTTATGGGCGTCAGGAAGTTAATTGCCTGAGGGCCTCCATTTGACACTGCTGTCAACCCCTGACAAGTAGCAGTGTTGGAAGTTGGATGACCAAGTAAGTGAGGTGGCTTTGCCCCGGCGAGTTGATGTGGGGGGAGGGGGGGGGAGCAGGGGGCAAGCAACCTTTGGGGAAATGGGTGGGAAGGGGTAATGGGGAGTTGGCCTTCCATCTGGCACAGGGTGCACAAACAGAATGGCACCACCACGGAGCTCGCAGCCAGGCTGCAAGGGTTTACCGGTAGTAAGATACCAGGAGCGGCAGGAGGCCCTTAAATGGCCATTAATTTGCTATCTGGATTGGATAAACTCGGTTTGTCCTCACTGGAATGACGGCGGTTGAGGGGTGACCTGATAGAGGTCTACAAGATGATGAGTGGCATGGGCAGAGTGGATAGTCAGATGCTCTTTCCTAGGGTAGAAAAGCCAAGTACTAAGGGACATCGGTTTAAGGTGTGTGGGGAAAAGTTTAGAGGAGATGTGCGAGGCAAGTTTTTTATACAGAGGGTGGTGAATGTCTGGAACGCGCTGCCCAGGGAGGTGGTGGGAGCAGGAACGGTAGCGGCCTTTAAGGGGCAACTAGATGAATACGTGAATAGGATGGGAAGGGAAAGATACGGACTCTCTAAGTGCATATGGTTTTAGTTTAGGCAGACATCATGATCGGCGCAGTCTTGGAAGGCCGAAGGGCCTGCTCCTGTGCTGTACTGTTCTTTGTTCTTTGCTCTTGGTTAAATGCTTCAATTGGTCGAATGGGTGGGTTGCCCAATTAAAAGGCTGCAATTGGTAAAATCCCAGCAGAAATAGGTAGATGATGGGCATGGCAACCTCACCAACACCACCCAGCCCCCTCCCCTCGCCTTCCCCACCCTGCCCTGCAAGCCTTTACTCAGGGTGGGGGAGGGGGTGTGGAGGGTATAGAATTTCTACCAAAGTATACTCAGTCTGAGTCAACATGGGTTGATGGCTTCTAAGCCTTTGGACTTTACTACCCAAGGGGTATTCCATCCTTGAATAGATTTAGGGTTGAGATAGACAGTGGAGTCATGGCCGAATATCAGCCATGATTTGATTTGATTTATTATTGTCACATGTATACAGTGAAAAGTATTGTTTCCTGCGCGCTATACAGACAAAGCATACCATTCATAGAGAAGGAAAGGAGAGAGTGCGGAATGTAGTATTACAGTCATAGCTAGGGTTAGAGAAAGATCAACTTAATGCAAGGTAAGTCCATTCAAAAGTTTGACAGCAGCAGGGAAGAAATTGTTCTTGAGTCGGTTGGTACGTGACCTCAGACTTTTGTACCTTTTTCCCAACAGAAGAAGGTGGAAGAGAGAATGTCCGGGGTGCGTGGGGTCCTTAATTATACTGGCTGCTTTGCCGAGGCAGCGGGAAGTGTAGACAGAGTCAATGGATGGGAGGCTGGTTTGCGTGATGGATTGGGCTACATTCACGACCTTTTGTAGTTTCTTGCAGTCTTGGGCAGAGCAGGAGCCATACCAAGCTGTGATACAACCAGAAATAATGCTTTTTATGGTGCATCTGTAAAAGTTGGTGAGAGTCGTAGCAGACATGCCAAATTTTCTTAATCTTCTGAGAAAGTAGAGGCATTGGTGGGTTTTCGTTACTATAGTGTCGGCATGGGGGGACCAGGATAGGTTGTTGGTGATCTGGACACCTAAAACTTGAAGCTCTTGACCCTTTCTACTTCATCTCTGTTGATGTAGACAGGGGCATGTTCTCCTTTATGCTTCCTGAAGTCGATGACAATCTCCTTCGTTTTGTTGACATTGTGGGAGAGATTATTGTTGCCGCACCAGTTCACCAGATTCTATACCTCATTCCTGTACTGTGTCTCGTCATTGTTTGAGATCTGTCACACCATGGTGGTGTCGTCAGCAAACTTGAAAATTGAATTGGAGGGGAATTTGACCACACAGTCATAGGTGTATAAGACATATAGTAGGGGACTGAGAACACAGCCTGTGGGGCACCGGTGTTGAGGATGATCGTGGAGGAGGTGTTGTTGCCTATCCTTACTGATTGTGGTCTGTGATTTAGGAAGTTCAGGATCCAGTCACAGAGGGAGGAGCCAAGGCCCAGGCCACGGAGTTTGAAGGTGAGTTTCGTGGAAATTATAGTGTTGAAGGCTGAGCTGTAGTCAATAAATAGAAGTCTGACATAGGTGTCTTTATTATCTAGGTGTTGAGTGCAGGGCCAGAGAGAGGGTGTCTGCTGTCGACCTATTGTGGCAGTAGGCAAACTGTAGTGGATCCAGGTAATCCGGAAGGCTGGAATTGATTCATGATTGTAATGAATGGCAGAGCAGGTTTGACAGGCCATCTGGTCTACTCCTGTTCCTGTTTCTTATGTTCTCACATCAGGGTGGAGGTTGGAATGGTCAGGAGGTGTCCAATCACCCAGGGTTTGTGAGGCAGATGTGTCAGATCAAGCGCGGAGGGGCACTTAACTGCTCAATCTAACTGTCTTCACCTCCCTGCAGCTGCCAGGACTTTCCAATGTTCAGCATAAATGAAAGGCGACAGCCTCACCATAATAATTAAAATACAAACCTGCCTCCCGGGGGTCAGTTGGCTGCAAACTGCCAGCAACTCCCTGCTCACCCCTCCCATCCCGACTACACTAACACCGGAGGTTTAGAAATCATAGAAATCATAGAAACCCTACAGTACAGAAAGAGGCCATTCGGCCCATCGAGTCTGCACCGACCACAATCCCACCCAGGCCCTATCCCCATATCCCTACATATTTTACCCGCTAATCTACGCATCCCAGGACACTAAGGGGCAATTTTTAACATGGCCAATCAACCTAACCCGCACATCTTTGGACTGTGGGAGGAAACCGGAGCACCCGGAGGAAACCCACGCAGACACGGGGAGAATGTGCAAACTCCACACAGACAGTGACCCAAGCCGGAGAACCAAACCCAGGTCCCTGGAGCTGTGAAGCAGCAGTGCTAACCACTGTGCTACCGTGAGAATTCAGTTTTTTAACACTTTAATTTCCCACCAAACCCAAACCCACCTGTCTTTTGGGTTTACATTTGCCTTCATGTCCCCAAATTGCCTAAGCATTTCTATCAATACATTGTTCTTACCTTGGGAAGATTGCAACAAAAATCCCATCTGCAGCCAGACAAGGGTTTTGGGAGCCGGGTTAATTAATCCAAGGTAATTCTGGGGCTGTGTCAACATTCTAGATTATATTGGATAGGTAGATGAGGGGGAAACAGGAATATTGCGGTTCAGCAGGTCAACGTGATTAGAATGATTTACTAAGGTGAAGTGTAAACATGACACAGAGTGGTTGGGCTGACAGGCCGGATGCAGCTTTTATTATTATTATTAGGGTCACAAGTAGGCTTACATTAACACTGCAATGAAGTTTCTGTGAAAATCCCCGAGTTGCTACACTCCGGCGCCTGTTCGGGTACACTGAGGGAGAATTTAGCATGGCCAATGCACCTAACCAGCACGGCATTCAGACTGTGGAAGGAAACCGCAGCACCCGGAGGAAACCAACGCAGACACGGGGAGAATGTGCAGACTCCGCATGGACAGTGACCCAAGCCGGGAATCGAACCCAGGTCCCTGGCACTGTGAGGCAGCAGTGCCAACCACTGTGCCACCGTGCCGCCCCATATAGGGTGGATTTCCAACTCACCATTTGTACTTAAATCCAGTGTTGTGGATCAGTCAGAATTCGCAGAAAAAATTACACTCACATCCCGCAGCGCTCCAGCTGAGTGTGCCCAGAGTCTGATAAGGAGCTGCCTTTTTCGTTTTTGTTTTTAAGCTGTTTCTGCTTAATGTTTGCTGCTGGCTTTCTGAAAATAATAAACATAGCCCTCTGCTGGGATTATTTGAAAAACCACAGGGCAGCTCCTCTTTCCTTAGTGAAAGAGCCCACTTGCTTTGCATTCAATAACTGCTTCAGGCTAAAGGCATGCTCCATCAGGTGTCCTCAGTTTGATAAAATTGGTTGTCTTTTATTTACACTTGCTCCTGTAAAATGTCAATTTGGCAGAACACATGAGGACAGCCTTGGCACACAAATTCCACCCTCTCTCTGGCCACTGTTTAAGGCTGATACAGACCGTTCACTATCTTAGCACCCTATTGGACCGTGAGAAAACTTCTGACCATATAGCCACACCATCACCAAATCACCTAGTTCCGACCCCATAACATTGCCCCTGCCTCAGCTCATCTGCTGCTGAAATCCTCATCAATGCTTTTGTTATCGCTACATTTGACTATCCCTAAGGCTGGCCTCCCCTCTTCCAGCATCCATAAACTTGAGCTCATCCAAAACTCTGCTGCCCAAAACCTACATTGAATCAAGTTCCATTCACCCACTGTCATTCTTGTGGTCACTGATCTGTATTGCGACCAGCCTAACAATACTTCCACTTTAAAATTCTCTTCCTGGTTTTCTTCTTTTTAAACTAATTTGTGCAACATGGGTGTCGCTGGCTGGCCAGCATTTATTGTCCATCCCTAGTTGCCCTTGAGAAGGTGGTGGTGAGAAGCCATCTTGAAATGGAGAGACAACTGAGTGGCTTGCTGGGCCATTTCAGAGAGCAGTTGCGAGTCAACCACATTGCTGTGGCTCTGGAGTCACATGTAGGCCTGACTGGGTAAGGACGGCAGATTTCCTTCCCTAAAGGACATTAGTGAACCAGATGGGTTTGTCCGACAATCTACGATGGTTTCATGGTCATCAGTAGATTCTTAATTCCAGATATTTTTTATTGAACTCAAATTCCACCATCTGCCGTGGTGGGATTCAAACCCGGGTCCCCAGAACAACTCCCTCTGTGGCATTGCCCCTTCCCATTTCTCTAACTTCTTCCAGCCCTACAGCCTCCCAAGGTCTCTGTGCTCCTCCAATTATTATTGCTAGAATATTAATCCAGAAACTCAGCTAATGTTCTGGGGACCCGGGTTCGAATCCCACCATTGCAGATGGTGGAATTTGAATTCAATTTAAAAAATCTGGAATTAAGAATCTATTGATGACCATGAAACCATTGTTGATTGTCGGAAAAACCCATTTGGTTCACTAATGTCCTTTAGGGAAGAAATCTGCCATCCTTACTTGGTCTGGCCTACATGTGACTCCAGACCCACAGCAATGTGGTTGACTTTCAACTGCCCTTGGGCAACTAGGTTTGGGCAATAAATGTTGGCCAGCCAGCGACGCCCATGTCCCATGAATGAATAAAAAAAATTCTGGCCCTTTCTTCTGAATAGCTCCGCAATTGGTGGCCATGCATTCCACTGCCTTGGTTCTAGACTCTGGAACCTCTTTGAAGCTCCTTCTTTGACCAAGAGTTTGATCACTTCTTAGTTCCTTATGTCTGTCAAATGTTGTTGGATAACTTCTGTAAAACACCTTGAATCATTTTACTATGTTAAAAGCATTATAGAAATGCAAGTTACTGATGAAAGGAAATATTTGAAAGGTAAGTGTATAGAAGTATAAAAAATTATTAATGCTGTCAAAACCTTTCAACATCACTTTAAATTAAGATTCGAGAGTAGAACAATGGGGCCACCAAGGTACAATAGTATGATTAGAACTGAGATCAGAAAATCATTCTGCAAACAAGGAGTGATCAATAAGTGGACTTTTGGTTAGTTGTAGCGGAGGTAACAACAGGGCGTTTACTTAAGAACCAAATAGATAATCCATTGAGAGGAATTTAGGGTCTTTCTGGATAAATGAACTAGATGAGCTAAATGGGCTTCCTTATCATACTTTAAATTCCTTCTTGAGAAACAGGTCAGTATAGCAAGGTAGTATTGCGTTGATATAGTCTTCTGGTTGGTGAAGAGCTATCGTGTATTTTATCCCCAGGTCAAACATTCAACATAAAGCAATACCTCTGAGTTTTAATTTTGGCTGTTATGTGCTCTGTTGAATCCTATCTGCGATCCATTCCAGCAAATTGAAATCTCTTTCCCTAGTTACTTGGTTTGTCAATAGCTTGCGTGATAACATTCAGGGCAGATGACAATTCCTAAAGAAATGCAATACGGCTATGTTAAATGTGAGATCTGCTGGCATTGGTAGTTGTATTAGGTGTAAGAATTGTGTTCAGTACATTGTGGAGCTGAAGAACCACACTGCCAGAGTTAACTATTAACTTTGGAATCTAGATACCATAGTTCAGCCTTGTTACAGTAACTTTTCCTTTTATTTATTGTGACAAAACGAATGATGCATCTTGCTTGGCTTCCTGATTACTCTAATATCTACCTGTTCTTATTTTTATTGCAGTTTAACAATATATTACACCACAACAGTCACAATAAACTTCTCTCTTACACCATCGGGTAGCACGGTGGCACAGTGGTTAGCACTGCTGCCTCACAGCGCCAAGGGCCTGGTTTGATTCTTGGCTTGGGCCACTGTCTGGGTGCAGCCTGCACATTCTCCCCGTGTCTGCGTGGGTTTCCTCCCATATCCGAAAGACGTGCTGGTTAGGTGAATTGGCCATGCTAAAATAATCTAAAAATGCATTCATGGGTTAGGCCAGCACTTATTGTCCATTCCTAATTGTCCTTGAGAAGATGATGGTGAGCAACCCGCTTGAACCGTTACAGTCTGTGGTGTAAGTAAAGGCACAATGCGGTTTGGGAGAGAGTTCCAGAGTTTTGACCCAGTAACAGTGAAGAAACAGTGATATATTTCTAAGTCAGGATGGTCAGAGACTTGAAGGGGGCTTGGTGGTGGTGTTCCCATGTGTCTGCTGCCCATGTATTTCTAGATGTTAGCAGTCATGGCTTTGAAAGGTGTTGTCTAAGATCGTTGGTGAGTTCCTGCAGTGCATCTTGTCGATGGTACACACTGGTGGTGGAGGGAGTGAATGTTTGTGGATGGGGTGCCATACAAACTGGCTGCTTTGTCCTGGATGGTGTCAAGCTTCTTGAGTATTGTTGGAGCTGCACCCATCCAGGCAAGTGGGGAGAGTATTCCATCACACTCCTGACATGTGACTTGTAGATGGTGGACACGCTTTGGGGAGTTAGGAGGTGAGTTACTCATTACAGAATTCCTAGCCTCTGACCTGTTCTTGCGGCCACTCTATTTATATGGCCAGTCGAGTTCAGTTTCTGGTTAATGGTAACCCCCATGATGTTGATAGTGGAGAATTCAGTGATGGTAATGCCTTTGAATGGCTTGGAATGATGATTAAATTCTATCTTTTTGGAGATAGTTATCACCTGACACTTGTGTGGCATGAATGTTACTTGCAACTTGTCAGCCCAAGTCTAGGTATTGTTCAGGTCTTGTTGCATTTGGACATGGACTGCTTCAGTAGCTGAGGAGTCATGAACGGTGCTGAACATCAATCTCCAATGAATATCTCCACTTCTGACCTTATGATGGAAGAAAGGTCATTGAAGAAGCAGCTGAAGATGGATTGGTCCAGGACACTCCCCTGAAGAACTCCTACAGAGATGTCCTGAAGCTAAGATGATCAACCTCTAACAACCACAATGATCTTCCTTCTGCTAGGTATGACTCCAACCTGTGGAGATTTCCCCTGATTCCCATTAACTTTGGTTTTGCTGGGGCTCCTTGATGTCACACACAGTTGAATGTGGCCTTGATGTCAAGGGCAATCATTCCCACCTCATGTCTGGCATTCAGCTGTTTTGTCCATGTTTGAACCAAGGCTGGAATGAGGTCTGGAGCTGAGTGACCCTGGCTGAACCCAAACTCAGTAACAGTTTTAACAACACCAGGTTAAAGTTCAACAGGTTTATTTGGTAGCAAATACCATTAGCTTTCGGAGCGCTGCTCCTTCGTCAGATGGAGCGCTCCGAAAGCTAATGGTATTTGCTACCAAATAAACCTGTTGGACTTTAACCTGGTGTTGTTAAAACTGTTACTGTGTTTACCCCAGTCCAACGCCGGCATCTCCACATCATGAACCCAAACTGTCAGTGAGTAGGTTATAGCTAAGCAAGTGCCCCTTGATAGCACTTTTTATGAACACATTACTTTACTGACGATCGAGAGTAGACTAATGGGCTGAAAATTGTCAAGGTTGGATTTGTCCTGCCTTTTGTGTACAGGACATACCTTGGCAATTTTCCACATTTCTGTGTAGATGCCAGTGCTGTTGCTGAATTGGAAGGGTTTGGCTGGGGGCACGGAATGTTCTGGAGCACAAATCTTCAGAACTATTGCTGGAATATTGTTAGGGCCCAAAGTCTTTGTGGTATCTAGTGTCTTCAGTGGTTTCTTGATATTATGTGGACTGAATCGAATTGACTGAAGACTGATAGCTGTGACACTATGGACCTCTGGAGGAGGCCAAGCTTGACCATTCACTCAGTACCTCTGGCCAAAGATTGTTGAGGATGCTTCAGCCTTATCTTTTGCACTGGAGCTTTCCTAACCTTTTGGAATACAGAATTCCAAAGATTCACAATTCTTTGACGAATGGCAGATGGAGTTTAATTTAGATAAATGTGAGGTGATGCATTTTGGTAGATCAGACCAGGGCAGGACTTACTCAGTTAATGGTAGGGCGCTGGGGAGAGTTATAGAACAAAGAGATCTAGGGGTACAGGTTCATAGCTCCTTGAAAGTGGAGTCACAGGTGGACAGAGTGGTGAAGAAGGCATTCGGCATGCTTGGTTTCATTGGTCAGAACATTGAGTACAGGAGTTGGAATGTCTTGTTGAGGTTGTACAAGACATTGGTAAGGCCACACTTGGAATACTGTGTACAGTTCTGGTCACCCTATTATAGATAGGATATTATTAAACAGAAAACGTGCAGAAAAGATTTACTAGGATGCTACCGGGATTTGATGATTTGAGTTATAAGGAGCGGCTGGATAGACTGGGACTTTTTTTCCCTGAAGCGTAGGAGACTTAGGGGTGATCTTAGAGAGGTCTATTAAATAATGAGGGGCAGAGATCAGCTAGATAGTCAACATCTTTTCCCAAAGGTAGAGGAGGCTAAAACTAGAGAGCATAGGTTTAAGGTGAGAGGGGAGAAATACAAAAAGGTCCAGAGGGAAGCAGCAAAACTGAAGGTTTTTTTTATTATTCCTTCATGGGATGTGGGAATTGCTGGAAAAGACCCCCATCCCTCATTACCCTGGAGCACAGTAAGCAATCTTCTTGAACCGCTGCAGTTCCATCAGTAACAAATGCCCCGAAACTGTTTTCCTGAGGCACTAGGTCTCCCTGAAATACTGGTGTCACACGATGAGCTAAATTATTGCAAGATAAATTTAGCGATATGCCTCTGAGTTGAGTGGTGTGCGGATGATGTCAGTTCTTCCATCTGTCACTTTGATCAGATAGCAGCGCTTGCATCTCACAAGATCATTGGTTATGTACCCTGCTCTGCTAAAGGCAGCAGGTAATGGAATCAACACACATTTCCCCTCAGGCACTGGTATATTGTGTTTGATGCCACAGAAAGCAGTAGGAGCAGAGTCCATGTGTATATATAAGGCTGAGTTAGACAGATTTGTGATCAGTAAGGGAATCAAGGGTTACAGGGAAAGGGCAGGAAAGTGGACGTGAGGAATGTCATCGGATCAGCCATTATCCCATAGAAGGCAGAGCAGGCTCGCGAGGCGGAATGGCCTACACTTGTTCCTGTATCTTATAATCTTATGCTTTTTTATACATTTGTCCTGGTAGTGTGGGAAACAAGTGTATTTACCATCCATCCCTAGTGGCCCTGTGGATACCTGTTTTTGATAATCTAACAGTTTTAATAGTTATTTTGTCGCCTGGATGCTTTCTCTCAGAAATGTTTGGTAATTCATTGTTAACTCTACGTAGCATGCAAATGGATTCCATGTTTGATAACCTTCCCAATTAAACGTCAACTTCATCCTCCATGACCAAAGACAGAAAACTACAAAAAGGCATTGCAAGTCAGTCGGCATCTGAAATACAATAAGTTGACACTTATCAACAATCAGATAACGGGGTCTGCGAAATACTTTTACCATTGCCACTGTTTTTTATGAACACTTAACATACACAGTCTGAACTAATTCTGTTTTCTGTATTTTTTAATTTGAATGTTGCTCCATGCACGAAAGCTTTAAGATTTCAGGGATTTTGTCAGATTATTGTTGCCTCACTCATTACAATGTGCCAAATAAGATGACAAATTTCACTGATCTGTTAGTTCTCTTTCTCTCCCTACAGGCGCTGCTTGACCTGTTGGGTGTTTTCGGCATTTTCTGTGTTTGTCTCGGATTCCCAGCATCTGCAATGCTTTTTGTGGCAGATAAGGGGTATGAAATTGGATCTGGTCACAATTCATAACATGTCCACTTCTGTTACTATGGAGGTAGGCGGCACACAAATGCCTCCTCATTTGCCTGGTTGAATTATTGGCCTAAGTGGGACTTGCACTGCCATCTGTCTGAGAACACAGCATTAGGTTCAACTTCACAAAGGCAGTCTGTTCTTTTTAAAGGGAAGCTGTACTGAATCCCTGCTGAATGATGTTGCTGCAATTCTGGGCCGAGGGAGGGTTCTCAAGTTCATGAATCTGGTGCTGGAGGTCTTGGCATGGAGGAGCACAGTGGAGAGAGATGCCATGGGGATCTGTATGGGGCCAGAAGGACCACCCTCAGAATGGACTGGAAGCAGGTGATCAAGGATGCCAATTCCCTGAGGACATGGCTTGGCCTCACTAGATGGGTAAATGCAACCTTCACAGGACATCCACCCACCACACCTCACCACCGACCTCTCACTGTCTCACAGTGCTCAAAGCATCAGTCCCCTAACATTCACCCCAACACCGTG
Source organism: Mustelus asterias (assembly GCF_964213995.1). Taxonomy (NCBI): domain Eukaryota; kingdom Metazoa; phylum Chordata; class Chondrichthyes; order Carcharhiniformes; family Triakidae; genus Mustelus; species Mustelus asterias. Next base: position 120,585,119 of record NC_135806.1, on the reverse strand, counting down.
TTGTCCCATTCCCCACCCCCCTCTCCAACCTCCCACACTGCTCCACAGCACTCAGGTTTCAAGGAAATGTGGACATCACTGGCTAGTCCAGCATTTATTGTCCATCCCTAATTGCCCCTGAAATGGTGGTAGTGAGCTGCCTTCTTAAAGTGCTGCAGGTCCTGTAGTACACCGACAATGCCATTACCGAGTCATGGAGGTTTAAAGCTTGGAAACAGGCCCTTCAGCCCAACCATGCCACCTTTTTTTTTATCGACTAAGCGAGTTCGATTTGCTCGTGTTTGGCCCATATCCCCCTATACCCATCTTACCCATGTAACTGTCTAAATGCTTTTTAAAGACAAAAATGTACCCTCCTCTACTACTACTTCTGACAACTTGTTCCAGACACCCACCAACCTCTGTGTGAAAAAATTGCCACTCTCAACCCTTTTGTATCTCTCCCCTCTCATCTTAAACCTATGTCCTCTAATTTTAGACTTCCCTCCCTTTTGGAAAGGATGTTGACCAAATAGCTGATCTCTGCCCCTCATTATTTTATAGACCTCTATAAGATCACCCCTAAGTTTCCTATGCTCCAGGGAAGGAGGGAGTTCCAGGATTTTGACCCAGTGACAATGAAGGAACGGCAATATATTTCCAAGTCATGACGGTGAATGACTTGGAGGGGAACTTGCAGGTGATGGTGTTCCTACATGTCTAATCTAGAACACAGGACAGAGTCTAAGGGCGATGGGATTTACAGCAAAGATAAGGAGATATTTCTTCACTCAAAGGATTGTGAATCTTTGGAATTCTGTACTCAAAAAGATTAGAAAATCTCCATTGTTGAATAGCTAAGATAGTCAGAATTTTAGTCTCTCATGTAATCAAAGGAATGGTGAGAAAGTGACATTGAGAAAATATATCATCCATCATTTTGAATTTGGGGACAGGTTTAATGGGACATCCTTTTGTTTCTCAGCTTCTTATGGTCCAATTTCAAGTGACAACACAGGCTCCGTAAACAGAAAGTCAAAGATGTTTTACTGCAATTGTACAGGTCATTGGTAAGGCCACACCTGGAGTATTGTGTGCAGTTTTGGTGTCCTGATCTGAGAGAGGATGTCCTTGCTATAGAGGGAACACAGTGAAGGTTTACCAGGCTGATTCCTGGGATGGCAGGTCTTTCATATGGGGAGAGACTAAGTCGGTTAGGATTATATTGATATGAACCTCACATCTATAGTGGGTAAGTTGTTAGAAGGTATTTTGAAAGACAGGATCTACAGGCATTTAGAGACGCAAGTACTGATTAGGGACATTCAGCATGGCTTTGTGAGTGGAAAATCATGTCTCACAAATTTGATTGAGTTTTTTGAAGGGGTAGCCAAGAAGGTAGATGAGGGCAGTGCAGTTGTTGTTGTCTACATGGACTTTAGCAAGGCCTTTGACAAGGTACCACATGGTAGGTTGTTGCATGATGTTAAATCTCACGGGATCCAGGGTGAGGTAGCCAAATGGATACAAAATTGGCTTGATGACAGAAGACAGAGGGTGGTTGTGGAGGGCTGTTTTTCAAACTGGAGGCCTGTGACCAATGGTGTGCCTCAGGGATCAGTGCTGGGTCCACTATTATTAAATGATTTGGATGAGAATTTAGTAAGCATGGTTAGTAAGTAAGATGACACCAAGATTGGTGGCATAGTGGACATTGAAGAAGGTAATCTAGGATTGCAATGGGATCTTGATCTATTGGGCCAGTGGGCTGACGAATGGCAGATGGAGTTTAATTTAGATAAATGTGAGGTGATGCATTTTGGTCGATCGAACCAGGGCAGGACTTAATCAGTTAATGGTAGGGCATTGGGGGGAATTAAAGAACAAAGAGATCTAGGGGTACAAGTTCATAGCTCCTTGAAAGTGGAGTCACAGGTGCACAGAGTGGTGAAGAAGGCATTCAGCATGCTTGGTTTCATTGGTCAGAACATTGAATACAGGAGTTGGGATGTCTTGTTGAAGTTGTACAAGACATTGGTAAGGCCACACTTGGAACACTGTGTGCAATTCTGGTCACCCTATTATAGAAAGGATATTATTAAACTAGAAAGAGTGCAGAAAAGATTTACTAGGATGCTACTGGGACTTGATGGTTTGAGTTATAAGGAGAGGCTGGATAGACTGGGACTTTTTCTCTGGAGCACAGGAGGCTTAGGCGTTATCTTATAGAAGTCTATAAAATAATGAGGGGCATAGATCAGCTAGATAGTCAATATCTTTTCCCAAAGGTAGGGGAGTCTAAAACTAGAGGGCATAGATTTAAGATGAGAGGGGAGAGATACAAGAGGGTCCAGAGAGGCAATTTTTTCACACAGAGGGTGGTGATTGTCTGGAACAAACTGCCAGAGGTAGTAGTAGAAGCGAGTCCGATTTTGTCTTTTAAAAAGCGTTTAGACAGTTACATGGGTAAGATGGGTATAGAGGGATATGGGCCAAATGCAGGCAATTGGGACTAGCTTAAGGGTTAAAGGAAGGGGCGGCATGGACAAGTTGGGCCAAAGGGCCTGTTTCCATGCTGTAAACCTCTATGACTCTATGACTGTATATCCACTAGAGTTTAGAAAAGTGAGAGGGGATCTGATAGAAACTTATAAAATTCTAACAGAGTTAGACAGGGTAGATTCAGAAAGAATGGTCCCAGTGGTGGAGGAGTCCAGAACCAGGGGTCATAGTTTGAGGATAAGGGGTAGACCTTTTAGGACAGAGGTGAGGAGAAATTTCTTCACCCAGAGGATGGTGAAAATGTGGAATTTACTACCACAGAAAGTAGTTGAGGCCAAAATGTTGTCTGATTTCAAGAAGGAATTCGATATAGCTCTTTGGGCTAAAGGGATCAAGGGATTATGGGGGAGGAAGATGATATCAGGATATTGAATTTGATGATCACCCATGATCAAAATGAATAGCGGGAGCAGGCTCGAAGAGCTGAATGGTCGACTCCTGCTTCTAGTTTCTATGTTTCTATCTTTTTTTGAGTCGTGAAAACCCCAGAAAAGAATGGAAAGATGCAATGCCAGACGTATTAAACATCTGTACAGCAACAAAACCTAGATTAAATGTAACTCCCCTCCGCTGTTTCACTGTTCAAATATTTATTGTTTGACCACAGATGTACAGCAATTTCTACATTCATCTCAGATTTCTAGAACTTGCATTCTTGCCTTTGTAACCTTTAGAACAAAGAACAAAGAAAATTACAGCACAGGAACAGGCCCTTCGGCTGCACTGACCATGCTGCCTGACTGAACTAAAGCCCCCTAGCTTTCCAGGGACCATATCCCTCTATTCCCATCCTATCAATGTATTTGTCAAGTCGCCCCTTCAAAGTCACCATCATATCTGCTTCCACTACCTGCCCCAGCAGTGGGTTCCAGGCACCCACCACCATCTGTGTAAAAAAACTTGCCTCGTACATCTCCTTTAAACCTTGCCCCTCACACCTTAAACCTGTGCCTCCTAGTAATTGACTCTTCCACCCTGGGAAAAAGCTTCTGACTATGTCCATGCCCTTCATAATCTTGTAGACTTCTATCAGATCGTCCCTCAACCTCCGTCATTCCAGTGAGAACAAACAAAGTTTCTCCAACCTCTTCTCATAGCTAATGCCCTCCATGCCAGGTAACATCCTGGTAAATCTTTTCTGTACCTTCTCCAAAGCCTCCACATCCTTCTGGTAGGGTGGCGACCAGAATTGAACATTATATTCCAAGTGCGGCCTAACAAGGTTATATAAAGCTGCAACATGACTTGCCAATTTCTAAACTCAGTGCCCTAGCCGATGAAGGCAAGCATGCCGTATGCCTTCTTGACTACGTTCTCCACCTGCGTTGCCGCTTTCAGTGATCTGTGTACCTGTACACCCAGATCCCTCTGCCTATCAATACTCTTAAGGGTTCTGCCATTTACTGTATATTTCCTATCTGTATTAGACCTTCCAAAATGCATTACCTCACATTTGTCTGGATTAAACTCCAAACAGGACATATATATATATGCCCTGTTTGTGAACAGAACTCCCACTCACCTGATGAAGGGGCAGTGCTCCGAAAGCTTATGGCCTGTGCTACCAAATAAACCTGTTGGACTTTAACCTGGTGTTGTGAGACTTCTTACTGTGCTTACCCCAGTCCAAGGCCGGCATCTCCACATCATGGCTTCTATGACAAAGCCAGTTCTGTATCTACCTTGCCAGTTCACCTCTGATCCCATGCAACTTCATCTTTGTCTGAGGATTGGTTCTTTCACTGTCCATTTATGACCATTTTCCCCCAAACACACTAGCCTCGCGCCAATATTGAAAAGTTGAGATCCGTTCATTAATTTAAATATGAAAAGAAATCTTATGAATGCGCACTTCTGCCATACAGCTTTGCCCATCGGGGATGTATGTAAGAAAATCACAGGAACACTCCCCATAAAGAGAAAGATATGGAGCACACCCACAATTCCCAGCCTCCGGCAGCAAAGGCTGGGACTGCATGAAACCTGCCTGTGTTATCCAGTTGCTTTGTCTTGTGCTGTAAAAGTTACTTGATATTGGAAAATCATAGATTCCCTTTGTGAACTTGCTTTGCAAGAGGCAGCAGCTCTGAATTTTAAAAAAAACCTCATAAAAATTCCTGCAAAGTATATGATTGTGCTATAGAGAGGAGTACGCGTGACAACGTTTCAACAGCTGAAGGGCTGTTAATCAAAACCCTGCATCTATAGTAATGTTGCTTTAGTATACTTGATGATGATTGATATTGTGCATGGCATCTTGAGCTAAGAGCTGTGGGTAGTGTGTAAGTGAATATTCTTTCGCAATCAGCAAATTCCAAGGCTCTGATACCTGACATCACTGCTTTCACAAGTGTTTGCTGTGTCTATGCCTTTATCTTAGTTTGCTAGCGGCAATATTCTTCATCAAACAAGATGTAGACATCTGACCTGTCCCCCCCCAAATGGAAGGTGATGGAGCGATATGCCTAAAGGGAAATCTGTCTGGCGCACAGCAAAGATAACACTGACTTTTGCTTATGTAGCAAAGTGGTAGAAATTGTGTAAAATTTAAAGATAATTACATTTAATAGACGCAGATCTTTCCTTACCTTTTTACTAACAGGTTATCAGCATTATTGATCATTAATTTAGCTGTCTTCACATCTTCATTTGTTGCAGGGGTAAACAGGCAGGAACACAATGAAGTTGATTCAAGCTCAGATTAAGAATTTAAGAGGAACAGTGTCCAAACTTCAAAGTTCTCATGAAATTACACCATTTCAATGGCAAAATTAATTGGTCAATTGCAAAATGCAACTAAAAAGAATCAATAATAATGACATGAATGATGTTAATGCCGCTCACTTATATTAACAGCCACACAATTTGCAGTAGTATGAATGTTAAAATGTCAATAATATTGAGCCAAGGTCACCCTGCTCAGTATTATTAACATATAGGCAGCACGGTAGCACAGTGGTTAGCACGGCTGCCTCACAGTGCCAGGGGCCTGGGTTCAATTCCCGGTTTGGGTCACTGTCTATGCAGAGTCTGCACGTTCTCCCCATGTCTGTGTGGGTTTGCTTCGGGTGCTCCGATTTCCTCCCACAGTCTGAAAAACATGCTGGTTAAGTGCATTAGCCATGCTAAATTCTCCCTCAGTGTACCCAAACAGGCACCGGACTGTGGCAACTGGGGGATTTTCACAGTAACTTCATTGTGGTGTTAATGTAAGCCTACTTGTGACACTAATAAATAAAATAAACTGCTGGAGCACTAAGGAATTAACCAATCGAGTAATGTGAAATAATCAATGGCCAATTCTACTCTCTATACAGCAGTCTGTATAGACTGGCCTTTCTGGAGGCGAGTGAAGTGTTGGGATTACAGAGTTCTAATTAGTGCTTTTGAGAAATTATCCAACTGCTGAGGAATTTCTGTGATATTTCCATATTGTAACATGTGCTAGGTTTAAACTCAGCATCGACAGATCAGAACTTCATTCACCCCTGGCTCTGGTCTTAGTTGGTCTCCGTCTGTCAGCAATGTTAACCTTTCTTGGCTCATCCTCCTTCAAGTGAACCAATTATTTCTATTGTTAAAGTTGCTTCAAAGAAACATGTTCCATCTTGATTTAAAAATGTATCTTCCTTTCAATAACTTTCAACCTAAAGCTCAGTCAAGACTAAAGTGCTGCTTCCTGAGGTTCCAGCACCTTTTTCATTCATTTGGACAAGACACAAGTAAATTCTTGCCTCTATTAGGTTATTCTACTTTCATAACCACCTTCCAAAACCTCATGTTACAGCATTTTGGCCTTCTTAGCGAGAGGATATGAGTATAGGAATAGGGATGTTTTACTGCAATTGTACAGGGCATTGGTGAGGCCACACCTGGAGTATTGTGTGCAGTTTTGGTGTTCTTCTCTGAGGAAGCTTGTCCTTGCTATAGAGGGAGCGCAGCAAAGGTTTACCAGGCTGATTCCTGGGATGGCAGGTGAGATGTTAGTGTACCTTTAAGGGTTTTTTAAAAAATCATGTTCTCTGTCGCTCTTGGCTCTCATTGGTGTTCTCTGTAGCAGTCCTTTCATTGCTCCTTCAGTGGTTTAAATGGGGGTTGTTTATTTTTACTTTGGGAATTAATTTAGCTGGTTAGCTGAAAGCCTTCCTGCGGTAGAAAATCTGCTGTTGGTGGCTTGACCAGAGTCTGTCCCTGGTGATCTGGGAAGCAGTTCTGACTTCAAACTGTTCTGAGTGTATCAACAGAACTGCAGCATTCATCCAAAGGACTCAGTTCCAGTATCACATGTACATTAATCTTTGCTGTGTTAAACCCGTGGAAGGGTTTTGTTTATGGGATTGGTTTGATTAGAACATCTTAGCTATATTTTTTAAGGGTTATACATTATTGTGGTCATTTTGTTTTGTTTGTAATTGATAACAGTTATTGCTAATATTCTTACTGTATATGTTAACTATATTCTTAAATAAACTTTGTTTGATAAAAGCTCCCTAGTGGGTCATTTGAATCAGACCTGAAGTGAAACCTATCATGCTTATCCTAGCCAAATTCAAGATGCAAAACTTATGATCCAGGCAGGCTCCATAAAACACTTTGGAGTTTCTGACCAGAACAATTGGGGGCTCTCTTGTGGGATTAAGATCTATATTTCCCAATTGATTTAGGATTATTGAACTGAAAGACAGTAAGTGGTGAGCATGCTTGTGTTTTCTTTTCAGGTGTTGTATTCAGGTTTAAATAGGAAGTGCCTTGTAGAGTAATGGCTTTTTCGGAGGCTAAGAAGTTCCTGGGGGTGGAAGACGTCACGCAAGATGGTTCACAAAAGGTGACTAAAACAAAGCTTTTGGAATTGGCAAAATTATGGCAGTTGACATTGCCCTGACACTGTAAGGAAAGGAGAGATAATTGTGGCGATAGCTTAGCATTTAAAATTGCCAGAAACAGTCAGAATCATTGGAAATGATGAGAATTCAACCACAAATGAAACAACTTGAACATGAAAAATAATTAAAGTAGCTTGAATTTGAAATAAAGGAAAGAGAGAGAGTAGCGAAAGCCAAAGAAAGGGATGCAATTGCAGCAGAAAAGGCCAGAGAAAGGCAGGAACACAAAGCACAAGAACTGAAACTGCTTGAATTGCAAGTATGGGAAAAAGAAAGAGAAAGAATAGCCCTAGAGGAATAAAAAGAAATAAAGAGAGAATTTGAACTTTGGAAACGGATGATAAAAAGTGAATGTCAGTTTAAATTGGTGGAAACGTACAGTTTGAGGATAGTGATGAGGATAGTGAGAAGGAGCAAGAGCTCCGCAGACAAAGATTTAGTGGGGATCTATTTAAATATGTCTGAGCATTGCCAAGCTTTGGTGAGAAGGATGTAAAAGCTTTTTTCATTTTATTTGAGAAAGTGGCTAAACCATTGAAATGTCCACAGACCATGTGGGTATTACTGATTCAAACAAAGTTGGTAGGTAGAGCTGGTGAGGTGTTTGCATCACTATCAGAGGAGATATCTGGGAAGTATGATGAAGTGAAAAAATCTATCTTAGGTGCATATGAACTAGTGCCAGAAGCCTACAGACAATGGTTTAGACATCTAAGAAAATAACCTGGTCAAACATACATAGAATTTGAAAGGATCAAACAGAGTAATTTTCATAGGTGGATAAGGGCTTTGAAAACAGACCAGACATTTGAAGTTCTGAGAGAAACGATTATTTTGGAGGAGTTTAAAAATTCACTTCCTGATGTAGTGAGAACTCATGTGGAAGAGCAGAGCATTAAAACTGCAAGATTGGCAGCAGAAATGACGGATGATTATGAATTAGTTCATAAATCAAAGTTTGGTTTCCGACATCAGTTTCAGCCTGTGACGGATAGAAACTGGGGAAAAGAGAAAGTTTCCGGTGGTAAAAGTAAAGGAGATCTTGTGGGAGATAATAAAGACAGTGTACCTCAGGTTAAAAAGGAAATACAGGAGGGTGGAAGGGAAATGAAAAGCTTCAGGTGTTTTCACTGTAATAATTTAGGCCGTGCAAAGTTGCAGTGTTGGTGGTTTAAGAAAAGCACTTGGAAGACTGACGAGGTAAAACAGGATAAGCCAATGAGGTTGGTTAAAGTGGTAAAGGAAAGCCCAATTGAAGCGAAAGTGGTGCAAAAGAATATTGCCTGGTCAGGAGTTCATTGATAAGAAGCTGCCAGACCTCTTTAAAGAATTTACTTTACCTTGTGTGGATAAAGTTTACTTATGTGTACCAGGGGGAGTAGTAAAGAAGTTAACATTTTAAGAGATATGGGAGCAAGTCCATCTTTAATGATAAGAGATGAGGAGTTATGTAGTCCGGAAGAAGTATTGCCAGAAAAGGTGGTAATATGTGGAATCGAGGGTGAGAAGAGTTGTGTTCCATGATACAAGGTGAGGTTAGAGAGGCCCCTGAAGAGTGGTGAAGTAGTAATAGGAGTAATAGAGAAAATATCTTGTCCAGGAATACAGTTGATCTTGGGTAACAATATATCTGGATCACAGGTGGGAGTGATGCCTACTGTGGATGAAAAGCCAGTGAAGAATCAAATGACTGAGTTGTTGAAGGAAACATATCCTGGGATTTTTCCTGATTATGTAGTAACAAGGTTGCAAAGTCACAGGTTAAGACAAGAGGAGAACTCAAAGAGTGAAGAAAGTTGAAGTTCAATTATCAGAAATGATTTTTGATCAGATGGTTGGAAAAGAACAAGAACAGGTGGAGGATGGGGTGGATATTATTAGTTTGGGAAAGTTGGCAGAATTATAACAGAAAGATATAAAAAATAAAACAGTTGTGCCAGAAAGCATACATGGAAGAGGAACCTGAGTGTATATCAGAATATCACCTTAAAAATTTCCTTAATGAGGAAATAGAGACCTTTACATATTCAGGTGGATGAAAAATGGCTAGAATTGGCTAGACAACATTTAAAAGTGGCACAGCATGTGATGAAACAGAAAGTGGATAAGTCAAAAGTTCGTAGTCTTGCTAGTGGGGATATAGTCTTAGTACTGTTACCAGTGGTAAGTGAACTTTTAAAAGTAAGGTTTAGTGGGCCTTGTCAAATTGAAAGGAAATTGAGTGAGGTTTTATTTGATATTATAAATTATTTGATAAGTACGCCAGATAGAAGGAAAACTCAGCATGTCATGTGAACATGCTTTAAAAATATTTTGATAGGGAAAGAGAGCTTAAGGAGAAGGTTTTATTGATTAATACTCAGAAGTAAGAACCGAATCCAGATGACTCTTAATTTGACATTCCTCAAATTAAATTGGATAATGAGGACATTATTAAAAATTGGGATAAATTATTGAGTTACCTTCCAGAAGAAAATCAAACTGACCTAAAAGAGTTATTAATATCACATGGACAAGTACGTGGGAATAAGTTGGGAAGTACTAGAATGGCTATACATGATGTAGATGTTGGAAATGCTGTTCCAATTAAACAACATCCTTGCAAACATGACCTTTTCAAGTTGGCAAATGTTCAGATGGAAAAGCTGATGTTTACTTGGTCTGAGATGCAGCAGCCAAAAGTTGCAATCGATCACAGAAACTGGTAGAGGTGGAGAAGGAGAACCAGTTAATGGACAATGATGTGAACAAAGAAAGTGAACAGGTGTGGAGACAGATACAAGACAAATTGACTGTTTTGGAACATGTTCCTGAGTTGTTCAAATTGCATGAATGTATATTGCGGGACTGTCAAAAACAGCTCTTCATCAATGCAAAGAAAAGTGTGGATGAATCAACAGTCATATGTGAGCTCAAAAAGGAGTTTGAGGAGTGGAAGTATTGTACTGTGGATCAAAAGGACAACAACGTGGAATCAGACTGTTTGCCAAAATTGTACCATCATCTAAAATGAACTGCTGGCATAATGAATCCAGTCTGTGCCGATGTGGATATCCAGTGAAACAGCACTGTACACTGCCAGTGTTCTAATAAAATATGGTGGTTTTCACAGCAGTGTAACTGCCAAAGCGATCTTTGGACTCATGGTAGAAATGGATTCTGACACCAAGGAAGACAATCTGCCATGTATCTTTGCCAGAGAGTGTGCAGAACATGATGGTGCAGATCCAAAGCAAACAAAGGAGTCAAATTGCTTGGCAGAGAAGGAGCTAAGGCCAATGAACAAGAAACGGGACAAAGATAAAACGACCTTTCTGAATGGCTCTGACTACACATATATAATGTTATCCTATTGATCCTGCCTAGTTCTGTGAGGACATTATCAGAGCTAATTATCATGGCAACAACAAATTGAGTTTGGACTTGGAAGCAATGCAGGATTAAGGAATTAAGGAGAATTTTGGAGATGAAGCAGTTTGTCATGAGTGTGATAAAAGGAGGAGTTTTCAATGGTGAACAACAAGGACTGAAATGGACAAAATTACTGTTCTGTTTGCATGTTTTGATTTTGTAAAATGTATGTATATTTATTGTAGCATACTAATAGTGTGAAACTAAAAGGGTTTGAAAAATGAAACCACCTGTGAATGCTGATGGTTCATTTTTCTCTTAAGGGGGAGGTGTGACATTAGTGTATCTTTAAGAATTTTTTAAAATCATGTTCTCTGTAGCTCTCATCTCTCATTGTTGCCAGTGCCTGTAGGAGTCGTTTTATTTCTCCTTCAATGGTTTAAATGGGGTTTGTTTATTTTTACTCTGGGATTAGTTTTATGGCCCTGCATTGTTAGGAGGAAAATTGGTTGGCAGGTCAGGTGACAGGAGCTCCTTTGTTTTCAGTTTTGAGCTGCTGTTTAGCTTTAGTTTTAGAAGGGACGTCAAGCTGGAAAGAAGTGTCTCTCTCTCCCTGGTTTTGGGAAATTCTGCTGGTTAGCTGAAAGCCTTCCTATAATAGAAAATCTGCTGTTGGTGGCTTGACCAGAGTCTCTCCCTGATGTTCTGGGAAGCTGTTGTGACTTCAAACTGAGTGTACCTGAGTGTATCAGGAGCACTGCAGCATTCAGCCAAAGGTCTCAGATCCAGTATCACGTGAGCATTAGTCTTTGCTCTGTTAAAACTGTGGAAGGGTTTTGTTTATGGGATTGGTTTGATTGGAGTATCTCAGATACATTTGTTAAGGATTATACATTATTGAGGTTGTTTTGCTTTGGTTGTAATTGATAACAGTTATTGCTAATATTCTTATTATACATGTTAACTATATACTTAAATAAACTTTGTTTGATAAAAGCTCCCTAGTGGGTCATTTGAATCATACCTGAAGTGAAACCTATCATGCTTATCCAAATTCAAGATGAAAAACGTATGATCCAGGCAGGCTCCATAAAACACTTTGGAGTTTCTGACCTGAACTATAACACAAGTCTGTCATATGAGGAGACACTAAATCAGTTAGGATTATATTCACTGGAGTTTAGAAGAGTGAGAGGGGATCTCATAGATACTTATAAAATTCTAACAGGGTTAGACAGGATAGATTCAGAATAAATGTTCCCAATGATGGAGCAGTCCAGAACTAGAGGTCATAGTTTGAAGATAAGGGGTAGACCTTTTAGGACTGAGGTGAGAAGAAATTTCTTCACCCAAAGAATTATGAATCTATGGAATTCACTACCACAGAAAGTAGTTGAGGCCAAAACATTGCGTGGTTTCAAGAATAAGTTAAATATAGCTCTTGGGGCTGAAGGGATCAAGAGATTTGGAGGGAAGTCAGGATCAGGATATTGAATTTGATGATTAGCCATGACCAAAATGAATGGTGGAGCAGGCTCGAAGGGCCGAATGGCCTACTTCTTCTTCTATTTTCCATGTTTCTATTTTGTGTGGGAGAAATTGTGACATACAGCTGGAGAACTGTGCCTGAATGGAGTAACCCCAGGTACTGGCAATATTAGGCTTCTGGCCATAGTTACATCAGGCTAGTTGGGTACAAAGAGCCCTCTGGTGAATAGTGTATGAAGACCAAGTGGCTGTTAGCCTCCTCATGTAATGGAGGGCTACGAGTGTGAACTCAGTGGCTGCTGGTGACTTAGGCGATCAGAGGGTGAGGGTGAAATAGATTGGTGGCTTGTGATGGACGGGCAAGAAATACTGGAGGCTAGACTGGGAGTTGGATTGACTGCCAAAAGAATTGAGATTGGGGGGAAGCTCAGAAGTCAGATTTAGAAGGCAATTACTTCTCTCAGCTCTACATTCAATTAAGCAATAAGCCACCCCGAGACATGGTTTTCCTGAGCACTGGCCTCCTCAGGGCATACGAATCTTGCACTGCAGGCTCAAGCAGATGTCAGCTGAGCTCCTTACTTGCATTTGCAAGTATTTCTCGTGTAAGCACTACACAATGCTTTTTTGTCCTTTACCAATATGGAGGGTGATGCACTTCCAAGTGGAAAACTGCGCATGCTTTTTTCCCACCATGTTGGGGCCTTAGTAGGCCTGTCAGAACCTGAAAAATGGGCACTGAACATCTAAATTTCTCATCTTTCTTTTGCCTATTTTAATGAACATTGTTATGATCAGTGCTCCTATGAAGCTCATCTCTTGTTCCTGGCATTATATCGCTAGTTTGTGATTTACCTCATCAGGTATTTTCAACTTCAACCCTGGTGATGGCTTTGCAGCACTTGTTAGGCCTCTTTATCTGGGGGCACAGTGAGTAATAGGTGTGGAATGCAAGATGCCACTTAGAAGTATTTTTTTGTGAGACAGCTGAGGGAGATCATTCTTTTTGAAAGATGATACAGCTTTGGCTGTTTTCAGTAAACCATGATAAAATCATTTATGGCATTTGAGGTTTTTTGAAGGTATGAATAATCACTGGAATGTAGGTCAGTCTAAACTACATTATTATAGGCTTATCTTCTGAGATGAGATTTTGTTATTTATTTTATTGTCAAAGCTTTGATAGGAGAAGCGGGAAGGATTTTTAAAGGGGTGCCTTTAAATAAAATAACAGAAAAGATAGGATAGAAAATGCAATGGTCAAACCAATGTCTATTTAGCTACAATACGATACATGTGAAAATGTAATGCATATTTTTCAGACTTGTGATTCTTTCTTCTATTTCTCTTTTCAAACTTTTGTCATTGAAAATAGATTAATAAAATAACAATATAAAAATTACTTTCATGTTTCAGTTTTTAAAATCATATTTCCAAAACCTTCTTCTCCAGATCTTTCCCAAGTCATAGAATACAGTCTGGAGGCGTATTCCAGGGACCAGCTAATACAACCCTCTCTCTTTAAATCCCTTATTGTACAATGCATAAGTAGTTTATACAATCTTCAAAACAATGCGGCACGGTGGCACAGTTGTTAGCACTGCTGCTTCGCAGCGCCAGGGACCCGGGTTCAATTCTAGCCTTGGGTCACTGTCTGTATGGAATTTACACATTCTCCCTGTGTCTGCTTGCATTTTCTCCGGGTGCTCCAGTTTCCTCCCACAGTCCAAAGATGTATGGGCTAGGTTGATTGCCATGCTAAATTGCCCCTTAGTGACAGGGGGATTAACCTGGGTGGGATTGTTGTCGGTGAAGGCTCGATGGGCCAAAAGGTCTCCTTCTGTATTGTAAAGATTCTATTAATACTGAGAAACACTTTTAACACAGTTTATCAAGCACTCAGTCTGTCAGGGGGCTTCCCCTTTTTTTTGGAGCGACTGAGCTCAGCTAATTGAGGTTTGACTGCAGAAGTAGTTTTGATTGGACTTGCTACATGAGGCCTCTCCTCTGGAATCTGTGTCTCACTTTCTTCAGTTTCATTGGGAGCAGCACTTTGTCCTGCCATTGGCTGATCAGCCTCTTCATCCCTTGGACAAAGAACAACACCACTTGCTGGCTCAATTGGATTAGGCAGTAACACTGGCCCTTGGGATGGCTCCCAGCTCCATAAATCAACTACATGTTTCTTCACTAACATTTAGAAAGATGCGGATTAATCCGGGATAGTCAGCACGGATTCGTGGAGGGCAAGTCGTGCCTCACAAATTTGATTGAATTTTTTGAGGAGGTAACTAAGTGTGTTGATGAAGGTAGGGCAGTTGATGTCATATACGTGGATTTTAGTAAGGCGTTTGATAAGGTCTCCCATGGTCGGCTTATGATGAAAGTGAGGAGGTGTGGGATAGAGGGAAAGTTGGCCGATTGGATAGGTAACTGGCTATCTGATCGAAGACAGGGGGTGGTGGTGGATGGAAAATGTTTGGATTGGAGGCAGGTTGCTAGCGGATCCGGTGCCACAGGGGTCAGTGCTTGGTCCTCTGCTCTTTGTGATTTTTATTAATGACTTAGAGGAGGGGGCTGAAGGGTGGATCAGTAAATTTGCTGATGACACCAAGATTGGTGGAGTAGTGGATGAGGTGGAGGGCTGTTGTAGGCTGCAAAGAGACATAGATAGGATGCAAAGCTGGGCTGAAAAATGGCAAATGGAGTTTAACCCTGAGAAATGTGAGGTGATTCATTTTGGTAGGACTAATTTAAATGTGGATTACAGGGTCAAAGGTAGGGTTCTGAAGACTGTGGAGGAACAGAGAGATCTTGGGATCTATATCCACAGATCTCTAAAGGTTGCCACTCAAGTGGATAGAGCTGTGAAGAAGGCCTATAGTGTGTTAGCTTTTATTAACAGGGGGTTGGAGTTTAAGAGCCTTGGGGTTATACTGCAACTGTACAGGACCTTGGTGAGACCACATTTGGAATATTGTGTGCAGTTCTGGTCACCTCACTATAAGAAGGATGTGGAAGCACTGGAAAGAGTGCAGAGGAGATTTACCAGGATGCTGCCTGGTTTGGAGGGTAGGTCTTATGAGGAAAGGTTGAGGGAGCTAGGGCTGTTCTCTCTGGAGCGGAGGAGGCTGAGGGGAGACTTAATAGAGGTTTATAAAATGATGAAGGGGATAGATAGAGTGAACTTTCAAAGACTATTTCCTCGGGTGGATGGAGCTATTACAAGGGGGCATAACTATAGGGTTCATGGTGGGAGATATAGGAAGGATATCAGAGGTAGGTTCTTTACGCAGAGAGTGGTTGGGGTGTGGAATGGACCGCCTGCAGTGATAGTGGAGTCAGACACTTTAGGAACATTTAAGCGATTATTGGATAAGCACATGGAGCACACCAGGATGATAGGGAGTGGGATAGCTTGATCTTGGTTTCAGATAAAGCTCGGCACAACATCGTGGGCCGAAGGGCTGTTCTGTGCTGTACTGTTCTATGTTTCTATGTTCTATGTTCTTATCCTGCACTTTCACCTCATAGGTCAGTGGCCCCATCCTGGCCACCACAAATCCTGAGACCCAATTTAGTCCACTACCAAAATTCTTCACCAAGACTGGATCGTCTATCTCAAATGCTTATTTTACTTTTGATGAATGATGGTTCCTTTTCTGACAATTCTGCCTTGTCTCCACCCTCTCCGTCAAATTCCATCAGCCTCAAGCTGGTCCTTAAGCAACGGTCCATTAGTAGCTCGACTGAAGTTATTCCAGTCGTGATATGTGGGGCAGTTCCATAAGCTAACAGAAAACCTGCCACTTTAATTTCTAATGAAGCAGGTGTTTGCTTTCTCATACTGACCTTTTTCACTGCATGTTCAGTCAACCCATTGATGGGGTGACAAGATGCTGTACTGATATATTTTATTCCATTAAAGGCCATGAACTTCTGGAATTCGGCACTTGTGAATGCCGTTCCATTGTCCGAAATAAAGCATTTCCGGTATGGCATGGATGGCGAAACATTGGCATAGTTTCTCAAGTGTGGCATCTGAGTTGTGGACTTCATTTTCAATATTGCCATCCTTTTCAAATGGGAACCCACTAGCAAAAAGACCATGGAGTCCATAAATGGGCCAATATAATCTACGTGAACTCTCACCCATGGCCTACCTGATCCGGACCTTCAGATCACCCTCCGTACTCTCATCCCACATACTCCCTGCGTTGGAGATCTCTACTGCCTCCCGAAGATACACAAGGCCGTCCCATCGTATCGGGCAATAGGACCCTGTGCGAGAACCTCTCCGGCTACGTCGAGGGCATCCTGAAACACATTGTACAAAGAACCCCCAGCTTTTGTCGCGACACTACGGACTTCCTACAGAAACTCAGCACACATGGAGCAGTTGAACCAGGAGCACTCCTCGTCACAATGGATGTCTCGGCACTCTACACCAGCATCCCCCACGACGATGGCATTGCTGCAACTGCCTCAGTACTCAACGCCGACAACTGCCAATCTCCAGATGCAATTTTACAACTCATCCGCTTCATCCTGGACCACAATGTCTTCACCTTCAACAACCAGTTCTTCATCCAGACACACGGAACAGCCATGGGGACCAAATTTGCACCTCAATGTGCCAACATCTTCATGCACAGGTTCGAACAAGATCTCTTCACCGCACAGGACCTTCACCTGATGCTATACACTAGATACATCGATGACATTTTCTTCCTTTGGACTCATGGTGAACAATCACTGAAACAACTATATGATGACATCAACAAGTTCCAACCCACCATCAGACTCACCATGGACTACTCTCCGGAATCGGTTGCATTCTTGGACACACGCATCTCCATCAAGGACGGCCACCTCAGCACTTCACTGTACCACAAGCCCACGGATAACCTCATGATGTTCCACTTCTCCAGCTTCCTCCCGTAACACGTTAAAGAAGCCATCCCCTACGGACAAGCCCTCCGTATACACCGGATCTGCTCAGATGAGGAGGATCGCAACAGACACCTCCAGACGCTGAAAGATGCCCTCATAAGAACAGGATATGGCGCTCGACTCATCGATCGACAGTTCCGACGCACCACAGCGAAAAACTACATCGACCTCCTCAGAAGACCAGCACGGGACACGGCGGACAGAGTACCCTTCGTCATCCAGTACTTCCCCGGAGCGGAGAAGCTACAACATCTTCTCCAGAGCCTTCAACATGCCATTGATGAAGATGAACATCTCACCAAGGCCATCTGCACACCCCCACTTCTTGCCTTCAAACACCTGCACAACCTCAAACAGACCATTGTCCGCAGCAAACTACCCAGCCTTCAGGAGAACAGTGACCACGACACCACACAACCCTGCCACCGCAACCTCTGCAAGACGTGCCGGATCATCGACACGGATGCCATCATCTCACGTGAGAACACCATCCACCAGGTACACGGTACATACTCTTGCAACTCGGCCAACGTTGTCTACCTGATATGCTGCAGGAAAGGATGTCCCGAGGCATGATACATTGGGGAAACTATGCAGACACTACGACAATGATTGAATGAACACCGCTCGACAATCACCAGGCAAGACTGTTCTCTTCCTGTTGGGGAACACTTCAGCGGTCACGGGCATTCGGCCTCTGATCTTCGGGTAAGTGTTCTCCAATGCGGCCTTCACGACACATGACAACGCAGAGTCGCTGAGCAGAAACTGATAGCCAAGTTCCGCACACATGAGGACGGCCTCAACCGGGATCTTGGGATCATGTCACACTATCTGTAACCCCTACGACTTGCCTGGGCTTGCAAAATCTCACTAACTATCCTGGCTGGAGACAATACACATCTCTTTAACCTGTGCTTAACCCTCTCTCCACTCACATTGTCTGTACCTTTAAGACTTGATTACCTGTGAAGACTCGCATTCCAACCATTATTTTGTAAATTGAGTTTGTGTCTTTATATGCCCTGTTTGTGAACAGAACTCCCACTCACCTGATGAAGGCGCAGCACTCCGAAAGCTGGTGGCTTGTGCTACCAAATAAACCTGTTGGACTTTAACCTGGTGTTGTGAGATATCTTACTGTGTTTACCCCAGTCCAATGTCGGCATCTCCACATCATACCTGGCCATTCCCAAGGATACAAGAGGGCCACAGCAGGTAACTTCTGCTGCAGCTGGCACTGGTCACATTGGTTTACCATCTTTTCTATATCAGCATCAATTCCAGAAAATGAAACGTAGCTCCTCACTAACATTTTCATCTTCGATAAGGCTGGACGGGCACTATGCAACAATATGCACTTCCAGCAATAACTCTCTTCCTGGTTTGGGAATGACCACTCTAACTCCCAAAGGATGACACCATCCTCACAGTTAAGCTCATCTTTTCTGAGCTGATAAGGCTTCATTTCTTCCAAAGTTTTCTCATTGTTCCAACCATGCAATATCATTTAATCTTCAACAACAATCCATTGGTCCAGTACTTGACTTGCTGCACTGTGACAGGCAAAGAATCCGGAAAGTTTCAGGCCATTATAATCTCTCGCAGTGCTAGAGGGGTGGCGTGCTTTCTGGCTATGTGAGCTCCTGGCGAATATTTGAAGGTATACTTTTACACCAACAAGAACATTGCCCATCGTTGTACCTGATCAGAAGCAATTGGTGGAATCGCTTTGTCTTCCCTGAAAAGTCCTAAAAGAGGCTTGTGGTCTGTGATGATAGTAAAATGTGTCCCGTATATGTACTGATGAAACTTCTTGATGCTGAAGATAACAGCGAGGCCTTCTTTCTTTATCTGGGAATTTCCTCTTTCCGCATCTGATAAGATTCTTGATATGTGTCCAATGGGTCTCTCAGACTCATCATCCATTGTATGGGATAACAAAGCCCCAACCCCATACAGTGATGCATCACATGTAAGTACTATCTTCTTAGACGGATCAAAATGCACTAATAAACTTGAAGATTGAAGTAAAACACAAAATACTGCGAATGCTGGAATCTGGTGGTCCCCCTTGTCCTCACTTTTCACCTCACCAGTCTCCACATTCAGAGGATCATCCTCTGTAATTTCTGCCGACTGCAGCACGATGCCACCACTCAACACATCTTCCGCTCACCCACTCTGTCTGCATTCCACAGGGACCGTTCTCTCCGGGACATCCTGGTCCACTCCTCCGTCACACCAAACACCTCATCCCGTGCCCACCGCACCTTCCCATGCAATCATAGAAGGTGCAACACCTGCCTCTTTACCTCCTCTCTGCTCACCGCCCCAGGTCCCAAACACCCCTTCCAGGTGAAGCAGTGCTTCACCTGCACCTGCTTCAATCTGGTCTATTGCATTCACTGCTCCCAATGCGGTCTACTCTACATCGGAGAGACCAAACGCAGACTGGGTGACAGCTTTGCTGAGCACCTTCGGTCCATCCGCAAGCAGGACCCAGACCTTCCTGTCATTTGCCACTTCAACACAGCACCCTGCTCTCCTGCCCACATTTCTGTCCTTGACCTTTTGCAATGTTCTCATGAACCCCAACGCAAACTGGAGGAACAGCATCTCATCTTCTGATTAGGCTTTACAGCTTTCCGGGCTGAACATTGTGTTCGACCACTTCAGAGCATGAATTCACCTTTCCACCCATTTTCATTTATTTTATCTCATTTAATTTCATCTCATTCCCCGCCCCCCACCCCGCCAAATTTCTTCAGGCCAACTGCCACATTCCTTAGGCAGTCCTTTACTAAGCTGTACCTTTGTTTTGCCATTCACGCATTCTGATCACTTAATGGACACTTTCAACACCTTCTCGGCCTTCTGCATGTTCATTTACATTCCCTTTGTCCAATTCCACCATCCCTCCCTACCCTCATAGTATAAATCTCTGCTGACTCTCTTTCCTCTCAGCTCTGATGAAGGGTCATCTAGTCTCGAAACGTTGGCTCTATTCTCTCTCCACAGATGCTGTCAGACCTGCTGTGAGTTTGCAACATTTTTCTGTGGTTGTGTGTGTGTGTGTGTGTTGAAGATCGAAGTGCCTGCTTAACTTTTTTTGTGTGTTTTCCAACACCATCCCTGGCGCTTCTTTAACAGCACATGCAACAGTGCTGGTAATGTTGATAGATTTGGAAGGAATCATCTGTAACAGTTGACCATCTCAAGGATGGATCTGAGTTCTGCGGTGTTTCTAAGGATGATGTGGAGATGCCGGCGTTGGACTGAGGTAAACACAGTAAGGAGTCTAACAACACCAGGTTAAAGTCCAACAGGTTTATTTGGTAGCAAACGCCACTAGCTTTCGGAGCGCCGCTCCTTCATCAGGTGAGTGGGAGATCTGCTCATAAACAGCAAACAGCTGTTTACGATTAGCTGTAAAGACTCATATTCCAATCATTATTCATTATTCTGTAAATTGAGTTTGTGTCTTTATATGCCCTGTTTGCCGTTTATGAGCAGATCTCCCACTCACCTGACAAAGGAGCGGCGCTCCGAAAGCTAGTGGCGTTTGCTACCAAATAAACCTGTTGGACTTTAACCTGGTGTTGTTAGACTCCTTACTGTGTTTCTAAGGGCCAGTGCCTCCTTGATTGCTCTGACTTTGTTCTCCATTGGGTATAACCCTTGAGCATCTACATAAGAGAAGCCACCTCATCTAATTGAAAGGTGCACTTTTCTCTTTTTTGACATACTCGTGTCTCCTGAAATCTCCTCAAAACTTTGTCCAAATTTTTCAAATGTTCCTCCTCGGTGGACCCTTTTATTAGGATGCTATGCAAATAAACAACAACTCTGAGCAAACCCTGCAGCAAACTCTCCACAGTTCACTGGAAGAAAGCACAAGCCAACGAAACACCGAAAGGTAGACGTGTGTATTGATACAGACCTTTATGGTTATTTATGGTGACATAAACTCTTGATGTGTTGTCCAGTTTTAACTGTTGGTAAGTGTGGCTCATGTCTGAATTGGTATATGTCAGACCCCCAGCCAATGTTGCATACAGATCCTCCATTTTGGGGATGGGGTACTTATTCAGATTTGCAGCCTGGTTTACCGTCAGCTTGTAGTCCCTGCACATATGGATAGTCTTTTCTGGTTTAATTAAAGGCACAATAGGTGCTGCTCACACTGCAAATTGTACATGGCCTGATGATGCCCAAATCTTCCAGTTGTTTTAGCTCTGTCTCCAATTTTTCTACTAATGTGTAAGGCACAGGTCTTGCTCTAAACAATCTTGGTGTGGCTTCAGAAACCACATGGATCCCAGCTTTAAATCCTTTAATCTTTCCAAGTTCCTCTTGGAATACTTTTGGTACTTCCCACTGTACTCGTGCAGGCCCCTTTTTTTGTCTTAAAGATCTCCACCCAGTCCAATTTAATCTCCGGGAGCTAATCACATCCCATTAAGCTTGGTGATTGACCCAGCACCACCATCAATGATAGCTGTGCCAACTCCTGTCTGTAACTCACAGGGGTTGTAGTTTCTCCTACTATCTTTATGGCTTCCCCGGTACATGTAGCTAGTCTTGCTGCAATGTTGAATAACGTCAGGGGTTGAGCTCCTTCTTTAAGATACTGGTAGGTCTGTCTAACAGTAGCTGAAAAAGTAGTTTGATAGAGGGTCATCTGGACTCGAAACGTCAGCTCTTTTCTCTCCTTACAGATGCTGCCAGACCTGCTGAGATTTTCCAGCAATTTTTCTTTTGGTTTCAGATTCCAGTATCTGCAGTAATTTGCTTTCAATCAGTAGCTGACACCCCCGTGTCTACCTCCATCTTTAGTTTCCTAACAACACTACTGTGATGGGGGCTACTTTGTCCACTTATTCATTGTTTAATGACATGACATTTCATTCCTTCACTCGACAATGTTCCATACTGTGCACCAGGGCTGAATTATTTACTCCCTGTACTGGGCTGGCCTGGCTTGCTTTTGCATTTCTGCCTTAAATGACCTTTTTTTTCGCACCTGAAGCACTTTGCTCCTCTAAATCTATACACTTCGAGGAGTGGCTTCCCCCACATCGAAAGCACTCTGTGTTAATCCTTGGCTCCTTAATTATTCAGTATTTAGTGATTCTTCCCGCTTCTGTATTCAACTCTATGTCGGGACTTCTAGATTCATAAAGTCATAGAGATTAACAGCATGGAATCAGGCCCTTCGGCCCAACTTGTCCATGCCACCCAGTTTTTACCTTGAAGCTAGTCCCAATCGCTCACTTTTGGCCCATATCCCTCCATACCAATCTTACCCATGTAACCGTCCAAGTACTTTTTAAAAGACAAAATTATACCTGCCTCTATTGCTACCTCTGGCAGCTCGTTCCAGACACTCACCACCCTGTGTGAAAAAATTGCCCCTCTGGATACTTTTGTATCTCTCCCCTCTCACCTTAAACCTATGCCCTCTAATTTTAGACTTCCCTACCTTTGGGAAAATATGTTGACTATCTACCTTATCTATGCCCCTCAATATTTTATAGACTTCTATAAGTCTCCTTCGCTCCAGGGAATAAAGTCCCATTCTATCCAGCCTCTCCTTATAACTCAAACCATCAAGTCCCAGTAGCATCCGAGTAAATCTTTACTTTACGGCCTCGCTCATCCCGAAACCGGAAAATCCCGCCCGAGGTCAACGAACCTTTCCATGGTCCGTCCCTTGCCTACTCCGGTTTCCCATGGCGGGCGGGATGGTAAAATTCTGGCCACTGTTTGAGCTTGATCTAGCATCCTCGCTTCTGGCACCACTACTACTCATGATTTCCCAACCTTACTGGTGGACTTCAAAGCTTTGCTCACTTTGTAACTCCTGGGCACCTTTCTCAGTGCTCTCTATCACTGTTACCATTTCCAGCGACTTCTTAAAAATCAACACAGACTCAGCCAGCAGTTTTCTTTGCTCTGCAAATGTTTTCGTGCCAGGAGCATCCGGGGACATTAAACTTTGGATCAAGTTATACATCTTGCTCCCACTTGCTGTAAGTAAAATGACTTTCTTCTTATCCCCCCCCTCTATTCCATTAGCCCTGAAAAAAAATTCCAACCATTCCACATACTACCCAATTTTCAGTGATCACCTCGAAGGCTTCCCAAAGAGAGCATGCCTGCTTCTTCTCTTTCAGGCTGGGATCGATCTGATTCACTCTGCAGTTTTTCAACAATGTTCTCTTCAAATTCCTCACTGCAAAAGGATGCGCTGAGTTACCTCATCGCCAAGGTAGTAATTGAAAGGATTGGCAACCACCAGTTAGTATAACAAACTATGATGGTATATTTGCACAGTAAGCAGTCTCACAACACCAGGTTAAAGTCCAACAGGTTTATGTGGAATCACGAGCTTTTGGAGCGCTGCTCCTTCATCAGGTGACTCACTGGTGTTGTGAGACTTCTTACTGTGCCCACCCCAGTCAAACGACGGGATCTCCACATCAGGTTTATTTGCAAGCAGATAAATATGCAGAGTACATTCACAATGTTAATGTTTCCAGCTCCAGGATCCATTCTGGCTGTAGAAGCCTCTGCTCTGTACCAAGATCCCTGCGCTTGTTGCCCATTGAGTGATCAGGTCACATGACCCTCCCAATGTGCACCCCTTAAAAGGGCTAGCTACTCCAGAAATCTAAGGATGATCGTTAGTGATGTAAATTGTAGACATTTTTCAATGTAGATTCAGTGTTGATGCATTTCTCATTCACTGATTAACAACCAATTTGGTCATTAAGAATGAGATATAATCACAGAGAAACTGTGGAAATTTTTAGAGGGCTTTACTGTGTAAATGCTGGTCAGGAGCTCTATAGTTTGGTATGACTCCTGCTCTGTCCAGGACAGCAAGAAACTACAGAGTCGTGAATAAAGCCCAATCCATCATGCAAACCAGCCTCACATCCATTGACGCTGTCTACACTTCTCGCTGTCTCGGAAAAGCAGCCAGCATAATCAAGGACCCTACGCACTCCGGACATTCTCTCTTCCACCTCCTTCCGTCGGGAAAAAGATACAAAAGTCTGAGATCACGTACCAACCGACTCGAGAACATCTTCTTCCCTGCTGCCATCAGACTTTTGAATGGACCTACCTCGCAATAAGTTTATCTTTCTCTACACCCTAGCTATGATTGTAACACAACACTCTGCACTCTCTCGTTTCCTTCTCTATGAACGGTATGCTTTGTCTGTATAGCGCCCAAGAAACAATACTTTTCACTGTATATGAATACATGTGACAATAATAAATCAAATCAAAAAACATAATTGCCCAACGTATGGCCTGCTGGTCAGGTTGTGGGTTGCTAAAGGGTATCCATCCAGCCCACTAACAGGTGCACAAAATACGTGATGTGGAGATGCCGGCGTTGGACTGGGGTGGGCACAGTAAGAAGTCTCACAACACCAGGTTAAAGTCCAACAGGTTTATTTGGAATCACGAGTTTTCGGAGCGCTGCTCCTTCATCAGGTGAGTGGAGAGGTAGGTTCACAAACATGGCATATATAGACAAAGACACAATTGCAAGATAATGGTTGGAATGCAAGGCTTGATTACCTGTAAAGACTCGAATTCCAAGCATTATCTTGCAATTGTGTCTCTGTCTATATATGCTGTATTTGTGATCTCACCTCTGATGAAGGAACAGCGCTCCAAAAGCTCGTGATTCCAAATAAACCTGTTGGACTTTAACCTGGTGTTAGAAAATACGTGTAAGTGGAAGTGACAGATTTTGTAAGGAGCCGCTCCTTCAATCACAGGCTGCTTTCTCCTACGACCACTGATAGGCTAACTGGTCCAACTATCAGCTGCAAAGGTGGGAGAGAAAGTCTATGATTGGAGAAGCTGAGAGCAATGGGAAGGTGAGTGGCAGTTCTCAACCTGAGGCCTAATTAACAGTGGAGTAAGAGAGGTTGTGAGAGAGCCACGGTTGTGAGTCTGGCACGGGGACAAGTGAAGCTTTGAGGGAAAGATCTGCCCATGTGGATGGCTTGGAGAGCTGAGGATGGTGCCATGGGGAAGAGAAGCTGCAGGAGAGATTTTGAACATGAGCAATGTGACTTAGTGCCACTTCCCACAGACATGCTTGCACAAGTCAACACCTGGTGCTGAGAACTTTGATATCTTCAAGGGACAATACATTATTGATTTGATTTTTGATTTGATTTATTATTGTCACACGTATTAACATACAGTGAAAAGTATTGTTGGCTTCAAACTTTATAATGCTCACACATAAACATCAGCTTATCTGCCTTGTGCTTTCTTCTGTACTGGATTCTCACCCTCACCAAATTCCAGTTGGGCTCTCTATCTTGCTCTATGATATTCTTGGCTGCAGCTGTAATACTCTCAAATTCTTTCCTTAATATAAATTTGAGACACAACCCGCCTTAATTGAAAAGGTGTTTTTGGGATAGATGGACAACTTTAATACCTGGCATTGACCTACTTAGAGTTGACCGACAGTGAATTAGCAACAGACTTGCAATTATGTAATAGCAAGATAAATTGCGAATGCCTTATCTTTCCAAATAGTCTCACCAGCTCTGTGAATGAGAAAAAAATTAAAATGTGGTCCCTCATGTGAAAAGGTTGAACACCTCTAGTCTTCAGCGGGGGAGTCACAGTCTCAGGATAAGAGTGGTCATTTTGGACTGACCTGAGGAGAAATCCCCCACTCCAAAGGTTGTGAATCCTTGGAATTCTCTGCTCCAGAGGGCTGTGGATGGTCATTTGCTTCACACATTCAAGACACAGGATAGCTTTTTGGGCACTCAAGCTTCAGCCACCTTGTATCAAGTCATGCCCATCAGCCCTGTGCTCACTGGGGTCCAGCAACACCTTAATTTTAAAACTCTAATTCTTATGTTCGAATCTCTCCACAGCCTTGCCTCTCCCTATGTCATCCATTGCTGCAAACTTCTGAGAGCTCTGTATTTCCCCATCTCTCTTATGTATCCTTCACTCCCTTTGCTACACCATCGATAGCTATGCGTTTAGCTGTCTAGACTTTAAGCTGCTGAACTTCTTTCCTGATGCCTTCATCTTTCTCTCTTCCTTAAGAAATCTCCTTGAAATCTATCTCTTTGATCAAAGTATTCGTTACCCCTCCTAATATTTTATTTCTCTTGGCTCAGTAACAATTTTTGCTTGTCGGCACTCCTGCGGAGTTTTCCTACGTCTTCAAAGTAAATGAAAATTCTTGTTGAATAAGCTGCGTATGTTGACAGGATTTTCCTCACGTGTATTTATCAAGGTGATCCTTGTGCTTAGCACCCAGTGCTTAGCACTGTTGCCTCACAGCGCCAGGGATCCCACCTTGATTCCTTGATGAATAGGATGGGAATAGAGGGATATGGTCCCCAGAAGGGTAGGGGGTTTTAGTTAAGTCGGGCAGCATGGTCAGTGCAGGCTTGGAGGGCCGAAGGGCTTGTTCCTGTCCTGTAATTTTCTTTGTTCTTTGTTCTTTGTTCTGGTTTGGGTCACTGTCTGCGGAGTCTGCATGTTCTCCCCGTGTCGGCATGGGTTTCCTCTGGGTGCTCCAGTTTCCTCCCACAGTCAAAAAGACATGGTGGTCGGGTGCATTGGCCATGCTGAATTCTCCCTCAGTGTACCTGGAGTGTGGCAACTAGGGGATTTTCACAGTAACTTCATTGCAGTATTAATGTAAGCCTACTTGTGACTAATAAATAAACTTTTTAAAAAACTTTGAATCAAGGCCAAAGAAAGTCTGATAGAGTTAACAATAGGAGGAGAACAATAGAGGAGGGATTTCTGGAGTCCATATGGGATGGTTTTCTGGAGCAATACGTTGAGGAACCAACAAAGGAGCAGGCCATCCCAGATGTTGGTGTTGTGCAATGAGAAAGGATTAGTTGGCATTCTAGTTGTGAGAGAAACCTTGGGGACGAGTGACCATAATATGGCAGAATTCTTTGTCAAGGTGGATAGTGATGTAGTTGATTCTGAGACCAGGATCCTGAATCTAAATTAAGGTAACTATGATGGTATGAGGCTTGAATTGGCCATAATGGATGAGGAAATATTACTGAAAGGAAGTGGACAGGCAATGGCAGGCATTTAAAGAACAGATGGGTAAACTCCAGAAATTGTTTATTCCTGTTTGGCGCAAGAGTAGTAAGGGAATTGTGGCCAAACCATGACTTAAAAGGGAAATTAGAGATAATATCAGATACAAGGAAGAAGCATACAAATTGGCAAGAGAAAGCAATAAGCCTGAGGATTGGAAGCAGTTTAAAATTCAGCAAAGGAGGACCAAGGGATTGATTAAGAAGGGAAAAATGGAGTATGAAAGTAAGATAGCAGAGAACATAAAAACTAATTGTAAAAGTTTCTATAGATATGTAAAGAGAAAAAGATTGACAAAAACGAATGTGGGCCCCTTATAATCAGAAACAGAATTCATAACGGGGAACAAAGAAACGGCTGAAATTTGTACTTTGCTTCAGTCTTCACAAAGGAAGACATGAATAATGTATCAGAAGTGCTGAGAGAAACATGTTTTAGTGAGGAGCTGAAGGAAATCAGCATTAGTAGAGAAATGATTTTGGGGAAATTGATGGGATTGAAGGTGGATAAATCTCCAGGTCCTGATAATCTTCATCCCAGAGTACTCAAGGAGGCGGCCCTGGAAATAGTAGATCCATTGGTGGTTATTTTCCAAAATTCTTTGGACACTGGAATAGTTCCTACAGATTGGAGGGTAGCTAATGTAAGCCCGCTCTTCAAAAAGGGAGGTAGAGAGAAAACAGGGAACTATAGACCAGTGAGCCTAACGTCAGTACTGGGGAAGTTGCTGGAGTCTATAATCAAGGATTTCATAGCTCGGCATTTGGAAGGCAGTGGTATAATCAGACAAAGTCAAAGTCAGCATGGATTTACAAAAGAGAAATCATGCTTGACAAATCCATTGGAATTTTTGATGATGTGCATACTCATTCATAATGAATTTAAGTAAATTCTTGAGCGCCTCCTCCGATGACACCAGGAAATTGGTTCCATGCACCTCTGCCTTCTTAATTTCCTCCATTAACATCAGAGATCATCCACACTAGCCCAATGAACATCAAAGATATTCTTTACAGTGTCGCCAGTACCATCTTCTTACACAGCAATGAACTAACTCTCTGACAAAGTGTAAATGGTGCATCGAATTTATTCACCCACTTTACGTTTTCCAAGTGATGTTACTGTTGTTTACTTTAGTACTGCATCTTTATTCTAGCATATTGTGTGTGCTTCTCACTCGGAACCTGTGACAAGTGAGCCGCCAGTAGAAAACACAACCATGTTGAATTTCAGTGTGAATTGATAGAGATTCAGCAGTTCTGGAGCCTAAAATGTAATGTTTCTCACTCCAAAGATGTTGCCTGACCTGCTGTGTTTTCCAGTTCTTTCTATTTGCATTTGAGATTCAGGTGGTCCTACTCTGTATCTTTTCGTGTTGGTTCCTGAGATGGTCCCACAACTGATATAGATAACCACGTACAGCTGTTGATCAGTCCTTTCATTTTCTGACGCATCTACTCGACTCCAGCCAAGTTTCTAACTGTTCTGACAGATTCCCCCGCCCCCCCCCCCCCCCCCCCCCCCCGGCCCATCCTATAGATGTTACCATATATTTTGGGCCTTTTATCTTTTATCACTTAGTTCACCATTATTCTTGTTAGTGTTTTGTTATAAATGGCTTTTTGGTCTATAATCCCACAGCTGGACCCCACTATAAGTAACATAGAAACATAGAAAACTACAGCACAAAACAGGCCCTTCAGCCCCACAAGTTGTGCCGAACATATCCCTACCTTTTAGGCCTACCTATAACCCTCCATCCTATTAAGTCCCATGTACTCATCCAGGAGTCTCTTAAAAGACCCTATTGAGTTTGCCTCCACCACCACTGACGGCAGCCGATTCCACTCGCCCACCACCCTCTGTGTGGAAAAACTTCCCTCTAACATTTTCCCTGTACCTACCCCCCAGCACCTTAAACCTGTGTCCTCTCGTAGCAGCCATTTCCACCCAGGGAAAAAGCCTCTGAGAGTTCACCCGATCTATGCCTCTCAACATCTTATATACCTCTATTAGGTCTCCTCTCATCCTACGTCTCTCCAAGGAGAAAAGACCGAGCTCCCTCAGCCTATCCTCATAAGGCATGCCACTCAATCCAGGCAACATCCTTGTAAATCGCCTCTGCACCCTTTCAATCTTTTCCACATCCTTCCTGCAATGAGACGACCAGAACTGAGCACAGTACTCTGAACACAGTAACATTGGAATGAAATAGCTATGTGATCTTTATCGTTTGAGTACTTTATGATGTTGATTTTTTTGTTCGCAGCTCAGGCAGAAAGGGAATTTGATCGGAATATTTGCTCACACTAGTTTGCGAAAAGACATTATGGCCGGAATTTTACTGGCACGCCCACCCCGATTCCGGAGGCGGATGAGACTCGGAGAACGGAGTTCTCCGTTGCCTCGGGCGGGATCGTACGAGACCCAGGCGGACGTGCCGGTAAAATTCCTCCCAATTATCTATCTGAGGTTAAATTGTTGACGTTTATGATTAGTTATTGCAAATTGTCATTGTGTCGTGTTTATATTCAAAGTTCCAAGTAATTGTTGATTCTGATTTGACAAGCTGCACTCTGTTATATCCCCCGGCTAAATATTAGGACAACAGCCATGAGTAAATCTTGAGAATAAATGATATGAAACAGAGACAGAACTGCTACCTCTCCCAGTGCTTGTATCGCTGTGTCTGCCTGTTCAGTGTGCTCAGAATAAAGATCAAAATTGATCCAAAAACTCTTGAAAAATGTTAAGTTGCTCTCTAACTGAAGCAGAAGCGTATGAATCAGATGCCCAGATTGCCAGACCACATGTGCTATTCATGATAGTCAGAAATTCAAATAAAATAAACTCTTCTCCGCAATCAACTTGGTGATTTGAGTGTCAAGTTGCACAAGGGACAGAATTATGATTCAGGATTTTAGCTTGTCTGTGGCGCAGTGATTAGCACTGCTGCCTCACAACACCAGGGACTGGGGTTCGATTCCTGGCTTGGGTAACCGCCTGTGTGGAGTTTGCACATTCTCCCCAATTCTGCGTGGGTTTCCTCCGGGTGTTCTTGTTTCCTCCCACAGTCCAAAGATGCCCAGGTTAGGTTGATGAGCCATGCTAAAATTGTCCCTTAGTGCCAGGGGAAGCAGGGTCAATATATAGGGCTACGGGGATAGAGGCTGGGTGGGATTGCAGTCAGTGCAGACCTGATGGGCCAAATGGCCTCCTTCTGCACTGTAGGGATTCTATGATTCTATATATGATTACAATGTCAGTAAATGGTGATTGCACAGTTGTTCTCCACACTACCAATTATAAAATAATTACTTTGTTTAGATAACAAAAGCATTTTTTCATAAAATAAAGATTAAGGGGGCAATCCCATCCCCATCCCGCTGCACTAATTTTTTAAGTGCAGTAGGCCGGGAGATTCGAGCGCCGGCCGATTTGTGGGATTCGCGCTGGGCGTCCGGCCCCGAGTGCATCTCCCAGTCTAAGACTTTTGGCGTGGAGGAATCCTGAAAATGAGCGTAAAGGAGATTTGCATTCGTTTACATACTTTTAAATATAATTAACGGGTCCGCGGCTAGAATCTCTGCCCCCGTTAGCATCCCCCCCCCCTCTCTGGCGTGACATTACACTGGCGGGGATTACAACAGCTATATAAAAGTAGGGACCTGGTGTGGCAGCGTTGAACAGGAGTAAGGAGGTAAGTCTTATGGGGCTGCAGCCCCCGGAGTGCAGGGGAGTTGGAGGCAGGGCCTGGAAACTTTTTGCTTGCTCTGGGGAAGTTCCTCAAGAGCTGGACGTGTTGTCCCCAGGCCCAGAGATGTTGCTTGTAGTCTCTGTGAGGTGGGCTGGCGTCCTTTATTGAGTGCTGGTCAGGCTGCTGTCTGCAGCCACTGAGCTGTTCTTTTGTTCTGGCGGTGGGGTGTGGTGAGGGACTGGACTGAGTGCTGGGGTTTTAGGAAGGTGGGGGAGTGAACCATGTGCTGCTTGAGGGCTAATCAGTTCAGGCCGCTGGTGCTCCAAGCAGGGGTGCTCAGGTTAACACAGACACTCATACTGCATGTACCCTGCAGTGAATGGGAACCTATCTTGTGATAATTAGCAGTCTGTCCCTGCCCCGTGTCCCTGACCTGCAACACATGCCTGGAAGGGAATGCTGTAGTTGCACTCATGGCAATGGTTCAAGGGGACGCAATGGTCACACCAACCTGTATGCTCTCCCTGCCAGTCACATCCATGATGTCAATGGCAGGGAACCTAATCAGTGACGCATGGCACCACAGATTGTGTTGTCTTGCCAGCATCCACAAGTGGGGGTATTGGTCCCAGCGAGGGATTGCGGGGGTGGAGGTGGTGGTGCTGGGGTGGATGCAAGCAATGACATGAATCTCTCTCTCTCGAACCCCCACCATGCAGAATGGATCCCGGACTGATTGATTTAGAACTGGCTATCATGGTGGTGGATGAGGAGGAGGATGCGGCTCAGGCGGTGGAAGGTGTAGGGAGGCCACTCCTGGAGCGGCCAGTGGCAGACCCAGTGGAAGGAGGGGAGGGGGCTGCCGCTGATGTCCAAGTGGTGGGAGAACAGTCTCCCGAAAGGGTGGCCAGGAGAAGGAGGATGTGGAGGGCCAGGATGTACCAGAGCAGAATATCTTTTGAGAGGCTGTAGGAGGTCATTGCAGGTCCCGCCTATCCAAGGACATGGTCCGGCACCTGTGTGAAGTGCTTGCACACCTGGCGTCTGAGTGGAGGGGCAGACACCCGCTCCCAGTAGAAGTTAAGGTGACGGCGGTTCTTAACTTCTATGCAACAGGGTCATTTCAGGCACCCAGTGGAAACCTTTGTGGAATCTCTCAGGTCTCAGTCCACAGATGTGTTTGCCAGGTGACAGATATCTTGTTCGCCCGGGCAGGCCAATACATACACTTTAATGTTGGACAGGGTCAGCAGGAGGCCTGAGCTGCCATTGTCAGGATGCCCCATATCCAGGGGGCAGTGGACGGGATACACATTACCCTGCGGTCCCCGAGAGGTGAGGGGCAACCATTCATCAACTGAAAGGAGTTCCACTCCCTCAAAGTGCAAATCGTCTGTGACCAGCGGATGATCATCATACAGGTCTGTGTATGCCACGCAGGGAGTGTCCATGGTGGCGATGTCCTGAGGCAGCCGGACATCCCTGGGCTCTTTGAAGACTGCCGGGCTGCCGGGATGGCTTGTGGGGGACAAGGGCTACCCGCTGAGGTCATGGCTGATGACGCCTGTGTGGAGGCCCGAGACTGAGGTGGAGGTCCGCTACAATGAGGCCCACACTGCCACAGGTCCATAGTAGAGTGCTGCATTGGCCTGTTAAAGTTGAGATCCTGTTGCCTGGACTGCTCTGGGGGGTGCCCTCCACTATAACTCTGAGCATGCCTCTCGCATTATCACCATCTGCTGCATTCTGCACATATTGTAGCAGCGGGGAAACCAGCTGGAGGAGGAGGAGGAGGAGTGGCAGCAGGCAGAACTGGAGGACCTGCGATATGAGGAGCCAGAGGATGAAGGGCAGGGCAGCAAGGAAGGCCCTGATAGCAGCCCGCTCACATAACTGGTGATGTCCAGTATGGGGGCTGCTCCCAACATCCTTCCTCCACTCTCCAGGAGCCATTGTAGCCACACAACCCAAAGTTGGAGACTGAAACTACATGACCCTTCCCCTCCCCCCTTCTTCCCCCTCTCTCAGCCAACCCCCCACCCATTCCCACCTTCTGTCACCACCCCCCCACCCGCCGACCACAAAAAACATCCAACCTGGGCTGGTACTGGTAGTGAGTATTTGGTGAAGGCTGGAGGTTGATGATGACTCGTTTTAAGGCACACTAGGAACTTGCCCCTGGTGCCACTCAAGTCTTTCTCATACTTGTTCTCCAAATGCACACTGGCTCTTGGGCCCACGTAGCAGTAAACTTGGGAATACAAGCATGTGGGGCAATGGGTCGGGGGCTAGAGCGGGGTGGGGGGCATGACAGGGGTGGTGTTTGACTAAGGGTCTGGTGGGTGCTGGGGAAAGTAGGGCAGGCAGTCTATAACTTTTGGCCGAGGGGCTGACATTGTGCAGCACAGGGTCTGCACCCGATGCGCGGGATTGGGGTGCACTCAGCTCTGTGGGGGGGAGAATCAGAGACAGATTAGTCACAGCTGTGAGGTGAAAATAACATTTAATTGTGTTCTTAACATTTCCCAAAACTTAACCCTGACTACTGGTTACCTCCACCTGTGCCCTTTTAGTGACCCTACAACTTTCTAATCTTGTGTAGCCCACTGCTTCGTCTAGGTGGCCCTGCAGGATGGCACATCGGAGGTGGAGGGGTCCAGCTGTGATCCGCCCTGTTACCTGTGATGTCCCTTGGCGGACGTCCCCTGGGGGACCGAGACCTGGAGGGCATCGGCTGACTTACGGATGACACTGATGTTTCTGTGCCACCCTGTTCATACAGCTGGCCCTGAGATGTCCTGGTGCAAGGAAGGGGGAATTAGGAAGGTCTCGGGATGTCCGCAGTCTCCTGGATAGAAGGCCCCAGCAGGGGCACCAGCCCTTCCTCTTTCCTCAGGGCGCCAGAGGCCCCGGGAACACTCCATGGGATGCCAGGGTAGCTGGACTGAGCTCCAGAAGCTCTGGCGTCACCTGGCTCTGCCAGTCCTGGAGGCCCTGGTGCATCTGCTCCATGGTCTGTGATCCCTCAGCGCTGGCCCTCTGAGACCGGGCCAAGCGCTGGAGTCCCTTAGCATTAGCCATCTGAGACTGGGCTAAGTTGTCGAGGCTCATAGACACGGCCTGCTGTGTCTGTAGAATCCCAGCGAGAGTCCCAACTATGGTCACCATCGTCTCCAACATGCCCCCGACACCCATGGCCATGGACCAATGTGCTGGCATGGGCACTTAGTCTCAATTCAGGAGAATCGTGGCCTATATCTGCTATGCGGAGATGCCCATTCTCGCAGCAGAATATCCAAACCAGAGGAATGATAAGATTGCTGACTCATGGGAACACCATCGCGACCATTGCCTAGAGGAGCTGAGTATCCCACATTCCTGAAGAAAGAGCAGATCAGCTTTAATCTTGGCAAGGAAATCCAAGGTTGAAACACATTGCACAGTAGATTTAGACGATAAGAACCATAATGTTTCACCTTAAAGGAAGCAATGTTACCCATTTCAAAGTGTTTTGTTGATCACCAGACCTGTAGTCTTTGACAGTACCAGTACTTGGGTCTGCTCCTGCACATCCCTAGTGTTCACAAATTTTCTCACAGTACCAGGGACCTAGGTTTGATTCCGACCTTGGGTGGTTGTCTGTGCAGAGTTTGCATGTTCTTCCTGCATCTGCATGGGTTTCCTCTGGGTGCTCTGGTTTCCATCCAGAGTCTAAAAGTATGCAGGTTAGATGTATTGGCCATGCTTAATGTGCAGGGTTATGGAGATATGAAGGAGGGGAGGGTCTGGGTGCGATGCTCTTTCGGGGAGTCGGTGCAGACTTGGTGGGCTGGATGGTGTCTTTCTGTGTATTCCATGGTTCTATGGTCGGTCCTGGTCCACCCTGGTACTACTAGAAACTGTTACTGCCTCAAAAACATTGGGGGCGATCTAAGTACCCAACGTGTGGGAAAATGAGAGATTTTCCCACCCGTTTTTTGGGTGTACTTAGTGGGCTGGATTTCTGGCATTCTGCGTTCTACAGAGTGCCGCGGGGGGATTCAGGCTGGTAATGGGGGTGGGGCCTAATCCTGCCCGAAAGGCCAGCATCACCATGCTGAGCGGGCCACTGTGGATCTGTCAGTAGGGAGATCGGCTCATGCACACTGGTCTTGTTGGCCTCCCGATCACCGGCTTTCCTGCTATCCCTGCTCTCCGCCACCGATGGCCAGCCTTCGTGACCCCTCCCTGATCGCCAGCTGCCCCAACCCTCACCCCTGGGGCCAGCCCCAATCGACAGCCCCCCAAGGCCAGCTCGACCGCCCCCCATGGCCAGCCCAATTCCCAACCATCCCCATGGCCAGCCCTGATCGCCCTCCTCCCTCTGAACCCCACTGATCCCTAGTGCTGAATGCTCAGAGTGCGCAGCCAGTTCCCCCCTCCCCCGCAACACCGATCGGCTCTGCCCACCAAATAGGCCCTATCCCCCTCTGGCCCTGCTCTCTTGGCACTGCCCAGTGCCCAGTGGGCAGTGCCAGGATGCCCTGAGGACACTGCCCAAGGGGCAACCTCCTGACCCCGATATTCCAGGGGGGGGGGCCCTCCATGGCCTCTGGCCCTACCAGCGAGGTGATTAAATCTGGTCCCCAATGATAGGGCCCAGCTTTAATACCCTCTGGTGGGAACCTCTCCCGGCGGGGGGAGGGGGGAGGAAACATTAGCGAACCTGGGCAATGCCATTCCGGGCTCACTAATGATGTGGAATGTCAATTTCCATGTTGTAATCAGCCTTGCACTGATTTCCAGCGCGAGGCTGATTACATTGAAAAAAGGGGGCTGGGAAAGTCTCAATTGGCTGGACGCCAGTTGCAACTCCCACTACAGCCCCCCCCCACTTACATTTCCTGACCCGTTGCGCTCCCCGGGCCGGGAAAATTACGCCCATTGAATTGAATATCTTCTGCTTCTTGCTGTGTCCAACCCCTCTCCTGGATCGAGAAAATCCCATGCAGAATTTTGAAGGAGAGGAGGGGGAGTTTTGACAAGGTTTATCGCTCAACCAGCATCAATCACCAACTCCTCAGAAGACATGCACTTCATTGGGGGTGGCACGGTGGTACAGTGGTTCGCACTGCTACCTCACAGCACCAGCAACTTGGTTCAATTCTGGCCTCGGGGGACTGTCTGTGTGACGTTTGCACCTGCTCCAAGTGTCTGTGTGGGTTTCCTCTCACATGCCAAAGGTGTGTGGGTTAGGTTGACTGACCATGGTTAATTGCTGCTTAGTGTCAGGGGGGTTAGCTGGGTAAATATGTGGGGTTATGGGGGATCGCGCCTGGGTGGGATTGTTGTTGGTGCAGGCTTGATGGGCTGAATAGCCTCCCTCTGCACTGTAGGGATTCTATGATTGCAAAAGGGAGACTACCTATGACTGCAAAAGGTGGCACAGTGGTTAGCGCTGCTGCCTCACTGTGCCAGGTTCCCGGGTTCAATTCTGGCCTTGGGTCACTGTCTGTGCGGAGTTTGCACATTCTCCCCATGTCTGCGTGGGTTTCCCCGGGTGCTCTGGTTTCCTCCCACATTCTAAAGATGTATGTGTTAGGTGGATTGGCCATGCTAAATTGCCCCTAGTAGATTAGCAGGGTAAAGGGGTTGGGGCCTGGGTGGGATTGTGGTCTGCGCAGGCTCGATGGGCCGAATGGTCTCCTACTGCGCTGAATTATGACCTGAAGAGCAAGCTGGTCATTTGCACCACAGCAAGTGGGCACCTTTTAAAATCTGGCAGGAATAAAGCAGTGTGCGGACTGCAGCTGCCTGCATGGACAGTGATACATAGCCACCCTGGGACAGCAGGGGTCAGGATGTGGTCCGGCTTGCTCGCTGCCGCGCGCCACCCGCCCATCACTCTCCCGATCCACGCGGGGGAGCGCGCGCGAGCGCAGTGTGGGGAGTGCGCGCAGCGCGCGGCGCACGGGCGCGCGCGTGGCTGCTGAGTGCGCCGCGCGCTGGAGTGGAGCGCTGTGCGGGGGGAGCAGCTGGTGAGGGAGCCTGGCTGAGCGGAGCGGAGCAGGGGGGGGGAACGGCAGAGTCGCACCCTGGCAGCAAGGCAGCTGGGCGGATTTTTTTTTTTGTTTTTGGCGTTTCCTTTCCACATTGGCCGGAGGGAGAAGTGGATAAATTGGGGCTCTGGGGTCTGATTAATCCCCCCACTCTCCACAGCCCTATCCCCACATCCCATAAGAAGCTCCTCCTCAGCACAGTGAAGCTTGTTGTTGAGGGGCAACGCAAGGTGAGAGCATCAGTGCAGGAGGAAATGCCAAAGCAGCCTCTCTAGCTGCGGGGATTCATTCCAGTGAGGCTGCAGACAGCTCCTCAGATCCCAGAACATTGACCGGGAGAGTCTCCTCACTGCTTTTGGCCATGCCACAGGGGATGGAGAAGTTTTTACAGATTGCCCCTCACTCCCTGGCCGTGGTGCTGGCTCGGAGCGGCGCAGCCAGGGCGCCGGTGCCGGGCGCCCGGGACATCCCGCACCAGCACCACCACGCCGCCGGCTACGAGATCTTCGCCGACTTCAAGGCGGAGAACATGCAACACTTCTGGAACAAGCGGGTGACAGACGCCATCTCGGAGGCTTTCTTCCTGGGCTGGATAGACGAGCACGTCCTGCTGATCCAGGGCAGGGAGTCCCACCTGGAGGTGCTGAGGGAGGCTTGGACCAGGAGGTCGCTCAAACCTCCCCGGGGATTCAGCATCAAGTATCTGGGTGAGTGTGGACACCTGCAGGCGCAGTGAAACTATTCTGGCTTCAAAGTATCCATCCTAGGGGATTTTCGCACAGTAACTTCATTGCATTGTTAATGTCAGCCTACTTCATTGCAGTGTAAGCCTACTTGTGGCACTAATAATAAATAAACTTTAGCTTCAAAGAAGTATTTTTGGTGATGGTACACCTTGCTCACAGGGTGACCTACTTTTAACAGAAGCAGACTGAAATCAGGCATAAAATCTCATTTTATTGTCGTTATTTTTGCCCTGGGGATTTAAAACCCATTCCCTCTCTGATTGCTATAATATCACAACCACCTAACTATAACTATTCTACCTCTCTGAGCTGCCAGATGTAGTTCAGGATTGTTGAGAGTAATGAACTTTTCAATGTTTGGGAACAAATAATCCCAATACTTGCTCACGGAAGTACACCATTGCGTTTCGAATTAGTTCTAAATGTTGTTCAGTGCCTAAAACAGATCCGTAAACAAAACATGGATCATAAGTTTTAAACGTCCCCCTGGTAGAGGGTAGACTGATCATTGCAAATACTGAATAGTTGGTTGATGCATCCCCGGGCCGGGTGAATAAAAATAGCTAGCAATTCCGATATCTTAGTTCGAACCCTGACAGAACACATACGGACAGCCTGCTGTTTACACTCGTTGCCTTTAAATATTTAACCAAAAAAAAAGGTTCCACTGTCAACGCAGTATTCCTCTGGGTGAACAGAGGTATTGCAGATTCATTCTCGCATTACAGAGCAGACCCTGAGCCAAAGCATTGATGTTTGCAGAGCTTGTTTGCCCGTTACAGATGATCTGCCAGAGATGTAATTAAGTGCTGGGTGAAATGAGGGCCGTGCCGTCGGACTATTGAAGCACCGCTCTTATGCGATTAAAGCATCCACATAATATTGAAGGAATATTTAAGAATTTGGATGTACTTGGATACATTATTTGGTTGGGAAACAACGTACACATTTATAAACATAATTCTGTCCGGCGGTTGATTAGCTAAAGAGTTTTACTAAGCCCTGCTAGGATTCCAATTGTTATATTAAAATCTGCAAACACAAGGTGGATTACGATAATGGCACTGTATGTAGCTAACTTATATTTAGTCATGCCACGCTTGGTAGCTAGATGCCTAATGGATGCTACTCTGTAATTTCATACCCTGCTAAAAGCAATCTCAATAATGTACACCAGTCCAGCATGGCAACACAAATGAGAAGCTCTGAATTGTTATGCCACATACCTGTGCAGATCACCATACGATCTGTTAGAAAATGAATACCTGTCAGCCAGAAAGGTTCAATGATCTAACACACAGGTTAATCTCCAAGCCCTGAAATTCAAATAAAACAATGCCCTATATTTTGTAAGAGCAGCAGATATCAGAGGGTAAAGTGCAGCCTCAAAAGGTTTGAATGGCTGTGGTGAATGGGCCTGGGGACTTCTGTGTGAAAGTCTGGTAGTGTTTTTAAAAAGGCAGCCAATATATTAGGGAGTCAAATGAAAGGTGCAGCAATGCACTCTGTTTTATGCATTGGTTATTGTATTGAGTACAATGTTATTACAGCAGAACACCTTCTTAATTCGCAAGACAATTAAATTGTTGTTGGGTAACCAAGCATGGCATATCTAAATATAAGTTAGCTACATATAATAGCTGTGTTAACTACAGTTACCAATTGGGAGCTAGTTACTGAGAAGGGAGTGGTGTAAGAATCTTGATTGCAACAATTTACGATTGAGAACATTGGTTTGATTTGATTTATTATTGTCATTAACATACAGTGAAAAGCATTGTTTCTTGCACTGTACAGACAAAGCATGCCGTTCATAGAGAAGGAAACGAAAGAGTACAGAACGTAGTGTTACAGTCATAGCTAGGGTGTAGAGAAAGATCAACTGAATGCAAGGTAAGTCCATTCAAAAGTCTGACAGCAGCAGGGAAGAAGCTGTTCTTGAATCGGTTGGTACGTGACCTCAGACTTTTGTATCTTTTTCCTGATGGAACAAGGTGGAGGACGGAATGTCTGGAGTGCATGGGGTCCTTAATTATGCTGGCTGCTTTGCCAAGGCAGCGGGAAGTATAGAGAGAGTCAATGGACGGGAGGCTGGATTGCGTGATGGATTGGGCTACATTCGCGACCTTTTG
The DNA here is from genome assembly GCF_964213995.1 of Mustelus asterias. Classification (NCBI taxonomy): domain Eukaryota; kingdom Metazoa; phylum Chordata; class Chondrichthyes; order Carcharhiniformes; family Triakidae; genus Mustelus; species Mustelus asterias. The sequence continues at coordinate 120,545,156 of NC_135806.1, read as the reverse complement.
TAGTTCCTTGCGGTCTTGGGGAGAGCAGGAGCCATACCAAGCTGTGATACAACCAGAAAGAATGCTTTCTATGGTGCATTTGTAAAAGTTGGTGAGAGCCGTAGCTGACGTGCCAAATTTCCTTAGTCTTCTGAGGAAGTAGAGGCGTTGGTGGGCTTTCGTAACTATAATGTCGGCATGGGGGGACCAGGACAGGTTGTTGGTGATCTGGATACCTAAAAACCTGAAGTTCTCGACCCTTTCTACTTCGTCCCCATTGATGTAGACTGGGGCATGTTCTCCTTTATGCTTCCTGAAGTCGTTTACTATTGCCTTCATTTTATTGACACTGAGGGAGAGATTATTGTTGCCGCACCAGTTCCTCTATCTCATTCCTGTACTCTGTCTCGTCATTGTTTGAGATCTGTCCCACTACAGTGATGTCATCAGCAAACTTGAAAATCGAGTTGGAGGGGAATTTGGCCACACAGTCATAGGTGTATAAGGAGTATAGTGAATCTCTGGAATATAATGAATCTCTGGAATTCTCTGCCCAATGAAGTGGTGGAGGCTACCTCGTTGAATATGTTTAAATCACGGGTAGATAGATTTCAGATCGCGATGGGGATTAAGGGATATGGGGAGCAGGCGGGTAAGTGGAACTGATTCGCTTCAGATCAGCCATGATCTTATTGAATGGCGGGGCAGTCGAGGGGCTAGATGGCCTACTCCTGCTCCTATTTCTTATGTTCTTATAGTACAGGGCTGAGAACGCAGCCTTGTGGGGCACCAGTGTTGAGGATGATTGTGGAGGAGGTGTTGTTGCCTATCCTTACTGATTGTGGTCTGTGAGTTAGGAAGTTCAGGATCCAGTCGCAGAGGGAGGTGCTGAGGCCCAGGCCACGGAGTTTGGAGATGAGCTTCATGGGAATAATGGTGTTGAAGGCTGAGCTGTAGTCAATAAATAGGAGTCTGACATATGTATCTTTGTTATCTAGGGTGTTCCAGGGTTGAGTGCAGGGCCAAGGAGATGGCATCTGCTGTGGACCTGTTGCGGCGGCAGGCAAACTGTAGTGGATCCAAGTAGTCTGAGAGGCTGGAATTGATTCATGCCATGACTAGCCTTTCGAAGCACTTCATAATGATGGATGTCAGAGCCACCGGCCGATAGTCATTGAGGCATGCTGCTTGGTTTTTCTTAGGTACCAGCAAGGTGGTTGGCCTCTTGAAACAGATAGAAATCATCAAAGAATCATAGAAACCCTACAGTACAGAAAGAGGCCATTCGGCCCATCGAGTCTGCACTGACCACAATCCCACCCAGGCCCTACCCCCACATCCCTACATATTTTACCCACTAATCCCTCTAACCTACGCATCTCAGGACACTAAGGGGCAATTTTAGCATGGCCAATCAACCTAACCCGCACATCTTTGGACTGTGGGAGGAAACCGGAGCACCCGGAGGAAACCCACGCAGACACGAGGAGAATGTGCAAACTCCTAAAATAAATCACATGCTTTTCCTGTTTTTTTTATTGTCCCACCTCATCCCCAGCCCCCTGTACAAACTCCACACAGACAGTGAACCGAGGCAGGAATTGAACCCGGTTCCCTGGCACTGTGAAGCAGAGTAAGAAGTTTAACAACACCAGGTTAAAGTCCAACAGGTTTATTTGGTAGCAAAAGCCACACAAGCTTTCGAGGCTCTGAGCCCCTTCTTCAGGTGAGTGGGAATTCTGTTCACAAACAGAACTTATAAGACACAGACTCAATTTACATGAATAATGGTTGGAATGCGAATACTTACAACTAATCCAGTCTTTAAGAAACAAAACAATGGGAGTGGAGAGAGCATCAAGACAGGTTAAAAAGATGTGTATTGTCTCCAGACAAGACAGCCAGTGAAACTCTGCAGGTCCACGCAACTGTGGGAGTTACAAATAGTGTGACATAAATTCTGATTCTAGGATCGCATGATAAAGACTCAGGAGGAAAAAAGCAGAAATATTTATGTGAAATAGTGTGACATAAACCCAATATCCCGGTTGAGGCCGTCCTTGTGTGTGCGGAACCTGGCTATCAGTTTCTGCTCCGCGACTCTGCGCTGTCGTGTGTCGCGAAGGCCGCCTTGGAGAACGCTTACCCGAATATCAGAGGCCGAATGCCCGTGACCGCTGAAGTGCTCCCCAACAGGAAGAGAACAGTCTTGCCTGGTGATTGTCGAGCGGTGTTCATTCATCCGTTGTCGCAGCAGGATGAATGAACACCGCTCGACAATCACCAGGCAAGACTGTTCTCTTCCTGTTGGGGAGCACTTCAGCGGTCACGGGCATTCGGCCTCTGATATTCGGGTAAGCGTTCTCCAAGGCGGCCTTCGCGACACACGACAGCGCAGAGTCGCGGAGCAGAAACTGATAGCCAGGTTCCGCACACACAAGGACGGCCTCAACCGGGATATTGGGTTTATGTCACACTATTTCACATAAATATTTCTGCTTTTTTCCTCCTGAGTCTTTATCATGCGATCCTAGAATCAGAATTTATGTCACACTATTTGTAACTCCCACAGTTGCGTGGACCTGCAGAGTTTCACTGGCTGTCTTGTCTGGAGACAATACACATCTTTTTAACCTGTCTTGATGCTCTCTCCACTCCCATTGTTTTGTTTCTTAAAGACTGGATTAGTTGTAAGTATTCGCATTCCAACCATTATTCATGTAAATTGAGTCTGTGTCTTATAAGTTCTGTTTGTGAACAGAATTCCCACTCACCTGAAGAAGGGGCTCAGAGCCTCGAAAGCTTGTGTGGCTTTTGCTACCAAATAAACCTGTTGGACTTTAACCTGGTGTTGTTAAACTTCTTACTGTGTTTACCCCAGTCCAACGCCGGCATCTCCACATCATGACTGTGAAGCAGCAGTGCTAACCACTGTGCCACTGTGTCCTCTAACCACTGTGCCACTGCGTCCTCAGATTGTTGTAAAGGGAGGTTAAAGATGTCTGCGAATACCCCCGCCAGCTGATCAGCAGGATCTGAGTGCTCATCCAGGTACCCCATCCAGGCCAGTCGCTTTCCGTGAGTTGACTTTTGAGAAAACTGCTTTGACATCTGCAATGGTGACCCCAGATACAGGTTCATCCAGGGCTTCCAGGATAGAGGGCATGCTCTTGCTGACCTCTTGCTCAAAATGGGTGTAGAATGCATTGAGCTCATCAGGGAGGGGTGTGTTGGAGCTGGCAATTTTACATGCCTTCATCTTGTAGCCTGTTATGTCTTGCAGACCTTGCCATAATCGGCGGGGGTCGGTGTGGCTAGCCTGGGATCTAGCTTGGTCCGGTATTGTCTTTTGGTATCTTCGATGGATCTCCTTAGATCGTATCTGGTTTTCTTGTACATGTCAGTGTCGCCTGACTTGAACGCCTCAGACCTGGACTTCAGCAAGCAGTGGATATCCCTGTTCATCCATGGTTTCCGGCTGGGGAACACACGGATTTGCTTCTTTGGCACACAGTCTTCTACACACTTACTAATGAAGTCAGTTACTGTATTGGTGTACTCGTTCAGGCTGGTTGCAGAGTTTTTAAATATTGACCAGACCAGTGGCTCCAAGTAGCCCCGTAGGAGATCATCCGATTCCTCAGACCAACATTGCACGACTTTCTTTGATGGATTCTCCCGCTTCAGTTTTTGCTTGTAAGCCAGGAGCAGGAGCACAGTCTTGTGGTCTGATATCCCAAAATGGGTGGGCGATAGAGCAGGAGACATGTTTGATATTTGTATAGCAGTGGTCTAAGATGTTTGGGCCTCTGATGGAACAGGAGACGTATTGGTGGTAACTTGGTAGTACGCTCTTGAGCTTGGCCTGATTGAAGTCCCCGGCCACAATGAACAAGGCCTCGGGGTGTTTTGTCTCAAGGCTATCCATAGTGGTGTATGTTTCGTCCAGCACGATCTTCATGTCCCCATGGGGTGGGATGTAAACTGCCATCAGGATAACGGAGGTGAACTCTCGCAGAAGGTAGTATGGGTGACATTTTAGCATCAGGTATTCTAGGTCTGGGGAGCAAAAAGTTATGATGTCGAGATGCCGGCGTTGGACTGGGGTAAACACAGTAAGAGTTTTAACAACACCAAGTTAAAGTCCAACAGGTTTATTTGGTAGCAAATGCCATTAGCTTTCGGAGCGCTGCTCCTTCATCAGATGGAGTGGTTTTTGAGAGCAGATATCCATCCACTCCATCTGATGAAGGAGCAGTGCTCCGAAAGCTAATGACATTTGCTACCAAATAAAGCTGTTGGACTTTAACCTGGTGTTGTTAAAACTCTTACTGAGCAGAAAGTGGCCAGTGTTGCTACGTCTAGGCACCACGAGGTATTGATTCGGAAGCAGGCCCCATCTCCCCTAGCCTTGCCTGAGGCCACTGTACGGTCCATTTGATAGATTGAGAAGCCCTCTTCCGGTGAAGCAGGAGTGAGCCACGTCTCCGTGAAACAGAGTACACAGCAGTCCCTCAGTTCTCTTTGGAAAGTGAGTCTGGCTCCAAATGCGTCTAGCTTGTTTTTCAGAGATTGGACATTTGCAAGCAGTAAGCTGGGATGGGGGGCCTTGGGACCATGTTGTTTCACTCTCACCTGCAGACTTGCACATTTTCCATGCTTCCTGGAGTGTCTGCTTCTTTTCGAGCCTGGGAGACATTGAGAGTGGTTGACAAAGAATTCCTTGAAGAACACATGCCCAAACCGTTTTTTAATATGACCAGTGTAATTTCACAGTATATCACCAGCACGCCATGTATTGTAATTAGTAGTGATGTGGATTGTAATTAGTAGGCCAGGGGGGATGGATCAGGGGTTTTCAGGAGATTCCCGAGATTGTCAGATTCTGAAACCAAATTCCAGTATTTATCTGCAAAAGATTACCCAATAACAATTTAATTGTCTCGCTGAATTAAGAAGGTGTTCTACTATAATAACATTGTTCTTGCTTCAGCAGCAAATACAAATTTCAGAAGTAGGAATAAGAATAGTTTTCATCGAGTTTGAAAAACTTTGATGTATTTAATCAGAAATTATTATTAAGTAAAGACCTGTACAAAAGCATGCATTTTAATTACTGACTCGGATGTCCTCCGCAGTCTACAATATACAGAGAGCGGAATTTGGACGGACACTTGGGACAAACAGAACTTTTTCTAAAGGAGCAGAAGACCAGTTGAGTTTGGCAGCTGGGAGTCAAGTCTGTCATTTGTTTTCTCAGTGGCTTTATTTAATGTTTGAATGGCGATATTGAAACAAGGAGATGGAGAGATCTGGAGATGCTGATATCTGTGGCCTTTAAGGGGAAGATGATCACCAATCCCCTTTTAGGGAAGGAAATCTGCCAACTTTTTTTACCTGGTCTGGCCTACATGTGACTGCAAACCCACACCAATGTGATTGACACTCAACTACCCTCTGAAATGGCTGAGCAAGCCACTCAGTTCAAGGGCAATTAGGGATGGACAACAAATGCTTGCAATGTCCACAAAAAAGTTGTTCTTTAAGATTCAGTAAGCATAATGGTTTCCCAGTCAATGAATAATGCTGATCCTGCAAATAGCCGACAGTAATTTTGACCCTATTCCCACTCAATTTCTCCTTCTGGTTCCCGTGTTAGCCAGTATTGCTGACGATTCTATCCCTTCAGCTGTCGTCCCTCATTCCTTTTAATCTTCCTTATTCACTCCTCTCCTCAAAGAAATAACCCTTGACCTCACCAACCTTGCAAATCACCACCCCATCTCCACCCTCTCTTTCCTCTCCAAGTCCTTGATTGTGCTGTTGCCTATCAATTCTCTCCAATCAGGTTTCCACCTCTGCCACACTATGGAACTAGTTCTTATCTGAGTCCTTATCACAAATGACATCCTATGTGATCATGTCAAAGATAAACTATCCCTCCTCAACCTTTCTGAAGCCAAGAAGTATTGAAAAGAACAACGTATTTTTTTTTCCTCCCTATATTCTTTCAATCAACCCATCAGAATAATGAATATTTCTCATCAGTATTTACTGTTGAGAAAAGCATGAATGTTAGGGAACTTGGGGAAATAAATAATGATGTCTTGAGGAGTGTACACATTACAGAGAAGGAGGTGCTGGAAGTCCTAAAGCGCATTAAGGTAGATAAATCCCCGGGACCTGATGAAGTGTATCCCAGGACATTGTGGGAGGCGAGGGAGGAAATTGTGGGTCTCCTAGCCGAGATATTTGAATCATCGATAGTCACGGGTGAGGTGCCTGAAGATTGGAGAGTGGCAAATGGTTTGCCTTTGTTTAAAAAGGGCTGCAGGGAAAAGCCTGGGAACTACAGGCCAATGAGCCTCACATCTGTGGTGGGTAAAATGTTGGAAGGTATTTTGAGAGACAGGATCTACAGGCATTTAGAGACGCAAGTACTGATTAGGGACAGTCAGCATGGTTTTGTGAGTGGAAAATCTTGTCTCACAAATTTGATTGAGTTTTTCGAAGAGGTAACCAAGAAGGTAGATGAGGGCAGTGCAGTTGATGTTGTCTACATGGACTTTAGCAAGGCCTTTGACAAGGTACTACATGGTAGGTTGTTGCATAAGGTTAAGTCTCACGGGATCCAGGGTGAGGTATCTAAATGGATACAAAATTGGCTTCTTGACAGAATGTGGAAATGCCGGCATTGGACTGGGGTAAACACAGTAAGGAGTCTAACAACACCAGGTTAAAGTCCAACAGGTTTATTTGGTAGCAAACGCCACTAACTTTCGGAGCGCTGCTCCTTCGTCAGATGGAGTGGAAATCCGCTCTCAAACAGGGCACAGAGACACAAAATCAAGTTACAGAATACTGATTAGAATGCGAATCTCTACAGCCAACCAGGTCTTAAAGATACAGACAATGTGAGTGGAGGGAGCACTAAGCACAGGTTAAAGAGATGTGTATTGTCTCCAGACAGGACAGCCAGTGAGATTCTGCAAGTCCAGCAGGCAAGCTGTGGGGGTTACTGATAGTGTGACATAAACCCAACATCCCGGTTTAGGCCGTCCTCATGTGTGCGGACCTTGGCTATCAGTTTCTAGAACATAGAACAGTACAGCACAGAACAGGCCCTTCGGCCCACGATGTTGTGCCGAGCTTTATCTGAAACCAAGATCAAGCTATCCCACTCCCTATCATCCTGGTGTGCTCCATGTGCCTATCCAATAACCGCTTAAATGTTCCTAAAGTGTCTGACTCCACTATCACTGCAGGCAGTCCATTCCACATCCCAACCACTCTTTGCGTAAAGAACCTACCTCTGATATCCTTCCTATATCCCCCACCACGAACCCTATAGTTATGCCCCCTTGTAATAGCTCCATCCACCCAAGGATGCTCAGCAACTCTGCGCTGTCGTGTGTCGTGAAGGCCGCCTTGGAGAACGCTTACCCAAAGATCAGAGGCTGAATGCCCGTGACCGCTGAAGTGCTCCCCCACAGGAAGAGAACAGTCTTGCCAGGTGATTGTCGAGCGGTGTTCATTCATCCGTTGTCGTAGCATCTGCATGGTTTCCCTAATGTACCATGCCTCGGGACATCCTTTCCTGCAGCGTATCAGGTAGACAACGTTGGCCGAGTTGCAAGAGTAGGTACCGTGTACCTAGCAGATGATGTTCTCACGTGAGATGATGGCATCCGTGTCGATGATCCGGCACGTCTTGCAGAGGTTGCTGTGGCAGGGTTGTGTGGTGTCGTGGTCACTGTTCTCCTGAAGGCTGGGTAGTTTGCTGCGGACAATGGTCTGTTTGAAGTTGCGCGGTTGTTTGAAGGCAAGAAGTGGGGGTGTGGGGATGGCCTTGGCGAGATGTTCGTCTTCATCAATGACATGTTGAAGGCTCCGGAGGAGATGCCGTAGCTTCTCCGCTCCGGGGAAGTACTGGACGATGAAGGGTACTCTGTCCACCGTGTCCCGTGTTTGTCTTCTGAGGAGGTCGGTGCGGTTTTTCGCTGTGGCGCGTCGGAACTGTTGATCGATGAGTCGAGCGCCATATCCTGTTCTTATGAGGGCATCTTTCATCGTCTGGAGGTGTCTGTTGCGATCCTCTTCATCTGAGCAGATCCTGTGTATTCGGAGGGCTTGTCCGTAGGGGATGGCTTCTTTAACGTGGCCCACGGATAACCTCATGATGCTCCACTTCTCCAGCTTCCACCCTAAACACATTAAAGAAGCCATCCCCTACGGACAAGCCCTCCGTATACACAGGATCTGCTCAGATGAGGAGGATTGCAACAGACATCTCCAGATGCTGAAAGATTCCCTCATAAGAACAGGATATGGCGCTCGACTCATCGATCGACAGTTCCGACGCGTCACAGCAAAAAACCGCACCGACCTCCTCAGAAGACAAACACGGGACACGGTGGACAGAGTACCCTTCGTAGTCCAGTACTTCCCCGGAGCGGAGAAGCTACGGCATCTCCTCCGGAGCCTTCAACATGTCATTGATGAAGATGAACATCTCGCCAAGGCCATCCCCACACCCCCATTTCTTGCCTTCAAACAACCGCACAACTTCAAACAGACCAATGTCCGCAGCAAACTACCCAGCCTACAGGAGAACAATGACAACGACACCACACAACCCTGCCACAGCAACCTCTACAAGATGTGCCAGATCATCGACATGGATGCCATCATCTCACGTGAGAACACCATCTACCAGGTACACGGTACCTACTCTTGCAACTCGGCCAACGTTGTCTACCCGATACGCTGCAGGAAAGGATGTCCCGAGGCATGGTACATTAGGGAAACCATGCAGACGCTACGATAACAGATAAAGGAACACCGCTCGACAATCACCTGGCAAGACTGTTCTCTTCCTGTGGGGGAGCACTTCAGCGGTCACGGGCATTCAGCCTCTGATCTTCGGGTAAGCGTTCTCCAAGGAGGCCTTCACGACACACGACAACGCAGAGTCGCTGAGCAGAAACTGATAGCCAAGTTCGGCACACATGAGGACGGCCTAAACCGGGATGTTGGGTTAATGTCACACTATCAGTAACCCCCACAGCTTGCCTGCTGGACTTGCAGAATCTCACTGGCTGTCCTGATTGGAGACAATACACATCTCTTTAACCTGTGCTTAATGCTCCTTCCACTCACATTGTCTGTATCTTTAAGACCTGGTTGGCTGTAGAGATTCGCATTCTAATCAGTATTCTGTAACTTGATTTTGTGTCTCTGTGCCCTGTTTGAGAGCGGATTTCCACTCCATCTGACGAAGGAGCAGCGCTCCGAAAGCTAATGGCATTTGCTACCAAATAAACCTGTTGGACTTTAACCTGGTGTTGTTAGACTCCTTACTGTTCTTGACAGAAGCCAGAGGGTGGTTGGAGAGAGTTGTTTTTCAAACTGGAGGCCTGTGACCAGCGGTGTGCCTCAGGGATCAGTGCTGCATCCACTGTTATTTGTCATTTATATTAATGATTTGGATGAGAATATAGGGGGCACGGTTAGTAAGTTTGCAGATGACACTAAGATTGGTGGCATAGTGGACAGTGAAGAAAGTTATCTCCAATTGCAACGGGATCTTGATCAATTGGGCCAGTGGGCTGATGAATGGCAGATAGAGTTTAATTTAGACAAATGCGAGGTGATGCATTTTGGTAGATTGAACCAGTTAATGGTAGGGCGTTGGGGAGAGTTACGGAACAAAGAGATCTAGGGGTACAGGTTCATAGCTCCTTGAAAGTGGAGTCACAGGTGGTCAGAGTGGTGAAGAAGGCATTCGGCATGCTTGGTTTCATTGATCAGAACATTGAATACAGGAGTTGGAATGTCTTGTTGAAGTTGTACAAGACATTGGTAAGGCCACACTTGGAATACTGTGTGCAGTTCTGGTCACCCTATTATAGAAAGGATATTATTAAACTAGAAAGAGTGCAGAAAAGATTTACTAGGATGCTACCGGGACTTGATGGTTTGAGTTATAAGGAGAGGCTGGATAGAATGGGACTTTTTTCTCTGGAACGTAGGAGGCTGAGGGTTGACCTTATAGAGTTCTATAAAATAATGAGGGGCACAGATCAGCTAGATAGTCAATATTTTTCCCAAAGGTAAGGGAGTCTAAAACTAGAGGGCGTAGTTTTAAGGTGAGAGGGGAGAAATACAAAAGTGTGCAGAGGGGCAATTTTTTCACACAGAGGGTGGTGAGTGTCTGGAACAAGCTGCCAGAGGTAGTGGTAGAAGTGGGTACAATTTTGTCTTTTAAAAAGCATTTAGATAGTTACATGGGTATGATGGGTATAGAGGGATATGGGCCAAATGCGGGCAATTGGGATTAGCTTAGGGGTTTAAAAAAAAAGGGCGGCATAGACAAGTTGGGCCTGTTTCCATGCTGGAAACCTCTGTGACTCTATCTGGCTTCTTTCTCTCTGGGTTTCTCCTTCCATTTCTATTTGAATTATTGGTGGCTACTCTGGTAACAATAGCATCCAAACTTCTTACTCTGAGACTGTGAACTTGCTTGCTGTGGTCTGGGTTTAGTTGAAATAGTAAGAAGTCTCACAACACCAGGTTAAAGTCCAACAGGTTTATTTGGTAGCAAATACCATAAGCTTTCGGAGCGTGCTGCTCCTTCGTCAGATGGAGACCACTCCATCTGACGAAGGAGCAGCACACTCCGAAAGCTTATGGTATTTGCTACCAAATAAACCTGTTGGACTTTAACCTGGTGTTGTGAGACTTCTTACTGTGCCTATCCCAGTCCAACGCCGGCATCTCGACATCATGACTACTTTAGTTGAAATCCCATGGCTCAGGAAAATCATTGCCTTACAAATTGCAATTATCACTGCCCTTTCCATGGCTAAGGCCTCTTCACAAGGCTCCTTTCATGTCAGCTTATTGCCTTTACTCAAATGCTTGGCCTGGATGTTATTGTTCTTTAGATGCTTTGAAGTGATGACACCAATACTATGAAATATTCAGAAATTGTATCTTACCAATGCGTCTCTAAGGTTGATTTCTAAGTTTGTGCCATACCCACAGTGACGAGAGACCTTCTCTAATTCGAGACTGTAATCTTCCAACGGTCTTACTTGTCAACTGCTTCGTTTGACAGAACATAACTCTCAATGCAATCTCATTCTTAGTCGTCCCAAACAAATCCAGATTCGTATCAATTTCAGAATATTTCCTAATATTGGGGTCGTCACTTCGAAGCATCTGGTCCCGTCATGGTGAGGAAATCATTTACTTTATTCTCAGTTTATCTCCAGCTTTGACAAAGGATCATCTGGATTCAAAACGTCAGCTCTTTTCTCTCCTTACAGATGCTGCCAGATGTGCTGAGATTTTCCAGTGTTTTCTCTTTTAGTTTCAGATTCCAGCATCTGCAGTAATTTGTTTTTACTTTATTCTCATCTCCTACTTTATTGACTTTTAGCCAAATGTGTAACCTTCGTTCATAATTACACCAATACTCCTTATTAGATACCTCATTGGCCCCATATATATGTCTTCACTGACATTTCTTTCAATTACATATTGTCCTGGTCTTACAAACTGCTTAAACGTCCTTAAAATCATCTTTGGTAGTTAAAAAAAGTCTGTTATTCCGTTCTTAATTTCTCAAATGAAATGTAAGAAAGAAAAGCGTAAGATGCTTACCCGAACCTTACTTGGGTAAGTATTCTTCAGGGCGGCGTTCAAGATACACGACAACGCAGAATCGCTGAGCAGAAACTGATCGCCAATTTCCGCGCGCATGAGGACGGTCTCAACCAGGATCATGGGTTCATGTCACACTACTTGTAACCCCCACCATTAGGACTGGGCTTGCAAAATCCTACTAATTGTCCTGGCTTGAGACAATTCACACCTCTTTAACCTGTGATTATCCCTCTCTCCACTCACACTGTCTGTACCTGTAAAGACGTGATTCCTGTAAGGACTTACATTCCAACCATTATCTTGCAATTGTGGCTCTGCCTATATATGCCGTGTTTGTGAATCCACCTTTCTACTCAGCTGATAAAGGAACAGCGCTCCAAAAGCTTGTGATTCCAAATAAACCTGTTGGACTTTAACTTGGCGTTGTGAGACTTCTTACTGTGCCCACCCCAGTCCAACGCCGGCATCTCCACACCATCCCTTTATAATGCCCCCTGAAAACCCAGCTCTTTAAACAAAAACTTTTGTCACCTATTCTAAGATCACCTTATACAGTTTTGGTTAGCTGACACTTCTGTGAAAGTGCCTTGGGACATTTCACTAAGTTAAAGGTGCCATGTGAATGCACGTTGTTGAAAATTCTGAACTATTAAGGAGCTTCTGACATTACACTTCTGTCTTTATGGTGCTCCTTGTGGGGAAATACCGTGTCAAGAGGGGGGAATGAGGCAGGAACAGCAGCAGGATGAAGCAGAAGGAGAATAGAAGGAGGCCTGTTCACAGAAATCTTTACCAACAGGGTTTTCAAGCTCAATGCACCACATTGAGGATAGTTATAATCAGTACCCAACTGCCTGCAACAAAAAATCCTTCAATCATCTTTGCATTGCATTAAGATTTGAAGAAGGGCTTGCTGACAATTGGAGATGTATTTTTTAACTGCTTTATTTATTTTTACTAACTTTTATATTTGTCAAGTTGAGGGTTGACAGTAATAGAACGTTAACCATTTTTCACATGTACTGTCACTGTTTGACATATCCAAGCAAAGTTGTAACAGGGCGGCATGGTGGCACAGTGGTTAGCACTGCTGCCTCACAGCACCAGGGACCTGGGTTCAACTCCAACCTCGGGTCACTTTCTGTATGGAATTTGCATATTCTACCCGTGTCTGCGTGAGTTTCCTCCGGGTGCTAAGGTTTCCTCCCACTGTCCAAAGATGTGCGGGTTAGGTTGATTGAATCATAGAATCCCGACAGTACAGAAGAAGGCCATTCAGCCCATCCAGTCTGTACCAACCACAATCCCACCCAGGCCCTATTCCCGTAATCCCACACATATACCCTGTTTATCCCTCTGACAGTAGGGTCAATTTAGCATGGCCAATCAACCTAACCCGCACATCTTTGGATTGGCCATGGCAAATTGCCCCATGGTTTCAGGGGGACTAGCAGGGCAAACAAGTGGGGTTATGGGGATAGGGCCTGGGTGGGATTGTGGTTGGTGCAGGCTCGATGGGCCAAAAGGCCTCCTTCTGCACTGTAGGGATTCTATGATTCTATATACAAAACAAAGTCTCTTTATTCTTTCTGAAGAATGATACCTCCAATCTTTGAAAAAAACACCTCAGACTGCCCAAAGTAAACCTTTTCAAACTCTAATAACTGCATTAAAAACTTTAAGAGTGACTTTGCAAGTTTAGTGTTCATTTGTACCTGTTTCTTGGCTGTTTTATCATTGGATCTTTACCCACAAACCTAGCTGAAATTACTGAAACTCATCCCACATTACTCTGACAGATTTATGACTTGTCTCTTTCTGCTACCCTGGGTGGATGTTCCAAAAACAATATGACAGTATTCTGATTAATTTTAGCTTTCTCAGAAAAGTTCATTTTATTAAGAATATAAATTGCACTTCTGTTACACTTGTGTGGTTTATGAGATTATTATATTTCAGGACTGTAAGTTTTGTTTATAGTTCAGGACTGAACCTTTAAATTTGGGCTAAATGAAAAGAATCATGTACCTATGCTGGAGTCTGCCTGACTGTAAGTCTGGAAGTTTAACTGTTAAAGATCAGAAGAAAATTTGGATTGTTGCGCTGAGAGGGAAGTGCCAGATATTTACAATTGAGGACAATGTCCGCAGTTCCTAAATCCGTACTGAGTAGATTCTCTAAGACTCAGAAAGCTGTTATTCATATTAGGTTATGGTTGTGCTGGAACCTGGCCCTTTGTTTCTAAGATGAAAGGCAGTTGTGATTAGAGATAGCGTTTTTACTTGGATGCAGAGTTAATGGGGGAGGTGTTGTGGGTAGCATCCCTGCTTTTGAGCCAGAAACTCTGTATTCAAATCTCAGCCCAAGATTTAATGATCAAGGAAGGTGCATTCACAATGCAATCACACAGGCTGAGTACAAACCTGCAAATCATTCCAACACATGCCAAGAGCAGGTGATAAGAGCAGGAGCAATTCCTGGTCAGCCAAGTGATGAAAAGAATGTTGGAGCATTGCTATTCATAACTCCAGACCACAACATGCATAGAAAAAGTGCATTTTACCACAACAGCACCACACCACCACCACCAAGCTAATGTGTGACCCATTGCCATGGAGAGGAGGGTAGAGGAGGCCATTTTAAGATCAGGTTGCAGCCTTCCCTAAAAATCAAGAAGGGATTTGTAGTTTTGGTATTGTGTGGTCTGCAGCCGGCTGAGAAGAGGAAAGCAAAAGAGATAGATGTTTACCAGACCTGTATCTTAAGCATAGGAAATGCTCAACCTATCATTCACCAAGTGGAATGCAGATGAGTGCATGTGATCTATTGTAGACTGAGTTTGTAAAGAATTAAAGCAAGGCTGGATGGTTCATCTAGCTGGAACGAAAGGGAGAATCTCCAGGGAAACTCTCATAGTGGAAGATAATATTGGGAAAGAAATGGGACAAAATTGCTTTGGATTAATTCCATGAGAATTGAATGTTTGTTTAAGAAACCAAGCAACGTAACAGAATTGGGTGTTTTGGCTGTTGAAGGAACAGGTTGTGTTTGGTAATTTAAAGAATCAGTCACTTACGAAAAGAAAATGTTTAGATAATCATACCCTTTCTGCACTTGTCACAGTAAAAGCTTGAAAACATGAAATCCTGTTCCATTTCCTTCTTTTAGCTAAGACCAGAAGGTCATAAGAAATAGGAGCTGGAGTCGACCATTCAGCCCCTCAATCCCACTGTGCCATTCAGTTAGATCATGGCTGATCTGGCTATAGTCTTAACTCCACTTGCCTGCCTGCATCCCCATAACACTTGACTTCTTATCAAAAATCTGTCTAATTGAGCCTTGAATATATTCAATGACCCAGCTTCCACTGCTCCCTAGGGAATAACAGTCCAAGGTCTAAAGACCTTCTGAGAGAAATAAAATACCTCCTGATCCCCATCTTAAATGGGTGATCCCTTACTTTTAGACTGTGCCCCTTAATTCTCAACTTCCCTCACAAAGGGAAACATCTTTTCAGCATCCAACATGTCAGTCCCCTTAGAATAAGTGTTTCAACAAGATTATCTCTCATTCTTCGAAACTCCAATGAATATAGGCCTCACCTGCTCAACCTTTCCTCAGAACACAAGCAGTTATCCCAGGAATCAGCTGAGTGACCCTCCACTGAATTGCTTCCAATGCGATTATATCCCTGCTTAAGTAAGGAGACCAAAATTGTTCATGGTATCTCAGAAGTGGTATCCCTAAGGCCTTGAACAGTTAATTTTATAGTTTGAACTTCCCTACTTTTACGCTCATTCCTCTTGCAATAAAGGCCAAAATTCCATTTGCCTTCTTAATTACTGGAAGTTCGAATTCCTCTTTAAAAGTTATCAATCTCTCTAGAGAACATAACACTTCACAACGCCAAAGATAAAAGCTTAATCAATGCATCTTGCTTGATGGATTTAACACGGCAATAAACAGGTGGATTATTAGTTATGGTGCAAACTTATGACTATAAATAAAAAACTTGCTTCAACAGCAACAGTAAAATCCCACAGACAGCAAGGAGATTGATGGCTAGTTAATCTGGCTTGGATTTATGGTTCAGGGATAAATGCTGGCCAGGACAACAGGGGAACTCCTCTGCATTTCAGCTTGTGCTATGCAATCTTTTATAACACCCTGACCAATGGGCCATCAGTTTTAATGTCTCACCTGAGACATTATGTCTCACCTGAGGTGAGAGATGTCTCACCTAATGTTTCACCTGAAACACACACGATGGCACAGTGGTTAGCAATGCTGTCTCACAGTGCCAGGGACCCGGGTTCAATTCCTGGTTTGGGTCACGGTCTGTGTGGAGTTTGCACGTTCTCCCCGTGTCTGCGTGAGTTTCCTCTGGGTGCTCCAGTTTCCTCCCACAGTCTGAAAGACATGCTGGTTAGGTCAATGGACCCGAACAGGTGCCGGAGTGTGGAGACTAGGGGAATTTCAGAGTAACCTCATTGCAGTGTTAATGTAAGCCTTACTTGTGACTAATAAATAAACTTTAAAAACTTTAAAACTGAAAGACAGCATCTCTGATGATGCACAATGTAATCATGGAATACACTAGTCTTTAGAGTATTCACAGTATTAATTGTGTCTGCTCAATTTTTGTGATACTTGACAGACAAATTTTATTTGATGTGTTGTCATGCCCAGTAAAGGAATACCTAATCCATAACTTTTAAAACATTGGGAGGATTTTCCCCAAAGTTGCACGGATGGCTGGAGCAGGCAAGAAAAGCTGTGATAGACTCAGAATGACGGTGGTGGAGTGGGGTCGGGGGTGGGGGAGAGAGTCCCTGATGATTGTTGAGGGGTGGGAGGAACCACCAATGATTTTTGGAGGGGGATGTTGATTAGAGCCCACAATACCTCTGTGGGTGGGGGAGAGGTGCGGTGGGGGTGCTGAACTTAAGTGCCAATTGGGGCACCCTTTAAAGATGGCGCCCTGATCTCTGTGGACCGGCCTTGCTGGCTCAATCAGGCCCCGCCCCACCAGACTGATGGCAAAAACTCCACCCACTCGCAATTTTTTTTAAAAAGAGGCTCAAGATCTGAGCCGGGATTCTCCGAACTTGTTCACCCTTCCACCACTGCCATGGAGAATGGGGAATTTGGTGCTCGGTCAAAGCACCATTCCTGCAGCGAGACTGGAGAATCCCAGCTATGGGCGAGATTGGAGATTTCAGGCCCTGGACTAAAAACGCAGCAGTGTAGTTGGAGAATTACACGTCAGTTTTCAGTTAGAGCCTTACACTTTGATTAAATGTGGAAAATTCCGCCCCAGGCTTTAGGAGTGAAAAGCCTTTTCTTCACCAGGTCCGCATCATGTGTTTTCCAAGATGAGCCAATCATATGAATAATGAGCTTTACTCTTTTTTTATAACTTGTAAAAGTGTACTATTCTCTTTAACTGTATTTTCCTTGTGTGCATATGTGGAGAGGGGCGGGGGGTGAGTGAGTGATGTAACATTAAATTTGCACAGTAACTTCATTGCAGTTTTAATGTAAGCCTACTTGTGACACAAATAAATAAACTTTTTCAGAGTGAATGTGTGAATAAGTAATCCTTTCTATTTAAGCGCATGGGCCTGAATTTTTCAGAGGCAGCAACTCTAACAGGTGACATGGTGGCACAATGGTTTGCACTGCTGACTCACAGTATCAGGGACCCGTGTTCGATTCTGAGCTTGGGTGACTGTGGAGTTAACATGTTTTCCCCACGTCTATGTGGGTTTTCTCTGGGTGCTCCGCTTTCCTTCCACTTTCCAAAGATGTGTAAATTAGGTAGATTAGCCATGATAAATGCGAGAATAGAGGAAAGGGGAGGGCCTGGATGGGATACTCTTTCAGAGAATTGATGTCGACTTGATGGGCTGGATGGCCTCTTTCTGCACTGTAAGGATTCTATGGCCTACTGTCATTTCACGCTTAAATGAGTATTGATTGGCATCAGGTGGAACTTCTGTCCGCAATTGGAAGGAAGTTCTGCCTTGGAGACCTGCTGGTCAATCAGATTGGCTGACCGCTCTCCAACCCACCCAGGCATAGCGCTGCAGTGGTTGGAGGAGGCACTACAGTGCCATGCCTGGGACCAAGTGTAGGGAGCTGGTGCAGCAGGGGCCTTGGGAAGAGGGGAATAGGGGACTGCTGGCGAGGTTGCAAGGGTGGGGTGGTTAGGTTCGGTTATTGGGGGTTCAAGCCGGGCACGGACATGGGGGGGTGTGGAGGAAGTTCCAGAGGTGCTCCCTGTCATAAGGAGGTTTCTGATGTAGGCGCCCCCTGTTCCAGTTTCTGTGCCCCCACCTCCGCCTCCCCACGTCAAAACCCACCAGGAGAGAGCATAAAATTCAGTGCACAAAGACACTTGCTGCTGGTTATTCAGACTGTCCACTGGGGTTAAGCAACACACACCTCTTCCTTTTCAAAACACACCATGATTGAGGAAAGTCAGGAAAGGAACAAGAGTTTCACTTCTCTCTCATCCCTGTCAATAATACTCACCCTCTGTTGTTCGTTCATTTGGTTACCATTTACTACCATACACAAGATATTACGAAAATCTGATGTTAAGGACTTTACTGTATAAAGTCATTAAATCCCTCGACTAATTATCTAGAAGTATGGACTAAAATAATCCAGAGAATTTGAATCTAGCTTTTAAAGTACCTGTGCATGAAATGTTGTTACCAGTATAAAAAAAACCAAAGTGACCATGAAGCTATTGGATTGGAATAAAAACCCAACTGTTGAGACTAATGGCCTCATATAACTCTACCCGACTGAGGTGAAGTGAAGGCTCACTTTCTTCTCACCCTTTTTATTAACTATTGGAAGACTGAAGCCTTTGTTACATGTCAGTGGGTGAATGATTAGTGGGGAGGCTGCAGAAACAAAGGTTGGAAGGTCAATTTTTATCACCAGGGTGTACCTGACTGACTTGAAAAATGTTGATTATGTGCATATTGTTAATGGAATTCCATTGAATGGAAATTAATGGGTAATTGTGTAAATGTATCAGACTTGTTGTTCAGCATGACTTGATCTTATCTAACCTGATGTTAAAGGGGCTTCTGCCATCTTAGCTTAAAGCAGACAAATTATTATTAAAAGCAGTGGTTGCCTGCAGGCTTTTTCCCAACCACACATGGAGGTTGCTTTTTAAATATTAACATTATTTTTTTGGCAGTCTTCTGCAAAATAGTTGGCACTGTTGGCTGTAGACTCGTCTGAAGTCAAGTCCAAGGTTAGATGCAACAGAGAGCATATCAGATCTGACTGCACCAGGCAGTGCCAGGGAAATGGGGTCAGGATGCAGGCAGGTGGGAATCTACAGCTGCAGCTTCCTGAGCTGTGGCAGCTTCAAGATCAAAGGTTTAGTTTCACAGGGAGAAGTAGCACTCCGCACTTCACTTCTGTCATTCATGTGAGTCGTTTAAAGGAATTTTAAACTTTTACTCCAAATACCTGGAAAGGCAATGACCTGGGGATAAAATTTACTAACTTCATGAGAGTAAAATTCAACTGGAGCAGGGAGGGGAGTAGTGTGGTATCGCATCTGCTGCTCTTTAGGTCAATGGAATTGAATATTGAACGGGAGGTAAAAGAAGCAGCAGATGCGCTATTGACCATTTTGCATCTCAGGCAATAAATCTCACTCTCGTCGTGTAACAGAAGTTTATTCATTCTAAAATTTCATAAGAAATACCTTTCGGGACATCATAAATCACGGTGTTACTTCACTCTCATCGTGATCCGCCCACCCCGCACACCCCGCCACCTCCCCCACCCCATCCTGCAGCAATGTTGCTATTCTGCACCTGTCTCAAAGACAATGATATGCAATTTTTGCCCACAACAGCAATGCATACAGCACAAAAAAATGACATTTCTCCTTCTTAACAACTTGACAGAATCTTAAGAGTTTGTTTCCAATTGGAAGATTCAACCAAAGACCAGAAAAAAGTGTGTTGGTATAGGTACAGGATGTTTTCACGCTTGACTCCTCTAAATGCTGTCCTGAGCTAAAAGAACAAAAAACAATACAGCACAGGAACAGGCCCTTCGGCCCTCCAAGCCCACGCCGCTCCCTGGTCCAAACTAGATCATTCTTTTGTATCCCTCCATTCCCACTCCATTCATGTGGCTATCTAGATAAGTCTTAAATGTTCCCAGTGTGTCCGCCTCCACCATCTTGCCCGGCAGCGCATTCCAGGCCCCCACCACCCTCTGTGTAAAATACGTCCTTCTGATATCCGTGTTAAACCTCCCCCCCTCACCTTGAACCTATGACCCCTCATGAACGTCACCATCGACCTGGGAAAAAGCTTCCCACCGTTCACCCTATCTATGCCTTTCATAATTTTATACACCTCTATTAGGTCACCCCTCATCCTCCGTCTTTCCAGTGAGAACAACCCCAGTTTACCCAATCTTTCCTAATAACTAAGCCCTTCCATACCGGGCAACATCCTGGTAAACCTCCTCTGCATTCTCTCTAAAGCCTCCACGTCCTTGGAGCTTGAAGCTTGAACCTTGAACCTCCCAAAAATATTGAGAACGAACAGACTGGAATAAATACTGGAATAACATAGTGTTATTTTTGTGTTTCAATGAGCTACATTAAGAAACAATTTGATAGTGGGAACATTAGTCAGCTTCTCTGAATTACAAACCGTAAGCCCCCGATTCATCCTTTCGGGAGCCTGATTCATCCAATGGGAAACAATTCCTGTGGCCCCTTAATTTGGTTTTGTGGGGGGGGGGGGGGATTACCTGTCTTATTGCCATAGGCTGATGGAACTTCTGCAAACAAGTCTTCTAGCTTCAATTGTACGAGCTGCAATATGGCCCCTTTGATTGTTGCCTGCACCGACAACACTCCCACCCAAGCCCTATCCCCGTAACCTCGCATATTTATTTATCCTGCCATTCCCCTGACAATAAGGGGCAATTTAGCATGGCCAATCCACCTAATCCGCACATCTTTGGAGGGGGAGGGGGGGGCGAAACCGGAGCACCCGGAAGAAATCCACACAGACACAGGGAGAACGTGCAGACTCTACACAGTCAACCAAGGCCAGAAGCTGTGAGGCAGCAGTGCAAACCACTGTGCCGCCCCCAAGTTGTGAGGTAATGCCAAGTCTCCCAAAGTGATGGTCTACTTATTCATAATCTGCTTGTGGAATTGTTCTACAACCATGGGCCATGGTGATGAGTACATATGCACTGTAATTTCCCAGGGTGTTTAAACTTCTGATGGGTTGATTTGTGCTATGTCTCTGAATATGTCTCTTACACTGAACTCAGTATCAAGAGACTTGGGTTAGTTACGCAATATTTTTCTGGTTACTTAACCGAGTATTGTTACACCGTTTAATCACTGGTGTAATTCAGCCAATAACAGTGCAGGCCAACTACCACACATAACCCCCCACTGCCAACTACTCATCACCACACCCCACCAACCATAAACTGGACATGACCCACTGGCCCCTCCACACCCCTGCTCCCCCATCCTGAGTCCCCTACCCTCCCAAAATTAAACCGCAGCTCCCGACACGATTGTTACCTCCTAAACGGACTACCTACCTCCTGGGACCCCAGCAGCTCCCCGACTCACCATTCTTTAGACTCGGCTACCTACCACCCCCATCCCCCACCCCCTCCCCCTCGCGCCAACTACCCATCCCCAGGAGCCGATCCCCAACCTGACCATTCACCCCCTGGTCCCCGACCCAGCGATCCATCACACTCCCAACGACCCACCCCCTGACCCGACTACCCTCATACCGGTAACCCAAGTATGCAACAAATTGCCCCAAGGAACTTCATGAGAGTGTTATCAGACAAAATTTGATACCCAGTCGTGTGTGGAAAAATAAGGATTTGTGATTAAAAATTTAATCATGGTTTTAAGAATGAGAGAGAGAGAGAGATGGAGAGCTTTAGGGATGGAATCATCAGAAAAAGTGTCATTTAACTGTTTATTCCTGCCGTCACTCTAAGCACTATTCTTTCCACACAGCTTTCAATATGTTTTTTCTTCAAATCTTCTTCTAATTCCTTATTAAACATTGTGCCTGACTTAACTTCACTAGCCACCTCCGGGAATGCATTCATTCCCTGTTGCACTAAAACCTTTCTCTTAAAATAACTGTTTGAAACATCACGTTTGAGTTTCTTGCCAAGATGCCAATGCACTAGTTCACAATGTTGTTTCTTCAGGAAGGCAGCAGCCCAACCCTAAACATTTAGAACCATAGAACCATAGAAAATTACAGCTCAGAAACAGGCCTTTTGGCCCTTCTTGTCTGTGCCGAACCATTTTATGCCTAGTCCCACTGACCTGCACTTGGACCATATCCCTCCACACCCCTCTCATCCATGAACCCGTCCAAGTTTTTCTTAAATGTTAAAAGTGACCCTGCAATTTGATTATTGTTTTCAAAGATGGACCACAAAACAGTAATTAACTGATAATCAATACTGGAAATGTCTACTAATTTCTGGCTATAGTTTTCCATCTGTGCCAAATGAATTTTTGGTCAAACACTGGATAATTTTAAGCCACTGTGCTATTTCGTGTTTGTTTTAAAAATGTGTCTGCAGAAAACAAATAAGGAATTGACAGAAAAGAGTTGCTCTTTAGTGACATAAACATATTTAATTGATACAAATTATTTCGACTTGTTTTTTGTTACTTTGAATCACATAGAATCATTGAATCCCTACAGTGCAGGAGAGGCCGTTCAGCCAATTGAGTCTGCACCAAATCTCTGATCTTACCCAGGGCCGATCTCCCACCCTATCCCATGACCCCACACATTTCCCATGACTCATGATAGAATCACAGAATCTTGTCAGTGCAGAAGGAGGCCAGTCGGCCCATCGAGCCTGCACCGACAACAATCCCACACAGACCCTATCCCCGTAACCCCATGCATTTATCCTGCTAATCCTCCTGACACTCATGGGCAATTTAGCATGGCCAATCTACCTAACCTGCATATCTTTAGACTGTGGGAAGCAACCAGATCACCCGGAGAAATCCCACCACAGACATGGGGAACACACAGATGGTCATCCAAGGCCACAATTGAACCCAGGTCCCTGGCACTGTGAGGCAGCAGTGCTACCACCGTGCCATCGTTTGGTTTTACTATAATTGACTTTGTTCCTAAGGTTTCAATTGTTCTCTCTGGCAAATACTTGTTGATCTTGAAAGAAAACTGGTTGATGTGAATGTGTAAATGTGGATTTGGGCCTTATTGTGCAACTGTTGAATTTGCAGAATCATTTTTGTTATCAAACTCCGCGAGCTTTTGTGTTGTGTAAAAAATCTCACCCCAAGAGTATCGTAGCATGGCTACAATATTTTATCATCTATTCACTATTTCATGCATAACTGAAGGATAGGCTGTGTCATTAAAAAGCGGTGAAAGCAGATTACAAAGAAGGTTACTTATCCAGGTCCCATTTCTTCTCATCATTGTCATCCCAAATCTTTACTATTTGTTATTGAATTATGAATGAATGCGAAGCTTTATAGATGTGGATATTCATACGCTTCACATTTTCTTGCTCTGCAAGGATTTTGCTGTCTTTTCTGACAGAGCTTTTTCATGCATGGATATCATGTTTCATGGCGGTAAAACATTCCAAGAAGAGTTTGCCACCCTCCCGCACACCTTTTCATGACCTTACTTATTACCATGGTTACTGTCTTAGCAACAAACTATATAATTAACCTGGACCTCTTCAGTGATTCAGGGCATTACTTTTGTTCTAATATTTATTCTGTTGTGTATGCTCTCATTCTTTGGTTTTAGTTGGCTGTACTTGTCTGGGTTGCACTAAAGTACAGGAGCTTTTGAGCTAAGGCAATAGTCTCAATGGTTACTTTTAAGCTCTTGCTTCCATTCCTGTGGACAAAAGGGTAAAACCGGTGTGTGCTTCTAATTAACTACCTGCCTCACACTGTATTTCATAGAGCTACAGTCTACACTTTCCATAGTGAAGCTCTCAGGATGGCCTTTCCAAAGCAAACAACTTAACAAGGCAAAAAACACAATTGAGTGAGTGCATATTTGGATTTTGCAATACCCTTAACAACTTAATACCCTGCTTTCCCATGGCTCTAATGTTTTATTCAGTGAGTAGCTAAGCCATGTAGACAAAACGAAATCCCCGGTCTATGCAGCATTTGCAGATCACAGCTGAGCTAGCAGTAGAGTGCAGCAATTTGCCTCAATACCCCTAGGCTATGGAGCCAAAGGTTCACACTCCTCGTGACCACCAGCCCTTAACCCAGGGTTTTCCAAATTTTTCCAGCCACAGAACCCCTTTGACCTCTCAGGAGTACTGACAGAACCCCTTAGAAACATTAAAAAAACAAATTTATACAAGTCTTCTATTTCTTATATGTTTACATGTACTGAAATTAAAATGTTCTTTTATTCAACCCCTTTGTTATGTCATTGCTAATGGGAGAGTGCTGCTGCACACATACACACTCTCACACACACACACTGTCAGACTCCCACCTCTTTTGCTCCCACACAATAACCTCTCATATACACACTCACCTGTCTCTCTCTCTCTCTTTCATGGACATTCATTTCACCTCCTTCTCTCACACACACTCACCTCTCTCTCACACATATATTCACTTCTGTATCACACACAGACTCTCACCTCTCTTACACATCTCTCACACACACTCTCACCTCTCACTTATACACATATATTCACTTCTCTCTCACTCACGTTCTCACCACTCTCTCACACGCACACTCATCTCTCTCTCTCTCTCTCTCTCTCACACACGATCACACGTATACACACTTACTTTCTCTCTCTATTGCTCCCACGTCCACCTTCCCTCCCACCTCAGCCTTTACCACCCTCCACCCTCCCCTGGCATCTCGGCCATGATCTTATCGAATGGTGGAGCAAGCTCGAGGGGCCAGATGGCCTACTGCTGGTCTTAGTTCTTATGTTCTTATGTAAATGTATAGGGTTATGGGGATAGGGCGGAGGAAAGGGCCTGGATAAGATACTCTGTCAGAGAGTCTCGATGGGCCAAATGGCCTCCTTCTGCATTGTAAGGATTCTATCTCCCACTCTCCCTGTGTGCAGGTCCCCTCCGTGGTCTGGGCTGGGGCAAGGGCTGGGGCTGGGGCCCCCTCAACACTCAACCCCCTTCCCCCCAGTTCCGGCCTTGGTTCCTCCCATCAGCCCTGGCCTCAGGCCAGGTCTCTCCCACCCCTTGGCTGTGGTCGACCTCGCTCTGCCATCCGGTCACCTTCGCTCTCGGCCTTGTCTGTGGTTTTCAGTATTAACTCTACCACTATTTTCAGCTTGTCCAATAAGAGACTAGCTTCTCAATGTATTAGCTGCTGATAGGCTGATTAGTGTGCCTATCAGTAGCCAATACAGTGCCCAAACCGCTTTCGATTGGACAAGCTGGAAGAACAACTTCTTTCAAATTTAAAATGGCCAAACTTACCACAAAAGGCCAGGATTCTATGGAAACCAGTTTGGGAAATATTCCCATTCTGGCAGATCGGGACAGGAGCAACACACACTGCTGATGTTCAGAGATGAATATTGGTCATAGGAATCAGAACCACTTTAGTTAGGACCATAACTCATGAAGGGACTAAGAGGGTGCAGTGGATCTTAAAAATGTGCAGAGAGCATTGCACCAGATTGTGTTCTCTTAGTGCAACCTTTAATTTTTTGGTTGGGTTTTGTATTAATTCTAGGTCCCAATTTTTTTTTGCAGAACTCAGGAAGGATCTGCGTGTCCTGGTACATGATTAGGAAGGCAAGTGGAATGTTGTCATTTATTGCAAGGGGCGGCACGGTGGCACAGGGGTTAGCACTGCTGTGTCACAGTGCCTGGGACCTGGGTTTGATTCCAGCCTTGGGTGGCTGCCTGTGTGGTGTTTGCTTGTTCTCCCCATGTCTGCGTGGGTTTCCTCCGGGTGCTCCGGTTTCCTCCCACATTCCAAAGATGTATAGGTTTGATGGATTAGCCATGGAAAATGCATGGGGCTATAGGGATACAAAGAACAAAGAAAAATACAACACAGGATCAGCCCTTTGGCCCTCCAAGCCTGTGCCGATCATGATGCCCGAATTAAACTAAAAAAAACTAATAAAGGCTAAAAAACTTTAAAAAATTAAACTAAACAAAAACTAAAAAAGCTAAAAAACTAAAATAACTAAACTAAAAAAGGGCCATAGAGGGATATGGCCGTACACGGGCCATATCCCTCTATTTCCTCCCTATTCATGGACCCATCCAGATGCCTCTTAAATGTTGCTAATGTGCCTGCTTCCACCACCTCCTTTGGCAGCGCATTCCAGGTACCCACCACCCTCTATGTGAAAAACTTTCCCCCACACATCTCCCATAAACTTTCCCCTCTCATCTTGAACCTGTGCCCCCTTGTAATTGACACTTTCACCCTGTGAAAAAGCCTGTGACCATTCACCCTGTCTATGCCTCTCATAATTTTGTAGACCTCTATCTTGGGCGGCACGGTAGCACAGTGGTTAGCATGGGCGGCACGGTAGCACAGTGGTTAGCACTGCTGCTTCACAGCTCCAGGGACCTGGGTTCGATTCCCGGCTTGGGTCACTGTCTGTGTGGAGTTTGCACATTCTCCTCGTGTCTGCGTGGGTTTCCTCCGGGTGCTCCGGTTTCCTCCCACAGTCCAAAGATATGCGGATTAGGTTGATTGGCCATGATAAAATTGCCCCTTAGTGTCCTGGGATGCGTAGATTAGAGGGATTAGCGGGTAAAATATGTAGGGATATGGGGGCAGGGCCTGGGTGGGATTGTGGTCGGTGCAGACTCGATGGGCCGAGTGGCCTCTTTCTGTACTGTAGGGTTTCTATGATTTCTATGATTCTATCAGGTCTCCCCTCAGCCTCCGTCTTTCCAGTGAAAATAATCCTAGTTTATTCCACCTCTCCTCATAGTCAGAGGGGAGGACATGGATGGGATGCTCTGTCAGAGAGTGGGTGCGGCCCCAGTGGACAGGACCTTAGAGTGATCACATCAGGAGTACCGTGTACAGTTTTGATCTCCTTATTTGAAAAAGGGATAGGGAAAGAACAAAGAGAACAAAGAACAGTACAGCACAGGAAACAGGCCCTTCGGCCCTCCAAGCCTGTGCCGCTCCTTGGTCCAACTAGACCAATCGTTTGTATCCCTCCATTCCCAGGCTGCTCATGTGACTATCCAGGTAAGTCTTAAACGATGTCAGCGTGCCTGCCTCCACCACCCTACTTGGCAGTGCATTCCAGGCCCCCACCACCCTCTGTGTAAAAAACGTCCCTCTAATGTCTGAGTTATACTTCGCCCCTCTCAGCTTGAGCCCGTGACCCCTCGTGAACGTCACTTCTGATCTGGGAAAAGACAATATCATTGTGTTAGAAGCTATACAGAGAAAGTTCATTCCTGAGATGGAGGGCTTATCTTATGAAGATAGGTTAGACCTAAACCATTGTTCAAGTGCGAGGTGATCTTTTGAAACACGTAAGATCCTGAGGGGAATTGGTAGGGTGATTACAGGGAGTTTGCTGCCTCTTGTGGATGTGGAGGCTTTGGAGAGGGTACAGAAAAGATTTACCAGGATGTTGCCTGGTATGGAGGGCATTAGCTATGAGGAGAGGTTGGAGAAACTTGGTTTGTTCTCACTGGAACAACGGAGGTTGAGGGGCAGCCTGATAGAAGTCTATAAGATTATGAGAGGCATGGACAGAGTGGATAGTCAGAAGATCTTTCCCAGGGTGG
Source organism: Mustelus asterias (assembly GCF_964213995.1). Taxonomy (NCBI): domain Eukaryota; kingdom Metazoa; phylum Chordata; class Chondrichthyes; order Carcharhiniformes; family Triakidae; genus Mustelus; species Mustelus asterias. The sequence continues at coordinate 120,517,663 of NC_135806.1, read as the reverse complement.
AAGAGTCAATTACTAGAGGGCACAGGTTTAAGGTGCGAGGGGCAAAGTTTAAAGGAGATGTACGAGGCAGATGTTTTACACAGAGAGTAGTGGGTGCCTGGAACCCGTTGCCGGGGGAGGTAGTGGAAGCGGATAGGTAGTGACTTTTAAGCGGCGTCTTGACAAATACATGAATAGGATGGGAATAGAGGGATATGGTACCCGGAAGGGTAGGGGGTTTTAGTTCAGTCAGGCAACATGGTCGGTGCAGGCTTGGAGGGCTGAAGGGCCTGTTCCTGTGCTGTAATTTTCTTTGTTCTTTGTGAGGGAGACTAGAACTAGAGGTCAAGAATAAGAGATGTCCCTTTTAAAACGGAAGTGAAGAGAAATTGTTGTCCTCAGAGGGTTGTTGATCTGTGGAGTCAACATCATTGAATTGATTCAAGGCTGAGTTAGATAGGTTTTTGACAGACATGGGCTGCGATTCTCCTATGGCAGCCGATTCACAGGGTTCACGCCCCACTTGCGTCTCCCAGCGCCAGATTACCAGCGACGTCTGGTCCACACCGGAAATCGGCGGGGAGACGCACAGACCATTAAAATGTCCATTTTAATATAAGTTAATCTCATTAGTGCGCCCGGGACTGATGTCTCCGGGCGCGCTAGCATCACCCACCCCGCCAGAGCGTTTCACTCCAATGGGGATCAAACTAACTCCCCACAAATGGGGAACTAGCGGCCCGACCCTGCTGGAATGTGAAGGAGGGACAACTGGGCCCCCCCCAGAGGGTTGGGCTGGGCTGGGGGATGCCCCCTGGGTGTTGGCACCTTGTGGAGATGCCGGCGTTGGACTGGGGTAAACACAGTAAGGAGTCTAACAATATTGTTGGCACCTTGGCAGTGCCAGCCTGTGCCCCCTGGCGCTGCCCAAGGGGCAAAGTGCCACTCTCCAGGGAGCACCTTGGCCCTGCCCATTGGGCATGGGGCAATGCCAAGGGGGTGGGGCACATGGGGCGGGGCCTAAGGGCATGGCCTGATGGGGGCGGGGCCTAGGGGCAACAGTGGGGGGTCCAGCTGCCACTCTGCAGTCGGGATCGGTGGGGGAAGGAGGGAGGCCAGCGATTGGGGCGGGCTGTGGTGAGGGGTGGGGTAGGGGGGAGGGTTAAGTTCCCAGAACATTAGCTGAGCTTCTGGATTAATAGTCTTGGGATAATGCACTAGCCATTGCCTCCCTGTGTGTAATGGGAGCACACTCCCTCCAGTGACCCAAAAAGCTAACCTGCTTCCCCCCGCCCACCTCCAAATTCTGCATCACTTCTACTAGTTGCCATGCAGAATTTATGTAATGGTGCCGTGCCATTATTTGGCTATGAAGTCTATGAAGTGCCTTTACACTTGTTGTCGGAACCAATAGATTACGCGATTATTTTTGCTGATCGGTCTTTGCAAAAGACGAGATATATTTTGAAAGAATTTGTAGCCCTTGTAGAGTTTGCTGAAGTCAAATGCAGAAGTGTTATACTTCTAAAATTATCCATCACTGGGACATGAATACCTTCTATCACGGATTAGAAATACACCGGAAGTTGCTTGGTCTTCTCTCAGAAGTAACAGAATATTGAGCAGGAACGGTCTGTGTGAAAGATATCTTGTGCCTACCAGCAAGTATCAAAGGAGCCACCCATTCACCCTATCGACAGATTAGATGTGAGTCCATGTGAATCACAGGCCAAGATTGAAGAAATACAGTGTGAAAATTCAACAGGATGTGTTACAATGCAGTATCATTTTAAGGTATTAAGATGATATCATAAACCAATGGCGCTCATTATATTGGAGTTGAACGCTCTAACATTATATTCCAGTTCACTGAAGCTTTTATGTTGCACACCAGTTACTCATTGAATGTGAAGCAGAAAACATAGCTTAAAGCCAATTTGATATTATCTGGAATCTGATGTTTGTTCTAAATCCCTGGATATAGATATACTCTTGATATCAGTAATTGCTATTCAGGCTTGCATGCAAAGCTCAAAGTGAAGTGGTAAATACAGATTCAGTGCATGTCTTGTGTTGGCTGGAATTTAATCTGGTTTAGATGGGTCAAGTGCTCAATTTGCCTGTTCAGGTCAACAAGACAGATTCCACTTTGCTGGTCTGTATTTGGTGACAATAACTCACACCTATGTGAGGTCATATGTTTAGAAGAATCTCCCAAATTACCTTATATGAAGTGTAGTCTCCTGTGTAGGAGAAAGGAAGGATAACGGGGAAAGGGTGGAAATACTTGTGTATCTGGCTCATCTAAAACTCTACTGCTCACCAACCTACTAATCAACAGCCAAGTGATGGAAGATATCATTGGCAGTGCTATCAAGCAGCATTTATCCAGCAATAATCTTCTCATCAGTACTAAGTTTAGCTTCTGCCAGGGCCACTCAGTGCCAGACAACCTTGGTCCAAACATGGACAAAAGAGCTGAACTCAAGAGGTGAGGTGAGAGCAATTAGACAAAGAACAGACAAAGAACAAAGAAAATTACAGCACAGGAATAGGCCCTTCAACCCTCCAAGCCTGCACCGACCATGCTGCCTGACTTAACTAAAACCCCCTATCCTTCCGGGGATCATATCTTTCTATTCCCATCCTATTCGTGTACTTGTCAAGACACCCCTTAAAAGTCACTACCGCATCCGCTTCCACTACCTCCCCCGGCAAGGAGTTCCAGGCACCCACTACTCTCTGTGTAAAAAATCTGCCTCGTACATCTACTTTAAACCTTGTCCCTCGCACCTTAAACTATGCCCCCTAGTAATTAACTCTTCCACCCTGGGAAAAATCTTCTGACTATCCACTCTGTCCATGCCTCTCATAATCTTGTAGACTTCTATCAGGCCTCCCCTCAACCTCCGTCGCTCCGGTGAGAACAAACCAAGTTTCTCCAACCCCTCCTCATAGCTAATGCCCTCCATACCAGGCAACACCCTGGTAAATCTTTTCTGTACCCTCTCCAAAGCCTCCACATCCTACTGATAGTGTGGCAACCAGAATTGAATGCTATATTCCACTATATTATAGTGTGTCCTCACTAAGGTTCTATAAAACTGCAACATGACTTGCCAATTTTTAAACTCAATACCCCGGCAGATGAAGGCAAGCATGCCGTATGTCTTCTTGACTACCTTCTCCACCTGCATTGCCACTTTCAGTGACCTGTGTACCTGTACACTCAGATCCCTTTGCCTATCAATACTCTTAAGGGTTCTGCCATTTCCTGTATATTTCCTATCTGTATTAGACCTTCCAAAATGCATTACCTCACATTTGTCCGGATTAAACTCCATCTGCCATCTCTCCACCCAAGTCTCCAACTGATCTATATCCTGCTGTATCCTCTGATGGTCCTCATCGCTATCCGCAAATCCACCAACCTTTGTGTCGTCTGCAAACTTACTAATCAATCCAGTTACATTTTCCTCCAAATCATTTATATATATTACAAACAGCAAAGGTCCCAGCACTGATCCCTGAGGAACGCCACTGTCACAGCCCTCCATTCAGAAACACACCCTTCCACTGCTACCCTCTGTCTTCTTTGACCGAGCCAGTTATGTATCCACGTTGCCAGCTCACCTCTGATCCCATGTGACTTCACCTTCTTCACCAGTCTGCCTTGAGGGATTTTGTCAAAAGTCTTACTGAAGTCCATGTAGACAACATCCACTGCCCTACCCTCATCAATCATCTTCGTCCCTTCCTCGAAAAACTCGATCAAGTTCATGAGACATGACCTCCCCTTCACAAAACCATGTTGCCTCTCACTAATACATCCACTTATTTCCAAGTGGGAATAAATCCTGTCTTGAAGAATCCTCTCCAATAATTTCCCGACCACTGATGTATGGCTCACCGGCCTGTAATTACCTGGATTATTCCTGCTACCCTTCTTAAACAAAGGAACAACATTGGCTGTTCTCCAATCCTCTGGAACCTCCTCTGTAGTCATGATGTGGAGATGCCGGTGTTGGACTGGGGTAAACACAGTAAGAAGTTTAACAACACCAGGTTAAAGTCCAACAGGTTTATTTGGTAGCAAAAGCCATACAAGCTTTCGGAGCTGCAAGCCCCTTCTTCAGGTGAGTGGGAATTCTGTTCACAAACAGAGCATGTAAAGACACAAACTCAATTTACATGAATAATGGTTGGAATGCGAATACTTACAACTAATCAAGTCTTTAAGAAACAAAACAATGTGAGTGGAGAGAGCATCAAGACAGGCTAAAAAGATGTGTATTGTCTCCAGACAAGACAGCCAGTGAAACTCTGGGGGGGTTACAAATAGTGCGCCATGAACCCAATATCCCGGTTGAGGCCGTCCTCGTGTGTGCGGAACTTGGCTATCAGTTTCTGCTCAGCGACTCTGTGCCGTCGTGTGTCGCGAAGGCCGCCTTGGAGAACGCTTACCCGAATATCAGAGGCCGAATGCCCGTGACCGCTGAAGTGCTCCCCAACAGGAAGAGAACCGTCTTGCCTGGTGATTGTCGAGCGGTGTTCATTCATCCGTTGTCGCAGCGTCTGCATAGTTTCCCCAATGTACCATGCCTCGGGACATCCTTTCTTGCAGCATATCAGGTAGACAACGTTGGCCGAATTGCAAGAGTATGTACCGTGTACCTGGTGGATGGTGTTCTCACGTGAAATGATGGCATCTGTGTCGATGATCCGGCACGTCTTGCAGAGGTTGCTGTGGCAGGGTTGTGTGGTGTCATGGTCACTGTTCTCCTGAAGGCTGGGTAGTTTGCTGCGGACAATGGTCTGTTTGAGGTTGTGCGGTTGTTTGAAGGCAAGAAGTGGGGGTGTGGGGATGTTCGTCTTCATCAATGACATGTTGAAGGCTCCGGAGGAGATGCCGTAGCTTCTCCGCTCCGGGGAAGTACTGGACAACGAAGGGTACTCTGCCCACTGTGTCCCGTGTTTGTCTTCTGAGGAGGTCAGTGCGGGACACAGTGGACAGAGTACCCTTCGTTGTCCAGTACTTCCCCGGAGCGGAGAAGCTACGGCATCTCCTCCGGAGCCTTCAACATGTCATTGATGAAGACGAACATCTCGCCAAGGCCATCCCCACACCCCCACTTCTTGCCTTCAAACAACCGCACAACCTCAAACAGACCATTGTCCGCAGCAAACTACCCAGCCTTCAGGAGAACAGTGACCATGACACCACACAACCCTGCCACAGCAACCTCTGCAAGACGTGCCGGATCATCGACACAGATGCCATCATCTCACGTGAGAACACCATCCACCAGGTACACGGTACATACTCTTGCAACTCGGCCAACGTTGTCTACCTGATACGCTGCAAGAAATGATGTCCCGAGGCATGGTACATTGGGGAAACTATGCAGACGCTGCGACAACGGATGAATGAACACCGCTCGACAATCACCAGGCAAGACTGTTCTCTTCCTGTTGGGGAGCACTTCAGCGGTCACGGGCATTCGGCCTCTGATATTCGGGTAAGCGTTCTCCAAGGCGGCCTTCGCGACACACGACGGCGCAGAGTCGCTGAGCAGAAACTGATAGCCAAGTTCCGCACACACGAGGACGGCCTCAACCGGGATATTGGGTTCATGGCACACTATTTGTAACCCCCACAGAGTTTCACTGGCTGTCTTGTCTGGAGACAATGCACATCTTTTTAGCCTGTCTTGATGGCTCTCTCCACTCACATTGTTTTGTTTCTTAAAGACTTGATTAGTTGTAAGTATTCACATTCCAACCATTATTCATGTAAATTGAGTTTGTGTCTTTATATGCTCTGTTTGTGAACAGAATTCCCACTCACCTGAAGAAGGGGCTTGCAGCTCCGAAAGCTTGTGTGGCTTTTGCTACCAAATAAACCTGTTGGACTTTAACCTGGTGTTGTTAAACTTCTTACCTCCTCTGTAACCAGTGAGGATACAAAGAATACTCTCAAGGCCCCAGCAATTTCCTCCCTTGCCTCTCTCAGTATTCGGGGGTATATCCCATCAGGCCCTGGGGACTTGTCTACCTTAATGTTTCTCAAAAACCCCAATACCTCCTCCTTTTTGATCTCAATATGACTCAAACTATCTACACATCCTTTCCCAGACTCATCATCCACCAAGTCCTTCTCTTTGGCGAATACTGACGCAAAGTACTCATTTAATACCTCGCCCATTTCCTCTGGCTCCACGCATAGATTCCCTCCCTTGTCCTTGAGTGGGCCAACCCTCTCCCTGGCTACCCTCTTGCTCTTTATATATGTATAAAAGCCTTGGGATTTTCCTTAATCCTGCTGGCCAATGCTTTTTCATGACCCCTTTTAGCCCTTCTTACACCTTGCTTAAGTTTCTTTCCACTTTCCTTCTATTCCACACTTGCTTCGTGTGTTCCCAGCCTCCTAGCTTTGTCAAATGCTTCCTTTTCCTCTTTGACTAGGACGACCCTTGACATGAAGGCAGCTTTTAACCAAGTGTAATATTAAGGATCTTGAAGAAAATTGTAGTGAATGGGAATCAGGGGAAACTCTCCGATGGTTGGCATCAAACCTTGCACAAAGGAAGAGGGTTGTGGTTCTTCAAGGCCAGCCATCTTAGCCCCAGGGTGGCAGGGAGTGTAAAATCCAGCCTGTAGTCACATTCAGTGGAGCCCAGAATTATAATTTCTTGAGCTGTGACACTACCCTCGTGGGTAAGTTTTTTTTCACAATGCTAATTATTACACACAATGTTCATTGAGACAATACTCAGGGATCTGTCCTTGTTACAAGTATTCAGAAACAAGTGTACTTGCCAATCTTTTTAAAAATTGATATGAACAAAGGTGTTCCAGTAATGCTCAAAAGAGATAAATCTAGAAAGGATTCTGTGGACAATGAACAATTACTGCAACTGCATTTTCACTCTTTTTTCGGTGAGTAACATTAGGAACTTGTCCTTGCTCTTTGCATGTTCTACCAACAGCAGCAGTGATGTCAGGGGATGATTATCCTAGTATTATTGCTTCCGCCTAAGCATTGTTCTCAATCTTCAGAACTCGTTTGAAGATTAGAAAGAAATGACAGTATCCTACAAAATTATACTCAATGTACTCAGGTTTCAGATAACGATTAAAGATGCTCTTTTGGAGAGTCAATGGGTAGGACTTTACAGCCTCGCCTGAGCGACACCAGAAATTCCCGCCCAAAGTCAATGGGCATTTCCGTTGTCCTGCCCCTCGCTCGCTCCGATTCTGTGGCGGGTTGAGGTGGTAGAATTCCAGCAGATGGGTCGAATGGCCTCCTTCTGCACTGCAAGATTCTATGGTTCTTTATCTTTGTCGTCGCTCCCTCCCTGCTACCCCCATCCTGCCCACACACAGCTGTCTCCAGGGGTCCAACAATGCTCCCTTCTGAAGTCCCCTGTGTGAAACCAGCAGTGGCCACAGCTCACTCTGGTGTTAACACGACTAGAGACCTGCTAGCCTCTTACTGAGTGGCAGCACTTGGGGTTGAGATTTCTGCCCTGCTTGGGAGGCCCAATGTTCCCCAGGTAAGTGTGTGATTCTTTTGGAATAGCATCAGGCCTTTCGGAGTAAAGCAATACGGCGTTCCCATCAGTTTACCAGCCAATGGCTGCCCTGTCACCAGGATTAAATTCTACTCTAGTTACAAGTAACAGAATTCACACTGACAGTACTAGCATTTCTCACCCGATGTTTTTCTAAATTTGTTCACCTTAAGTAACCTTACCTCAGTTGCTTTCCTTATTTTATTCTGCTGCTAAACCCTGGCAATGACAACAAAATATGTTAATTACAACATCAAAATTTGGCAGCAGTACTTGGTAGTGTTGGATTCTGATAGCTTTCTGAACAGACTGTTTTTGTAGTTTCTAAATACCTGCGTGTATTACATCCATGTACTGTTTCCAGTCCCTTGTTCGTTCACTCAATGTGCAATTTATTAATTCAGCTATCTTTATTGAAAGATACTGTTTTGGTGGACGCGGGTGTTACGTGAGCTGACGTCATTGGCTCACTTAATTTGGGATGAAGAATATGTCAGTTCCTAGCTTCGCTACTGTTAAAGAAAATTTTTAAAGAGCAACCTACATCGCGGTAAATGCACACAATATTACTTTATTTTGCGCTTACAATGGCCGTTGGGAATGATCAGAAGGATCTGCTCAAAGTTGTTCTGTTACAGCCATCTTTTATACAGATCATACGAGTATATTCAAGTCTGTACAGATCTAATTACATCAGCCAACTTTTATACAGATCTAATCAGACATTAGAGCGTTCAACCCCAATAAAAGAGCACCACTAGTTTATGGTATCATAATACCCTAAAATGATACTGTCCTGTAACACATCCTGTTGAATTTTCACACTGTATTTCTTCAAATTGAAATCTACCACCCCCCCCCCCCCACCACCACCACCACATGGACTCACATTTAACCTGTTGATAGGGTGAATGGGGGGCTCCTTTGATACTTGCTGGTAGGCACAAGATACCTTTCACCTTTTTGAGAGAAGACCAAGCAACTTTTGGTGTACTTTTAATCTGTGATGGAAAGTATTCATATCCATTCTGTACACATTCCTCAATACAATGGATTTCCTACCTTGTTTACCTAATAGGTCTTTACCAGAATACAATTACACCCATAATTAAATTACTTATGTGGTTGTAGCTTTTTTCCCCCTAGAACATTCTCTGAACTGCCTCTAATGCCACCCCTCCTTCCTCAAATAAGGAGACAAAAACTGGACACAATAGTCCAGATGTACCAAGACCAGCTCCAAGTCATACTTAGCCATGAAATTTCTTTGTTCACGAATTGCAGACATGCTTGCCAATCTTTTTGACAGGAACACATCCCACAATTTCTTGCAGAACTCATTTACCTACTCGAAATGTAAAAGCTGCCTTAGGACAGGTGCAAGTGCAGAGCTCCCATTGGGGAATGAGCTGCTGCTTTACTGTCCTTGTGCCACACTCTTGGATCCTTTTGCCTCTGCTGTGCCTCTACCCCTTCTAATGATTAAGACTATCAGTAGGTTGTGTGCATTGGAGAGGTTGGACTGATTGTTTAGTCATACTGAATGTGTGGGGTGGGTGGGAGAGCACAGATCATAGAACATAGAACAGTACAGCACAGGAACAAGCCCTTTGGCCCACAATGTTGTGCTGGAAATGAAAATAAATTAAACTAATTCCTTCTGCCTGCCTTTAGTCCATATCCCTCTATTCCTTGCACATTCATGTGCTTATCCAAAAGCCCCTTGAACAGTCCTGTCGTATCTGCCGATACCAGCACCGCATTCCAGACACTTACCATTCTCTGTGTAAAAAAACTTGCTCCTCACATCTCCTTTGAACTATCCCCCTCTCACTTTAAGTGCATGACCCCTAGTGTTAGACAGGTCTGAAAACGATCAGAAATACCAAGACCAACAGCACCTTAGCAAAGTACAGTAGATGTGTAAGAATGTCTTCTCGAAAGACTTTGAGAAAACTTGCTGTCAATCTCCAGGAATCTCTGTTGTATTGATATCAGGTGACTTATGGCTGTACTGCATACAAATGTTTGGAGGTAGATCCATGCCAGGGCAGTACCAACATAAATACAAGTAATTCACACCAGCAACAAAAGGTTTCAGTGGCCATGTCTTGGAACTGGTTTATACAATTGAGGAAATTTGCACCTTCTGCATGAATCAGTTGTTCAAAAGCAAAGTACTGTGCGGATGCTGGGAGTCTGAAATAAAAACAGAACTGCTGGAAATACTCATCAGGCAGCACGTGTGGAGTAAATCAGAGTTAACATTTCAAGTCATCGGAACCAGAGGAAAATAGAAGATGTAATAAGTTTTAAGCCAGTAGTAAAAGTTAAAGTTTTATTGATTAGTCACAAGCAAGGCTTATACTAACACTGCAATGAAGTTACTGTGAAACTCCCCTAATTGCCACACTCCAGTGCCTGTTTGGGTACACTGAGGGAGAATTTAGCATGGCCAATGCACCTAACCAGCACATTTTTCAGACTGTGGGAGGAAACCGGAGAACCCGGAGGAAACCCACGCAGACACGGGGAGAATGTGCAAACTCCACACAGATGGTAACCCAAGTCGGGTATCAAACCCAGGTCCCTGGCACTGTGAAGTAACAGTGCTAACCACTGTGTCACCGTGCTGCCCACAGGAGGGAGGGGGCAGGAAGCACAAAACGGAAGATCTGTGATAGGGTGGAGGGCAGGGGAGTTTAAATAACAAGAGGTTTCATGGTAGCCTGGGACTGAGCATCGTAAAGAAACAAACTATATGCCCAGACGAGGTGTGAATGCCCGCAGCAGCCACCTGAATGTACCATGCATTGCAACAAAGGGAGACTGGACCAGTAGGAAAAAAACACATACAACAAGAGGGAGGCAGAGGTTATGATCGGAAATTGGTGAAGTCTGTGTTGAGTGCAGAAGATTGTAGAGCAGCAAATCAAAAGTTGAGTTGCTGCTCCTTAAGCTTGTGCTGCGCTTCATTGGAACACTGTAGCGGGCCGAGGACAGAAAAGCTAGAGTGGGGACAAGGTGGAGAATTAGTATGGCCAACGACAGGGAGCTTGGGTTTATGTTTGCAGAGTGAATGGAGGTGTTTTGCGGAGCGATTGTTCAGTCTGTGTTTGTCTCCCCAGTGTAGAGGAAACCACATTGTAACAGTGAATATTGAATGTGCTAAATTGAAAAAAGTACAAGTAGATTGCTGAGTCACTTGCGAGGAGTGCCTGAGTCCTTGGGTGGTGGGAAGAGAGGAGGTTAAAAAGACACGTGGTATTTTTCCTGCACTTGCATGGAAAGGTGCTGTATGAAAGTGAGGCAGTGTTGATGGTGATTGAGGAGTGGACCATGGCGTGGTGGAGGGAATGGAGCCTTTGGAATGCTGAAAGGGGAGAGCAGGGGAAGATGGGCTTGGTGATGGCAACACATCGGAGGTGGCAGGAATACTGGAGCATGGTGCATTGAATACAGAGGCCTGTGGGGTGGAAGGTGAGGACAAGGGGATCGCTATCATGATTCTTAGAGGGAGGGGATAGGGTGACAGCAAAATGTGTGAACTAAGTTGTACATGTTGTTGGGCTCTTTCAACCACTGGGGAGAATCCTCAGTTGAGGAAAAAGGAAGATATATTGCAAGTGCCAGAATGGAAGTTGCATTATCTGAACAGAGGCAAGAGATACAGCGAAACTTGGAGAATGGAATAGAACCCATACCGGAAGCGTGGGGTGAGGGGAGATGTAGTCAGGGTAGCTGTGGAAGCTCATGAGTTGTAAGGAATATTAATTGATAGCATAAAGTTAAAGTTTATTTATTAGTCGCAAGTAGGCTTACATTAACATTGCAATGAAGTTACTGTGAAATTCCCCTAGTCGCCACACTCCGGCGCCTGTTCGGGTCAATGCACCTAACCAGCACTTTCAGACTGTGGGAAGAAACCGGAGCACCCAGAGGAAACCCACGCAGACACGGGGAGAATGTGCAAACTCCACACAGACAGTGACCCAAGCCAGGAATCGAATCCAGGTCCCTGGCACTGTGAGGCAGCAGTGCTAACCACTGTGCCACCGTGCCGCCCATATTTCCAGTCATAGAGACAGAGACGTTTCGGAAGCAAAGGGTAGCATTAGAGACAGATCAGAAGATGGTGAGAAGAAGGTGAGAAGAAGGTGAGAAGAATGGAGTTGAAATCAACCATGATTGAATGGTGGAGTGGACTCGATGGGCCGAATGGCCTTACTTCCGCTCCTATGTCTTATGGTCTTATGGTCTTAAGGTTGGAAATGGACAACAAAATCAATGAAATTTTCCAGTTTATAGCGAGATCAAGAAGCAACACTAATACAGCCACCAATGTACCAGGAAAGGAGATGAGGGAAGAAGCCTGAGTGGGGCTGGAATCAGGAATGTCGCACATATCTCACAAAAAGATAGGCACAGCTAGGACTTGTGCAGGGTAGCTATTACAGCACCTTTTATTTGGAGGAAGTGAGTGGCGTTGAATGAGAAGTTATTCATGATGTGGAGATGCCGGCATTGGACTGGGGTAGGCACAGTAATAAGTCACACAATGCCAGGTTAAAGTTCAACAGGTTTATTTGGAACCATGAGCTTTTGGAGCACCGCTCCTTCATCAAGTGAGTGATGAAGAAGCAGCGCTCAGAAAGCTTGTGACTCCAAATGAACCTGTTGGACTTTAACCTGGTGTCGTGAGACTTCTTATTGAGAAGTTGTTCAGTATGAGAACAAGTTCAGCTTGGCAGAGGAGGGCTAGTGATGGATGGGAATGGGTTGGGCCTCCTTTGAAGGAAGAAGCTATGAAACAGTCCTGGTGGGGGCTGGAGATGTGGCGGGATTGGGCATCCATGATGCAGAGGAAATAGTTACGGCTAGAAAACTGTTGAAATGATATCTGTCATTGGAAGAGTCATCGATGTGGGTAGGAAGATACAGGACAAGGGGGCAAGTAATGGAGTTGAGGTAGGAAGGAATACATTCAGTGGGGCAGGAACAGACTGAATTAGTTGTCTAATGAATTTTCTTGATCAGAAATGGCCACAATACAACCGTTGTACCATAGTTGCACTGAAAACGCCTCGGAATTTCTTGGCCATTGAGTTCAAAAAACTTTATACATCCCTTTTTTAATGATGAACGAGACCATTGATGGGCAACCTTGGCTAGTAAGTGAGCTGAAGGAGTGGACCTCCTTCATCTCTCGTGAGCCGCAAGATTGAAATCAGATTTGTTCACTAACCATGATCCGACAAATAAGATTAAATACATTTAATGCTCGCCAAATATTTCTTAACGAGTTATAGAAAATGCTTAATTATTTATACAGTAATAGAACTATCATCAACTTCAAATGGTGAAATCAATACATATATTTACACGAGGGCGCACATGGTTCTCACAGTCAATTTTGTGTGTAATCAGCATGCATTTCACTTCACTTGCCCTTGCTCTACATGCGTATCACTTCAGTCACCCCAGTAGGAAAAAAACTATGCAGACAGAAATCAGCGAAATGTAGCAACTCTGCACATCAGTAAACAAAATGTCTTGTGGGCCTCACTCTCAACCCAGATTGGCCACACGTTTCCCACCACTGAGCCAGACAGTTAGATACTGTTTTCAAGAGGCTGAAGACAAAGTGGCACAACAACCTTTGAACAAGTGTTTGACCTTGCAGCAGAGTGGTACAGTGGTTAGCAATGCTGCCTGACAGCACCTGGGACACAGGTTCAATTCCGGCCTCGGGTGACTGTCTGTCGGGAGTTTGCGCATTCCCCCCGTTTCTGCGTGGGGTTCCTCTGGGTGCTCCAGTTTCTTCCCACACTCCAAAGATGTGCAGGTTAGGTGGATTGGCCATGCTAAATTGCTCCTTAGTGTCAGGGGGACTAGCAGGATAAATACGTGGGGTTACCGGGATAGGGCCTGGCTGGGATTGTGGTTGATGCAGACTCCGTGGGTTGAATGGTCTCCTCCTGCACTGTAGGGATTCTATGATTCTTGCTTCTGCCCATTGCCTGAAGTTGTCATGCCCTTTGTGCATAAGTAACAGTGGGCATTATTAGCCTCAGAGGTCTTGTGGCACAGTGAGTAACTTCCCTACCTCTGAGCCAGAAGCTCTGGGTTCGAGTCCCACCCCAGGATTTGATGGTCAAGGAAAGTGTGTTCATAATGCGACCAAGCAGGTTGAGTGTGCCAACCTGCAAATCCTTCCAAACATGCCAAAGGCTGGTGGTAAGAGTGGGAGAGACTCCTGGTCAGCCACACTTGATGTGGAGTGGTTCCCCCTCAAGCTACAAGGCTCTGGTGACTGACTAGCGACCTGTTCCAGGAATTACTAGCTATGGAAACAGATGAAAGTCTGTCTTAGTGCATCACTAAGTGTGGGAAGAGAATTGGTAGCCTCACCGTTATTTTGGCAACAATTTATAGCCCAGTGTTGTGAAGACCAAAAGATTTGTGCTGATGTATCTTGGGCGCTGTCGTTGTTGGGGCACTGCAAATTGCCTCAGTGTGCATTGACAAGGGAAGACAATGTCAGCTGAGGTGAATGATCCTGATCAATATCCAGTGACACCTGCTGGGAAGTTCATGTGTGTGGTTATTAGGTAAAAGCAAGATTGGGCTTGTCTGTGATGTCCTGCGGAAACAATATATTGTACTTAATGACTCTGGTGGATATAAACAACTGCTCATCAAAGGATTATTTACCAAGATTGCGGTGCCCACCATGAACCTCACTCTACTGAATAGCAATTTTCTGAAATGCGCTGCCAACAGGAGATGTTCCCTGTCAAAAGCACAAGGTTGAGAAAATCAGTTGCTATTTCTTTGTTCAGTGCTATTACAATAACTCACTAATACTTGCTGTTTTGACTTAAACATGCATCACTATGGGTAGTATGTTTGACGTAGTCTACACGCTTGTTAGTGAGGCTGTTGACAAGGTCCCGCATGGAAGCCTGGTCAGAATGTAAATGTTCGGTATCTCAGGGGAAGTGGCAAGTTGGATCCAAAGTTGGCTCAATGTCAGGAATCAAAGGATAATGGTCGATGGGGTGATTTTGTGACTGGAATGCTGTTTCCAGTGGGGCTCCTCAGGGCTCAGTATTGGGTCCCTTGCTGGCTGTGCTGCATATCAATGATTTAGACTTAAACGTAGGGGGCATGATTAATAAGTTTGCAGCATCTGATCATTTACCTTCCTAATGTTTTCACATGACTTGGGATTCAGCAGAAAAATTGTAAAACATGCTTGATAACAATGCTGCCGATTGATGGTTGCCTGAAGGTTTTTGTTTTACATATTAAAGGAGTCTTCATTTCTTTCACTGCATTGCAAGTGTGGGAATTTACTGATTTGATTTGATTTATTATTTTCACATGTATCAGCATACAGTGAGAAGTATTGTTTTTTGCGCGCTATACAGACAAAGCATACCGTTCATAGGGAAGGAAAGGAGAGTGTGGAATGTAGTGTTACAGTCATAGCTAGGCTGTCGAGAAAGATCAACTTAATAAAAGGTAGGTCCATTCAAAAGACTGATACCAGCAGGGAAGAAACTGTTTTTGAGTCGGTTAGTACGTGGTCTCAGACTTTCGTATCTTTTTCACAATGGAAGAAGGTGGAAGAAAATATGGCTGGGTGTGTGGGGTCCTTAATTATGCTGGCTGCTTTTCCAAGGCAGCAGGAAATATATACAGTGTCAATGGATGGGAGGCTGGTTTGAGTGATGGCCTGTGCTTCGTTCACGACCCTTTGTAGTTTACTGCACTTAATTTACCAAGTTTATGGTGGGTTTAATTATGTTTTACAAGACATGCTGTTAGAATGATAGGAATAACATTTAATGGCAATATATTACAATTAAAAGAGTATATCAGGATAATGACATATAAACATTGACAGGTCATTCCAAAATACTGCTTATGTTTATAAGTATGTATATAAGTACAGCTTGGTATGGCTCCTGCTCTGCCCAAGACCGCAAGGAACTACAAAAGGTCGTGAATGTAGCCCAATCCATCACGCAAACCGGCCTCCCATCCATCGACTCTGTCCATACTTCCCGCTGCCTCGGCAAAGCAGCCAGCATAATTAAGGACCCCACGCACCCCAGACATTCCTTTTTCCACAATTTTCCCTTGGGGAAAAAGATACAAAGGTCTGCGGTCACATACCAACCGACGCAAGAACAGCTTCTTCCCTGCTGCTGTCAGATTTTTGAATGGACTTATCTTGCATTAAGTTGATCTTTCTCTACACCCTAGCTATAACTGTACCATTACATCCTGCACTCTCTCGTTTTGTTCTCTATGAACGGTATGTTTTGTCTGTATAGCGCGCAAGAAACAATACTTTTCATTGTATCCTAATGCATGTGACAATAGTAAATCAAATCAAAACAAATCAAGTCAAAGTAGGGGATACTGTAGATTAAATTGTCGAATGTGTTGGGTGGAATATTCTGGTCATGCCCGCAGCGGGAAGCTTGGCAGGGAGGGAACTGGACTTGGCATGAAGTCAAACATCAGTTTCCTGATGGCAGGATGAAATTTTGTTCCCAGGACTCTAAAGATGGACCGAATTACCCAATGAAGGATGTTGGGAAGTCTGTTTGCATGCTTTAGCAAATCTTGGGTGCTCATTAAAAAGCCAGCTCACCAGAATTAAGTTTCCCCCCCCCCCCCCCCCGCCTCTCCCCTCAAGTTACATTGCCCGCCAGTGAGTAATTAGAACGTTCACAGTTACAGCTGCATATAGGTGGCATGCTTCTGGGGAGGTGGGAGGTCACAGAAATGGACAAAACAGGTGGCTCAAAAAACAGGGCAAGTCAATATGGGCATGGGAATAATAACAGGAATAATAACAGGTGGAGGCTCAGAGAGGAGAGAAGGTGTGTGGAGGGTGATGGTTATAGGTTTATGGTTACAAAGGCTATCGGGGGAGGTTCAAGGATGACAGAAGAGAGAGGAATGGTCATATTGGGTGATCAATGATGGGGGAAGTTGGTGAATGCCAGGGGAAGGGTAGAAAGTAGTAGAATGAGTCTGGAATATGATGCAAACCATTGTATTGTCTACTGTACAATGCTGATGCTCTGAAACTGCGATCTCACCAGCTGGAAGGAGGGAGGGTCTTTATGCCTCAGTGGAATTGAAGGTGAGCGCAATTGGCTGACTAAAGGGACACCACAATGGTTGTGAGGCGACTGGACGAAAACTATGCTCAGTTGTGTTCTTCTTTCTATGGTGAAGCCCACACAGCAGCAAGTTAGCTTGCTGACTCATGGGTCAGATAGGCAACGTCTCCATGCACAGTCATGTCTGAACAGGGGGAGCACTCACCTCTGATTCCAGAGCAGAAGATCCCAGTCTATAACTAAAAAAAAGGCGATTACGCAAAAGCTGCAACTAATTATAGTAACTGCTTCCAAAGTGAAATGCACGTCATATACTATAATTCCATATGAAGCCATTAATAAAAATAGTTTTATGTGATTCATGTAGCTTTGATCCAATATGCAAAGAATTTTTTATGATTTGGAATGGGAGAGATGCGCAGTAGTTCCCCAGAATCTTCAGGGGTCATCACAAATTTGTTTAGCAGGGTAGGCTTTACAAATAGCCACTTCTCTTGTGGGGGGGAGCTGCATCCTTCGGGATTGCACAGCGGGAATACACATATGGAGGTCAGTGAGACTTCTGGGATTTTATATCCATTTAACTGAAGAGATGAAAGAATCCTCTGGGGCTCGTTGACTTCTTTGCATGAATTCTTAATGGGGCAACTGACTGTGCATGAAGCAAATACATAAAATTAACCCAGCGATCTCATCACAGATCATTTGGTTGCAAAAGGGCTGAAATAAAAAGTGGTGTGAACTCGTGTGCCTGTATATGTGCAGGCTGTAGCCTTGGTGGGAGGGTCTGTTTGTTTTTGCTTTGCTTAATTGATGTCAGTGCAAGTTTGATGTGTGTTAAATCAGTTTTGGGTGGTAGGCTGGGCTGCTGAGTTTCAGTTTTAAACCTCTATCCTTCACATTCGCCCTCCAGAATGTTAAAGGGCAGTTGAGCTGGAAATACAGCACAGTACAGAAAGCATACATTCATAATTAGCATTAGTGTACAGATATGTTCAATGTATTTTCATACGAGTGCATTAGGGCAGTATGGTGGCACAGTGGTGAGCTGCCTCACAGCGCCAGGGACCCGGGTTCAATGCCGACCTTGGGTAACTGTCTGTGTGGAGTTTGCATGTTCTCCCTGTGTCTGCTTGGGTTTATTCCGGGTGCTCTGATTCCCTTCCACAGTCCCATGGTGTGCAGGTAGGTGGATTGGCCATGCTAAATCATTCGTAGCGTGCCAAGATGTGTAGGTAAGGAGAATTAGAGAGGTAAATGTGTGGGATGATGGGGAAAGGGCCAGGTTGGGATGCTCTGTTAGAGAGTCGGAGCTGACTTGATGGGCCAAATGGCCTCCTTCTGCACCGTAGGGATTCTATCTATGAACTGGATTTCCAAATCTGCACAAGCACAGCTTGAAATCTTTAGTTGCACTGAATAGAGCACCACTGCTTCAAACGGTTACCTGTTTCCCAAAGACACACAGCACGGATTCACCGAGCTGCTGCTGCCTCCTTGGATCTTCAGGACCTCCTCCAAGCCCTCTTCAATTGCCAGGGCTTCTCCTGAGCCCTCCTCATGTGAGGTCTGCCAAATGCATCGCTCTTCCCATTTGAAGCTTCTTTCTCTGCTTCTCTCTTTCTTTTTAACTGACTTGGGACTCTTCCCTGTCTCTCTTCTGTGCCTGGGACTGTTCTTTTTGGGACCTCTCCCTGACCCCACTCCCTGTCCCCCTGCCTGGGACACTTTTCTTCAATGGTGCTTCGCTCCCACTCACATTGCCCTTTATGCACAGGTGCATTGGGTCCAAAGAACTGAGCATGTGTAGCCCACTGCCAGTGTGCATATGCACGGAAACAGGTCTGTTGTGACTTTGAGTTCCTGATTTCCCACTCTCCAGTGAGGTAAGTGTAGCTTTCATGGTCAATTTCTTAGTAACAGTACAAATAGACAAGACGAGTTGAGTGACCTCCTTCGGTGCTGGAACCGTTCGATGAATCTACATAAACAACATACAATACCGGATCACGTGAAATGGATAAAATTGCCTCCTGAGAGTTTGGTAGCTTCTTTTGTATCCAGATTTCTTCCCCTTACAGGGTGGCATATTTTCCAGGTGGCAAGAAGTTCATAAGTTCATAAGATATAGGAACAGAATTAGGCCATTCGGCCCATTGAGTCTGCTCCACCATCCACTCATGGCTGATATACTCCTCATCCCCATTTTCCTGCCTTCTCCCCATAACCCTTCAACCCATTACCAATTAAAAATCTGTCTAACTCCTCCTTAAATGTACTCACTGCCCCAGCATCCACCGCACTTTGGGGTGGCCAATTCCACAGATTCACAACCCTTTGAGAGAAGTAGTTTCTCCTCAACACTGTTTTAAATTTGCTACCCCTTATCCTAAGACCATGACCTCTCGTCCTGGAATGCCCCATCAGCGGAAGCATCCACTCCACATCTACTTTATCCATACCTTTTATCATCTTGTATACCTCAATTTGATCTCCCCTCATTCTTCTAAATTCCAGACTCCCAGAAGGAAAAAACAGTAAAAGCTGAGAAATGAAAATACTGGTCTGAACTGGCTGTGAACACTATGGAACACGAGTAAAAAGTGGGAAATAGGGGGGGGTGATTCTCCGAAAAGTGTTGAATTGGTGGGAAAACTGTTCTGGATCACGATTGTTTTATCAGCTCAACTTCACACTCGAATCTCCCCACTCTGTGCACTGAAGAGGTTCCAATCGTGAATATCATTAAAAACCCAGGGGGGCGGAGCCTATTCGCGCCAGAGCCTGACAGTTCTGGAACTCTGTGCATGCTCAGTGGCCCTGATCTGTCAGTCTCCCCGTTTGCTGGCCAGCCCGGGACCCCCGGGGTGCTAACCCTCCACCCCTCCCCCCCCCCCGCCCCCCACAGCCCGATTGCGACCCCCACATTCCCGTGCTAGCCCTGACCCCCCCTGCCCTGAAGCGCCCCGATGTCCAGCCCCCCGCACCCAGCAGTGGCGATCCCCCCACCCCCCTCGCCCCGGCAGACACCCACCCCCCGCCTGCCCAGGAGGCAGCCACCCCACACCCGACAGAAAAGTTGCAGATCGCAATGGGAGAATCGCCCCCAGGAGTGCTGGCCTGAACTATTTTTTCCTATTGGGTTAGGAAACTTGGGGGTACATGATCCTGACTTATCTCTGCTGGAAACCTCCTACATACAATTTTTGGATGGGCTTTATGCCTATCTCGACAGGGTATTCCCCGACCTGCAAAACTGCAAATCACCCTGACTTCCCCGAGTCTTTCCTTCTTTCACTTCGTAGAAGCCTTTAAATCTCAAGCTCTGAAATACCCTAATCGGTACTTCTTAAACCTGCATCTGACCCTTTTGAAGCTCGGCTTTGCCATGCACTCTGTGGCCTTTGGCCTTTAACCTAGATCTGAAAAGAAGCACGCCTTTAGTTGTTTTTGTTGGTTCGTTGCCAGTTTAAATGTCAACAAGGAAAACCTAATCTTGATTGGGGAGCGTAATAAGGGAATGGCGAACGTGGTTAGAACATGAGAAATTGTTTTTGGAAATCTTTTAAAAATGTATAATGAACCATCTTGCATTTTTAAAATCTGTGAATGTGGTAAAGTTTTTTCTGAAGGCATCGTTTGTGGGGCTGATGATTTTAAATGGATTGTTTTATATTGAAATAAACCAGGTGTAAAGATAATCATACTTTGTCTTCCCATATGTTGTTCATGATAACAGCAATTTAATGCCTTCTGGTGTAGAGAAAACACCACAAAAATTCATAGAGGCATCATCAGACAAAATTATAGACCTATCCAAAACCAAAACGAGACATTTGGAGACCTGATCAAAGAGGGGAACTTTAAAGACAGTTTTAAAGGGGGGGAGGGAGGTGGAGAGTTTTAGGAAGGAGTTCATGGTCGCTAAAGTAGGGCGGAAGGCATGGTAGAATCATAGAATCCCTACAGTGCAGGAGGAGGCCATTCGGCCCATTGAGACTGCACCGACAACCATCCCACCCAGATCCTATCCCTGCAACCTCACGCATTTACCCTGCTAAGCCCCCCCCCTCCCGACACTAAGGGGCAATTTAGCATGGCCAATCCACCTAGTGCACACATCTTTGTAGTGTGGGAGGAAACCGGAGCACCCAGAGGAAACCCACGCACACGAAGTGCTGGTGTGCGAGGAACAGGGCTGAAATATGTAATAGAGACAGGGAAGGTTAAAGCCATGGAGGAATTTAGACCACAAGGCCATAAGACATAGGAGCAGAATTAGGCCACTTGGCCCATCGAGTCTGCTCCGCCATTCAATCATGGCTAATATTTTTCTCATCCCCATTCTCCTGCCTTTTTCCCATAACCCCTGATCCTCTTATTAATCAAGGACCCATCTATCTCTGTCTTAAAGACACTCAATGACTTGGCCTCCACAGCCTTCAGTGGCAAAGAGTTCCACAGACTCACCATTCTCTGGCTGAAGAAATTCCTTCTCATCTCTGTTTTAAAGGATCGTCCTTCAGTCTGAGGTTGTGCTCTCTGGTTGTGCTCTCATGCAATTCCTGTCAAATTCTATTTTGGCGAGGGATTAAGTATGTGCACAGGGAACATCCTCTGGAAGCACACAGAGTAGGCAGATTGAGGCATCACTGACGACACCAGCGCAAGGTTCCAGTTAGCATTGACTCTTAAATATACTGAGCACCTGTCTTCTCACCAGCTAGTTAAATGGGTCAGCAACTAAAATCATAAGATGGTTAAAATACAGATTTAGGCCGTTTATCTTGTCGTGTCTCTGCTGGCTCACTCTGAGAATAATTGGGTGTCACAGTGGCACTGTGGTTAGCACTGCTGCCTCACAGCTCCAGGGACCTGGGTTCAATTCCCGACTTGGGTCACTGTCTGTGCGGAGTCTGCACATTCTCCCCGTGGCTGCGTGGGTTTCCTCCATGTGCTCTGGTTTCCTCCCACAGTCCGAAAGACGTGGTTAGGTGCATTGGCCATGCTAAATTCTCCCTCAGTGTACCCGAACAGGCACCGGAGTGTGGCGACTAGGGGATTTTCGTAGTAACTTCATTGCAGTGTTAGTGTAAGCCTACTTGTGACACTAATAAATAAACTTAAGCTTAAGTCAACTAGTTCCGCTGTCCACCTACTCTTTTCCCCATAACCCTGTAAATATCTTCTCTTTAGATAATGATTTT
Organism: Mustelus asterias; assembly: GCF_964213995.1. Taxonomy (NCBI): domain Eukaryota; kingdom Metazoa; phylum Chordata; class Chondrichthyes; order Carcharhiniformes; family Triakidae; genus Mustelus; species Mustelus asterias. The sequence goes on along the minus strand of NC_135806.1, from coordinate 120,495,757 downwards.
ATTTTATTTCAAAAAAGCCATAATTGAATCTGCCTCCACCACACAGTCAGTGCATTCAGATGCCAACCACAGTGTGTGAAAATGTTTTTCCTCATGCTGTCTTGAGTACATTTGCTATTCACCTTAAATTGGTGTTCTCAGTTCTTGAACTTTCCACCAATGTGAACATTTTCCTCCATCTTCTCTGTCCAGACCCTTCATGATTTTGAGCACCTTTATCAAACTTCTTCCCAACTTTCTCTCCTCTAGGGAGAACAATCTGAGCTTCTCCAATCTATCCACCTAACTGAAGTGCTTCATCCCTGGAACCATACCCCCAATATTTTTCTGCACCCTCTCTAATTCCTACACATCGTTCCAAAAGTGTGGCATTCCTCACTTTAAACCAGAAGTCCATTGATTTCAACAGAACCGGAATACCCCACCACCGTAAAATTCTGCCTTCAGTCTCTGGGGAGCCATAAAGTCATACAGCACAGTAACAGGCCCTTTGGCCCACCATGTCTATGCTGACTATCGAATACCAATCTATACTAATCCCATTTACCAGCACTTGGTCCATAGCCTACTATGCCTTGATGATTTAAGTGCTCATCAAGGTGCTTCCTAAATATTGCGAGAGTACCTGCCTCCACCACCCTCCCTGGCAGCATGTTCCATATTTCCACTATCCTCTGAATGAAAAGTGTTTTCCTCAGATCCCCTCTAAACCACTTACTCCTCACTTTAAACTCATGCTCTCTGGCCTTAGACACCTCTGCTGCGGGGAAAAGATTCTTACAATCTATCCTATTTATGCCTCTCATAATTTTGTATCACTCTTATCAGATTCCCTCCTTAGCCTTCTTTGCTCCGGAGAAAACAAACCCAGTCTCTACTCAAAGCTGAAACTGTCCATCCCAGGCAATATCCTGGTGAATTTTCTCTGCACCCTCTCCAGTGCAATCACGTCTTTCCGATAATGTGGCGACCAGAACTGTACACAATATTCCATCTGTTACCTAACCAATGTTTTATAAAGTTGTACCAAAACTTCCCGCTCCTACATTCTATGCTCCGGTTAATGAAGGCAAGTGCTCTGTTTGCCTTCTTCACCACCCTATCTACCTGTGCTGCCACCTTCAGGGATCTATGGACTTGTACACCAAGGTCCCTTTACTTCTCAAAACTCTGAGAGACCTGCTTGCAGTCCCAGTCCTGTCCACTGCATTGAAGATTGGCAAAGGTTTGGGTTGGAATAACAGGAGCTGCAGCAACATGTCAGGTCACGGGAAAACCAGAGGCAAAGGGCATGCCAAGAACAAGACCCGCTCCTCCAGAGCCGGTCTCCAGTTCCCAGTGGGCCACATCCACCGGCTGCTGTACAAGGGCCACTATGCCGAGTGGGTGGGCACCGGGGCGCCGGTCTACCTCGCCGCCATGCTCAAGTACCCGACTACCGAGATCCTTGAGCTGGCCGGCAATGTGGGCCAGGACAACAAGACCAAAGTCCAAAGATGTGGACGTTAGGTGGATCGGCCATACTACATTGCCCTTTGGTGTCAGGGGGACTAGCTAAGGTAAATACATGGGGTTATGAGGATAGTGTCTGGGTGGTGCAAACTCAATGGGTCAAATGCCCCCTTCTGCACTGTAGGATTCTATGGTTCTGTGGTAAGACCCGCATTATCTCCTGCCACCTGCAGCTCGCCACCCACAATGACGAGGAACTCAACAAGCTGCTGAGAGGGGTCACCATCGCCAAGGGCAGCGTCCTGCCCAACATCCAGGCCGTGCTGCTGCCCAAGAAAACCGGCCACCCCTGCAAGGTGTATGCCTGAAGGAGGGTGGAGGGACCAGATGTGAGAGAGAAAGAAATCCACCGCAGCTTTTGGTGCTGTTGGAACTGATTGTCTGGCAGCTTCCTAAAACAGGACTCCCTGCTACGTGAGGGGTGGAAGTCTCATCTTCAGTCGATTCACACTCCTCGGAGTGTTAAGTGACTGTGAGAGGGCCAGTAATCACTGCCAACTCTTTGGATGATAGGAGGGAAATTCCACCACCTGAAAAATCCTGGCCAATTCTTCATTTGAAGCCAAGCCAGTGTTTTATAAAGGTTTATCATAACTTGCTTTGTATTCTATGCCTCAGTTTATAAAGATCAGGATTCTGTATGCCTTATTAAACACTTTCACAGCCTAGCCTACCACTAATCACTACTGGACACTGGAAAGATTTTTGATCTCATGAATTTGGTCACATTTACACTGAATCTTTTATTAACCCAAAGTTTTTCTCCAAAAATATTGGTAAGCAAATGGAAAAATATTGTGTACAATTTCTGGGAAAAATTATAAAAAAGGTTTAGTTTAAAAAAATCATTAGTATGACTGCTTTCCAGAATCATCCACTACTAATCCACTCGGCATTGCTCACTCAGTGTAACATTTATACTTTAAACTTGTTTTATGGTTCTTTTTTGTATGGAAAGAAGCAATGTTAATTCCGGTTAAAACAGAATCACATGCAGAAACTTTCCTCAGTTAGCCTCTACTAATAGCGTTCTTCAGCATATTGTTACATGCCTGGATAACATTGCCAAATCCTTATTGTTAGGGGATTATTTAATTTACATACTCAATGTATTTAATACATCAGCAGGAATCATTGGCACTGACTGAATTAATTTGAGTTCCTTCTCTGAAATGATGTAGTCACATAATCGCAAATACAAATAAAGTTTTAAAGATTTTTTAAAAAGTTTATTGATTATTGTCACAAGTAGGCTTACATTAACACTGCAATGAAGTTACTGTGAAAGTCCCCTAGTCGCCACACTCCAGTGCCTGTTCGGGTACACTGAGGGAGAATTTATCATGGCCAATGCACCTAACCAGCACATCTTTGGACTGTGGGAGGAAACCGGAGCACCCAAAGCAAACCTACGTAGACACGGGGAGAACGTGCAAGCTCTGCACAGACAGTGACCCAAGCCGGGAATCGAACCTGGGTCCTTGGTGCTGTGAGGCAGCAGTGCTAACCACTGTGCTGCCCAATATAGCCAAAATAGCTATTTTTTAAAAAAAAACACCAAGCCAATTCAGGAAAGAAAATCTAGAAAAAAAGTTTCCGATCCCTGAAAGTGATCAAATGGCTTTCCAGGAGATCGAGTGATCTCGAACAATATATCCAGCATTCCGCCTAACTTTTGTATGCAGTGCTATTAACCACATCAAGAAACTTGTCAACATCATTGTAATTTTATTCCAAAGTGAAGGGAGGTTACTGATGGAAACGTAAGTCAAGTTGAAATGTTTTGCAGTATTCACTGAGAATTTCTTTCAATAATTATATATTCTGTGAGTGGAAACAAATTAGTTGCAACTAGACTGAATTTAATTACATGGCCTTTTAGTAAATAGTAGCACTAATTCGACACCCTAGTTCAGTCTTTTTCAAATGGAAATATGTAGCCATCTAATGGGAATAATTTATTAATGGACTACCTCTTTCCATTTTGTAAACATTATAATTCTAAAGTAAGATATACATCTGATGTGCTAGGGGATTAAGAAATTTTCTTTCAGATCTGGATGCTTAATTGTGGATTCAGATATTTGCATTGCTATGTTAATGTCAACCCAGATAAAGCCTAGTTTATTGCTAACAACTAACAATCAAAATACTACCCATCAAAACATAGAAGTCATAGAATCCCTACAGTGCAGAAGGAGGCCATTCGGCCCATTGAGTCTGCAATCACCCTCCAAAGAGCATCCCACCCAGGCTCACCCTCCTGCCCTATCCCCGCAATCCAGCATATATATCAAAGCTAATCCACATTAAGAAGCAATTTGATTTGATTTTTGATTTGATTTATTATTGTCACATGTATTAGTATACAGTGAAAAGTATTGTTTCTTGCGCGCTATACAGACAAAGCATAACATTCATAGAGAAGGAAACAAAAGAGTGCAGAATGTAGTGTTACAGTTATAGCTAGGGTGTAGAGAAAGATCAACTTAATGCAAGGCCACTCAAAAGGCTGATGGCAGCAGGGAAGAAGAGCATGGCCAAGGTACCTAACCTGCACACCTCTGGACTGTAGGAGGAAAGCGGAGCACCAGGAGGAAACCCACACAGGCATAAATGGAAACGTTTGGGCTCTTGGCTGCATATCTTTACTTGAGAAATGCTGGGCAGTAGTTGAAAATTGGGCGGCCATTTGGTATTCAAGACCCACTTAATGAAATATTCAGGTGGGCAACTGAATGGCATGGTATAACTGTACCTAGCAAACAATCCACCTACTTGGAATATAATGTTCAATTCTGGTCGCCACACTACCAGAAGGATGTGGAGGCTTTGAAGAGGGTACAGAAAAGATTTACCAGGATGTTGCCTGGTATGGAGGGCATTAGCTATGAGGAGAGGTTGGAGAAAATTGATTTGTTCTCACTGGAACGACGGAGGTTGAGGGGCGACCTGATAGAAGTCTACAAGATTATAAGAGGCATGGACAGAGTGGATAGTAAGAAGCTTTTTCCCAGGGTGGAAGAGTCAATTACTAGGGGGCATAGATTTAAGGTGCGAAGGGCAAGTTTTAAAGGAGATGTGCGAGGCAGATTTTTTACACAGAGAGTGGTGGGTGCCTGGAACTCGTTGCCGGGGGAGGTAATAGAACCATAGAAAACCATAGAAAATTACAGCTCAGAAACAGGCCTTTTGGCCCTTCTTGTCTGTGCCGAACCATTTTTTGCCTAGTTCCACTGACCTGCACTTGGACCATATCCCTCCACACCCCTCTCATCCATGAACCCGTCCAAGTTTTTCTTAAATGTTAAAAGCATTTACCACTTTATCCGTCAGCTCATTCCACACTCCTACCACTCTCTGCGTGAAGAAGCCCCCCCTAATATTCCCTTTAAACTTTTCTCCTTTCACCCTTAACCCATGCCCTCTGGTTTTTTTCTCCCCTAGCCTCAGTGGAAAAAGCCTGCTTGCATTCACTCTATCTATACCCATCAAAATCTTATACACCTCTATCAAAACTCCCCTTACGCTCCAGGGAATAAAGTCCCAACCTATTCAATCTCTCTCTGTAACTCAGCTTCTCAAGTCCCGGCAACATCCTTGTGAACCTTCTCTGCACTCTTTCAATCTTATTTACATCCTTCCTGTAACTAGGTGACCAAAACTGTACACAATACTCTAAATTTGGCCTCACCAATGCCTTATATAACCTTATTTATATAACGGCACGGTAGCACAATGGTTAGCACTGCTGCTTCACAGCTCCAGGGACCTGGGTTTGATTCCCGGCTTGGGCCACTGTCTGTGTGGAGTTTGCACATTCTCCTCGTGTCTGCGTGGGCTTCCTCCGGGTGCTCCGGTTTCCTTCGGTAAAATATGTAGGGATATGGAGGTAGGGATTGTGGTCGGTGCAGACTCGATGGGCTGAATGGCCTCTTTCTATGATTTCTATGATTCTTACCATAACACTCCAACTTTTATACTCGATACTCCGATTTATAAAGGCCAATGTACCAAAGGCACTCTTTACGACCCAATCCACCTGTGACGTCACTTTTAGGGAATTCTGTACCTTTATTCCCAGATCCCTCTGTTCAACTGCACTCTTCAGCGTTCTACCATTTATCCTGTACGTTCTACTTTGGTTTGTCCTTCCAAAGTGCAATATCTCACACTTGTCTGCGTTAAATTCTATTTGCCATTTTTCAGCCCATTTTTCTAGTTGGTCCAAATCCCTCTGCAAGCTTTGAAAACCTTCCTCACTGTCCACTACACCTCCAATCTTTGTATCATCAGCAAATTTGCTGATCCAATTTACCACATTATCATCCAGATTATTGATATAGATGACAAACAACAATGGACCCAACACCGATTCCTGCGGCACACCACTAGTCACAGGCCTCCACTCAGAGAAGCAATCCTCCACAACCACTCTCTGGCTTCTTCCATTGATGTGGAGATGCCGCCGTTGGACTGGGGTAAACACAGTAAGAAGTTTAACAACACCAGGTTAAAGTCCAACAGGTTTATTTGGTAGCAAAAGCCACACAAGCTTTCGGAGCTCTTAGCCCCTTCTTCAGGTGAGTGGGAATTCTGTTCACAAACAGAGCTTATAAAGACACAGACTCAATTTACATGAATAATGGTTGGAATGCGAATACTTACAACTAATCAAGTCTTTAAGAAACGAAACAATGTGAGTGGAGAGAGCATCAAGACAGGCTAAAAAGATGTGTATTGTCTCCAGACAAGACAGCCAGTGAAACTCTGCAGGTCCACGCAACTGTGGGAGTTACAAATAGTGTGACATGAACCCAATATCCCGGTTGAGGCCGTCCTCGTGTGTGCGGAACTTGGCTATCAGTTTCTGCTCAGCGACTCTGCGCTGTCGTGTGTCGCGAAGGCCGCCTTGGAGAACGCTTACCCGAATATCAGAGGCCTCTGATATTCGGGTAAGCATTCTCCAAGGCGGCCTTCGCGACACACGAAAGCGCAGAGTCGCTGAGCAGAAACTGATAGCCAAGTTCCGCACACACGAGGACGGCCTCAACCGGGATATTGGGTTCATGTCACACTATTTGTAACTCCCACAGTTGCGTGGACCTGCAGAGTTTCACTGGCTGTCTTGTCTGGAGACAATACACATCTTTTTAGCCTGTCTTGATGCTCTCTCCACTCACATTGTTTCGTTTCTTAAAGACTTGATTAGTTGTAAGTATTCGCATTCCAACCATTATTCATGTAAATTGAGTCTGTGTCTTTATAAGCTCTGTTTGTGAACAGAATTCCCACTCACCTGAAGAAGGGGCTAAGAGCTCCGAAAGCTTGTGTGGCTTTTGCTACCAAATAAACCTGTTGGACTTTAACCTGGTGTTGTTAAACTTCTTACTATGTTCTTCCATTGAGCCAGTGTCTAATCCAATAATGGAAATGGATACAGTAGTGACTTTTAACAGGCGTCTTGACAAATACATGAATCGGATGAGAATAGAGGGATATGGTCCCTGGAAGGGTAGGGGGTGTTAGTTAAGTTGGGCAGCATGGTCAGTGCAGGCTTGGAGGACCAAAGGGCCTGTTCCTGTGCTGTAATTTTCTTTGTTCTTTGTAGTCACGTCCAAATTTTATCATCAGGGTTCGACAGCCCAGATAAGAGCCTGAGTTGTATACTTGATCAACTACGTAGTTGTTTCAGGTGGGTTAATCACCCAAACACAGGTCTCTACTGAGTATTGTGTCAGTAGAGTCTTGGGTATCATAAAGGTTTGATTTTGATTTGTTTTGATTTATTATTGTCACGTATATTCATATACAGTGAAAAGTATTTTTTCTTGCGTGCGATACAGACAAAGCATATCGTACATAGAGAAGGAAAGGAGAGGGTGCAGAATGTAGTGTTATACAGTCATAGCAAGGGTGTAGAGAAAGATCAACTTAATATAATGTAGGGCTATTCAAAAGTCTGATGGCAGCAGGGAAGAAGTTGTTCTTGAGTCGGTTGGTACATGACCTCAGACTTATGCATCTTTTCCCGACGGAAGAAGGTGAAAGAGAGAATGTCCGGGGTGTGTGGGGTCCTTGATTATGCTGGCTGCTTTTCGAGGCAATGGGAAGTGTAGACAGAGTCAATGGATGGGAGGATGGTTTGCGTGATGGACTGGGCTTCATTCACGACCCTTTGTAGTTTCTTGCGGTCTTGGACAGAACAGGAGCCATACCAAGCTGTGATACAACCAGGCAGAATGCTCTCTATGATACATCTGTAAAAGCTAGTGAGAGTTGTAGCGGACATGCCAAATTACCAATCCCAATGCGCCCCACCCACTTTTCCGCTGTCAAAATGGAGAACCACAAGTTGAATTTCCCCCCTGAGATACTGATCTTGACCAAAGGTCTTAAGTCGCTGCCTTTTCTTGAGGAGACCACGGAGTAACAAACAGAACTGTGAACTGTCACTGAATTTATTCATTATCTGTGAAGAAATTGTATCTTAAAATCTGGAGCCTCTTCAAAGAAAAATTGTTAGAATGCACTTCCTTTCAAAGCAAAGTCAGGAACTAAAAATATGAAAAGTTTTGAATGAATTTAAAATGTCAGTTGATGTTATTTTTCCCAAATCGAATCACAATTCTCCTACAGTTTAACATTTAGAAAAGTTGACATTGAATTTGCAAATGCTTGAGGTTTGAAAGAGGCTCATTTGTACCCACTCCCTTCTCTTCATTGCTGATCTATCCTAAGTCCCAATGTATTTTCGGGACTGGAAGATCTACATTTGACATGATGTTTTCAGTCTGGCGGAACAAAGAAAAGTGCAGCACAGAAACAAGAAACAAGAGGAACTTCTTCTCTCAGAGGGTGGTGACTCTCTGGAATTCTCTGCCCACTGAAGTCGTGGAGGCTACCTCGTTGAATATGTTTAAATCACGGATAGATGGATTCCTGATCGGTAAGGGAACTAGGGGTTATAGGGATCCGGTGGGTAAGTGGAACTGATCCACTTCAGATCAGCCATGATCTTATTGAATGGCGGGGCAGGCTCGAGGGGCTATTTCTTATTTCTTATGTTCTTATGTAAGCCCTTCGGCCCTCCATGCCTGTGCTGATCATGATGCCCTAACTAAAAGAATCTTCTGTCCTTACTCAGACTGTATCCCTCTATTCCCTCCCCATCCAGATGCTTCTTAAATGTTGCTAATGTGCCTGCTTCCACCACCTCCTCTGGCAGCTTCATGAGAAATGCCGTAAACAGAGAGAGACCACTATATATTATCTTCATCGATCTCACCAAGGCATGTGAGCGAAGGTGGTCTGTTTAAACTACTAGAGAAAATGGGCCACCCATCAAAGTCGCTCAATGTTAGCTCCTCTTTCCATGACAACATGATGGGTAAGGTTAGCTATGATAGGACAACATTGGAACCCTTTGAGATTTGCAGTGAGGTCAAACAGCATTAATGCTGTTCTGCCTCTAACACTCATTGACATGTTATTCTTTTTGCTGCTGTCTAATTACATACCAGAACTGATGGAAAGCTGTTCAGACTTGCTCACCTGACATCCAAGACAAAGGTGTGCCAAGTCCTCATCAGAGAGCTGCTCTGCGCTGTCGATGCTGCACTGACATTCCATACAGAGGAACACCTGCAGCAGCAGATGGACACTCACTTCTATAAAGAGTTTTCTCGACTACCAGCATCAGGAAGAAAAATGTTGTGGTCCAGGATGTTGCCATACCGCCACCAATGAGCACTGACAGTGTAACCCTGGAGGTGGTTGGTAACTTCACACATCTCAACTCCACAATCACCAGCAATCTGTCATTTGATGCTGAAATCACCATATCCATTGCAAAAGCAGTTATGACCAAGCTGAGTAAAAGAGTATGGAAACTATAGAAACCTATCTGGGAACACCAAACTGTGAGTCTACCAAGCCTATGACCCAAGCACAGCGGTAAGACCTGGGCGACACATGCTAGATAGGGAAAAGACTGAACAGTTTACGTCTTTTCTGATACAAACATTTCCTGTCAGGTCAGGGTCATCAACTCCAAGATCCTGAAACACCTGCAGTGGCAATGGACACACTCTCTCATGCCTGTAAAGAACTTGATTTGACATCAGCATGTGATAGAATCCTCCTCTTGCCACCTTCCAAGAAGAGTACCTTCCTACCCTCGCTCACAGCATTAGATTCATATCAGCATCAGTGAAGCCAGGGGCATTCCTGCCTCTGGTGACGGGCTTGATCCTCTGTGACATTTTGTCTCGCTCCAGTCAAGTGGAAGGCGTTGTCATTGATCTCTTTCTCAGGACAACCAACAGCCTCAAATGTGAGCTCTGATGAAGGATCATCCTGACTCAAAACGTTGGCTCTATTCTCTCTCCACAGATGCTGTCAGACCTGCTGAGATTTCCCAGCATTTTCTGTTTTTGTTAATCTCAAATATGCTGTCTGTCTTGGGGTGTCTAAATGAGTCCCACACTTCAGCTGACCCACCTCCATTTCCATTCCCACTCCCATGGATTGAAGTGCGCAGGAACCAAATTGCGATATCAATGAAAATTTGAACTTGGATCAGATTTCAGAGGTTGCGTTTCTAACCCAAAGCACAACATCCAACTCCTGCCACTTTCCTGTTTCTGTTGCAAAAATTCAGCCCCAAATATTTGGTTACAACTCATTTATTTAAAAGGCCATCAGGGTAATAATCTAGTACGGATTGGATAGATTCCTAGTTTTAGAATTTGCCTTAACTAGATATTAGTGATGCAGGAAATCTGTGGCCCCATCTTCACACTTAATGTGGGAGCACCTAATGAGGTAGACGTTCTGAGGTGAAGTTCAAATTATGAAAGTAATCACCCCTTCTGAATCTACTTTGCCATTCTTCAACCGTAAATGCAGCTTCATTAGAGAGCTCAGTGAGACAGTTTCACTCCACTTACAAAGATAACAATCTTTGTTTCTCTAAGTTTCAGGTTGCACTTCTTGAACTGTTTTTATGAATTGACCCGATAAACTTGATAAAAGCACAAAACTAGGGTTCTAATGGCAGTGCAGTAAGCTCAAATAAGCGCTACTTCAGTTTCTCTGAGGAATTATTACTAATTCAACGATGGTGAGAGTATGAACAGGAGCCCTCATCTGTTTGTGCACTGTGGCCTGTCTCTACTTGAAGATATGGTTCAGGAAGTTTCAGTTCAGTAAGGGTTTCCCATTTCACTGTTACTTGCAGCCAACATTTAAAGCTTATGACAAAAGTAGGTACAATGCACAGTGTTTGTTTATTCTCACTAATTTACGCAGCCAGCTACACCCTGCCCTTTCTCATGTGACGATGTGAATTGTACGCTGGCACAACCATTGGATCCTATCCAAGTGGCCATTATTTATGTGTGAGTTTTGATGGTGAAAGTCAGTTGACTGTTCCACCACAGAGGCGCACACTGCAGAAAAGGCCCATCTGCACCGACAATATCTATCACTAAATACACGCTAATCCCATTTTCCTGCACTTACCCCATATCCTTGAATGTTATGATATTACAAGTGCTCATCCAAATAGTTTTTAAAAGGTTGTACAGTTTCTAGTCTCTTTTAAATTCCCAGGCAGTGCATTCCAAATTCCCACCATTCTATGAGTCAAAATGTTTTTTTTCCCAAATCCCCACTGAATCTCCTGCCCCTCACTCTAAAACTATGCCCCCTTGTGATTGACCCCTCAACCGAGGTGACCAGTTGCTCCCTGCTCACTCTCACCATGGGGGCATTAACTGCTTACAGTTTAACCACTCATACACTTCCAGCAGGTTTGCTGAATAGAGAATGGGAAAAGCTGGCTGATTTTCCGCTTAAACCTTCCATCAGATAATTTGGATTTTTCATCATTGCCCTTGGGTGTAAAGCATCACCTGGATGCAACACGTAGAGAAGATAATTTTGTCCGTGTGACCTACTGGACGGGTTTCAATTGTTTTTATTTAAAGTTTATTTATTAGTGTCACAAGTAGGCTTATATTAACACTGCATTGAAGTTACTGTGAAAATCCACACTCCGGCGCCTGTTTGGGTACACTGAGGGAGAATTTAGCATGGCCAATGCACCTAACCAGCACATCTTTCGGACTGTAGGAGGAAACCAAAGCACCCGGAGGAAACCCACGCAGACACAGGGAGAATGTTCAGACTCTGCATGGACAGTGACCCGAGCCGGGAATCGAATCCTAGCACTGTGAGGCAGCAGTGCTAACCACTGTACCATTGTGCTGCCCGTGTCTGAAGAGAGTCGGAGAGGAATTTCTCAGAGTATATTTTTCCCTCATTTTTATTTTATTGCTTTCTTGCCCCTCCCAGGTAAAACTGCTGGTAGGTTGGGAATGATTGATGGAGCAGCTGGTCTTTTCCTGTCCGACAATGTAGTTTGTTTGTATATCCGCAATGGTTCAAATTCAATTTTCTGCCAGCATTTTAAATGGGTGAATAATTGGATTGACTACGTTACGAGTGTGTAGTCCTTCTTGCTTGAGTTTTTATGCTGTGTTATATTTAGGTGATGCAATGCCAGGCGCAATGAGAAAATTATCTTTAGCAATGGGAAGATCCTTAGTGAATCAAAAGGTAATGATTTCTTTAAAAAAAGATAAACTTTTTAACGTGAATTTCACATGTTTGTGATTACGTCACAATCGTGATAATGAGATTGGGAAACAACACTTAAAAAGTTAAAGTTAAAGTTTATTTATTAGTCAGAAGTAAGGCTCACATTAACACTGCAATGAAGTTACTGTGAAATTCCACTAGTCGCCACAGTCCAGCACTTATTCGGGTCAATGCACCTAACCAGCACATCTTTCAGACTGTGGGAGGAAACCGGAGCACCCGGAGGAAACCCACGCAGACACGGGGAGAACGTGCAAACTCCACACAGACAGTGACCCAAGCTGGGAATCGAACCTGGATCCCTGGCACAGTGAGGCAGCAGTGCTAACCACTGTGCCGCCGTGCTGCCCCAATCCCACTTGATCCAGTATTTGACTCAAACCTGAGACCTTCCTTTGGGTGGAATTTTCTGACTGTTTACACGCCAGTTGGATTCTATAGTCCAGCTGCAGTGGACAGATACCTAGCGCCAGAATCTCGCTTGCCGCGGCAGCAGGGTGTGACAGCTGGAAAATCCTGGCTTTATGGCTTAATTATTTGATGAGATAAACTGGTTTAGTTGTGAAGCCATTAGACTTAATTTGAAGTTTTTTTTTTAAAAAAACAACTTTCAAGGTTTGAAACCACTTGTAGCTTCTCGAATATACTTTCATTGTACAACAAAAATGACAAGTCCTCGTTGGATTCAAGACATACTTAGCTACTCCTTCAGCTGTTGGGCAGAATCTTCTGCCCTGCTGGTGGTGAGGAAGGCAGTGGGAGTGTCTGAACATTCGGTAGGTTGACATCAGGACCAATACCCAACCCCTTCCAGACTCCATCAGAAGTAAGTTCTATGTAGGCCTATGGTCGACCTTTCCACCTCACCTCCACTTGACTCCCTAAAGTGGCCAACTAGCAATCACTTAAGAGCCTCTCCTAACCTCTGCTGCAATATTCTGCACCCCAGGCAGATCTGCTGACATGCAGCCTGCATGACTGGTAAAACTGTGTGGGCTACATGTCAGGTGGGGGGTGGTGGCTGAGGAGGGGAGGAGCTGGGGGCAACGATGGAGAGGGTCCCTCGATCTGCACTGATCTATGCACGATTGAGGACATGGACATGGGGCGGGGGGTGGATGGATGCTGACAGCCACTGCCCTGCCTTTGACCCCCACACCCCTCTTCCCCTGACATACACTCCCACTAACACCCTCCTTCCCCCAACCCCGAGACCCCCCCCCCCCAACAGCAGTTAATGCTTTCCTGGAATGCTCCTTGATCCCAGGACTCTGGCAGCTGTTGTTCTCACTGTGGGCACATCCTCCTTCATGGTGCTGCTGAGTGCAAGAGCTGCCAGCCTCTGATTAACCAGCAGTTCTAGGTAGGCAGGACATTGTACCATGGGGTGGTTAGACTGGAAGAAGCCTGTTGTTGTCCACTGAACTGCCTGATGGGCAGAAGACACAGTGAGGGGCTTCCCAGCTCAAAGTTTTTATTTATTAGTGTCACAAATAGGCTTTAACTTGCAATGAGGTTACCAAGAAAATTCCCTATTCAACACACTCCTGTGCCTGTTTGGGTACACTGAGGGAGAATTTAGCATGGCCAATGCAGCTAACCAGCATGTCTTTCAGACTGTGGGAGGAAACTGCAACACCCGGAGGAAACCCACGCAGACACGGGGAGAATGTGCGAACTCCACACAGACGGTGACCCAAGTTGGGAATCGAACGCGGGTCCCTGGCGCTGTGAGGCAGCAGTGCTAACCACTGTGCCGCCGTGCCACCCACCCTGCTGCTGTTTCAGGACGCGCTCAAGGCACCTGCTGTGAATGGAAGATTCCACTCCTTCCATGAGTAAAATGATCAAAGCGTCAGTGAGTAGGATCACTCAAATATTTTCGAAAATTTCAGCTGTGGGAAAATTAATCTGTTGAAAAAGAATTTGGCCAGTTATAAACTGTGAGTCAAGAGGAAAAAATGATAATCACTCATATAATCAGAGTTACATGCAATTGTGAGAGTTGACCATATTGAATAGAGTATGAGGCCCCCGTTCACTTCTCAAAATATTTGTGCAGCTTTCACTAACTTAATGAAATTGGCCACTTTGAAGTATTTTAGCATTGGAAAGATATGCTTGACTTCCTGCAGGCGTAACTGAATACCAACCAGGAGTGGAAATTGGCCAATTTCTGTCTCACAAGTCCAAGGGTATGAGTTTATTTTATTTATTAGTGTCACAAGTAGGCTTATATTAACACTGCAATGAAATTACTGTGAAAATCTCTAGTCGCCATATTCCGGTGCCTGTTCGGGTACACTGAGGGAGCATGGCCAATGCACCTAATCAGCACGTCTTTTGGACTGTGGGAGGAAACCCGGAGCACCTGGAGGGAACCCAACGCAGACATGGGGAGAACGTGCAGACTCCGCACATACAGTGACCCAAGCCGGGAATCGAATCCAGGTCCCTGGTGCTGTGAGGCAGCGGTGCTAACCACTGAGTTTAACAAAGTCAACAAATACCTAGATGCAGTTTGGGACTTTCCCGGTGTTTGGCACGGATACACACGGAATAAATAATCTGATTTTATCAGGCAAGCAGCAAAAAGAAGTGAACCCACACTCATACAATCATGTTTTTAAAAATACAAACCCACGCATTCTCAGATAGCTTATCTCTCTGAAAAAGAACATTGGACAAATGTTTACAGTTAATGGCTTTGAGTGAAAATTGTGGTTTTGGCTAGTAATGGATTTTTCACCTCTGCAGTTTGGTGTGGGGGTGTAGGATGCAGGAGGTGCAAAACTATTAAAAAAGAAAGAACTGTTCTGTGAAGCATTCCAATTGAATTCCAACTGCACTGTTGCAATTTCAAGCCCTGTAACTGTATTATACCAGGAATTTGTCCCAGTTAGATATATTTGGATTACAATCGGTCAGATTTCTAGATGAAGTACGATGTCAGATAAAGTGGTAGAACTTGAAATATCACTACTCAGCTCAAGAATTTATAGGTCAGTTGTTGATGGCAACCAATAAGGAAGTCAGTAGCTTAAGCTACTGCACCTAGTTAACTAGACCATGTCAAGTAACCCTGTCAGCAATAAATCCATGCAAATATTTTTGAAGAAGTCAAGATTTTTTTTGGTAGATAATCTTAACAGTCAAACTTCTACTCCAGTTTTGTAACGTTGCAGATTAATATGATTGATTACTAGTTATGTTGTATGTAGTTGCCAAGAGGCAGTTCTGCTTTGGAGAAACCTGAATAAAATGAAAATTTTACAAACATAGAGAACAAATGACGCTAAACTTTTGCTCCTTTTTGTGTCGTCAATGATATGCAAGTATATCATGTGAGCTGTCCACATATCAAAGATCCACGTTCCTCAACTGTCATGTTATCCACCCCTGGGGCAGAGCATTTATCAAATCTTACCAGTCAGGGAAAGGTCCTTTTGTCCCTGTTCTCTGCCTCCTTCCCTATAAGTGGCTCTGCACTAAAACACGCTTTCAGAATGGGGCTTGAACTTTTCTGATTCACAGAGGCAAGAGTGCTAGCAACTAAATCAAGGCTGACCCCTATAAAAATTAATAAAGTATTGCTGAACAGAGAGAGACACAGTGACAAAATCTTTTGTCTATACTCACCAGGACAAACGCAAGAATGCCAGATTTCAAACGATCACAATAATTTATGCGACAGAAGAAAAAGGGTGCTAATTGATTGGCGAGTCAATGCTGATTAATCAAGGTATTGCATGAAGAAAGCAACGGGGGGCTGCAGGCTCCCGGTTAAGTCATAAAAGGTGGAAGGCTTGAATGTATCCTTTAGTTTGCAAAGAATGGGCTGCCATGTTTTAATGTATGTTGTGAGCCATGTTATGAACTTGACTGATTACCTTGAATTGGTGGTTAGTGGAACAATTAGCGCACTATTTGGCAAGTGCTGCCAAATCATATCGGGTCAATGCACCTAACCAGCACATTCTCCCCGTGTCTGTGTGGGTTTCCTCCAGGTGCTCCGGTTTCCTCCCACGTAGCATACAGGCAGGAACTGCACATAATGAGGCAACAAGCAAGTGACTGCAGCCAGGAGGAGGTCATAAAGAAACTCTTTTCCAGAGAACTCAGATGGGGGTTTAAATGGGCAATGTGCATAGAAATGATTGGTGGATTGGTAGGCCTGCCAGAACACATGCTGGCACTGCCACGGAATCTTAGAATCTTAGAATCTTAGAAACGGAGAATGGAAAATGGACAGCACGGTAGCACAGTGGTTTGCACTGCTGCTTCACAGTTCCAATGACCTAGGTTCGATTCCTGGCTTGGGTCACTGTCTGTGTGGAGTTTGCACATTCTCCCCATGTCTGCGTGGGTTTCCTCCGGGTGCTCCGGTTTCCTCCCACAGTCCAAAGATATGCGGGCTAGGTTGATTGGCCATGCTAAAAATTTCCCCTTAGTGTCCTGAGATGCGTAGGTTAGAGGGATTAGCAGGTAAATATGTAGGGATATGGGGGTAGGGCCTGGGTGGGATTGTGGTTGGTGCAGACTCGATGGGCCAAATGGCCTCTTTCTGCACTGTAGTGTTTCTATGATTCTATGATTCTGAAAGACGTGCTGGTCAGGTGCATTGACCCGAACAGGCGCTGGACTGTGGCAACCAGGGGAATTTCACAGTAACTTCATTACAGTGTTAATGTAAGCCTTACTTGTGACTAATAAATAAATACAGAAATTAGCTGACCATATAGGAAAGGTGAAAACATCTCTTATAATTTCCACAAGTTACAAAACTGAAATCAATAAATCAGGTAGTTAGTGGGCCAGCGTGAGAAAATGACCTTTGAAAACTGCTGTATAGTTGTAAACACCTCAGTGGTTCCCTGCTGTCTTTCAGAGAAGGGAACGTATCAATGTTACCTGATCTGGACCACATAGAACTATTGTCACACGCCCCCTGACGTGGCTCAGCAAGAAATTTAGATGTAACACATTTGGTGTTAGTAGGTGGCCCATCATTATTTTCTCAGGGAAGCTAGGGGGAGGCAGTAATCGTGGGCTTCCCAGAGCTCCTGACTTCCCAGGGACAATTTATTTTAAAGTACAAGCAATGTAATATTATTTCAAGATAGTAAGTACAGTACGTAATGCCGAATAGAGGAAGTGGAAATGTTCCCAGAAATGTTTTCTGTGTTACGGTAGAATGGAAATAGTGCGGAATGCAAATTAAGTTTCTAGGATGCTTATAATCGAGTCTGCAGGTATCATATCTCTACTCAGCATGTGAGTAGGTCAGGACTAAGATCATATTATTCTAATGGCACTGAGCTGTATGGGATGGCAGTTTCTCCTGTGATCTCCGTGGGTGGGAATAGGTGGAATTATTTATTTTAAACAAGATACACCGAATGAATGCCATTATGAATGATTTTTTTCTTAGAAATTATTTAAGTGTAAACTTGCGTTAATTTATTTTAATAGTCATTCGTAATTTTAAACTAACTGTTGGATATTATGAAATTTTCTTCAGTTCACTCATCCATTTGAAGTGAGGCATCCACTGATGTAGTTTAGAGCACAGTGTCACACTGCTGTGAACTTACATACAGGAAGGAACAGAGCATTAATAGACGGAAGGCTCTGTTGTCAGGAGAAAGTAAAATTCAACATCTCAAATCATTTACAGGAAGGGTTGTGAAATTTGAGTATAATTGAAGGAAACGACAGACATTTTCTGGTGATGTTAAACGCTTGCAAGAATTTTACTCAACGAGTGAAAATAGTGATTTGGAGTTACTCCATGCGCTGTGTGGCCATGTGAAAATGGTAATTGAGCTGTGCTGGCTTAAATTCAAACCCACGAGGACGTAATGTTTGCTGTCCAAACAATCTTGGATATAGGTGGAGCAGCAGTATTAATCCCAACAGAACTAATGCTATTTTTAAGTCATTGAATTATTCCTTTGAGTAAGGATGTTTATACTTTTGTAGCCAACTACGTGTCTACTTTGTGCTTACCTGACGGAATTTTTGCTTTGCGTTGATGCAGGGTGTATAATGTAATTCGAGTGTGAAGTTTCCTCCATCATAGCAAAGTGGGAGGTGTAAGATTACGCCCAGGAGCCAGCTCCTCAGCACTTGGTTACCACACACTCATTGTAGCACTACTGAAATTTGAAGTAAAGTTTAAAACATTCTACCTTTTTTTGTAAAAGTCAAGATTGGCAAAGGAAGTGGAGGAAATGAGAATTTTTTATGCAGCACGTCCAAAAGACGTGCTGGTCAAAAAACAGCTTCTTCCCTGCTGCCATCAGTCTTTTGAATGGGCCTACCTCGCATTAAGTTGATCTTTCTCTACACCCTAGCTCTGACTGTAACACTACATTCTGCACTCTCTCCTTTCCTTCTCTATGAACAATATGCTTTGTCTGTATAGCGTGCAAGAAACAATACTTTTCACTGTATACTAATACATGTGACAATAATAAATAAAATAAAATCAAAATCAGAAGGGGCACTGGCCATGCTAGATTCTTCCTTAGTGTACCCGAACAGGCGCTGGAGTGTGGCAACTCTGGGATTTCCACAGTAACTTCAGTGCAGTGTTAATGTAAGCCTACTTGTGACAATAATAAATAACCTTTCAAGTTTTTTTTATGGATGCATGAGCTGAAAGGGTGGTTGGTGAAAGCAGATTCGGTAATAACTTGCAAGAAAAAGTTTTCAAGAAAAGGTAAATAAATACGGGACTACTGGGAAGGAGCTTGGGGATAGGACTAATTGGAGAGCTCCATCAAAGACACAATGGACTAAATGGCATCCTTCTGTATGATTCTATATTTTCTAATGTTAACTTTGGAACCAGAAAACCTGGTTGCCCCTGATGTGTGCGTGAGAAAGAGAGAGACAGTGAGAGTGGGAGGTGCGGGAATAAACAGTTCAGCTCAATTGTGTTCGCTTCATGTTGCTTTATTAAGGTACCATGTAACAATAGATTCATAACTTGCCGAAAGCGATTTGAAAATAGAAAGATATGATGGAATAGGTGTTGAAATGATAGTATTCCATGCATTTACCTCTTTTGTATTTTGATTTATGATGCGACTTGTAATGATGATGATTTGGAGATCAGACATTAAAGATAGAATTTCCCCAAAAAATGGCAATGACCGAAATTCTCCGACTTTGCCCGTGGCTGGGATTCTCCGGTCCCGCTGCTGTGAATGCAGATTTGGCTGAGCACCAAATTCTCCGTTCTTGCTGACAGCAGGAGCGGGGTGTGTGAGACCAGAGAATTCTCGCCGAAGTGTCAGGTTCTGACTGAAAGCCGGTGTGTTTCTCCCCAGGAAAGCAGGCAGATTTTCTCTCCAGATCTTATGACACTGTCATTTTAAAGTGGGGGGGGCCTAAAGACAACAGCAAGACCAGATCCACAGAGATGTTTTATTAGTTTATTTATTTATTAGTCACAAGTAAGGCTTACATTAACACTGCAATGTAGTCACTGTGAAATTCCTCTCGTCGTCACAGTCCGGCGCCTCTTCTGGTCAATGCACTTAACCAGCATGTCTTTTAGAATGTGGGAGGAAACCGGAGCACCTGGAGGAAACCCACGCAGACACGGAGAGAATATGCAAACTCCACACAGACAGTGACCCAAGTTGGGAATCAAACCTGGGTCCCTGGCACTGTGAGGCAGCAGTGCAAACCACTGTGCCACCGTGCCGCCCACAAATTAGCATTAAAGAACCCCCCTGCCCCCCCATTTGCCGGCACTGGGTCTTTCTGACCACTCAGGGGCCACAATGGCCGAGGAACCTCCAGCATGGTCATCAAAAGTGGTTTCCGTTTTTTGGAAAACGGAGTGAAAGAACACCAGAGTCAGGGGGAGGGATGGGGGAAACACACAGTGAACATGGAAACATAAGTATAAAGCCATTTTTTGAATATTTAATCCATGGTAAACAGGTTTATGTCCTCGCTGGGTGTGAACCTTATGGCCCTCTTGTGAGAGTTTGGACGACACGGTGGCACAATGGTTAGCACTGCTGCCTCACAGCGCCAGGGACCCGGTTCGATTCCCGGCCTGGGTCACTGTCTGTGTGGAGTTTGCATATTCTCCCTGTGGTCTGCGTGGGTTTCCTCCGGGTGCTCCGGTTTCCTCCCACAGTCCAAAGATGTGTGGGTTAGGTGGATTGACCATGCTAAATTGCCTCTCAGTGTCAGGGGGACTAGCTAGATTGGGGTTGTGGGGATAGGGTTTGGGTGGGATTGTGGTCAGTACAGACGTGATGGGCCGAATGGCCTCCTTCTGCACTGTAGGATTCTATAACGGGGTTTGCGTCCTCCACGAACAGGGCCGGAAAGTTGCCTCCGAAGTTGTGAAGGGGATACAAATGACTCCAGTTTTTAATCAACGTTGTCACAAACTAGTGTGAAACCCTCTATAAGTTCTGACCTAATGTATTTTTGCAGTGACCCAGTAAGTGTCACTGGACCTGTCCAAAGTCGTAATGGTAGTTGGGAATTGGAATGACATTCAGAAGAATCTCAGTATCATTTTGCCATGGCAGAAAGTGACGATATCGTAAGGCAGAGAGAACTGATTTAAGGAACAGCTTTTTTTCTACAATTTCTCTTTGGCACAACATAAGAGAATGTTAATGGAGTCCCATAGCTCCAGCATTAGGAATAAATTCAGATAGCCAAAGACCACAAGTAATATTTGAAGAGAAAATAAAGTACCACAAGCAGTCCCAAGGAGTTAAGGGCTGCTTTGAAGATTGGGCACTTTATACTTGGAGGATGTGGGTCATGAAAATTCATGAGATTGTATCAATATTTAGATCTGCATCATAAATTAAGGATGCACTGTGCAATATAAAAGATGCTTCCTTCAT
Source organism: Mustelus asterias (assembly GCF_964213995.1). Taxonomy (NCBI): domain Eukaryota; kingdom Metazoa; phylum Chordata; class Chondrichthyes; order Carcharhiniformes; family Triakidae; genus Mustelus; species Mustelus asterias. The sequence continues at coordinate 120,474,689 of NC_135806.1, read as the reverse complement.
AAAATTAATCCCTGTTTGAAGCCCCGAAAAATGAAATCCACAGGCCGCATGGATAATCAGACCTGATGGTGTCAGATAGGATCAGTTTGAATAACATAATGGGGATATAAACTATGCTCTTTGTTCTTCAACTCTTTGGAAGTCTACTATTGTAGTTTTTGCGAGAACTGTTCTGTTTGTGGCAAATAGCATCTGTATGGTATTATCTTCATGTTGATTGACAGCTTTATAAAGAATATTTTACATAAATATTCTAAGGGCATCACAGTGGCACAATGGTTATCATTGCTGCCTCACAGCGCCAGGGACCTTTGTTCGATTTCAGCCTTGAGTGACTGTGTGGAGTTTGCATCTTCTCCCCGTGTCTGCGTGGGTTTCCTCCGGGTGCTCCGGTTTCCTCCCACAGTCCAAAAATGTGTAGGTAAGGCGGATTGGCTGTGCTAAATTGTCCCTCAGGGCCCTATTTTACCATTTTGATTCTAAGTGCTGGAGGGAGTTGAAACAGGGAGTGTTTCAGATCTGACTTTTAGACCCGTTCTCAGGTGCCCCCATATGCACTCTGCCTGAAAAAATATCAGCAATTCCGAATTGCGCTACAGAAGCCTGCGGGCGGGGCTTAATGTGCCCGAAATCCTGCAGCTCCGATTGGTGCCTCCAACTGCGCAGACGCAGAAAAGAATGTTTAAAGGAGATGTCCCTCTGTCACATCCCTCCGGAGCCGGATAATGCCTTTCCCTGGATCCCACAGACATTGCCCTACCTTCCCCAACATTACTGACCCCCTTATCCTGCTGCCCCCCCCCCCCCCCACACCAATCTCAGGTAGAATGTGATCCATCCTCCCCCTTCCCCCCTCCGATCACAGGCAGAATGGCAGCAGAACCCCACCCCCCCCAACCCCCTACCCCAACCGATCTCGAGCAGAAAGCCGTTGGACACTAGGCACTTACCTCCTCACTAACTGGAGCACCCGAATCAGACTTATATGGAACATGTCTGTTTCGCACCGATTCTAGATTGGCAAACGGTAAAGGGGGTGAGTTGGCAAGGTGGATACAAAACTGGCTCGGTTAAACTGGCTCCATCTGACGAAGGAGCAGCGCTCCGAAAGCTTATGGTATTTGCTACCAAATAAACCTGTTGGACTTTAACCTGGTGTTGTGAGACTTCTTACTCGGTTAAAGAAGACAGAGGGTAGCAGTGGAAGGGTGCGTTTCTAAATGGAGGGCTGTGACAAGTGGCGTTCCTCAGGGATCAGTACTGGGACCTTTGCTGTTTGTAATATATATAAATGATTTGGAGAAAAATGTAACTGCATTTATTAGTAGGTTTGTGGATGACACAAAGGTTGGTGGATTTGCGGATAGCGATGAGGACCATCAGAGGATACAGCAGGATATAGATCAGTTGGAGACTTGGGCGGAGAGATGGCACATGGAGTTTAATCCGGACAAATGTGAGGTAATGCATTTTGGAAGGTCTAATACAGATAGGAAATATATAGGAAATGGCAGAACCCTTAAGAGAATTGATAGGCAATGGGATCTGGGTGTACAGGTACACAGGTCACTGAAAGTGGCAATGCAGGTGGAGAAGGTAGTCAAGAAGGCATATGGCATGCCTGCCTTCATCGGCCAGGGTATTGAGTTTAAAAATTGTCAAGTCATTTTGCAGCTTTATAGAACCTTAGTTCGTCCGCACTTGGAATATAGTGTTCAATTCTGGACGCCACACTACCAGAAGGATGTGGAGGCTTTGGAGAGGGTACAGAAAAGATTTACCAGGATGTTGCCTGGTATGAAGGGCATTAGCTACGAGGAGAGGTTGGAGAAACTTGGTTTGTTCTCACTGGAGCGACGGAGGTTGAGGGGAGACCTGATAGAAGTCTACAAGATTATGAGAAGCATGGACAGAGTGTTTAGTCAGAAGCTTTTTCCCAGGGTGGAAGAGTCAATTACTAGGGGGCATAGGTTTAAGATGCGAGGGGCAAGGTTTAAAGGAGATGTACGAAGCAGAGTTTTTACACAGAGCGTAGTGGGTGCCTGGAACTCGTTGCCGGGGGAGGTAGTGGTAGCGGATACGGTAGTGACTTTTAAGGGGCGTTTTGACAAGTACATGAATAGGATGGGAATAGAGGGATGTGGTCCCCGGAAGGGTAGGGGGTTTTAGTTAAGTCGAGCAGCATGGTTGGTGCAGGCTTGGAGAGCCGAAGGGCCTGTTCCTGTGCTGTAATTTTCTTTGTTCTTTGCAGATAAAGTTGCGTATGCAGCCCATTAAGTCAATTTAAATGCATGCAAATGCACTTTAATTGCCGTCGCGCCCATTTCGGGCGCAGCCCCAGTCACAGCCATTTTTAGGCTTTGGTAAAGGGGGAGGCAGGCGCAGATCACGCTACTCGCCTCACGCCCAGCTTTAAGTTTTCGCGCCCGAAAATGGGAGCAACGCGATGCTAAAATCGGGCCCAATGTGTCAAATAGCCTCATTCTGCACTGTAGTGATTCTATGAAACACTTTTAAATCGTCTTTCAGAGTGTGTGTGTTTTTAAACAGTTTCCTGCCCTCTCATTCTGAAGATACAGAGATGTGGGGGTATAGTTTCTTGGATGCCTGTGACCCGTTAATGCTTTGCTCTGCTTGTTATTTTTGACCTGTAGCGCTGCCAGATTATTTCTTTCAGAGATGATATTAGAGCCAAGGCAATCATGCTTTTACTTGATGCCCAGACATGTACACTTTGCAACCAGCTTTTTGGATACTAATTGGGAGAAGAAATACTGGTCGATCCCCACGCACCCCGAACATTCTCTCTTCCACCTTCTTCTGGAAAAAGATACAAAAGTCTGAGATCACGTATCAACTGACTCAAGAATGGCTTCTTCCCTGCTTTTGAATGACTTTTTAATACTTTATATCAAGTTGATTGTTGTCTATGCCCTAGCTACGACTGTAACACTGCATTCTGCACTCTCTTTTCCTTCTCCCTTATGTACTCAATGAACAATATGCTTTGTCTGTATAGCACGCAAGAAACAATACCTTTCACTGTATCCCAATACATGTGACTGTCATGAATCACAGAATCTCTACAGTGCAGAAGGAGGTCATTTGGCCCATTGAGCCTGCACCGACCACCATTCCACCCAGGCCCTATCCTCGGAACCCCACGTATTTACTCTAGCTAGTCCCTCTGACACTAAGGGTCAATTTAACATGGCCAATCCACCTCACCCGCACACCTTTGGACTGTGGGAGGAAGCAGGAGCACCTGGAGGAAACCCACGCAAACACGTAGAGAAAGTGCAAACTCCACACAGACTGTGGCCCGTGGCCGGAATTGAAACTGGATCCCTGGCGCTGTGAGGCAGCAGTGCTAACCACTGTGAAATCAAAGTATTTTTTCTCTCTCAATTCCTCGTCAGGGGTCCTGAGACCAATGGTAGTGTCTGAACTACTGTCACAATGGAGATCAGATTACAAAATCAACAGCATCTGTTATTTATTTCACACATTTTTAACTCGGCAAACATGTCCATTTTGAGAAGAGTTCAGAGCCAAGCAGGGACGAGAGCCTGATTAGGGAAGTGTCCAAAACGTGGTGAAAGAGGCAGCTTCCGAAGGCGGGGAATAAGGTCGAATTCCAGAAAGCCGGTGCAAAATGGCTGAAGACTCTGTCACTGATGATAGAGCTAAGGGGAAAGGTGAATGAGTGAAATGGAGCAGAGTTAAAAGCACAAAGAGATTAACCGAGATATCAGGCTGGTGAAGCTTGCAAAATTAAGGTAGATGGAAACTTTGGAGTTTTAAATGTAGACAAAGGTTTTGGTGACATTGTGCTTATAGCTGCTGAGGCATCAAGAACGGGGTGATAGATAAGTGAGATGGGGATGGTGGGGTTGCAGTGGTGCTCATCTAGTTTTGTTTATGTGGGGTGGTCCTTGGGCGGTGGTCAAGAAGCAAAAGCTGGGCCCCACATGTCAGCCTTTGGTGAATAAGTGTCATCTTGAGACGAGTAGTTATGCATTCAAGCCCTTCTCGAGTGTGGTCTCAAGAATGTTGATTTTGCAGAGGGTCTATTTTTCGGATGAAACATCACACTGAGACTCCATCGACTTGTTCAGATGGTTATAAACATCTCATTGTACTAATGGAAGATGAGCCTCTCTGGTGTAATGGCTAACATTCGGCCTTCAGTCAACGCCACGATAGCTCAGGGCAACTGGATCACAGAATCATAGAGTCCCTACAGTGCAGAAGGAGGCCATTTGGCCCACCTAGTTTGCACCGATCTCAATCCCATCCAGCCCTACCCCCATAACCCTGTGCATTTACCTTAGCTAGTCCTCTGACACTAAGGGGCAATTTAGCATAGCCAATGCACCTAACCCACACATCTTTGGACTGTGGGAGGAAACCGGAACACCCGGAGGAAATCCACGCAGACATGGGGAGAATGTGCAAACTCCACACAGACAGCCACCCAAGGCTGGAATTGAACCCAGGTCCCTGGTGCTGTGAGGCAGCAGTGCTAACCACTCTGCCACCATGCTGCCTGCTGATCACACAACTCATTTTTTTACTTCTGTAAGTATCAATGGTGACTGCACTTTGTAATAATTCCTCATCGGAAGCACTTTGGCACTTTCTGAGGTTGTGAAAAATTCTCAGTAAGAAGTCTCACTACATCAGGTTAAAGTCCAACAGGTTTATTTGGTAGCATAAGCTTTCGGAGCACTGCTCCTTCATCAGGACTTTAACCTGGTGTTGTGAGACTTCTTACTGTGCCTACCCCAGTCCAATGCCGGCATTTTCACATCGTGAAAGATTCTATATGAATGCACATTTATTTTTCTTCACTGCATAGATAGTGCTTTTATCCTCTGGGTAATTAGAGGAGTCACTTTGTCTTCAGAATTATTACTATACTTTAGAACCAGGAAATAATAACATTGGGTAGAGTTTAATGTTCAAAGCTACTGGCTGGAAACACCGCCTCAAACAATTTTGGGAGGCTCGATACAACTTTGTAAGAATCAGACACCCGCTTGGACAGCGTTGGGCCTCCTATTTGAACTAAACCCAGGCCGGGAGGAAATTCTGCCCACCTCCCCTTTCCCCAGATTTGCCACGGCTCTACTACACTTGGGCCCTCATCGGGGAATGCGACGTAGCTCTGGAGAGGGATAAGTGTGGATGGGATAAGGGTACCAAGGACCGGGGCGCCAGCAAGATGTGGGGAGGGTGGGGTTAACAACAAGGGCAGGGATTACCTTTCCATTGGGCCCCCACCCCCCTGTGCTAAATCCCTCAGTAAGAAGTTTAACAACACCAGGTTAAAGTCCAACAGGTTTATTTGGTAGCAAAAGCCACACAAGCTTTCGGAGCTCCAAGCCCCTTCTTCAGGTGAGTGGGAATTCTGTTCACAAACAGGGCATATAAAGACACAGACTCAATTTACATGAATAATGGTTGGAATGCGAATACTTACAGCTAATCAAGTCTTTAAGATACAAGCAACGTGAATGGGGAGAGCATCAAGACAGGCTAAAAAGATCAAAGAACAAAGAAGAAAGATGTGTATTGTCTCCAGACAAGACAGCCAGTGAAACTCTGCAGGTCCAGGCAAGCTGTGGGGGTTACAAATAGTGTGACATGAACCCAATATCCCGGTTGAGGCCGTCCTCGTGTGTGCGGAACTTGGCTATCAGTTTCTGCTCAGCGACTCTGCGCCGTCGTGTGTCGTGAAGGCCACCTTGGAGAACGCTTACCCGAATATCAGAGGCCGAATGCCCGTGACTGCTGAAGTGCTCCCCAACAGGAAGAGAACAATCTTGCCTGGTGATTGTCGAGCGGTGTTCATTCATCCGTTGTCGCAGCGTCTGCGTAGTTTCCCCAATGTACCATGCCTCGGGCCATCCTTTCCTGCAGCATATCAGGTAGACAACGTTGGCCGAGTTGCAAGAGTATGTACCGTGTACGTGGTGGATGGTGTTCTCACGTGAGATGATGGCATCTGTGTCGATGATCCGGCACGTCTTGCAGAGGTTGCTGTGGCAGGGTTGTGTGGTGTCGTGGTCACTGTTCTCCTGAAGGCTGGGTAGTTTGCTGCGGACAATAGTCTAACTCCCTCAACCAGGAACAGAGAGCCTGAATACAAGGGACGATCTTCCCCCACCCAACTCCCACCCCTCACCCTCCCCACCCCTCCCTTGGTAGGTTACGGGCAGACCTGACAGGATTTGCTTTGTCACTGGCCCTGCTGGTAGAAGTCGAGCAGTGGTGGGATGATTTGATTTATTAATGTCACATGTATTAACATACAGTGAAAAGTATTGTTTCTTGTACACTATATAAACAAAGCATACCATTCATAGAGAAGGAAACGAGAGAGTACGGAATGTCATGTTACAGTCATAGCTAGGATGTAGAGAAAGATCAACTTAACGCGAGGTAAGTCCATTCAAAAGCCTGACAGCAGCAGGGAAGAAGCTGTTCTCGAGTCGGTTGGTACGTGACCTCAGACTTTTGTATCTTTTTCCTGATGGAAGAAGGTGGAAGAGAGAATGTCCGGGGTGCGTGGGGTGCTTAATTATGCTGGCTGCTTTGCCGAGGCAGTGGGGAGTGTAGACAGAGTCAATGGATGGGAGGCTGGTTTGCGTGATGGACTGGGCTACATTCATGACCTTTTGTAGTTCCTTGCAGTCTTGGGCAGAGCAGGAGCCATACCAAGCTGTAGTACAACCAGAAAGAATGTTTTCTATGGTGCAACTGTAAAAGGCCCTTAAGTGGCCCATAAGGGGTGATTTATGGGTCTTAAGTAGCCACCGGGTGGGAAGGCTCTGCCCTTCCCAACCAGAGCTTTAACGGGGGAGTCAGGAAGTTGGCAGATCTTCGCTCCGCACCGTCCCACCCCTATCAAATGCCCCCCAACCCACGTCTCCAGAGTCTCTTCCAGAATCAGGGCATTAAATTCCATCCACTGTGTAGGTACCAATTTGAAAAGAAAACAAATACTAATCAGGAATCCATTTGGCAACTTTTAGAAATGGTCAGAGGTGAAACCTTTGCCAGTTTTGGCTCTTAGAAGTCCGATAAATTCCATTGAACAGAAAATATTAAAAGACTTACATGCAGCAGACATAACAGAAGAAGGAAATTGGGACGTTTTCTGTTATTTTAACGACTTTGAACTGAGCCAACGAAAAAGGTCGGTAACGTCGACTCTTTGATATGTTAATCATAGAACCCCTACAGTACAGAAGGAGACCATTCGGCCCATTGAGTCTATACCGACCACAATACTAGGCCCTATTCCCGTAACCCTCGTTTACCCTGCTTCTTCCCCTGACACTAAGGGGTAATTTTAGCATGGCCACTTAACCTAACCCGCACATCTTTGGACTGTGGGAGGAAACCAGAGCACCCGGAGGAAACCCACGCAGGCACGGGGAGAAAGTGCAATCTCCACACAGACAGTGACCCGAGGCTGGAATTGAATCCGGGTCCCTGGCGCTGTGCCACCGTGCTGCTCAGTGTTGATATTGACAGCAGACTGCAAAAATTATTCAAACTTATAGATGTGAGTGTTTTTAAACACACAACTGTTTTAACACTTTTTTATCTGTATATTAAAGGACCACGCCTTTATTTTTTAAATGATTTCTCTCTGTTTCCAACCGTTGCACACAATGGTGGACATCATGTTGAAGCACGTTGCACGGGGAAGATATATTTGTTTGATGCCTCTGTAATATCAGTGACAGCTCTTCCTTTGTTGTTCCTGCATAAAGGTGCTGCCTCATCAAAATTAATTCCTGAAAGATTCAAGGTGTGTAAAATGACAAGTTGATTTCCTGACATGAATATTTCCAACAACTGAAAATTTTTAAGATCGTTTCGTGTGTACCTCAGACTCACAGTCACATTTTATACTGTACATGGCTGCATATCCAGTAAAGGAAAGGAAACTGCAGCCAAAGGTATCCATCCAAGGGCGTTACCTTTAAAACAATACTAAATTGCTTTTGAAACTGCCGTCCCCATTTGGTTTGTAGCTTGGTACAGCACTTGCCATTAAAGTCCTTAAATTGCTCATGTATAAAAATAACTACTCATTTGATTAAATGTCCAAAATTCATACGTACCAACCCACTCAAGAACAACTTCTTCCCTGCTGCCATCAGACTTTTGAATCGTCCCATCACAAAGAGAGCTGATCTTTCTCTTCACCCTATCTGTAACTGCAACAGTACATTCTGCACCTTCTCCATTTCCTTCTCCCCTATGTACTCTATGAATGGTATGTTTTGTCTGTATAGCGTGCAAGAAACAATATTTTATAATATTATAATTTTAAACAATATTATATTGTATCCCAATACATGTGACAATAATAAATCAAATCAAATCAAAAAAATGGACTCCCTGGCCGTAAAGCACTTTGGGAGTCCAGAAGTTGTGAAAGGTGCTTCATAGACATAAACCTGGATCTAGTTTGTCTACTTGGATGGATATGAAAGCCCCAAGCCACTATTTCAAAGACATGCAGTAAAGTTTTCCTGGTCAACATTTATCCCTCATCAACTTCACTCAAAAAGCAGGGGCTCAGATTTTCATTCCTCAGTCGGGTGCGCGGAGTTGGGAACTTTGCCACCTCCTCCTTTTAAAAGTAGGGAAGGAACTCCCGGATTTGGGCCCTGGCGACATTTTGCCTGAGGAGGGCTCTGAGAAAATGACCTGCTTGTGATCAGCTTGCTGTTTGTGGGAGCTTGCTGTGCACATGTTGGCTGCCACATTTTCCTCACCCTTCAAAAGTACTTTGCTGTCTGTGAAACCTTTTGAAATATCCTGCAGTCTTGAAAGGTGTTCATTGGTTGTCGGTTTACTTTTTTCTTTCTCTCTAATTAAGGTGTTTGAAATAATTATCAGGTTCAGTGCAGATTATACAGGGCCATAGGGCGGGATTTATCAGCAAGCAACAGGACTCCTGACCCCACCCATGTTGGCACTGTGCCAGTTGAGATGGTCTTCTGAGAAGTGGCCTCTTAATTGGCTTTCTCTGTACTCATCGTCCTGTTAAGCAGAGCGGACACACTCCCAGTGATTCCAGTTGAGAGGGACCGCAGTGATGTCAGCACTGAATCCTGCGCCTGCATCTGAGGCCGCCTTCCTGTTGAAATCCCCTCATACTTGGCTGCTGCCTAGTCATTGCTCCCATCTCCTAGTGGAGCCCCTCCCCACCACCACCCATATTTTTCTGGTCTTCCAACAGTGTCTCCAGTGGGCTGGGAGAATCCAGCCTACTATTTCTTCCATCAGGGCCAACCAGATCATGGCGCCACATTTTCAAAATAGAGCCTGGCCATTAATGCGTGAAAATCCACTAACCGGCCTGGGTGTTGGTCAGAGGATATCATTCTTAATTAGATGATAACCAGTGCCCATTATCTCCACAGGACATGGCAGTTGGTCTCTGTATGGCTTTTGTGCTTTTGATGTATCCTTATCTGGACACAGGATGTGATTCCATTGTCTCTCTCTCTCTCTCTCTCTTAGTATCACCCACCAAAATTCAACCAGTGACTGAATTTACATCCTCAGCCTTTTTTTGGCTTGTATGTCCATTTTTAAAATCGCAAGTCTTATTTAAATGTTAAGTATGTTCGTGTGCAATTCGAGGTTTCCTTCCATCATCATGACAATATACGGTCAGACTTCAATTCTTCTGGTATTATGGCACAACTGCAGGAGTAGCCCCTTGGATGAGAACGTGAGAAATGTCTGGTATAATGCTAAAGTCCTGAACACTGTAGCTGGGAATTTAATGCAGGCAGCATTGGCCTGACATCTGCCACCAAAACTAATGATCTCTGACAAGCACCTAGGGAACAAAGTCCCTCATTAGCAATGGGAACTTTGCCACTGAGGCTCAGGGCTCCACAGGGGACATTAAATTGTTGCACTTCACACGGCAGGGTGGATATCCTGTTGCCGGTAAATTAGATGCTGGCAGCTCTCCATTAATGACCGTGCCACAGGGAGAGCTGGCTGTTGCTGGTAATTCACTTGGCCCTGCTCCAAAGTTTTATCGTGGGTCACTGGAGGAAGGCAAGTGAGGGTGGGATATAAGGTCCCGGGAAGGAGTGTCACGGTGAGGCAGTTTGGGGGGGTCAGTGGAAAGGAGAGGGCTGGCTCTAAGTGGGACTCACCCATATCTGAAGCAAGATCCCTCAAGCGGGTACTGAGTGCCTTCTACTAGGCTGCAAGTCAGTCTCCTCAGGTGGCGAGTTCCCCACTCGCTGTTGGGTGAATACGATTAATTGCCCCCTAAGAATCTCAGTCAGCACCCACAAGCCTTCTCACCATAGGCTTAATCAGGGGGAGGAGGCGAGGTCCACACCCTGCCGGCCTGAGCAAATGGATCTCTACCTTGGAACAAGCCTCAGGAAGGGGGTCATTAAATTGCACCTCACATGTTATCAATTTATTCTATCCATGGGTAGATGTGGATTACAGGGTCAAAGGTAGGGTTCTGAAGACTGTGGAGGAACAGAGAGATCTTGGGGTTCATATCCACAGATCTCTAAAGGTTGCCACTCAAGTGGATAGAGCTGTGAAGAAGGCCTATAGTGTGTTAGCTTTTATTAACAGGGGGTTGAAGTTTAAGAGCCGTGGGGTTATGCTGCAACTGTACAGGACCTTGGTGAGACCACATTTGGAATATTGTGTGCAGTTCTGGTCACCTCACTATAAGAAGGATGTGGAAGCACTGGAAAGAGTGCAGAGGAGATTTACCAGGATGCTGCCTGGTTTGGAGGGTAGGTCTTATGAGGAAAGGTTGAGGGAGCTAGGGCTGTTCTCTCTGGAGTGGAGGAGGCTGAGGGGAGACTTAATAGAGGTTTATAAAATGATGAAGGGGATAGATAGAGTGAACGTTCAAAGACTATTTCCTCGGGTGGATGGAGCTATTACAAGGGGGCTTAACTATAGGGTTCATGGTGGGAGATACAGGAAGGATATCAGAGGTAGGTTCTTTACGCAGAGAGTGGTTGGGGTGTGGAATGGACCGCCTGCAGTGATAGTGGAGTCAGACACTTTAGGAACATTTAAGCGGTTATTGGATAGGCACATGGAGCACACCAGGATGATAGGGAGTGGGATAGCTTGATCTTGGTTTCAGATAAAGCTCGGCACAACATCGTGGGCCGAAGGGCCTGTTCTGTGCTGTACTGTTCTATGTTCTATGGGTAGGCTGACCTTTTAGTTCTATGGAGGCCAGGATCATGTGATGATGTTCTTTCTGAATCTTCCCTGAAACTGGAAATGACTGATGGCCAAGATATGAAAGTTGTGATTTTGGTCAGTGTTGTGAACATTGCATATGCATGATTTTGTAGACGACTGTTGCTTCATTGTTTCCATCATGCTCTGAATTCCGTGCTACAGTGTAATCAATCAATTTCAGATTACCAGCGTCTTTTTCATAATGTCAACATAATGTAAACCTGTCATTAGATTTCTAGGAACCGCTATCATCTTTGTTGGCAGTGCATTTTTTCCCTTTGGCTCAGTAACCCGCAATACTCCAGGTGAGTATTCCGGCAATTGTACTCCAGTTGTTCTCCAGAATTTGCCGTGCCCCTCGCCAAGCTGTTCCACTACAGCTACAACACTGGCATCTGCCCGACAATATGGAAAATTGCACAGGTATGTCCTGTGCACAAGAAACAGGACAAATCCAACCCAGCCAATACTCCCCATCAGTCTACTCTTGCTCATCAGTAAAGTGATGGAAGGGGTCATCAACAGTGCTGTCAACTGGCACTTACTCAGCAATAACTTGCTCAGTTTGGGTTCCGCCAGGGCAACTCAGCTCCTGACCTCATTACAACCTTGGTTCAAACTTGGGCAAAAGGGCTGAACTTGAGAGGTGAGGTGAGAGTGACTGCCCTTTCCCTTGACATCAAGGCAGCATCTGACCGAGTATGGCATCAAGGAGCCCTAGCAAAACTAGAGTTAATGGGAATCAGGAAAACTCCATTGGTTGAAGTCATACCTGGCACAAAGGAAGATGGTTGTGATGGTCAGAGGTCAATCACATCAGTTTCAGGACATCACTGCAGGAGCCCCTCAGGGGAGTGCCCCAGGCCCAACCATCTTCAGCTCCTTCATTAATGGCCTGCCTTCCATCATAAGGTCAGAAATGGGGATGATCACTGATGATTGCACAGTGTTCAGCACCATTCGTGACTCCTCAGATACTGAAGCAGTCCATGTCTAAATGAAGCAAGATCTGGATAATATCCAGGCTTGGATTGACAAATAGCAGGTAACTATACCGCACAAGTGCCAGGCAATTGCCATCACCAGCAATACCAAAAACTGAGCGAGACTAACCATATAAATATTGTAGCTACAAGAACAGGTCAGAGCTAGGAATACTGCAACGACTAACTCATCTCCTGACTCCCCAAACCTGTCCACAATCTACAAGGCACAAATCAGGAATGTGATGGAGCACACTCCGTTTGTCTGGATGAATGCAGCTCCAACAACACTCAGGAAACTTGACACCATCCGGGACAAATCAGCCCACTTAATTGGTGCCACTTCCACAAACATTCAATCCTTCCACCACTGGTGAACAGTGGCGGTAGTGTATACCATCTAGAAGATGCACTGCAGAAACTCACCAACGTTCCTTAGGCAGCACCTTCCAAACCCACAACCACTGCAATCTAGAAGGGCAAGAGCTGCAGATACCTGGGAACACCACCTGGAAGTTTCCCTCCAAGTTACTCATCTGCCTGATTTGGAAATATATCACCGTTCCTCCAGTGTCATTGGGTCAAAATCCTGGAGCTCGCTCCCTAACAGCACTGTGGAAGTACCTACCCCTCAGAGACTGCAGCGATTCAAAAAGGCAGCTCACCACCTGCTTCTCAAGGGCAACTAGGGATGAGCAATAAATGCTGGCCAGCCACTGATGCCCACATCCCATGAATGCAAAAAAACTTGCAAGTGCCTTATACCTTATAGTAATTGATTTGTGTTCAATCCTTCTGATGTAACTAATAACAATTCCTTGTTGGTCTCTTTCACTACAATCATATCTTGGGCTGGTGAATCAATATTTATCTTCCAAATTGGTATAATGTTGCTAAGTTATGCTTACAATTGATAACTACAGAATTATTTACTAAGGGATGGGGAAAACACCTTCCTTTACAGTACATGAAAAAGCCCAGGTACTGAACAGAGTCTGCTTTTCGTAAACTAAGAACTGTATTAGAGTGGATTGTTTTAAATGATTAGGAATTCAACAATTGAATGGAGCTTTATTAGGTGGCAAGCGATTATATCCGATATGTGAACAGTTCAAATTTCTGAGTAATATACTTCAGCATAGATTTGATTTGATTTATTATTGTCACATGTATTAGTATACAGTGAAAAGTATTGTTTCCTTGCGCTATACAGACAAAGCATACCGTACATAGAGAAGGAAAGGAGAAGGTGCAGAATATTGGGTTACAGTCATAGCTAGGGTGTAGAGAAAGATCAACTTAATATGAGGCAGGTCTGTTCAAAAGTCAGATGGCAGCAGGGAAGAAGCTGTTCTTGAGTCGGTTGATACCTGACTTCAGGCTTTTGTATCTTTTTCCCGACGGGAGAAGGTGGAAGAGAGTGGGCGGGATTTTCGAGCGAGGTCAATGGACATTTCTGTTGTCTGCCGCTTGCGGGCGGGGCGGTAGAATTCCGGCGAGTATGTCCGGGGTGCATGGGGTCCTTGATTGGAATGAAGTTTAGCCAATTTCTCTGTAAATGTTTCTTTTCCGTTTTTGAATAGATTTTAAGTAAAAACAGTTCAAATTCAATTGCGTGCCATAAACAGAACAATGGTGACAATATAAATACAGCAAGGGCATGTAATTACCGACATCAGTCGTGTTAGCAATTTCAGTAAGCCTGCATGATGTTTTATGTTGAGGCTTTGATGCATTGATCGCATCAAGGCATGTGGGCAGGCAGTGTATCAACCCCAATCAGCATTTAAAAACGTTGGAATGCTCATATATAATACCCATCTCCTCAGGCGACAGATTCATATTGGTTCCGTTTTCTAAAAAAAAGTTTAATAAAGTGAAAGTGAATGCAGAGTTATTCAGGGTTGACTTGTTCGCCATTCCAGGCTTTCTGTAACAACCTAACAATAGGGATCTTGTGCTTGACACCCACAATTGCCTGCTCTGGAATGTGCAAAGAATAAAGTCTGATTTGTCCGTCACCCAGGATCCATTGTCAGGATTGAGGCAGCCCAGATGTATCCTCTTGAGTCAATATGAATCAAGGAAATCAATATATTACAGGAAATGTTTGTTACCCCAAGACTGGAACTTGAAGGAACTGTTTCTAGACCTGGAAAGTGAAATTTTAATTCTTTCATATATACATATATTATCTTCTAAAATATAATTTATATTACAACAAAGGTTTGTGTGCTCTTTGATGCACGAAGCAGGGGTGGAGCTAAAGATTCATGCGGGCAATTGCTTTGAACATAGGAACAAGGAGCATCATTCTGTTAGATTGTAGATGATCCGAACTTCAGCTTGATCCACCTGCCTTAGCTCCACTTTAATTGGTACCATTATCTAACAAAATTGTTCTCAGTCTTTAAATATCTCTGCTGATCTGGCCTCTGCAGCCATTTGGAGGAGAAGTGTGGCAATAAACTTGCAGAGCAAGTGGGTGGGACTGATTGGATTGCTCTGCGGGGAGTCACCATGGGCTCGAAGGGCCCAATGGCCTCCTTCTGTCTGTAAATAGCTCTGACCCTATGGCCTGAACGCATCTCGCCAACCTTGACTGCCCCACTGTCAAATTACAGTCAGATGAGCATTGATTGGCAATAGGTGAGACTTCCTTCCGTCCCTCACTTGGGAGGAAATTCTGCCTTGGAGAACTATCGGACAGTCTAATTGGATGGCAGCTCTCCAGTCCCTGCAGCAACAAGTGGATTGCACTCCCCCCAATAGAATATCTCTCCTCCCTTTTCTTGCCCCCTGGTGAATAGGACCTCTCGCTCTTTCATTCCCAGCCATCTTATCGTCTATCTCACCTACCACTCCACCAGTCATTACTGTCTCTCCCTGCTTTCTCTCCGGGTCACCACAAAAATGTTCTTTCATTCTTCCTACTCTTGCCTCAAAGTGTGTCCTTCCTCCCGACAATGGCTAAATCTCCACTGCTGGCTGTTTTCAATCATATCCCCGTTTTCAATTCTACGAATATACATTGCATAATTTGATGATTTTATCCTCCCTGAAGGAATAGATTTCTGTTTATCTTATTTCCATGTGTATTTTGTACATGTGAAAAGTCTTAGCCTCTTTCTTACTCTCAGAAACTGATTGTAGCACCAACACTGAAATTGATTAACTTGGCACATACCAAGCGTTGACCTGCAACTTACGGTTGAAGTACATACTGGCTTTACCAGCTGAGCTATTTCATGACCTGGAGCTGTACAGTGGAGGGGTTTTGATTGATCCAGAAAGGGTCTTTGGGAATTAATTCACTTCTTCCACAGCAGATTGGATTGTGTTGAGTTTGATATTAATAACATTTACTTTATTATATTTAGAACTACACATCAGTAACTGGAACCTCCTGTAGACCTGCAAAGTGAACTTTGAAAGTGGGAAAAGTCCGATGGATAGCTTTTGATGCTAACTTTCTGTGATATTGCTCCCAACATAAATTCTTTCATCTCTCGATGTTTGACTGTATAGCCTACTTCATGCATAAAACAGCAGTTTTAGGATGGAAAAACGTCAAAGGCCATTTATATTACCATATTTAGAGCAGTGTTTAAAATAATAGTATTGCACCTACGCACAAAAATAAATTATTACCATTAAATAGTAGTGCCAGTATGAATGGTGGGATAAGGAGTCAGTGCCTCTCACTTGTTTCTCATTCAGGAGTGGAATTTAAAGCAAGCAGCTAATCCATGAACTGGAAACTGTAGAGATGATTGAGAATATTGAAATGCAAATGTCCTTTTTTGTGACACTTTCAATTTGTATGATAAAAGGTAGAGTACTTGTTCAGAAAATGTGTCGATTGATTCTGTGGACCAGTGATTAAGTGTTAGGTTTTCAAATTCCTCACCTTAGAAAAGTTCCAACACAAGTAATTTCATAGAATCCTTACAGTGCAGGAGGAGACCATTTGGCCCATCGAGTCTGCACTGACCACAATCCCACCCAGGCCCTATCCCTATAACTTCCTACATTTACCCTAGCTAGTCTCCCTGACACTTTAGGGGCAATTTAGCATGGCCAATCCACCTGACCTGCGTACCTTTGGACTGTGGGAGGAAACCGGAGCACCCACAGGAAACCCACACAAACACGGGGAGAATGTGCAAACTCCACACGTAGTGACCCAAGCCAGGAGTCGAACCTGGGTCCCTGGTGCTGTGAGGCAGCAGTGCTAACCACTGGACCACCGTGCCGCCCCAGCCACTGTGCTACCCATTCTTCAAATGTTCTGAAGGCAACATTTGTTTATACAGTATAGAGCAGATCATGGTTATTATCGAACTTTAACCTGTGCTCTGAGTCATTGAAGGCTGTTCTGAAGTAACTGCTGCAATATGTGTAGATCTAAATGACGTAGATAATGTGGTGGGTAGGGTTAGTAAGTTTGCGGATGACACAAAGATTGGACAGGTGGTTAACAGTGAGGTGAACGTATTGGGCTGCAAGAAGATAGATGAAATGGTCAAATGGGCAGATAAGTAGCAGATGGAATTTAACCCTGAAAAGTGTGATGTGATACACTTTGGAAGGAGTAATTTGACAAGGAAGTACTCAATGAATGATAGGACACAAGGAAGTTCTGTGGAACAAAGGGACCTTGGCGTATTTGTTCACAGATCTCTGAAGGCAAAAGGGCAAGTTAATAGGGTGGTGAAAAGGGGATATGGGACACTTGCCTTTATCAATCGAGGCATAGATTACAAAAGCAGGGAAGTCATGTTGGAATTGTATAAAACTTTGGTCAGGCCACAGCTAGAGTACTGTGCAGTTCTGGTTGCCACATTATAGGAAGGATGTGATTGCACTGGAGGGGCTGCAGAAAAGATTTACCAGGATGCTGCCTAGGATGGAACATTTAAGTTATGAAGAAAGGTTGTGTAGGCTTGGGTTATTTTCATTGGAGCGGAGAAGACTAAGGAGCAACCTGATCGAGGTTTACAAGATTATGAGGGGTATGGACAGAGTGGATAAGGAGCAGCCGTTCCCCTTAGTTGAAGGGTCAGTCACGAGGGGACATAGGTTCAAGGTAAGGGGCAGGAGATTTAGGGGGGATGTGAGGAAAAGCTTTTTTATCCAGAGGGTGGTGACAGTCTGGAATGCACAGCCTAGCAGGGTGGTAGAGGCAGGTTGTCTCACAACCTTTTAAAAAGTACCTGGATGAGCATTTGGCACGTCATGACACGGTAGCACAGTGGTTAGCACTGCTGCTTCACAGCTCCAGGGTCCCGGGTTCGATTCCCGCTCGGGTCACTGTCTGTGTGGAGTTTGCACATTCTCCTCGTGTCTGCGTGGGTTTCCTCCGGGTGCTCCGGTTTCCTCCCACAGTCCAAAGATGTGCGGGTTAGGTTGATTGGCCAGGTTAAAAATTGCCCCTTAGAGTCCTGGGATGCGTAGGTTAGAGGGATTAGCGGGTAAAATATGTGGGGGTAGGGCCTGGGTGGGATTGTGGTCGGTGCAGACTCGATGGGCCGAATGGCCTCCTTCTGCACTGTAGGGTTTCTATGATTCTATGACATTCAAGACGATGGGCCAAGTGCTGGTAGATGGGATTAGGTGGAAGTTCAGGTGTTTCTCACGTGGCGGTGCAGACTCGATGGGCCGAAGGGCCTCTTCTGCACTGTATGATTCTATGATTCTACTTATGCCTCTGATTATCCATTTGGTAAACTCCTGATTTATATTATGCCACGATGGGCAATTGCCAAAGGGTCCATGGCATTTCTCAACAGGAAGATAAGAAAATTAAGTGATCAGTTTCATTTAATTTAATAATCTCCTTTCACTTGATGTCCAGGATTTGGGAATAAATAGAACTTCTAAAAACATTCCCATACTATATTTTGCCAGGAAGCAAGATATAAGAGGGAGACACACTGAATCCAACTTGGCCAATGTGACTGGAAAGCCAGAAGCATCAAGTATGCCTAAGGTCACAGGTAAACAGGAGGCGGATGTCCCACCCTGCCCCTCCCTTTTTCTAGGCTATGTTACGATTGTAGCAAGACCCATAAAAATAAAATTAACTCAATCCTATCTGAGCACTTCTTAATGGTTGAGAAAATCAATACCGAGTATATTGTTTTTATTCCATTTTTAAGGAAGGTAATGTTTTTAAATAATAATAGTACTATGTCAGAGAATGGAAGTAAATTGGAACAAAAGCACCTAATGTTCAAGCCAGGATAATTCATTATGTTGGAAAGTATACGAACATGAACAAAGCTACACTGTTGTTGCTAATGAAATGCTTCAGTAAGATTAATCACTGGTTCAGCAGTAAAGAATGTTTTCTGATCAGTAAACCTTAACCACCTTAATGTGCCTAAATTCCTTACTGACTATTTGGAGATGATACATTGTGATGTGGACTGGTATGGGCAAGCCCTGGTTTATGTCTAGTATCTTCTTGGGGCATAAATTATCTTACCTTTATAGGATTGTTGCATTTTGCAGCTTAACAAGATGTAGCTAGAAATTGTATGAACTAAGTTGATATAAGGTGCCATCAGAACTTGTAGAAATTAATCCCAGAGAAATTAAGAGCGTTTAGCTTTATCGTGCCCTCAAGATATCTAACAATGTGTTTTTTTTAACAATCAAATTTTATTTACAAAAATGGAGCATCAGAAGAGTTTGCATTTTCCAGGCAAAGACAGTAGAAGGTTGTTTGTCAAATGCTGATTTCCATTTTGTGGTGCATTAGAACGCACTCTCGTTTCTTTGGCAACTTAGTCCAGCTTGGCAAATGTCTTTAGTGTATTGTCTGAAGCACTAGGCGGCATGGTGGCACACTGCTGCCTCACAGTGCCAGGGATCCGGGTTCAATTCCAGCCTTGGCTCACTGTCTGTGTGGAGTTTTCACTTTCTCCCCGTGTCTGCGTGGGTTTCTTCCGGGTGCTCTGGTTTCCTCCCACAGTCCAAAGATGTGCAGGTTTAGGTTAATTGGCCATGCTAAATTGCCTCTTAGTGTCAGGGGGATGAGCAGGGTAAATACATGGGATAGGGCCTGACTGGGCTTGTTGTTGGTGCAGGCTGGATGGGCTGAATGGCCTCCTTCTGCATTGTGGGGATTCTATGATTCTATTCTTATGTTGAGGCCGTATTTCTGGATCAGGCCGTGTTGGTTCGCACACACTTGGGATGAGCGGGAGCCCTGGCCGAATTTCCGGGGGGAGACCAATAAAGCTGCTGATGTGATCATGAGTACTTTTAAAATGCCAACACTGTTGGTATTAGGAAAGTATATTGTCACCCTAATGCAGATAGCAAACGAGGTGAATGGGTAGTTAATCTATACTAATTGATGGAGCAACATTTGGTGGATTATCGTGGAAATAGTAATTTTGGGACCATTTTCATTCACCAGAAAAGTCTAGCATCATTCTTATAGATGAATCCGATTTATCGATGTTTATTGCTGAATTTTGAAAGACCAGCTTTTGATTACAATGTCTGATTAATAAATGTCTAATAATCAGATTCACCGTTCTGCCGTTCGTTCATAGTTCAGCAATGTTGCCACATTTAGCCTTCAAAGAAATCTCCTGAATTGGATGAATGCAGACATGCAGATGGAGAGAAACAAATGAGTATTGAATTTCCAGGGGCCGGGGTGAGGGTCTGGTGGGTGCAGGACGGGGTGGGTATGGGGGATTAATGGTGAACTGTCAGTATCACTGTCACTGCTCATCTGAAATGTCTGAAACTTGAGGATCTTGGGCACATGCAGATTAGCATGGAACTGCTGAAGTTAGTCTGTCACTCCCCCAAAGCCAGTAAAGTCAGAGAATATCAACTTTCTTGCTCCCATATCACCTTTTTACCTTAAGAAATTACACAAGGTGTAACCTATAGTATTTAAAAATATTTTCTGCCAGAAACTTTTTCAGATTATTTGAGCTTCTACCTATGTGTGGGTTCCAAACTTTAACTTACTCTATGGACAGAATTTTTCAATTGAATTGTTATAATTTACTACTTCAATTTGTCACACAAAACGCCACAAACGGGGAATGTATACTGGCTTGTGATGGCAGCCCACTATCATTTTTGAGATGTATTCCTTCACAGAGGGTGGGATTTGCTGTCTTGGTCAACATTCATTGCCCAGACCTAACTGCCTTGGAGAAGGTGGTGGTGAGCTGCTCTCTTGAACTGCTATAGTCCATGTGGTGTAGGTACCCCCACAGTGCTATTAGGAAGGGAGTTGCAGGATTTTTAACCAATAAGAAGTCTCACAGCACCAGTCGTGCGACTCCAGACCAAAGGAATGGGGATTGCGTTGTTGTTTATGTGAGAGATGGTGGAAGTCAGTGGGGGTGGTTTGGAGACAAGGGGAAGAGGGGTAACTCTCACTGGCCCTTCCCTTCGCGATGTTGGGTCTCTCATTCAAGCACAGAGTGCCTGCTATTGGGAGATTTGACCTCTCCCACCACACCACCTCCTCCAGAGATTCCTAGCAATCCAGCAGGATTTGCTGAGTGGCCTTTCACGGGCCTTGAAAAACCATGTGGCCCTGATTTAATCCCTGAGCTGCCACTAGATTGCAGTGGCACGGTGGTTAGCACTGCTGCCTCACAGGATCAGGGACCCAGGTTCGATTCCCGGCTTGGATCACTATCTGTGTGGAGTTTGCATGTTCTCCCCGTGTCTGCGTGGGTTTCCTCCGGGGGCTCCGGTTTCCTCCCACGGTCTGAAAGACGTGCTGGTTAGGTGCATTGACCCGAACAGGCGGCGGAGAGTGGCGTCTAGGGGAATTTCACGGTAACTTCATTGCAGTGTTAATGTAAGCCTTACTTGTGACTAATAAATAACCTTTAAACTTTAGATTGTGGTGGGCTCAGGGATCATGGGTGTCGACTGGCTCACGAGTGAGCCTAATTCACATTCCGCTGTCAGGAATCCCGCATCAACCCCTTCCACCCTCCCACTTAACCGGGGTGGGGAGATATATTGCAGTTGCTGGGAGACTGACACCAGGGCTTTTTCCATCACTAAGTGGGCCGGCTGACATGGTTCCTGCCGCAACAGACTGCATAAAATCCAGCCTCTTATCTTTACCTCGTCCTTATACACCGACACAGATTTACTTTCCAGCATCTGGTAGCAGAAAAGCATTTTGCAACCTGAGGGCTTATTCTTTCCTGAATTGTTTACACTGTTTTTGATTTTACATCCCCAAGCTTTGCTCTAATTGCTTCCTAAGCCTGTTTTGTTCACTTCGCCTGTTGTTGATAGTGTGGAATCTGATTTTGTTTGTTGTCGCGTGGAACCCAAAGATGAGAGTGGATCTGTTCTCTGATTTTTATTTTATTTTGAGTAGCTTTTTGTGCGTTCTAAAAGAAAAATTATCACTCAGAACATCCTTTTGATTTTATCTTCGCTTTTCTGAAGATAAATTAAGACACTTTAACAAAACACTGCAATCAAGGGAGATTAAAGAGACAGATGTGGATTGAGCAATACATTCTTTGAATTCAATGCTGTGTTCCCCTGTGGATAATCTCCACATAAACCTCACTTACATCCAATGAAGATCACTAATGGAACATTGAACTTGGCCTGAATTTCCTCAGGATGCTTCTCCGCTTTCTGGTGTTTGTACTTTTTTTCTCACTGTCACTTAACGATTAGGAAATGTTTGTTTTATATCCGTCAAAGATATGAAGGCCTGATTGCTTTGCTATGCATTGTCCAATGTGCTGCTATATCATACAGGACAGAAGTATCCCAGATTTGATTCCCAGTCTGTGCGGAATAAACTGACAGAGGGGAAAATAGAACTAATGCATTTGCTTCAAGCTAAGGAGAAGAAAAATCAGGCTGGAATTTGAATCTGATTCTTTTTTTATTCATTCGTGGGACATGAGTGTCACTGGCTGGCCACATTTATTGCCCATCCCCAGTTGCCCGAGGGCAGTTGAAAGTCAACCACATTGCTGTGGCTCTGGAGTCACATGTAGGCCAGAACAGGTAAGGACAGCAGATTTCCCTCCCTAAAGGACAGTAGTGAACCAGGTGGGTTTTTCCAACAATCGACAATGGTTTCATGGTCATCAGTAGATCCTTAATTCCAGATTTTTTTATTGAATTCAAATTCCACCACCTGCCGTGGTGGGATTTGAACCCAGGTCCCCAGAACATTAGCTGAGTTTCTGGATTAATAGTCTAGTGATAATACCACTAGGCCAACACCTCCCCTATTGTACGGTGAACCCTGATAGACCCCTGACGGAGGTCTGTTTGCCTGTGATGGGTTTGAATCTGTCATTCCGTAGGTTCAATGGTTGTGATAGTTACTGTGCCCAGTCGAAGAATGGGTACTTAGTGGAAGCACCAGGCAGTTGCTGGTATCTGTGGAATACAACCTCAAAGGTTCAGCATCTGGATCTGCACTTTTAAGAGGGGAGAAGTTGGAGAAATTAAATATTAATTTGCATTTATTGCTGCGACTCTAATCATTAATGGATAAAGACTGGACAAATGGAATTGAAATACATATCAGTCATGATTTATCAGAATGGCAGAACATGCTTCAAGGGCTGAGTGTTCTCCTATTCTTATCTTCCTTGCTGATGTGAAAATGACCAAGTCAGAGGGAATAAATGGATATAAATGAAAATTCATCTACTCACTGCATAGAACCGTAGAATTCCATAAAATTCCTACACTGCAGAAGGAGGCTGTTTGGCCCATTGAATCTGCACCAACTGGGTAACTGGGACCAAAAGCAGTCCCACCATGCCACGGATTCCAGGTGAGTCCGGGGTTGGGGATCTCAATGTGGGGCAGGGCAGGGGGGGGTCTGGGTTCAAGAGGCCAGGACAGAGGGGTAAAGAGAGCGGGGGGAAGGAATGACTTTGGAATGCGTAAGTGTCTCCAAGGGCCTATGGGGTGCACCAAGGAGGCCTCCTGTTTGCCCAACAGCAGCCTGTGCAGCTAAAACTGGTGATCTTCCCACATTTCCCCATCATAGCGGCAATAGAATTAGGTGCTTTTGGCCTCTTCAGGGCCTCAATAGGTTCCAGTGCAGGCAGGCCACCTGACACCTTCCCC
Organism: Mustelus asterias; assembly: GCF_964213995.1. Classification (NCBI taxonomy): domain Eukaryota; kingdom Metazoa; phylum Chordata; class Chondrichthyes; order Carcharhiniformes; family Triakidae; genus Mustelus; species Mustelus asterias. Next base: position 120,451,308 of record NC_135806.1, on the reverse strand, counting down.
AACTTCTATAAAATCTCAAATACAAAAATAACTCCTATAACATTTCTGACAGGTTTGCGTAAAGTCCCTTTGAGCATCAATAACAAACCACTTAACCTTGTGTAAATAAACATTGTGAAATTGACAGCAGAGATCAGAGAGCCTAAGCTGTCAATCAAGCAATGCATTTTCTGGGCTGCTTCAACAAGAATAATGGTTGCCTGACTCTCAGACTCTGAATCATTTCATCCACCACGGGGTGGACCTCTGGCCTTAATACGATGGAATGGTTTATGCTGGATAGCGTGTGATGTAATGATACACTGACATTATAGAGGCTTCCATTTCCAACGTCATGTACCAGATTTGCATCAACTGCTTAATCCTTGTCTTTGAGAAAGGGATCTTCCCAACATGACCCATGACCTGCCCATGAGGATTCTGATTTACCAGTTCACCTAGGTCTTTATGGTATAACTGGGATTACAGCTTGTGATCCTCCATTTTAAAATCCCTATCTTCACATTCAAATCCTATCATGGCTTTGCCCTTTCCAATCTCTTCCAATCCTTCAACATTCTTGAGATTCCTGCACTCCTCCAATTTGGCCTTATGCACTTCCCCAATTTTCATCACTTCAGACTAGGTGGCCCTTCCTCAGATCCCCAGGCCTACCCTTGGCAATTCCTGCCTGATCCACATCACCTCTTTACCTCTGTGTCCTCACCCTTAAGACTGATAAAATGCAGCCTCTTTGACTAAGCTTTTAGTCACCTTTCATGGTACCTCTTTATGTAGTTCACTGTAAAACTTTGTCTGCTAGTTCTTCTGTAATGTACCTCAGGGCATTTTTACTGTTTTAAAGGCGCTATATAAATGTACATTGTTATTCAATCCTGCACAAAGCTCAAAAGAAGTATTTCCATTGTATGTGTATCAGTTTTGAGCCATAAAGGAAACCATGGTCCAGATTTTCACTCCCGGCTCTGTGAGCTCGACCTTTTAAAATGTTTGTTCGGGTGATGGGGTGGGCTGGATTAGAAGTGAGCGCGGAGATTGTTGGGTGTGGAGGTGGGCTGGGTGGAAGGCCTCCTCTGGCACTCTTTGAATTCAATAGAAAAGGTTGAAACTAAAAGTATTCCTCTAGCCTCCACCCACCCCCATCACTCACCCCCTGCACACGCTCAGTGTCCCATCCATGCTATCATATGCAAATTTATGCCCTCCACCTATCCCCATGGCCCCCCATAGTCCCTGTGCCAGTCAGTGCCCTTCTACTCACCCATCTATGGCCCATCATACCCCCACATTCCCATTGCACAGACTATCGATAACCCATGGCCCCTAACCCCTCCCCTGCCCCCACATACCCATTGCTCTTTATAACCCCAATATCAACTTTAATGATTCCAGCCACCATTATTTTATCCTCTCCATGCCAACTCACCCACACGGGCAAACCTCAGGAACCATAAGAATAAAATAACGTGTCAATTGATGACATCACAATTTTAAACCCAAATAAAGTTCTATTGAATGAAAATATTTCAATAAATAGAAAATCTTTCAACTGATCACGAATGAAAACAAACATTTCTATTCTATAACCACTTGAAGCCGTCAATCTCTTACAGGGACCCCACTGTGACAATGTAAAATCGGCCATTGTAGCACATCCCCTGTCATGTAAACCCTGAGACTTATTCCAACAGACAAAATGAAATATCAAGCACTGTTCATTCTTTTAAACTCCAGATTGTTTTTAAAATCTGAAGTCCAGTAGGATTCAACTCATCGATGGCCTTGATAGTTCTAATGTGTTTTGATGGGTCCAATAAGTTTTGACAGTTCTTTGATAGCTTTGGCAGTTGCAATGAGTTTGTGCACTTTTTACGCACAATCATGTTTAGCACTAACAATTTCAAAGGGTACCTTACTTACCTCTCCATAGGGTTATCCTGGTTATCCAAACACCAGGAACAAACCAGCTCTTAACTGGTCTAATCAGCACGTGCTAGGTTTCACACTCCTAGCTATAAAATCCCACTCCAGTGGAGGCAGCCAGACTTAAATGATCAGCTGCCTCTTTAAAATATGCATGTGGGAACCCCAGCCCAACCTCAGTCACATGCCAGCAAAAATAGGAAATGTTGTGTTTGGAGGTGGGACTTACGATTGACAACGGACATCCTAAAGTTTGTTTATTAGTGTCACAAGTAGGCTCACATTAACACTGCATTGAAGTTACTGTGAAAATCCCCTAGTCAACACACTCCAGCGCTGAAGGGAGAATTTAGCATGACCAATGCACCTAACCAACACAGTTAGGACTGTGGGAGGAAACCGGACCAACCGGAGGGAACCCGCAGACACGGGGAGAACGTGCAGACTCTGCACAGACAGTGACCCAAGCCGGGAATCGAACCCAGGTCCCTGGTGCTGTGAGGAAGCAGTGCAAGCCACTGTGCCGCTTTGCCTGTGCAAAAATATGGGTCCATGTCTTACATGGGATAATCCATGTGTAAAACAAGAACATGAATTTATATAGAACCTTTCAAAGCCTCAGGATGCCCCAAAGCATTTTACAGCCTAATGAAGCACTTTGGAAGTGTTGCAATGTGGGAAACGCAGCAATCAATTTGCACACAGTAATCTCCCACAAACAGCAATGAAATAATGACAGGATAATCTGTTTTTGTAGTGTTAGTGGGGGTGAATTAATATTGCCCAGAGAGAGCTCTACTATTCTTTGAAATAGCACCATGAAGTATTTTATATTTGCCTATAATGACTCATGCAAGAGGCAACCTCTCCAATAGTGCAGTGGCCCCTGAGCACCACACTGGAGTGTCATCCTAGATTTTGTGCTCAGGTCTCTGGAGTAGCACTTCAACTCGCAGCTTTCAAACGTGGAGGTGAGAGTGCTACCAACAGAACCACAGCCAATTTAGAATATATATTTGTTCAGAACCAAACTACTCTGAATGCTGAAAATCTGGAAGAAGAACAGAAAATGCTGGAGATGGTTAGCGGATGTGGCAGCATCTGTAGAGACAAAAATAGAGTTAATGGACTGGATTTTCTGGTGGCCATAGGAGCCTGATGTCCGGTTCATTTGGGGGTCCCAAACTCATGTTTGTAGTATGCCTCCCAGCTCAACGTTTCAAGAGATAGCTTCTGAATTAACTGCATCTGTGATCACCGTGGTCTCCTGAGGTTACAGGTGCAATCAAACCATGCACAGCAATGTCAGGCTGGCGCCCCCACCCAGAGAGGTGGGCCCTGCTGAGGCAGGCAAGCGAAGCTGAGGGTGCCTTCAACGTGGTGGTGCCAAGGGTTACCTCCATAGAATTAATGAAAACTGGAGGCCCAGCATAGGAGTGGAGGGGACTCCAGAGGGGATTAGTCCATGGGGGACTAATGGCCATGGAGCTGCAGCCTTTCATCTCATGCAATCTAGTCACTGAGCATGGAGCCTCCGGTTCCGATGGCTGCTCTGACTGGGAAAATACTGCTGCTGGCCCTTTGAACGGGGCCTGAATTGGGCGAATTGACTGACATCTCTGTGGAGGGAGCTGCTGACCCTGTCCCAGCTCATCTCTGGGTTAGTCACCAGGCACTGGGGAGCTGCCCTCACACAGCCCTCACACCTTATTTTCCCAGCCCTCCCCTTTTCCAACTCCATCTCCGTCTCCGTTAAAAGCCACGCCAGTATTTCAGACCGCGTCTTTCCTTCATAAGTATTCTTCCAGTCTCTCTGAAGATGTGTAAAATTGTAGCGTTGCAGATGAGGGCATTCATGACTTTGTGCTACTGATTTCACTGGCGGCAACAAGCATCATCTGCAGAAGCTAGCTGAGGGTTGATATGGAGGTGAATGAGAAGTCACAAGGATCTTTAGCTCGAGGCTCAGACTGACATAATGGGATCTGTGGCGATCACAGTACGTACAGTTGCATCGTCACCATGCACACTTTATTGTGAAGGAACTGGAAAGGTTTTCTTACCCTTTCCTAGCCCAGCAACAGTTGCAGCACCCTTACTTAACCATCGTCCTGGCAGAGATTAAGTATTTTAGTGCAGACTGAGGATAAACTGCGACTTTTATTGATTTGTCTGGGTCAGTTCCGCGCTGCTAAATGTACCTGTCAAGTTATGAGACGCTTAGCTTCTCACGTGTCTAACTTAACATCCCCGATATTTATGGCAAGAACTATCGCTTCCAACAAAGTGTCTCATAAATGCAGTGTTTAGACATGTTACGAGTGTTACTGTAGGAATACATCGAGCTAAAATGTACCAGCGCACTGGAATTTAGAACAAGCTTTAACACAGCTCTCGTATTAAATTGGAGTTTTCTGTTGTGGTTTATAACTTCGATTTATAAGTGATAAGCACATAATTGCAAAATCAATTGAAGTAGACATTAAATTCACTAAGAAATTAGCTAAAGGTCAAAATCCTATGCCATAACATGTTCTGAGGTTGTTTTTTTACAGCAGCCAAAGATTCAGGAAGCCAATTACGTAAAGTGCCATACATTGTTCTCCTGACTCTATCCGGTTAAAAAAAGTTTAGGGGTTGTGTCAAACCTATTCTGCAAAACAATATATTTTCAAGTTCACTTGCAGCAACATTGTGCAAGTTGCTGTTAACAATTTATTGCGGTTTCTACAACTGCCTGAAGTATTTATATATCCAGATGATCTATGAGACATGAACTATGCAGATAGGTAGGTTTCCTCCAGGTGCCCCGGTTTCCTCTCACAGTTCAAAAGATGTGTGGGTTAGGTTGATTGGCCAGGCTGAATTGACCCTTCTGTCAGGGGGATTAGCAGGGTAAATATGTGGGGTTACAGGGATAGGGCCTGGGTGGGATTGTTGTCGGTGCAGGCTCGATGGGCCTCCTTCTGCACTGTAGGGATTCTATGATTCTATTGAGGTGATGGTGTGGTGTTGCAGTAAAACCAGGTAGAACAAGTGCCCCCCCCATCATTCCTCTGTGGTGAGTTCCTGCTCAAACCTTGAAGGCAATTGGAAGTAAGGTGCTTACTTAAATCTCCTCTGCACCCTCTCTTAGATCTCCTCTTTGCTAATGCCATGGCCAGCAAATTTCCCAATCATGCCTCCTGCATTTAAGTCCAAATCATTAATATGTACAACAAACAGCAAGGGACCTCACTCTGAGCCCTGTGGAACACCACTGGAAACCATTTTCCATTTGCAAAAACGCCCATCGACATTTACCCCTTGTGTTGAATGAAAGGAACCAAGAAAATCCTGTCCAGTTGTTGTTCTTCAGCAATGTGAAATATAATCAGAAACTGAAGCCAGCCCATTTGAATCAGCATTGTTAAACATTTAACAAGGAACAACTCTGCCACCCTGAGTCAGTATTCAGATACCGCATGCGCGCAGTCTTCAGTATTGCATGTGAAGGCAAAATAGATATACATTTATCAACATATAACTGTGTCAGCTACTTACCAAAACCTACTGAGTTTGGAGTGGTTTGCAATAAATTAGATTGTGACTCCAGTTATTTCATCAGGCTCGGTAATAATGAAACTCAATTTCTGGGCTATTTTTAGATTTTTTAAGCACGTACTGAGCAAAGTAATATACAAGGGAGATGAATTGATTCCATTATTGTTGTAACAGCAGTCAGTGTCTGTCTTGCACTTTACACATTGAATCTTAAAAGTAATTTGTTTCATTTTGTCATAGAATTAATTTATGTGTTGCTTTTATCGTCTGTGATAAGTATGCGTGTAAAAAATATGTGTTTTCTTAACTTCAAAGTGATTGTCCCAAATTAAATAATCCCAGTGCAAGCTGCTTGTGGGTTTTAAACAAAGGTTATTTATTGTCACATACTTGGGCCGGATGTTTAAAACACAATGGGCCATAACTTCCAATGGAGTGACATTTGCATCGGATTGCCACTCAGCTCAAAACCCTGAAAATCCAGCCGATACTATCTCACCCAACCTTACGACTCAGGCCAGGCGAGATCTAGGCAATGCAGCGAGTCCCAGGGCCTAGGGTCCAGGACTGTAGAATCAAAGTTAAGTAAGTTACGCCTCCTTTTTTATGGGTTGGTCTGGGCCATTGGTGGGGTGGGGCCTGGTGTTTGGTGTGTGGGAAGGGGATGGGGGGGGGGTGGGAGAAATTGGATTGGACTGGGACTTTGTTGTGTGGGGGGGGGTTGGGAATTCAGTTTGGGGTCGGGTCTGGGGGTGTAGACTTAGTCAAGGATGGGGGAGTCCCATGGGGGTGGGAGTGTCACACAAGGAGTTTCCTGGAGGAGGTGGGGTGCCCCTTTGGGGGGTTGCTGAGGCGGTGGTCGATTGGGAGTGAGGGAAGTTTACCAGTCGGTGGGGGTTCAGGGCTGTGGTGAGAGCCTTGTGGAGTATTCAGTGTAGGTCTGTGCAATAGTTACCCAGAAGCTAGAAATGGTTTTAATCCTCGTAACATTTTCTGGGTGAAAATGATGTAATACAGTCGTAACCACCTGAAGGTTATGATTTAAATCACAATTTTTGAATGGTTCTCAATGCAGGGCGGTTGCCCATGGGAAGTTTGCACTTCTTGAGTACTTGCCATGCTATCCTTACGTGGGGAATTGTGGGGGCAGTGGGAAGGGGTGGGTCGTGCACTGCTGGAGGAAACGGAGGGGAAACCATTCCCAGCGCACCTTTGGAGTATCTCCCGGGTACAAAATCCTGGAGCTCTGAAGTTGCAGCCCAATGTCTCACTCACTCGACTCAAACACTATCACCTACAGAAGGATTCAGTACAGGTGAAGGTAAAACAAGACAATTACAATTTATAAATGTCCCAGTCTCTTGCATGGCAGCCCTTAGTTGACAAACCAGGCTAAGACGGATGCAAACCATTTCAGATTTGCTGCTTTGAGGGATAACCTTGATTCATGGTTCAAAAATTTTCATTTTGTCTTGCCCATTCGAAACTTACAGCATTCATGTTCCGAACAATGACATGCTCTGGGAATGGAAGTGCATGCTTGTATGGTTTCCTCCTTTGAACTGGCTTCGCTTTCATTTCTCTAACCAATTTGCATTTTCTTGCATACAATTTTGTTTCACTCCAGAATATACGTTTTCTCTTTTGAATACCTTCAAAGAAATTGCTGAAAGTAAACATAGAAGCATAGAAGATAGGAGCAGGAGGAGGCCGTTTTGCCCTTCGAGCCTGCTCTGCCATTCATTACGATCATGGCTGATTGTCCAACTCAATAGCCTAATCCTGATTTCTCCCCTTAATCTTTGTTCCCATTCACTCCAAGTGCTGTATCTAGCCGCCTCTTAATACAAAGTAGAAGACGATTCTGCAAATTGTCCCATTTGCCTTCCTTGTGAACAACCTGCTTTTTAAAAAATTAATTTGTGGGACATGGGCATCGCTGGCTGGCCAGCATTCATTACCCACCCCTAGTTGTCCTTGAGAAGGTGGTGGTTGGTGAGCTGCCTTCTTGAATCGATGCTGTCCATGTGGCTGTGGGTTGACCCACAATGCCGCTAGGGAGGGAATTCCAGGATTTTGATCCAGCGACTGTGAAGGAACAGCGATATGTTTCCAAGTCAGGATGGTGAGTGGCTTGGAGGGGAACTTGCAGGTGGGGGTGTTCCCATGTATCTGCTGCCCTTCTCCTTCTAGATGGAAGTGGTCATGGGTTTGGAAGGTACTATCTATGGGTCTTTGGTGAATTGCTGCAGTGCATCTTGTAAATAGTGCACACTGCTGCTACCGAGCATCGATGGTGGAGGGAGTAGGTGTTTGTAGATGTAGTGCCAATCAAGCAAGCTGCTTTGTCCTAGATGGTGTCAAGTTCCTTGAGTGTTGGAGCTGCACCCATCTAGGCAAGTGGAAGTATTCCATTACACTCCTGACTTGTGCCTTGTAGATGGTGGATAGGCCTTGGGGAGTCAGGGGGTGTGTTACTCGCTGCAGTATTCCTGGCCTCTGACCTATTCCACCCCTCCTTCGAGTACTTGCTAACGTATGATAAGACTGAGACATGTCCTAATGCATAGAAGCCAAACTCTGAGATTAAGTTGAGTTGCTTGGTTGAGTTGTGATGCACCATCAATCAAGCAAAGACTAGTTTGTATGCAAGAACAAATAGGCTTTTATTAGCAAAAGACTTGGAGCACACCCATGCCGATGAACTGGTCCAGAGACTGAGGCAGGGGGCGGGGAGCAGTCACCTTTTATACCTGGACCAGGGGGGGAGGAGTCCTGGGCAGGACCGGCAGGGATGTGTCCAAGCATGTCACACACACAGGCAATAAGCTAACAGTGGTTTACCACAAGTTGATGCTTCAGTTGAAGTGAAGGTCTTGTAAAGCAGAGGGTTCTCAGTAAGCTGCAAGGCACCTTTTAGTGAAACTTCAAGGAGGTTGTTTCTCAAGTGAACTCACAGTTCAAATAGGTTGGCAGGGCAGTTAATTCTCCTACTTTCAAGAGATTGTTGTTTGCTACTTGGTCTGCTTGACAACTATCAGCTCGTTCGATGGCTTTCTGATAAAGCTCTTGTTTAAAGGAAAGGGTCAGTGAAGTCCTCTGTTGGACAGAGGGGACACTCACACTACCAGGCCACAAGCAGGTCTGACAGGGTTTACCATATGGCTTGATCATTTGCCCCTCAGTGCTGGTATTCTATTGGCGGTGGTGGGCCAAGATCCTTAAGTGGCACTTAAAGGCCTCAAATAGCCCCAGAAGTGCGAAGAATGACCTTGATGTTTCCCATCTCAGACTTAATCAGACAGAGCCGGGAAGGTGACTCTCTATCCGCAGGTTCCTGTCTATTGTTGGCCCCTCCCCATCTCCCAGCCTGCTCTCAGGGACGAAGCCACAAAATTCCTTACTTCTAGAATAGCACCTCCTCATTTTGCATACGACAATGCTCCCTCGAGGGAAGGGTCCCCGAAGTGTTAAAAAAGACAACTCTGTGAATCCCACTTTGCACTGCTGCACCCCCACTTACAGTAACCAGTTAAGTGATGCTCCTTTTAATGCCTGGTCAATGATGTGAAAGATCCCATGGTACTAGTCAAAGATGTGTTGAGTCATTTTCCTTGTGCCCTGGCCAGTGTTCTCTAATTTCTAGTTGTTGTCTCATTGATGTTTGCAACATAGCTGCCACATTCCTGCATTATAACATTGACTGCACTTCCAATGTACTTCACTGGCTGAGAATCACTTTGGGAAGACCTGAGGTCAGGAAAGATGCAATAGAAATACACCTTTTCCTTTTAACATTGATGCTTCAACCAATGTCATTGAAACGTGGCATGGTGGCACAGTGGTTAGCACTGCTGCCTCACAGCACCAGGGAGCCAGGTTCAACACTGCCCTTGGGCAACTGTCTATGTGGAGTTTGTATTTCTCTCCGTGTCTGCATGGGTTTCCTCCAAATGCTCCGGTTTCCTCCCACAGTCCAAAACTGTGCAGGTTAGGTGGATTGGCCATGCTAAACTGCCCCTTACTGTCCCAAGATTTGTAGGTTAGATGGGAAATGTTTCTAAAAAGGGTTATGGGGATATGCGGAAAAGAGGATCTGGGGAAGATACTCTGTCAGAGTTGGTGCAGAATTGATGGGTTGAATGACCTCCTTCTGCACTGTAAGGATTCTATTATTCTATGAAACTGGATTAACTGGTTATTCATTCATTTGTAATTTTAGGGAGCCTATCAATTTGTAAATTAGCATCTATATTTGCAAGCATAACAAGAGTGACTGCACCTGAAAAGTAATCTATTAGTTTTCATTTGTTTTGTCTGGAAGCGGCAATGAATGAGATAAATCAGTGAAAGTCCTCTTTCAATTCTCACTTGAACCACAAGATGGTGTAAACCCCATTTATTGCCTCTGTTTCATTGCAGGTTTTGTTATTGCTGGCTGTGTGAACTGGAATCTAGTTCATGTAATTAGTGACATGCCTGTTGCTGTGTCTCGAGAAGGAATTTAAGTCTGAGTAGATGAAGGGATAAAATCAAGTTGTCAACACACATTTAAAAAGTGTTGAATATTACATTAAGTATTTAATTTTGTTAAAAAGACCATTTATCAGCGTTAGATAATAAGCTGCTCCTATGTACACAGAATCATACAGTGCAGAAGGAGGCCATTCAGCCCATCGAGTCTGCACCGACCATAATCCCCACCAAGGCCCTATCCCCATTACCCTAGCTAGTTCCCCTGACACTAAGGGGCAATTTAGCATGGACAATCCACCTAATCTGCACATCTTTGGACTGTGGGAGGAAACCGGGGCACCCAGAAGAAACCCACGCAGACACGGGGAGAACATGCAAATTCCACACAGTCACCCAAGCTGGGAATCGAACCTGGGTCCCTGGTGCTGTGAGGCAGCAGTGCTAACCACTGTGCCACCGTGCTGATTTTATATTTCTGTCGATAGCCCAAGAGTTTAAAATAACATCCAGGAGTTGATATCAGTGTATGGCCCTCGGTGTGAAATGGCAATATGAAAATGGTATTGCTCAGCGAAGGATTGTATGTCATCTGGTTAATGGAACCCTTTCAGAACTTCACAGATGATCTGAGAAAGAAACACTCCCCGTTTAGAAAGGACCATGGATTTACCCTAGAGCTGAACAGTGGCATCGTGGTGCTGGGAAGAAAAAAACCTCAGTCTTCAGCTCCTCTGCCACTCAACAGTGACTCCAGTCTACCTGGAAGTGTCCAAAACCCAGCACCTTGATGCACTGTGGATACACAGCCTGATATAGCATGTTACAAAATTCTGACTGGTGGCGGTACTTCAGAGGCTGGAGAGAGGCTATATACATTGACAGCTGATAGTTGTAGACATCCTTCAGCAGTATTGAGATGTACCAGTCTATGAGATAATATGTGTGTTAGAGCAGTGGGGATTTGTGTTCAGTCTTAGCTATGTGCTCCCAAACTGGGGAGTGTGGAATCGGAAAAGTGATAGTTTCTTAAGGAAACATGGAACAAGTAGGAGCCTTTCAATCCATTGAGCCCATTCTTTCAATACACGTACAATTGAAACTATTGACGAAAGATGGGATTTGCTGCTCTTGCTGCAAGGAAGGTTTTAAGCTCCGAAAGTAGAACTGGTCCCTGTTTAACGTTGTCCCGTTTTACGTTGTTTCACTTTAACATCGGTGTGTTAACGGGGACCTGTATTCTCATTTAGCATTGCAAGGTTTGGTTTAAAGTAATTTTGCACCAGTCTGACAAATGGCCGTGTGACCCAATTGGTGCCAGGGAGCTCTCTGCTCCTTGATGCTACCTCTCGCTGCCGCCCAAGCTGCCGCTCCCTGACTGTCCCACTCACTGTTCCCTCTCCAGGTCTTACATTAACACTGCAATGCAGTTACTGTGAAAATCCCCCCTAGTTGCCACACTCCATAGAAACATAGAAACATAGAAACCCTACAGTGCAGAAGGAGGCCATTCGGCCCATCGAGTCTGCACCGACCACAATCCCACCCAGGCCCTACCCCCACATATTTTACCCGCTAATCCCTCTAACCTACGCATCCCAGGACTCGAAGGGACAATTTTTAACCTGGCCAATCAACCTAACCTGCACATCTTTGGACTGTGGGAGGAAACCGGAGCACCCGGAGGAAACCCACGCAGACACGAGGAGAATGTGCAAACTCCACACAGACAGTGACCCGAGCCGGGAATCGAACCCGGGACCCTGGAGCTGTGAAGCAGCAGTGCTAACCACTGTGCTACCGTGCCGCCCTACCTGTTCGGGTACACTGAGGGAGAATTTAGCATGGCCAATGCACCTAACTAGCGCACCTTTCCGACTGTGGGAGGAAACTCACGCAGACACAGGGAGAACGTGCAGACTCCACACAGACGGATCTGATCCGGAGCTGGAACTCTGGGTTTGTGTAAGTGTGGGTCCCGATAGTACAGAAGTGCTGAACTGGAGCTGTGACAATCGATTTTTTAAACAACATGCATACAATGGTATGCGAAACCTAGAATGAGTTTATTTTCACTCCATATCTCTGTCTGCTGCACACATTTCCACTACTCCCCACTGCAGGGCCCGATCGCCACCCCAGCCACTGTACTTATTTCCAAGGTAACATCTCAAAAACTAACTAGGCCTGTGCAAACCATCTTCCTCTTTTTGACGTTCAAGGTTAAATATGCCACCAAGTTTTTTTTTTAAGTGATTCGAGTCAAAGGCTTAAGTCGCGCTGCTCACTCTGCTTCTCCGTGCTTGTTTCCAGCTCCTTTATTCTACCTACACACTTTCGTATGTTATATCCCATCTGCCACTTTTTTGTCCACTCACTTAACCTGCCTATTTCCCTCTTTGTGTCATCCTCACCACTTATTTTTGTGTAAACTGCACATCCTCCAGGGTCAGCTGAAAATGTGCTCGGGAGATCCAATTAAAGGGGTGCAGCTCCATGAGTGGGGTGTGTGGGGGTATTTCAGTGTCAAGAGCATCTCTCCCAAAGCAGTGCGACAAGTGGTAACCGGACTTGACACTGTGTACACTACCTCTGGGATCATGGACCAGTTAACGGAGTCTGGCACGGAAAAGCTCCCCAATAGTGTGGCTCAAAAGATTGTACACCAATAAAGTAAAACCATTCCACAAGTACTCATCACTCATGCTAAGCCCTTGCTCGTTCTCCCTCCAGCAACTCAACCTTTCTGCTGTTAAACACCTCAAGGGCACGATTTCCACTTATAGGGAAAGGACCTCTCTGTTCAGGAACAGACGCTTCAGAACACATTTCTACTGACCAGCTCAAGAAGGCTTAATGTTAATTTATTTGTCACAAGTAGGCTTACATTAACACTGCAATGAAGTTACTGTGCAAATCCCCCTAGTGGCCACACTCTGGTGCCTGTTCGGGTACACTGAGGGAGAATTTAGCATGGCCAATGCACCTAACCAACACATCTTTCCGATTGTGGGAGGAAACCCACACAGACACGGGGGGAATGTACAGACCCTACACAGACAGTGACCCAAGCTGGAAATCAGACCTGGGTCCCTGGTGCTGTGAGGTAGCAGTGCTAACCATAGTGCTATCCACAGTGCTATCCACATGCCACTCCGGTCTGCTAGAGTCGCTGGATCTTCATACATCAGCAATGGTCGATCTGTATAATTTTCATTGGGTACAGGAGTATCTCCTCTGATCATTCCTCTATAGTTATTACTTGTAGCACAGGGGTGGCATGGTGGCACAGTCGTTGGCACTGCTGCTTCACAGCGCCAGGGACCCAGGTTTGATTCCCGGCTTGGGTCACTGTCTGTGTGGTGTTTGCACGTTCTCCCCGTGTCTGCGTGGGTTTCCTCCGAGTGCTCCGGTTTCCTCCCACAGTCTGAAAGACGTGCTGGTTAGGTACATTGACCCGAACAGGCACCGGACTGTGGCGACGAGGGGAATTTCACAGTAACTTCATTGCACAAGTAAGCCTTACTTGTGACTAATAAATAAACTTTACTTTACTTTACTTGTCCTCTAGATCTCCATAGGAAAGGGGAATTCCCCCTCCTCCAATCCCAGTTAATAGCGGGGATTGTTGCAGATCAGAGTGAAACCAGTAGATGGCGAAAAGAGACAGGAACACCGAGCTGCATTTTATTAGTGTATTTGGGTCATTTGGCTTCCTTCGACTCCTAGTTTCCAGATCCCCTTGCATACCGTTTGCTTGTGCAGCTGGTTCTTGGGAGCAGATATTTCACCTTTATTACCCTGAGGGAAAGCTCAACTTACACATCAAATTTATGTGTTGCCTTCAACATATGAAACATTCCAAGGTCCTTTACAGTGGGCAGCAATCAACTCTTCTAAACTGATACCTGGCAATGATGGGACAATTAAAAGAGATGACCGATAATTTGATCCAAATGATGAATTTTGATATGTATTGTACTTGTAAATTGCTAATGAAACTCTAGAAAGCTTCCTTTTGGGACTAAGCTGACTGTGGTAATTGCATTCCAGGGTCTCCTCTTGGTTTGAATGTTATATCTGAATAAAATGATTCAGAGAGTCTGAAATGAAAACATCTATTACATTACCACATCAATTTGTGTGTTATCAGATACAATTAGCTTCAAGAAGATTTCCAAAATAGAGAAGAGGCAGGGGGATGGGGAAGGAACTCCATAAATTCCCATGGGGCAGTTGAATGAAGGCTTTACTACTGATGATGAAGCAAAGGGAGGAGTGATATACAGAGGGCCAAATCCAGCGAACCTAAAAGTCATGGGCAGGTCATAAGGCTCGAGGCATGGTGGAACATGAAGACCCAAGAGATTTGAACACAAAATCTAGTCCGACCCTCCAGTACTGTGCTATTAGAGGGGGCAGCCTTTTGAATGAGATGTGAAACTTGAGTCTCTGTATTCCCTCTCAGACAGAGAGCGGCACGGTGGCACAGTCATTAGCACTGCTGCCTCACAGCGTCAAGGCCCTGGGTTTGATTCCTGGCTTGGGTCACTGTCTAGGCAGAGTTTGCACATTCTCCCCGTATCTGCGTGGGTTTCCTCCGGGTGCTCTGGTTTCCTCCCACAGTCCGAAAGATGTGCTGGTTAGGTGCATTGGCCGTGTTAAATTCTCCCTCAGTGTACCCGAACAGGTGCCAGAGTGTGGCGACTTGGGGATTTTTACAGTAACTTCATTGCCATGTTAATGTAAGCCTACTTGTGACACTAATAAATAAATAGACTTTTAAAGACAGAAAAATTCCCATGGCATTATTTTGAAGATGGGCAAGGGAGTCTACCCCAGTGACCTGGGCAATATTTATCCCACACTTAACGTGACTGAAAACTCTGCTCACATTTTGACAGCCGTGACAAATTGCACCACAGAAGCTAAAACAATCCATGGCATTAAAAGTAAAACAACACACAGCGGTTTATAGAAAAACGTCAGTTTTCCCCATCACCCAATGACAATGGATTATTTAAAAAAAACACCAGGATCTGGATCCGCATTTGGCCAGTAACTAATTAGTTCATCCTTGGGTCACACCCTATCTGTGTACCACATTTCGCTGAAATCCTACCATTAGTTTTTGAGGTATAGGCCGGAATTTCCCTATTCTCATACCGCTTCCAGCTAGAATGGAGAATTTGGCGCTCAGCCAAATCTCCATTCACTGCAGCAGAATCGGAGAATCCCAGCTGCTAGCGAGATCAGAGAATCCTTGCCATGTTGTTTACGGGCAAACAGGGATGAAACATTACCTTTGCTGCCTTCAGTGGCAGAGGTAATACCAGCATAAGAGATAGAACTAGGAGAGGAACATTCTGCTCTTTGGACCTGATCCGTCATTCAGTAAGGTGATGGCTGATGTTCCACCTCAGCTACGTTTTTCTGCACTGTCACCATATCGTGATTCCCTTTGTATCCCAAATTCTATTGATTTCTGACTTGAAAATGCTCAGCAGCTGAGCATTCACAACTCTCTTGATAGAGAACTCCAAAAGTTCTAAACACTTTACATGAAGAAATCTCTCCTATCTGAGTCCTAAATAGCTGACCCCTTGTTCTGAGACTCTTAGCTGTAGAATGACCAGCCAACACAGACACCCTCCCAGCATCTACCCTGTCAAGCCCCTTAGGAACTGGATAGCCCACATCTTCCGGTCTCAATATGTTGAAGGCTGCAACAGAATCGGAAGTTTTGGGGAGCCTACTTATGCTGGAATCCTGACCTTCTGAGTGCCCAGAAATGCCTCTGTGGGAATCCAACGCCGGCATCTCCACATCTGTGGGAATTCCCAGTCCTATTAGCATGCAAACCTGCGCTGTTTGCCCAGTACATACCAAGTTTTTTTACCCTGATTTATTTAGTGTTGTTCTTAGAGGTCACAGAATCTGCTAGGAGCAGTCCTTTAAATCCAGAGGTGTGCCTTCCTGCTCCTGTCACCCCTTCATACAAACGCTAGCCCCTTGTTGCGACCCCCACTTTCTCGCACCTCCGACCTCCACCCTATCTGACATCCATGGCTCCATAACTCTGTCAACCTTGGACCAGGAAAAACCTTCAAACTCAAAAACAAGGTTCATTTACCAAAACCATAACTAAACTTCATTGGGACTCTCTTAGAACATCTTCCATATCATGTTCTTTCTTAAAAACAATTCTGTTTCTACATACAAACTCTGTTTGCTGTTTACAGATTTCTGCTTTTGTTTCTTCCCAAATCATGAGGAACTGATGAAGGGAATCTCAATGGGCATTTCATAAGCTATTAGAAAATTCAGGTGTGCAGCATAAGAAAAAACATAACAGCACGGATCAAAAGTTGGCTAAAAGTAGTTAGGAAAAATGGTTGATTTGATTTGATTTGTTATTGTCACATATATTGATATATAGTGAAAAGTATTGTTTCTTGTGCACTATACAGCTAAAGCATACCGTTCGTAGAGAAGGAAACGAGAGAGTGCAGAATGTAGTGTTACAGTCATAGCTAATGTGTAGAGAAAGATCAACTTAATGCGAGGTAGGTCCATTCAAAAGTCTGATGGCAGCAGGGAAGAAGCTGTTCTTGATTCGGTTGATACATGTCCTCAGACTTTTATATCTTTTTCCCGACGGAAGAAGGTGGAAGAGATTATGTACGGGGTGCGTAGTGTCCTTAATTATACTGGCTGCTTTTCTGAGGCAGCGGGAAGTCTAGACAGTGGCAGTGGGTGGGAAGCTGATTTGAGTGATGGACTGGGCTTCGTTCACGACCCTTTGAAGTTTCTTGCGGTCTTGGGCAGAGCAGGAGCCACACCAAGCTGTGATACAACCAGAAAGAATGCTTTCTGTGATGCATCTGTAAAAGTTGGTGAGAGTCGTAGCTGACATGCCAAATTTCCTTAGTCTTCTGAGAAAGGTTGGTGCTCAGACTGGATAAGGATTGGAAGTGGTGGGCCTGGACATTCATGATAGATCCAAAATTCTTCTAGACATAGTTTGATGATGTAGATTTGCGGACAGGGAACCCGATACCACAATCTGCTGCAGCCACAAGATAGGAGGATTGAGAAATTGTGAGATGGACTGCAAAAGACTCCAAGAAAATAAAAAATCAGTGAAACGACAGAAAAAAGATGTGGATGAAAAGAAAAATTTGAAAGTTCAATGCATTATTCTCTCAAAGTATGAGTACAGATACATAAAACCACAGAAAAGCCATATAATTTTGGGTTATTAATTTCACTTTGTATCACTTTGCTACATTGCAAAATGACCAATGCATTTATTTATATACCAGCAGCTGACTCCAGCTTGGGTATTGCATCCAATTCTGGGCCCCACTCCCCCAGAAGAATATGGAGATTTTGAAGAGGATAGAGAAGTGATGAATTATAATGGTTCCAGAGATGAAGAATTTCAGATGCATGGAGAGGCTGGGGTTTTCTCTTTGGAGTAGAGAATCATAGAATTATGGAATAGTTACAGTACGTTAACTATTGCCAGTTAGCTCAGTTGGTTGGACAGCTGGTTAATGATGCAGAGCGATGCCAACAGTGTGGGTTCAATTCCCCTAACGGCTGAGATTATTCACGAAGGTCCATCCTCTCAACCTTGCCCGAGGGAGTACAGATCTGTGTTCCCTAGAGTTCTGAAGAAACTTTAACATCTGAAAAAGAGTCATATGGACTCAAAACATTAACTCTGTTTCTCTCACCACAGATGGTGCCAGACTTGTTGAATTTTTCCAGCATTTTCTGTCCTTATTTCAGATTTTTATCATCCAAAGTGTTTTGCTTTTATCTGTTAAATGCTCCTTTTTTCTCACTGTCTAACTCTTTCATCATCCAAGGAACTCTGACTTTGCTTGTTCTACCTTGCCCCTCATGGGAACATATTTAGAATATATTTAGCTTACTTAGAAGACTTAAGATGTGATTTGAAAGAAGTATTGAAAGTCATGAATAGTTTAGATAGAATAAATGGAGGGAAACTGCTTCCAAAGTCTGAAGGATTGATAACCAATAGGTATAGATTTAAGATGATTGATAAAAGAACAAGAGTTGACATGAGGACTACATTTTTTATGAAGTGTGTGGTTAGGATTTGGAATGTATTGCCTGATAAGGTGATAGACCATAAGACATAGGAGCTGAATTAGGCCACTCAGCCCATCAAGTCTGTTCTGCCATTCAATCATGGCTGATATTGTTCTCATCCCTATTCTCCTGCCTTTTCCCCATAATCCCTGATCCCCTTATTAATCAAGAACCTATCTATCTCTGTCTTAAATACACTCAATGACCTGGCCTACACAGACTTCTGTGGCAAGGAGTTCCACAGATTCACCACTCTGGCTGAAGAAATTCAATGGTAGCCTTCAGAAGGGAATTGCAGAAATATTTGAAAGAGAAAATACTACAGGGGTATAGAGGAAGGGTAGGGGAGTAGGACTAACTGGATTGCTCTTCGAAACAGTTGGCACAGACTCAAAGCCCTACCTCTGTGCCGTACTATTTTAAGGTACGATGAAGGATCTTGTACTTTGTGATTTTGTCCTGTCATCGAATTCTCATCAAGGACCTCAGGTGTCTATGGTGGAAGCATTCCTGAACTTTGATGTGATGCCAGGAGCAGAGTTAGGAATCTGAGCAGGGAGTTAAGAACAGTGACCTGGTAGAGTTTGGTATTAATCTTCAGTTTAATGCCATGCTGCTTCCAGACATGATCATGGAGTTGGCCGCAGGTGGAGCTTGCTTTGATGAGTACTCTGATATCTTCATTGCTGGTGGCATCCTTAGACAGCACACTACCAAGGTATGAGAATTTTCTACTGCCTTGAGGCTGGTGACATCAATGGTTATGTCTGGTGCTTCATAGTCTGTGCTTGGTGCTGGTGAAATATGCAATTGGTCTGGAGACTCTGATTTGGAGATCAAAGCTTTTGGGAGTACTCATGAATTTGTTTGCCAAAGTCTGAATGTCTTGCTTGTTGTGGTCAGCTAGGGCACCGTCATCTGCATATAGAAGCTAGGGTACAAGCAAATTACTGCGGATGCTGGAATCTGAAACCAAAGGAGAAAATGCTGGAAAATCTCAGGGGACCTGCCAGACCTGCTGAGATTTCCAGCATTTTCTCTTTTGGTTGCATGTAGAAGCTCTCTGATTATTGCCTCTGTGAGTTTGGTGAGGTACATAGTCCAAAGAAGTTGAAGAGCTTCCCTGAACAGAACCACAAACAACATGGTCTTCATCATGCTGGGTTCAACAGCATGGAGAACACTCTCCAGGAAATTCAGTGTTAGATAGGCAGGCCATGTCTCCCACATGGATGATTCCCATAAAGATCTTCCATGGGAAACTGTCTCAGGGAAAACAACATCAAGGTGGTCAGTACCAGGCCACCCTAAAATAAGAGCCATACAAACTTCTGCATGACAGACCATCTCTCTTGAAAAACCCTGCAGCTGACCAGCCCAATTGGAGGCAAACACTTATATTTGCTTCAGCATGTTTCAAGGGGCATCCAAACTCACAACAACATGCCTAGAGGAAAGTAAGAGGTGGCACAGACACAGAAATTCCCCCAAGTATCAATAACGACAACACAAACGTAACAGTTCTGCGGATGTCCATGCCAATCAGGTTCTTCAGTCATGAAAGGACCCACAGAAGAGATAAAGTTACTTATAACTTAGACATTCTTGAATAATGGGGAGTCTACTAAGTCACTTCAAAATAATTTATTGTATGTGAATAGTTTTTGCTTGTTAGAAATATGGAAAGCGACTATATATGAAAGTTTCCCTTTATTGTTTTACTTCTAATAGTATCCTTAATGTTTCAAACTTATTTTCTTCACTCAGAAAACTGTTGAAACAAGAAGTTAAATGCTGTGGTGCTGGAAAGGGATTAATGTAATCGCAACGTAGCCTGATATTCTTAAAGAAAGTGATCCTTGAAAACTTTCCCCATGGGATGAATTCAATATCTTACCCGGACATACAGCTGAACTTGTTTCAGACTTTCAAAGGCAGAAGAAAACCATACTTTTGGATGATAGTCTAACATTATGTACAAAGGCAACAGAGTTCATCTTTTTCCATCAGACAGTAGTGGGATATTCACCCATTTTTTATCTTTTGTTTTCCATTAGATTTGGAGCCAGAGCATTGGGATATAAAGCTGAGTAAAAGCAGCAGCCAAGCTTTCTCATAGTAATGTCCAACTAAAGACCCCATGTCAAATTCAAACAAGAGTTCAGATTAAGAAATAAGCATTTCTGACCTCTGCTTGGAAGGATCAAATCTTTACCTCATTTGATTTTTAAATTATTTTCTTATCTTATGCCCTACTTAAGGAGTGGCACGGTGGCACAGTGGTTAGCACTGCTGCCTCACAGCGCCAGGGACCGAGGTTCGATTCCTGGCTTGGGTCACTGTCTGTGTGGAGTTTGCACATTCTCCGTGTGCCTTCGTGCTTTTCCTCTGGATGCTCCGGTTTCTTCCCACAGTCCAAAAGATGTGCAGGTTAGGTGAATTGGTCATGCTAGATTCTCCCTCAGTGTACCCGAACAGATGCCAGAATGTGGCGACTAGGGGATTTTCATAGTAACTTCATTGCAGTGTGAATGTAAGCCTACTTGTGACTAATAAATAAACTTTAAACTTCACTTTACTTTAACTCACACAATATCCCAATTAAGTAGGAATATGTCAGCAATGATCTCTGAGTGCTGCCAGGGCTTCATTCGAATCAGTCCTTAGGAAAGGGTGAAATTATCTCACAATTGCTTTGCTCTGTTGAGGACACATCTGGGACCAGATTTTCCTGTTCAAGATGGGGATTGGGAGGTAGGAGTGACCTTGACCTGTGTTCCCGCCACCGATATCAGCCTGCTTGGAGACGGGTTTTTCACAGGGTTTGGGGTATTAATCATTCCAGAGACTGGTCTGCCAGCATATTTAGTGGTCAGGGAGCTCGGCATGGAGGCAAAACTCGAGGGAAGCAGGCCATATTCTGACCCGCATGTCTGTCTTCAAAAGACGAGAGGATTAAAAGTGGCCAGGGCAAAGGCAAAGCTAGAACGGGTGTTCCTGCTCAGTAGTTTTTATACTTTGTCCAGACTTGGACTGTTTCTCATCAAATCAAACAATTTCAGCCCCTGCTCTTGCCAGATCACCGTGAAAATCTCGGCAAAGTCAAAATGTGAGCTTTTAAAGACCATAAGATATAGGAGCAGAATTAGGACATTTGGCCCATTGGGTCTGCTCCACCATTCGATCATGGCTGATAAGTTTTTCAACCCCATTCTCCCGCCTTTTTCCCAAAACCTTTGATCCCCTTACCAATCAAGAACCTATCTATGTCTTAAATACACTCAATATACTCCATAATGACCTCAGCACACCCAATCAATAAGGATGTGGAGATGCCGGCGTTGGACTGGGGTGGGCACAGTAAGAAGTCTCATTACACCAGTTTATGATGAAGGAGCAGCACTCCGAAAGCTCATGATTCCAAATAAACCTGCTGGACTTTAACCTGGTGTTGTGAGACTTCTTACTGTGTCCAAGTAATAAGGTGGGTGACTTCACTATCCCGCCTGAGTCTAGTACAGATCAGCATGCACGCCACCAGCACTATTTTTTTTGTGCCATCCCACCTCTGTTCTGTTTCGATCCAGGATGGGGAAATCTGACCCCTTAGTCTCCGCCTTGTTCTGGCAGCGTCACAGGAGTTTGAAAATCGGTGTGTGGGGAAACACCAGCGCAAATCCCCATCCTGCTGTAACATCGTTCTGCTGTTAGGACCAACAGTTGCCTGACCACTGTGTTGCTTCTTCACTGCTTGTTACATAAAACAGCTCTTGCTTTCACTTAAAGTGAAAATTATTAATCCCATCATGTGTCGTGTTTACTCTGTGGGCAAAGTCATGCATATACCATGTTGGCTAAATTTGCGTGGTGAGATTGCTACCCACTGGTTTTCTTTTTTCTGTTAATTCTTTCATATAGGCATGGTAGGCATGAGCAATGCCTTAATGCCTAAGCATTAATTTACTGCTTTGGTCATATTTATATATTGCAGATTACGGAATGTCTCTTGGAAACCTGTAGCTCATGATTTTTTAATCACTTTGAGCGCCTATAGCCAATGGCACTTTGTTTAATATGTAATGTTATAAATCACGTCATGTTATCAACTATTAAAATTTAAGGGATTATATATTTAATGTGGGCGACTATTGCAACAATTTATCAACAGTGCATTTTATGTCATACAATTCATAGCGCACTGTTTCATTTTTCTCTTGCCAATCTTCTTCCCATTTCCCCCAGGTGGTTTCTCATGGTTCGGTCTTGACTAGTCGATCTTCATCAGTGAACCTAGACAGTTTTAAAAAATTTGTCATGTGAGGTGTTGTCTAGGGAGAGGGCATTGGAGGGATCAGGATACACAGATCTGGCCAGACCAAGCAGATTTCTTAGTGAGCCAGATGGGTTTTTACGACAGTCGATTGATGGCTATCATTAGACTTTTAATTCTAGATTTTTATTGAACTCAGGTTCCACCATCTGCCTTGGTGGGATTCAAATCCAGATCCCAAAGCACTCTGCTGGGTTTCTAGATTACTAGTCAAGTAACAATGCCACAGTGAGTGTGAGCAGCCTGTTGAGAATGATTGAGGCAGCACAGGCCAATTGTGGCTTCATCCTATTTCTTCCTTCTGAGTTTGATGTACATTGTTGTGCCCTGACAATGATAACTTAAAACGGAAGGAGATTTAAATGTGGTATCTTCCCTATTGCATGGTTCTGTAGCAGACCTTGGATATATTTCACATCATTGGAAAAGACCCTGCATTTTGTTCCTTTAATCTGAATTTAGCAGCCAGTTGTTGTGGCATTTATTAGGTTAGAACAATTATCAGCCTCAGGAGATAACTAACAGTGACTTAGTCGGGTGAACAATGGAGCAAAGATTGATTTTTTTTGTCTTCTTAAATTTATTATTAAAACAAATTGCATAGCTGAATGGTCAATTTAATGACATTCGGCCACCGTAAGTTATTTTTAGGCAGAACTGTCTAACAACTTGCAAATGCCATACTTTCTGGTAGTTTTCTTTGAGAATATCTTCCCATCTAGTCCTATCTCCATACCTCGAACTCTAGTCTCCCTCAGTCATCTACAGGGAGGTGAACACTGTAAATGGTTGATCCATTCCCAGGCCTCTACCCACAAAGCTGCAGAGCCAGCTGCTCGTAGACATGTGAGAACAGCGCAATGATGAATGTTACTTTAGATTCGACCTCATTGCTTGTGGCAAGTTACCACATTGTTGAGATTGGGTACTCATCAGGGAGCAGGAATGAACGTGCATGGATTTACTGTGTGGTATTGCATATTAAGCGCTGCAATGTGATAGGTGCTGGATAGAAACGGCAATTCCGACTTTACAGCAATAACCATTGCGATCTCTTTGTGACCAATCCGATTACCGATCGTGTTCATTGAATTTTGACGAATGTAAAATCAGCCTAGAATCATGAAAACCTTGTGGGTTTTCTTAACTAAGTGAACCAACCTTGCTGCTGTCAAAGAGTTAATGAGACTTTCTTTTTGGAAAGAAATATGCGTAGAGTCAAGAAAACCAAACAATGAGTCCAGGCATGCTGAGAATTACAAAAAAAAGCCTTTGGGTAAATTTGCAATTACCAATACTTACTGTGGCATTGAACAACAATGCACCTTTAGTTAATTTTGTACCATTGATTTCATGGAGGTAAAAAAATAGAAAATGCTGGAAAAACTCAGCAGGTCAGGCAGCATCTGTGGAAGCCTTGATGTGGATGAAAGAGCAGTGCTCCAAAAGCCCAAATAAACCTGTTGAACTTTACCCTGGTGTTGTGAGACTTCTTACTGTGCCCACCCCAGTCCAACGCCGGCATCTTCGACTCGCCTGACGAAGGAGCAGCGTTCTGAAAGCTCGTGATTCCAAATAAACCTGTTGGACTCTAACCTGGTGTTGTGAGACTTCTTACAGCATCTGTGGAGAGAAGAGAGAAACAAGAGTTCACAATTCGAGTGCCTTTCCTGTTTTTATTTCAGATTTCCATCACCTGCAGAATTTTTCTTTGGCTTCATGGAGGCTGTTGGGCGGGATTTGGGGGTTTAACCAGTTGGTCAGCAGAGTATTAGGGGGTCAAAGTTAGGAGCCTCCTGAATCATCCAAGTTGGCGACTCATCTTTTCTGCATGCAGTCAGTTTAATCTGAGAATTTCTATTGGGTAGCTTTAATACTGCTGACGCGCGATGGGCTGAATCTTCTGGAATTTGAACATTTTCGGCAGTTGGGAGACCATTTTCGGGCTGCGACTCTGTTCACAGCCATCGTGCGCCTCCAGGGGAAACAGCCACCTCCAGAATTGACATGCTGTTAGGTGCGGCAAGCAAGTTGTAGACAGGGGTCTGGGGGAAAGATGAGTCAGTGTGTGAGATTGCAAGATTGGCGGGCAGGCTACACTGTGCATGCAATGAGAGTTGCTCTTGGTGTGCGTAGACCACGAGAGGCTTGGACGAAATGGAACAGTCAGCGGCTGCCAGTTCCTCACCACCAGCACTATTCCTTACTGTGTAATCTCCAGGAGCATGGCGGTCACTGCCTGTGTGGATGACCTTGGGCCCACCAACTTGCATCTTGAGGCGGTTATTTATTTGTCAGAGTGGTCTGGCCTCCCCACTTTGCATGTGCCTCCTGTTACCCGGTAAGCTTCAGACACAGAGGGGTCCTGTGCAACACCAGAAAATCACTGCTTATTTGTAGTTGATGAGTATTAACTAACTTCCCATCACTGGCGGGTGGTTTGCCGTCACCGCAATGAAGCCACCTCTGGTGGCAGGAAGATGTTGAACAACAGGCACAACCCCAAAGACGTACGGGGTTAGGTCGATTGGCCATGCTAAAAAAAATTGCCACTTACTGTCAGGGAGACTAGCAGGGTAAATACGTGGGATTAAAGTGCCTGGATGGGATTGTTGTCGGTGCAGGCTTGATGGGCTGCAGAATAGGGTTTCTATGATTCTATGAACTGCTTTCCACACAATTTTCCAGACCATTCCCCTCATGCTCTTCTACCAGCTGACCTCCAAATGCACATCTGAGTCCCTGGGAAAATTCCACCCCCCCCCCCCCCCCGCTCCCACTCCCACTGCTGACACTGACATCAGAGCCACTTAATTAGCAGGCTAGAAATAGGCCAGTGGATTTGGCAGCAGCTCACCTAATGTTAATGAAAGGTGGGACTTCGGTTCCTTAATAGTGGAAGAATTGTGTACTTGCAGTCGTTTGACTATTAATAACGTGATCATACTTTTCATGTCTGAGATCTGAGTATTGCTTCAACTAGACCCCTAGTAGTTAGTTGTTAATTTCAATTTTTCTTGATCTTTTCTCAAAATGTACGGTGCTTCATACAGACTGTTGCTCCCTACCCCAACAAGGAAATCTAAAGGAGATGCTTTTCAGGGGTCGTTACGTTAGTCACCGAAGGACACAGAGGACACACCAACATGAGAGGGGAAGAGAAAACGGGCACATTTGACTATAGACCACCAAGGATCTAACAGCTCCAATAAATTGCCAAAGTCTGAATAGCCCCCACCACAGAAAGTAACTCTAGCATTTTCCTGTATAGTTTACAAAAACAGAGCACCAACCCCTATAGTAAGGAATAAAACGAAATCTGGATTATATATAACAGCATTAAAGCAGAAACCTGGATAAAATTTGAGTACTTGAATAATAATGAAAAACAGTCCAGTTTAAGAAAGAAAAAGTCTTTATTTATATAGTGTCTTTTACAACCTCAGGATATCCCCATGTGTTTTAGAGCTAATAACTTTTTTTTGTAGTACAGTCACTGCTGTGCTTTGGGAAATGTAGCAGGCACTTTGCACACAGCCAGCTTCCAAAAAAAGCAATCTGTTCGTGGCCAGATCTTTTTCAGCGATGTTGGTTGAGCGATGAATATTGGACAAGACTCCTGGGAAGAACTCCCCTGCTCTTTCTTTAAATTTGCTCACGGAATGTGGGATTGCTAGCAAGGCCAGCATTTACTACCCACTCCTAATTGCCACTGGTGATGAACCGCACCCTTGAACTGCTTCAATTTATTTGGTGTAGACACATCCACTGTGCTGTTAGGGAGGGAGTTCCACTGATTTGACAATGGCGATATATTTCCAAGTCAGGATGGTGAGGAACTTGGAGGTGATGATGTTCCTACGCGCCTATCAATCTTATCCTTCCAGGTCATGGAAGGTGCTGTCGAAGAAAGCTTGGCAAGTTCCTGTAGTGCATCTTGGAGGTTATACAACCCACTGCTGTTCTGTGCACCAATGGTAGTGGGAGTGAATGTTTTTAAATGGATGGATGGGGCACTGATAAAGTAGGTTACTTTGTCCTGGACCATGTCAAGCTTCTTGAGTGTGGTTGGAACTACACTCATACAGGCAAATAGTGAGTATTCCATAGTGCTCCCAACTTATGCCTTGAAGATACTGGACTTGTTTTGGGGACTCAGGAGGTGAGTTCCTCATTGCAGAATAGCCAGCATGATCTCATAGCGATATTTTTTTTTTGTGGCTGATTGAGTTAAGTTTCTGGTCAATAGTAATTCCCAGGATGTTGTTGGGGGGCGCGCGGTTTCAGGGATGGTAATGGTATCATAGAATCATAGAAACCCTATAGTGCTGAAAGAGGCCATTTGGCCCATCGAGTCTGCACCGACCACAATCCCACCCAGGCCCTACCGCCCTATCCCTACATATTTACCCACTAATCCCTCTAACCTACGCATCTCAGGACACTAAGGGGCAATTTTAGCATGGCCAATCAACCTAACCCGCACATCTTTGGACTGTGGGAGGAAACCGGAGCACCCGGAGGAAACCCACGCAGACACGAGGAGAATGTGCAAACTCCACACAGACAGTGACCCAAGCCGGGAATCGAACCCAGGTCCCTGGAGCTGTGAAGCAGCAGTGCTAACCACTGTGCTACTGTGCCGCCCATGTCATGAGGAGATGGTAAAATTGTCCTGCGACACCTGTGTAACATGAATGAACCCTATAAAATATAGGGTACAATTCTAATGAGTAGAAGACAAGAACAGAAACCTGGGGTTATGTGCATAAATCATTGAAGGTGATCAAAAAGGTATATTGTGTCCTAGGTTTTATAAATAGGGGCTTAGAATACAAAAGCAATCAAGATACAATGAATCTTTTTAAAACACTGGTTCCCACTTCCACTGGAGTATTGTTTCCAATTCTGGGCATAATGTACAGGAAGGATATGAAAGCGTGTGTGTATAAATGATTTATGGGAAAGGTTTCAGGGATGAGGGATTTCAGTCAGAGGAATAAATTGGAGATATTGGGATTGTTCTTCTTACTGAAGAGAAGATTATGAGGGGAGTGCTCAGAATCATTAGGGGCCTCTACAGGATAGATAGATATAAAGTACTCTAGGCCCAACCATCTTCAACTGCTTCATCAAGGACCTTCTTTCCATCATAAGATCAGAAGTGGTGATGTTAGTTGATGATTGCACAATGTTCAACATCAAAGCATCTACACCACCTTCCGGTTCTCTTAGTTCCATTGTTACATATCCACTTTTAATCAAAGAATTATCTACAATGGTCTCTATTGCTGCTGTGTTGCGGGTTGTGGTTGTTGGAGGTCAGTCACCTCAGTTCCAGGACCTCACTGCAGGAGTTTCTCAGGAGAATGTCCTGGGCCCAACCATCTTCAGCTGTTTTATGAATGACCTTCCTTCCATCGTAAAGTCAGAAGTGGAGATGTTTGACGATGATTGCACAATGTTCGGCACCATTCATGATTCCTCAGATACTGAAGCAGTCCATGGTCTAATGCAGCAAGAACTGGACAATATCGAGGCTTGGGCTGGCAAGGAGCAAGTAGTATTTGTGCCACACAAGTGCCAAGCCATGACAATCTCCAACTGGAGACAATCTAACCATCCCCTTTTGACATTCAATGATATTACCATCACTGACTCCCCATTATCAACATCCTGCAGGTTACCATTGCACTCCAATGGACTAGCCAGATAAATGCTGTGATTATAAGAGCAAGTCAGGGGCTAGGAATCCTGCAGCAAGTAACTCACACCCTGACTCCCCAAAGCCTGTCCACCATATACAAGGCACAAGTCAGAAGTGTAATGGAATATTCTCATCTTGCCTGAATGAGTGCAGCTCCAATAACATTCACCATTCAGGACAAAGCAGCCTGCTTGAATGCTACCCCTTCCAGAAACATTCACTCCCTCTATCACTGTTGCAGAGTAGCAGCAGCGTGTACCATCTACAGAATGCACTGTAGGCTCCATAGACAACACCTTCCAAACCCACAACCACTACCATCTGGAAGAACAAGGGCAGCAAATACCTGGGAACACCACTGCCTGGAAGTTCATCTCCAAGCCACTCACCATCCTGAATTGGAAATAAATTGCCATTCCCACACAGTGACTGGGGAAAAATCCTGGAACTTCTTCCCTAACAGCACAGTAGGTGTACCTACACCACATGGACTGCAGCAGTTCAAGAAGGCAGCTCACCACCACCTTCTCAAGGGCAACTACGGATACAATGCATGCTGGCTTAGCCAGCAAAACCCACAGCCCTTGAATGAATAATAAAAAACAATCCCACTTTGTTACTCTTGTATGCCCCAAGAATCAATCCTTGGCTCCCACTTATTTCTCATATAAATGATGTCCTTTGACATCATCTGACATCTACAGTAACAAGACCCATCTCTACCTCACCAGAGCCTCCCTCGTCTCCTTCACTGTTCTAAATTGCCTGACAGACAGCAGAAACTTTCTCCAACAAAGTATGAGAAGATTGTCTTCAGTCCTTTCCACAATCTCTATTTCCTAGCCACTGACTCAACCCCCCCACCCCCCCCCCCCCCCCCCCCCGCCTACTGTAACTGCCTGGCATTGAACCTTGCTGTTCATACTCTTGCTGTTGTGTTTGACTCTGATATGAGCTACCAAGCACATATCCCTGTCATTGCTAAGACTGCCTATTTCCACCTCTGTACCACTGCCTGACTCCAGCCCTGCCTCAACTCATCTGCTGCTGAAACCTTTATCCATGTCTTTCTTACCTTTAGATTGACTGTTCCAAAGCACTCCTGGCCAACTTTTTTTGATTTGATTTGATTTGTTATTGTCACATTATTAGTATACAGTGAAAAGTATTGTTTCTTGCATGCTATACAGACAAAGCATACCATTCATAGAGAAGGAAAGGAGGGGGTGCAGGATGTAGTGTTGCAGTCATAGCTAGGTTGCAGAGAAAGATCAGCTTAATATAAGGTAGGTCCATTCAAAAGTCAGATGGCAGCAGGGAAGAAGCTGTTCTTGAGTTGGTTGGTATGTGACCTCAGACTTTTGTAATTTTCTCCCGACGGAAGAAGGTGGAAGAGAGTATGTTCGGGATGTGTGGGGTCCTTGATAATGCTGGCTGCTTTTCCGAAGCAGTGGGAAGTGTAGACAGAGTCAATGGATGGGAGGTTGGTTTGTGCGATGGACTGGGCTTCCTTCACGACTCTTGTAGTTTCTTGTGGTCTTAGACAGAGCAGGTGCCATACCAAGCTGTGATACAACCAGAAATGATGCTTTCTGTAGTTTTCTATAAACTTAAGAAATCCAAACTTCTGTGGCCTATATCTTAATATGTACCAAGTTGTGTGTGCCCATCATCTGCTCACTGGCCTAAACTAGCTCTCGCTTAAGCAGTGCCTCCATTTTTAAAAATTCTCCTTATTTTAAATCCCTCTATAGTTTTGACCCCTCGGTCTCTGCAACCTCTTCAAGTACTCCAGATTTCCAAGAGACGAATGCAAAATACTGTGGGTGCTCAGTGAAAACAGAAAATGCTGGAAAAGCTCAGCAGCTCTGGTAACATCCGTCGAGAGAAAAGCAGAATTAACCTTTCAGGCCCGTGGCCCTTGATCAGAACTTTCCAAGATACCTGTGCTCTTCCAATTCTTGCCCCTTACGCATTGCTGATTTTGATCACTCCCATCACTGGGGGTCATCTGATGCCAAGGCCCAATGTTCTGGGATTCCTTGCCGCAAACTATCTGCCTTCTTTCAGACACTCCTTAAAGCCTTTTCTTTCACCAAGATTTTGGCCATCTGCCCTGATATATCTTTACGTGGCTTGGTGTCATATTTTGTTTGATAATGGTCCTGTGAAACCCCTTGAGAGTTTTACTGTGTTAAATGTGCTGGATAAACTCAAGTTTTTATTGTTGATGAGCCAAAAATAAAACAGAACCGGTTCCAAGTGAAGCGGCTCGGTGTTCCATAGATATGCCATTGATGTAAAGAAATCAGCTATTCATGCTTTTACTTGGCAATGATATTTTGTGCATGTTACTACATATATTCTGTTATCCTGTGTAATATACCACATGTGCAATTTAATACATATTTTTATGCATGTCAGCTGTTGCAAGTATAATTTAAAAGTGTGTTTTTGTTTTGAAAAGGAATATTGTAACAAAGATGAAAGTGCTGGGAATTATTTAGCAGTAAAGATTTAATGAAAAGTTCTAAGAGTTCGTTTCATTGGAATATCATTGAAACGCTCCAGGCTGAGACATGTGCTGTCAATTGCTAAGTAGAAGAGTGTATCAACAGCAATGTACTGACATCCAATATACTGCGAATCTAATTAGACTGGTCGTAAATCCGAACAATGGCATAAAATAAAATGCTTATATTTACGGGCAGCATGGTGGCACAGTGGTCAGCACTGCTGCCTCACAGCGCCAGCAACCCGGGTTCAATTCCCGGCTTGGGTCACTATCTCTGCTGAGTCTGCACGTTCTCCCTGTGTCTACATGGGTTTCTGCTAGGTGCTCTGGTTTCCTTGCGTAGTCTGAAAGATGTGCTGGTTAGGTGCATTGGCCATGCTAAATTCTCCCTCAGTGTACTCGAACAGGTGCTGGAGTGTGGCGACTAGGGGATTTTCACAGTGACTTCATTGCAGTGTTAATGTAAGCCTACATGTCATACTAATAAATAAATTTGAAGATTAATTTATGCAAAATAAAATGTCAGTAATATTTTTGAGTTGAATAGTCTGCATGATTTAATAATTATGGCATAGATCAGCTAGATGGGGCATAGATCAGCTAGATAGTCAATATCTTTTCCCAAAGGTAGGGGAGTCTAAAACTAGAGGGCATAGGTTTAAGGGGAGAGATACAAAAGTGTCCAGAGGGGCAATTTTTTCACGCAGAGGGTAGTGAGTGTCTGGAACGAGCTGCCAGAGGTAGTAGTAGAGACGGGTACAATTTTGTCTTTTAAAAAGCGTTTAGACAGTTACATGGGTAAGATGGGTATAGAGGGATATGGGCCACATGCGGGCAATTGGCCCATATCAAAAAAAAAGGGCAGCATGGACAAGTTGGGCTGAAGGGCCTGTTTCCATGCTGTAAACCTCTATGACTATTATAGCATCATGTAAAATCCATTGTATAAAGATTGATTTTTCTTGCAAAGTAAAACTATAGGATCCTTCATCTGTGAGATATTAAATCATTAAAAATTGTCTCACAAGTATATGAAAGAGGAGAATAAAAGCTGCTTGAGGGCTTCATACACTAGTAAGCTGCAGGGGAGAAACCTGTAAGGCAAGGCCCTTGTGGAGAGTGAAGGAAACAGGTCATAGCTGCTGGGCAATTGTGATATTAGTTTGTGAAATAGTAGTCCTCACTCAATTGGATTTTCCGAAAGAGTAGTGGTGAAAGCTGGGATGTCTGCCACTGCGGTGTTTTGGGATCCAAGGTAAGTCCCAATGTGTGCACATCCACGCAAGCTTCAAAGTTCCGACAAGCAGAGATGCACTTCCCAGAACCCTGCGTGGATGCCTCCTGCACATGGGGCAGGAAATCTCTAATGTTCCACCAAAGAAAGTAAAGATCCAGTTTTTAATCATGGTCCATGGTGAGCGTCTCAGCCCCATCCTTGGCCGGAAGACCTGGGCCACTTGTGTCTGGATTTTAGCTCCAGGCCTCTCCATAAATATTGTACAACTTGGACAAAGGAAAAAACTTACATTTATATAGAGCCTTTTATAATCTGAGCATGTGCCAAGCCACTTCACAGCTAAGAAGTACCTTTGAAATGTAATCACTGTCAGTGTGGTTACTTGTGATGAATGCAATTCTGTTGGAGAAATATGTTAAGAAGCATAAAGATTTTCTCGTGTCTGTTAGTTGGAATAAACTCAGAAAGAGTTAGATTAAACATCTGTGTAACTATTGTAAAGGTCATCCCACAGAACTCCACCACACCCCAACCCCCGCATGTGACTCCACCTAAACCCCCCCCCCATGTGACTCCCCCACCACACCTGATGGCCCACCCCCTACCCCGCCCCCCCCCCAGGACATCCCCAACTTCCGACGAGCCACCTCCCCCACCCGAACCATAGTATCCCCTCTCCCTGATCCCAAAAGGGGTTACACCCTCCCCCACTCCTGAGCAGACCCCACCACGTGCCCCCCCCACGCCCTCCCCCCAACTTCAGGATTATGTTGTCATGACCCACTCCTCCCGCTGACCTGACCGGCAAACCCTCACCCCCAGCCCCTATCTCCATGAGCGAACCTGGCCTCCACTCTATAGGCCCCCAACATGGGCCCAACTCTCACCCCACACCTGAGCAGACATGCTCTGAGGTCTGATATCAATTCTGAGGTCTGTTCAATCCCCCCGCCCCCCCCCCCCCCAATCCCACCGAGGACCGACCGCCCATTGCAAATGTGTGACCACCTCCCTGCCCCGTGCCCCCATTCACATGCCCCTCATCCAGCTGAGACACCCACCCCACTCCATGGTCCAATCCTCCTGCCGCACAACCCCCCCCCCCCCCCCCCGGCCAGGTCTTTGGCTCAATTTCTGTGTACTTTGGAATTTTGGAGGTAGAGGGATGATTGAATTATGATTTTGACGGGAGCAGATAAGGCAGATAGAACAAAATTATTTCGTCTGGTTGCAGAGTTGAACTCGAAGGCAAGGTCAAAAACTTAGATTCAGTCCTTCTAGAGGTGAAATTAGAAACACTTCTACTCACAGTGGGTGGTTGAATTTGAAGCTCTGCTCTGCAAGCAGCAATTGATGTTGCATCAATTCTTAATGTTAAAACTAACGTTGATAGATTTTTATAAACCAAAGGTATTAAGTGATAGGGAGCAAAAGATAGTATATGTAACAAGAAAGACTTGCATTTATACATAGAACATAGAAAAGCTACAGCACAAACAGGCCCTTCGGCCCTCAAGTTGCGCCGAACATGTCCCTACCTACTAGGCTTACCTATAACCCTCTATCTTACTAACTTCCATGAACTTATCCAAAAGTCTCTTAAAAGACCCTATCGAATCCGCCTCCACCACCACTACCGGCAGCCGATTCCATGCACCCACCACCCTCTGAGTGAAAAACTTACCCCTAACATCTCCTCTGTACCTACTCCCCAGCACCCTAAACCTGTGATCTCTTGTGGCAACCATTTCAGCCCTGGGTAAAAGCCTCTGAGAATCCACTCTATCAATACCTCTCAACATCTTATACACCTCTATCAGGTCGCCTCTCATCCTTCGCTTCTCCAAGGAGAAAAGACCTAGCTCTCTCAACCTATCCTCATAAGGCATGCCTAATCCAGGCAACATCCTTGTAAATCTCCTCTGCACCCTTTCTATGGTTTCCACATCCTTTCTGTAATGAGGCGACCAGAACTGGGCGCAGTACTCCAGATGGGGTCTGACCAGGGTCCTATACAGCTGCAGCATTATCTCCCGATTTCTAAACTCAATTCCTCTGTTGATGAAGGCCAGTATTCCATACGCCTTCTTAACCACAGCCTCTACCTGCGACGTTGCTTTGAGCGTCCTATGAACCCAGGACCCCAAAATCCTTCTGATCTTCCACACTGCCAAGCGTCTTACCCTTAATATTATATCCTTTCATCCTATTCGACCTGCCAAAATGAACCACCACACACTTACCTGGGTTGAAGTCCATCTGCCACTTCTCCGCCCAGTCTTGCATCTTATCAATGTCTCGTTGCAACTGCTGACATCCCTCTACACTATCCACACCACCACCAACCTTTGTGTCATCAGCAAACTTGCCAACCCATCCTTCCACTTCCTTATCCAGGTCATTTATAAAAATCACAAAGAGTAAGGGTCCCAGAACAGATCCCTGGGGCACTCCACTGGTGACCGACCTCCATGCTGAAAAAGACCCATCTACAACCACTCTTTGTCTTCTGTGGCCAAGCCAGTTCTGAATCCACAAGGCAATGTCCTCTTGTATCCCATGCCCCTTCACTTTCTTAATAAGCCTTGCATGGGGCACCTTATCAAACGCCTTGCTGAAATCCATATAAACTACAGCTACTGCTCTTCCCTCGTCTTACAGTGCCTTCCACGACTTCAGGATTCCTCAAGGTATTTTACGGTTAGTGAAGCAATTTTGAAGTGTGGTTACTGTTGTAACTTAGGAAAGGCAATAGCCAATTAGTTCACAACAAGCTCCGACAAGATGCAGCTAACCCTTTTTTTAAGCAGTCCTCATGCTTTCCTGGAAAAAACTCTTAAACAATATTATGCTCAATGAAAATTACTTCCTCATAAGAAAGCATGTAACAAGGGTGGGTTACATTCCTAAGGGGAATGGGGGTTTTGGTTTAGCTCAGTTGACTGGACAGCTGATTAGTGATGCAGAGCAATGCCAACAATGTGGGTTCAATTCCCATACCAGCTGAGATTATTCATGAAGCCTTCTCAACCTTGCTGCTCACCTGAGGTGTGGTGATCCTCAGGTTAAATCACCACCAGTCGGACTATGTGACTTTACCTTTACATTCCTGACCAGTGATTTTTACATTAAATACCTATTGGTTGCCTTGAACCTAAAAATCCTCTTACTACCTCTCAATTTAAGACTTCTTAATAACTTATTAACTATGTCTACTTACCTCCTGCTTCCCATTTGCCACCTCTCTTCACCCTCACACTTGCTACTTCTCCCGATATTCCTTCTCCCTGCTTCTCCCCCCGCAATCCTCCCGTTCGCCACTTCACTTCCCCATAAAGGAATAGCCCATTGTGAATTTCCTAAATGTTGGACAGAATTTAATCCAGGCAAGGGTTAAATGTCTACCAGGCGATCGTGGCCATCATCAGGCCTTCTCAGGGATTAAGAACACTGATAGAAATCCTGCCCCCCACCCCAGTTCAATGAGGAACCGATGACAAAATGTCAGTGAGGGCACGATGAGGTCGCGGGGTCTGGGTCACAGGAGATGGGTGGACTGCAGGAGAGGGCCTAGCCAGTGTTTGCTTTTTGGACTTACTGAACTTACCAACAGCATGTGATGAGGTTATTAAGTGGGCAGTAATTGCCCACTTGAGGGCCTCTACTCGCACCAGGGCATGAAAGCTGTCCACGAGCCTTCACACACCAGACTTAACTGGATGGAGGTGGTAAAGCACCCTCCCACCCACCTACCCACTCAGCACCCTTCCCCCGATTAAGTACTTATGTCACCAAGCATGGGTGGTACGGTGGCACAGTGGTTAGCACTGCTGTCTCTCAGCAGCAGGGACCCAGGTTCGATTCCTGTCTTGAGTCACTACCTGTGTGGACTTCGCAAGTTCTCCATATCTGCATGGGTTTCCTCCTCATAATCTGGAAGACATGCTGGTTAGCTGCATTGGCCATGCTAAATTCTCCCTCAGTGTACCTGAACAGGCGCAGGAGTGTGGCAAGTAGGTGATTTTCACAGTAACTTCACTGCAATGTTAATGTAAGCCTACTTGTGACACTAATAAATAAACTTTTTAAACTTTAAACATGGCTGGGGGCATTAAATTAACCCATTTCAATATTCTGATATGAGTCAGTGTCTTCACTAAACTGGTATTGAGTCACACAGAGCCCAAAGGTACATCACAGGTTCAATCTGACCTGAATTCGCTCCATTAACTTCATGCAAAGAGCAGCAACTTTAGGAACTTTGGGTTAAGAAGAAAAATCAGTCTTTGGCGAAGCGATGTGAAAATATTTTTGTTCCAGTTATTTAAATTTTGCAAAGCAAGTTAATTTTTGACCTTGGAAAAACCTCATGGATCATTAGCTAATGAATTAAAAGTTCTGCATTGAAGGTTGTTGAATCCATTTGTTTATCTGAATTACATTATTAGACCACCCAACAGGTGAGTCTTTCTGCATTTATTGTTACAGACTCAACAATATAATTTTAATTGCTCCCTAAAAGCTTTCATGAAAATAAATTTTCAGCAAAAGCATTACTTTGATATAAACAAACCATTTTGCATCTTTGAAGACCTCGTTGAAAAACTAATTGGAGGCATTCCTTCATGTGGAATTCCGCATCTGAGAGTTTGAACTTTTAAACCATAATGATATATCATCCAAGCAGATGGTTTCTTTTGAGTGTCGTGTCAACATAACAAAGGAAACACAAATCAGGTTTTACTGATGTTACATGGCGGAAATGCGGATGTTTCATTTTCATGCAGGAAACTTCTCTCAGTCAATTATTGACATGCTCAGAAAATCTGCAAGCCGACTCTACTGCCCCACCACAGAAATAATAGATAATAATAACAGATCAAGAACAGAATGAGCCAATGCCAACTTTAGCTGTAATATTTTTCAGCTTTTCACAGTAGTCGTAAGGAGGTCTTGTGGCACAGTGGTAGCATCCACTGATTCTGTCTACACTTCCCGCTGCCTCAGAAAAGCAAGCAGCATAGTCAAGGACCCCACGCACCCCAGACATACCGGCCGGGATTTTACGAACTTGCTCGGGCGAGGCTCATAAAATCCTGCCCGACGTCAACAGAGAATTCCGTTCTGCGAGCCTCGCCCACCCCGATTCCAGGGCAAACATGCCGGTAAAATTCCGGCCACACTCTTCCACCTTCTTCTGTCAGGAGAAAGATACAAAAGTCTGAGATCACGTACCGGCTGACTCAAGAACAGCTTCTTCTCTGCTGCCATTAGTCCTTTGAATGGACCCACCCTATATTAAGTTGATCTTTCTCTACACCCTAGCTATGACTGTAACACTACATTCTGCACTCTCTCGTTTCCTTCTCTATGAATGGTATGTTTTGTCTGTATAGCGCGCAAGAAACAATACTTTTCACTGTATCCCCATTCATGTGACAATAATAAATCAGATCAAATCAAAAATCCCTACTGCTGGACCAGAAGCTCTGGTTTCGAGTGGAACACCATGGACGGAGCATTCAATGTGTTTAAAGGGTCTAGTACTAAACTCGGGAATCCTTTCACCACTTCCCACCACTATTTCCCAAAGGTTCAAAAACAGTGTTGGTACGAAGATATGCAAAAAGGAATTGTTGTCCCGTTGATCACTATGAGCAAGATTCCCAGTTCGGTGCATCAGCTGGTAACACATTTTCCTCTGAGCCAAAACGTTCAGGTTTTGAGGGCCACTCAGGCCTTCAACACAGAAATTAAGGCTGGCATTCAAATGCAGTCCAAAAGCAAAGTATTGCGGAGGCTGGAAATTTGAAATATGAACAGCCAATACTGGAACTACTTAGTAGATTTGGCCGTCTCTGTGGAGGGACAAATAGAGTAAATGGTCAGAATTTTCCAGCTCTTCACACTGGCAGGATCTTCCGGTCCCACTGATGTGAATGGAGATTTCAGTGGCTTGCCGGACTTGTTGCAGGAGAACCCGGGTGGAGTGGGGACGGGGGGTCGGAACTTCTGACCAATGTTTCAGGTTGTGACCTGATTAAAGGACCCGAAACATTAAACCAGATTTCCAGCATAGGGCAGGAATTGGGAATTTCCGCAACATCGTGATCCCACCAGAGTGCTGGCAGGTGAGGCTTTCATCTACTGGACAGCAGAAGAGCCTGGAGTTGGAGATGGATCAGTGCTGGGGGCCCGAGGTTAAAGGGCCTGCCTCCATCCCAGGGTCATCACCCCAGTTCTTCAGATCAGTGTAAGGCCAAACTTAGCATTAACGCCTTTGATTCCCAACTCTTTCAGCCCCTACCTCCCTCCAACCCTCTTTAACTGCCCCTCACCCTGTTCACTTGCTTTCAACCTCCTCATCTCATTTTGAACCTCATAAATCTGCCCAAATAAACAAAGATCACTCAAGCTCACATTCCTGATGATTGCATGTGTAGGACAACTCTGCAGTTCAGAATCCATTAGAGCTTCGGAAGGCAGCCCAGCCATCAAACGTGTTCCCTCAGATAACTGAGAAAACAATTCTTTAGTGCATTTGAAGGCAGCCAGAAGCTCATACATCTATCAAAGCTTTCAAACAGCCAAACTCGACTAATCTCATAGAATCCCTACAGTGCAGAAGAGGCCATTCGGTCCATTGAATGTGCACTGACCACCTGACAGAGTATGTTACCCAGGCCCACTCCCCTGCCTAATCCCCTTA